>NC_089195.1:22120903-22720903 GCF_963930695.1 Labrus bergylta
TGCTGTTTTGGATGCTGGCAAAAATGTCCGTTGGTTGTTTGTAAACTAGGTCTGCTGTCTGGCAGTCAAATTGGAATGAATAAAGCAAGGCGGACATTTGATTTACATTTAATCCGAACACAACTTGCACAATGTGTAAATGTGCTGGTCTCAGTTCAAGTCCAGAGACCTTTGCCGCATTATGCGCCCCTCCACCCAGTTGCTCTCAACTGTCTGATATCTAAATCAAAGCAATGTGAAAAATTAATATTATACTACAAATAAAACATTTGATAAAACGTGTGCATAAGAATTCACTGAATACAAGAAACAGAAAAATCTCTGAAAACATGAGTCTGGTGTGTGGATTTGCTTTGAGAGATCTAAGCCGTGCGTATGAATACATCCTTTATGTTCACTGATATTTGCAGCACATAAAAAACTGTTTTCTCACTCAGTTATTTTAACCTGCAAGAGTCGCTCAAACATATGTAGACTGACTGTCTCCCTGTAACCTGCCAGGCACCCAATCAAAAACACAAACAGACACTCACAGGGTAAGGTCCCAGCATTACTAAAAACCACAGAGTCATGGGACTGCTGTATCAACATAAAATCACCCACACAGAGATCAGTGTAACATGCACATGAATAACACACACACACACACACACACACACACACACACTGACCGGTGTCAGGTTTGTGTATTTTGGTATGTGTGGAATGTGTGTCGGTCAGCGTACCAACGCTCGGCATTCTGGGTGGACCTGTTATCACTGCAACGTGTCATCAGAGACAACTTTAAAGCAGCAAAGTGCCATTTAAATAAGACAAGCAGGGACACATACATAATATAAAAACACATTTACACACACATACGCAGTCTGCAATTGTTACCAAAACAACGATAGAGAAGAGGCTTTTAAGTCATACGACACTGCAACATGTTCATTGCAACCAAAAACAGGAGAAGAGAGGTTCAGCCTCCACCTGCTCTGCAGAGATGATGCTGATGTAGTGAGAGAGGTTAACAAGCAGCAACAATCCGTACTGCTCATTGAGCTTTGCTACAAGGTCCTGCAGGGAGTGATTGTAAAAAGCTTTCTTTTACCAGAGGAAAATCGACACACGTCTGCACTAGACACAAACAGAAATAAAAGTGAAGGGCAAACATATTGTATTATTTCATCACAATAGAGGAGTTCTATTCTATTCTATTGCTGTAAGCATCAGCAGACTCTGATGCTTCTGCTGAATGTTGTAGTGGCCAATGACACATGAATTCAAGGCTACAATAAAAAGGATAAGAAAAAGTCACAGGTAACAGTTATACACACAAGTTGTGCCGGAATCTGAGAACATCAAGGCAGAAAGAAATTGTAGAGCGATATATATATATATCCTACATCTGGAAATCCCAATACTTTATTGTGATTTAGAACTTTTTAAAGCAAAAGTTAGAATATTCAAATGGTTGTATTCTCAAACAGGCAGTATATGTACGCACAGTTTAAGATACATGTAGGTAAATTGAAATCGTACTGCATTGGTATCTTTACTTATGTATAAATTAAAACACATTTAAAGTCAACTATAAAGACCATACAGTACAAATGTATTATGTATGTACAGAGCCATATCATTTGTTGTAAAACATTAAGAGTGAATCTCCAGACTTTATCTCCAAATAAATGAAGTTTATTTGGGTGGAGCACAGACATTACACATACAAGACCTGTATTATGCTGAGAAAAAAAGATTTTGACAATTTTGACTTACAGTTAAATCAGTGACAACAATATGTTGACAGTTATTTTATGAAACCAATTATGTACATGTTCCTTCTGTCTTTATACACACATATGTTTGTTTTATGAGACCAGTCAGGGTTACAGTTGTTCCACAGCAGCCCACAGCCTGTCATTAAATGTCCAACCATTTTTTTTTTATCACTGCGTGTGCGTGTGTGTGCGTGTGTGTGTGTGTGTGTGTGTGTGTGTATGTGTGTGTGTGTGTGTGTGTGTGTTGGAAAGAGAAAGAGTGTTTCTGGTGCACTTGAGTCCAGCTGTTTCTCATCTACGTTGATGGTCGATTTAACATCTGGACATACGCGCAAACGTGCACGTCTAAATATGCCTCAGTATTTCGGCTGCAATCACCAAAACTCTGCACTCATTAGATGCAGGGCGCTGAATAGCCTACGTGTGCGTGCATCTCAGGGGTGCACGGGTTCAGTAGGACCGTCACCGGGCAGCACGTGTCATCCACCCGCGGGATCTCCACCGGTACTGACTTATCGGTTGTGATGGGTGGGGAAACGGGGGCATCTGGATGATTGTGTACACATGCACACACATACAGCCGCTGTCAGCTCTCATAAACGTGCCAACTCGAGAGCCAGTGCGCTCGAGGGTAAAATCACACTTGCAAAAATACTTATTTTCACTTCTATTTTTAACGATTTGAAAAAAAAAAAAACCGACTCACCAGCTTTGCAAGGGTCTTTGTAGTCAATGGTCTCCGCTTTATCTTCCTCGTAGTAATCATAGTCTGGCTCCTCGTAGTCGAAACAGTTACAAATAGTCACTTTGCCCCAGAAAGTCAAGCCTGCAAGCATCAGCGTGATCCAGCGCATCTTAGCGGCCAGTGCCGAGGGCACTTGGTCCATCTGAGGACTCAAATCAACGGTTAAATGCCTCTCTGCTCGTCTCCCCTGCTGTTAGGAGATGGTCAATCCACTCTCCAAAGAAAGCACCGGTAGCAGGAATTTAACGGCTCATCGTGAAGATCGCTCTCTTCTCTGACAGTCAGGTTTTATACTGTAAAGGCTGCAGTAAGTTACTCTGCCCGGCTCTCCTCCATGGTGAGAGTACACGGAGGTGCCTTTTTTGTCCGTCAGTCAGCAAAGTGTCCTCTGTCCTCCGCTGTGGCTTCGCAGGTGAGGCTGCTGTGGGTAAAGAAACAACCAGAGAAAGAGAGAGAGTACGTGAGGGGGGGATCAGGAGTGGATGATCCCTGAGCGTAAAGACGCACAGCGGTGAGTCTGAGTGCTGCTCACACAAGTAACATCGTATCTCAAACCAGCCCTGTTGTCTCCCTCTCTCTCTCTCTCTCTCTCTCTCGCTCTCTCTCTCTCTTCCTCTCCCCCCTTTCTCTTGTGTCCGATAGCGTTGCGTTACTGTCTCTCTCAACCCGACTCAATGCACCGCCTACACACACCCATTCAGCCAAATACCTGCACTGTTCTACCCAAGTGGTGCAGAACAAAAAACTTCCTTTGCCCTCTTGTTTTTATTCATTTAGATTTGCTGCAGATTGAACATGGAGTTATTCTCTCAACAACACAATAAGCAGAACAAAAAGATCTCTCAAACATAAATTGCATATTCTCTCCCATCATAAACTCTTGTAAACCTCAGTACGCTCACTCTAAGGGCACATAGATGAAGCGCGCACTGATCTGACAGGTTATTGGACCTCGACTCACATGGATCCGCAACTGGAGAGTGAAACCGGTAGCGGTAAAAGTAACAAGGCGGATACAAATTGGCCTGTGGGTTTTAGTATCCATCAGCCCTTATAACCGGTGCGTAATGGGTGTTATCTAGCTATTTAGAGGCAGGTGCCAGTAGGTGACAACCAAACCATAAATGCCCAGAGTACAGGGCTTTCAGTTGCCTTTACAATCATGACAAGTATGTCATGGAAAGAGTGAAACGGAAAAAAAGATCCAAGGGTAGATTATTTGCAACTCAGAGCAATTAGGCTTAGTAAGGCCTTGTGCGTAAAAGACGAGAAACAAAACAGTAATTAGATTCTCTGTGTTTTGGGAATGTTCTGCAATCATGCAGGGTTATTATTTCACCCATGGGTAAATGTTTCGAAAAGTTACTTAAAAACTACACTTTATATACATATTTGCGTATTGTTTCATGTTTCTAATAGTTTTTCGTTATTGTTCTGTCATTTAAATTCGAGTAAGATCCTATAATACATGTTTAAATAACGGATTGGGAATTCATGCGTCATATCAGCCTGCATGTCATTCAGCAATGATGTCTTCTATAATCTGTCATTAACTCTAACCTTGCCCTGCAGTAGGTCGGTCCAACAACAGATGAGTGAGTTCATGTGGGTTCCCGGTCTTCCACTGCATCAGTGGTACCCATAACTAAACTGCAGTAACCTTTAATATATTGTTCATTGGTATTTAAAACCAAAGAATGTTACAAAAATTGAGGGAAATATACCGTATAATGTCAGTATGATTAGCGTAATTTCCCCAAATTTTCATGAACTGCAAAGTTATCAACAAACATAATCTCTCAGGTGCAACTTCAGACGCACACAGTAGACACGAGCAGTAAAAATAAAACAGCAGTTGTTGACAGACAAGCGTTGCAGCCTGCGAACACCTTGTCAAGGTAAATCCTCCTGAGACGAGTTCAACCTGCGTCTCCAAAGCTTACCCGCTGCGTGTACCTGCCCCGGGGCCCGTCAGTTTGCTGCGGCGTCACGAGCGACCCATCATGCTCCAAATGGCAGGCATCTTTGTCAGGGGTCTCAGGGGGCCTCCGGTATCACTCGGTACCGGCGGTTCCGAACGTGCCAGCCTCCCTCCATTTATTACCGGGAGATTACCGGAGCGCTGTCTCTGCTGCTCCGACTACGACTAATCCTGCCCTCTGGGAGAGGTAGCGGCGCGCTGACGTCACTCTATCAATCCAGCCGCAAGCTGTCCACTATACACGCCTGGGGCATGGAAACAAATCCCCTGGGAGACAACACACACACACATACAAACACACAGTGTAGGTGAACACACGCCTGATTGTTTTCCTAAAATAGAAGACCAACTGAACAATTATAAGATGAAGGACCTTTAAAATTCTTTGAATAACTTCCATAAAAATGATTTGATAACAAATACACAGAGCAGTCAATCCTGGCTAAAAGCTGAATGCTAACATGCTCACAATGAAAACCAACTATGCTCATGTTTTACAGGTAGCCATACGTTAACCAACGCTTTGACATGCTGACATTTGCTTGTTAGCACAAAAGAAAGATAACAGCTAAAGTTAATGGGGGCTGCAAGTATTTTTTTATGGTTGGTTACGTATCAAATAACTGGAAACAAAATATTAATAATAAATAATAAAACAGTTTTGCTGATGGTGGAACTACATATAAGCTTATTCAG
The DNA here is from genome assembly GCF_963930695.1 of Labrus bergylta. Lineage (NCBI taxonomy): Eukaryota > Metazoa > Chordata > Actinopteri > Labriformes > Labridae > Labrus > Labrus bergylta. The sequence goes on from NC_089195.1 coordinate 22,126,089, forward strand.
AATGAGAGGGACACATTCATAATCAGAGGGACACAAGAGGTCAAGGAGCAAAACACAAAACACAGTTAGGATTTGGTTCGTCTATTTACGCTCTCTGATGTTCCTGGCTTTGGATAAAAGTGTCCGCTAAAGGAGTTTTATTCGGCATTGGGTTAAAAAAAGGACCTTGAGAGACTGAATAAGTTTAAATCAGGTTTCATTCTATATTTTTGGTTCTGTTGTCCATCACAAAGCCTCCAAATAAGTCTAAATAAATACACTTTTATAGTACAATATTGAAGTTTTTTTTTTCCTTTTAAATAACTGAGCTGAACTCACTCATCGGCTGAAACATATTACGTGTGCTTCTATGTGTGTGTGTGTGTGTGTGTGTGTGTGTGTGTGTGTGTGTGTGTGTGTGTGTGTGTGTTGGTGGTTTTGAATGTTCTTCTTAGCAATTCTAATTAACACTGGGGAAGGCATTGAGTGGCGTTTGGGCCTCCCTGACCACTTACAGTACACCTCTGTGTGGTTATCATCGAGCCAAACTATTCAGCAAAATGCATCCTTCTTAAATAGGATCCAGCTATTGAGATTAATGCTGTGTTCAGGAATTTGTGTCCCTATTTAAAGCATTTATTGATCAGTGTGTCTCTGAAACTCTCTGAAAGTCCCTCGCCAGCATTCTTACCCAGCACAGTGACCACCGCCACCACCACCCACCCCCCACCACCCCCGAAACTACACACACACAGAGGCTTGCGCACCGGGAGGAACTCTCAATCTGAGCCCCTTGAGACTCTCCCAAGTGCTGTGGTCTGCAGGTATTGGAGCACTATTATTAGCTTTGTTTTCCTCAAACACACTTTCCAATCAATTCTATGCAGCAGCTGAACTCCACAAGGTTTACACTGTTCTTGTTCAACTTTAAAGTTATATGATGTACCCACTTTACAACCTCACTAAATGACAAAATTAGCTTCAAGCTTTTGCCTCTTGAGGACCATTTAGGTGCTACTGGGTCAAATATTACCTACGGGTACAACTAAAGTTACCTGAACCTGATATTAGTCTCAGGAGATGCTGGAGACCTAAACCGGTTGGGTTTGGTTTCACCCAGCATCACCTCTAGGTGTTCTTCCACCACCACACACATCTAAAAAAATTAAACTCAAAAGCTTTATATTACAATTCAATGCTCACTTATTCTGGGACTCAGTAAAGCTGAGGAGAAGTCTGTCCTGCTGGCACCCCACTGTCTCTCAGAGTGGTAACGCCATAAATATGCATGATTCTGAGTCTTAATACAATTGGAAGAACTGTGAAATAAAGGAATCCTAGGTCTTTGAAAAGTGGCACATGCAATGACGATGATTTATTTTCTGTATGGGACAAAATCGTTTACAATGTTTTTGCTCCTTGGACGAATAAAACACAAAAACATCACCCTTATCATTATTGGTTGTTTTGTCTCTTTGTTGTTATTTGGTTCCTTTTTGGTTCTTTTATTTCTCTCTGCGGTCTTTTATGTGTCTTTGAGGCCTTTTTATGTCTGTTTTGGTATTTTGGTATCCTTTTAGTGCTTTTGTCTCTAAATAATAATTGTATGTCTTTAGGTTGTGTTGTTGTTGTTTTTGTGTCAATTTCTGTAGTAGTTTAGGGTCTCTTACATCATTTTGATTGGCTTCTCAACTAGACTTTTAAGACTCACTTAAAAAAGAGGCCCCAGCCCAAGGGCACCCTGGGCCCCTGAGACTATTCAGTAAACTATCCATGAATAACTCAAGGCCCAGTAGCTCCGTCTTGCAAAAAGAAGTGAAACACTGAGATACACTGCAGTTAAGGGAAGAGTTTCATAAACCATCTTTGACATCTTATGCTATGTGTGATTTCATTGCTTTTCTTGTATATTTTTAATGCAATGTTATAAAGTCAGACAATTCTTAACTTTGCATAAAGTAAAGGAACATTTACAGTCAGAATCAGAAATACTTAATCCCCCGAGGAAATTTGGTCAAGGTTTGAAACTGCCACTGACAAGAGCTTCTAAACAGTTTTTTGACAAAGATCTAAAGAAGTTATACCACTGACACAAGATGGTAAAAAATGATTATAATCCCAGAGGTTAAAGGTATAGGAGAATAAAAATGTCCCTCATGGCTACTGACTATCAGGGTGTCTTAAGTGTTGTTTGAATCTCCGTTAGAGAGAAGTAAAGTGGTGGCCAAAGACATCCATCATCTTTTGACAGTCTGCTGACAACACAGCAGAGAACAACAGAGGAGGATAATGCTAAGATAATTGTTTTGTAAATCCTTAATTGTCTAAGTGGATCTGTGTGTAGCCCCTTATTCATTACACTTGTTTGGTACCAAAAAAAAACTCTTTCAAAAAGTATTAACTCTCTTGTAACCTTAATGAAAGTTTGAAGTGGAATATTAAGATGTTTATGACATTTTTCATACAAGATAGGCTTTGTTCTACACAGGCATACATAGAACAACCTTCATACATAAACACATTCTTGGACTCTCTTACTGTGGGGCTGTGAAGTGGTCTCTCATTGTGTAAACAGTAAAGAGCGGAGGGAAGACAAGGTACAGTAAGGAAATCCTCTGCTTAAATGCCAAGCTGTGAATGCCATTCTCCCTCTCCTTCTCTTATTTCCTCTTTCTGCATCTCTCAGGGCTCGTATTCTCCACCTTCACCTCTTTCCCGCAACCTCAACTGTGTTCGTGCATGTGGGCGTGAATGCGTTGGGGTGCACGTGCCAGCTAGTGGCACACATTCATGATTCTGGTCATAGATGACAGTGCTTTTGTGTCTGTGCCATCACTGTTAACTGACGGGGGAGATGAACAATGAACTCAGGATGTGTATTGGAGTTTGAAAAAAATATCTGCAGCTATGGGGGGGAAAAGGATGGGAATAAAAAATGTAAAGAAGAGAAATAAGACAGGTTGAGATTAAATGAACAAATTTCCAGCTTCAGTCATACTGCAGAAAATCCTTCTATCTGTTGACGGGAGGTAATCAGCACACCTCAAGTCAAAACAGCCTGCATGGCTCACATTTGTTTGTGTGTTTGTTTGTGTCCTGCTTCATAGTATTTCCCAAACTAGTTAAACTTCTCGTCTATCCTGTATTCTGAAGTGCTGCATTAAACCTAATCTTTAGTATCTTACATTTACTTGATGAGAAATACTTAAGTCCAAGGTGATTTTTTTGTTTTCAGTGTTACATGTCAACATGAAAACATCATAACAGGAGAAATAACAGATGTCTAGGTTTTAACATAAGACCCATCTCCATGTACTTTTAATTTGTTAATTGAAGTAAGAATGGGTCATTGTAAACAACACTTGTATAGACAGAACGAGTTTGAAATGATCAAATGATGATAAAGAATTGGATGTAATGGGGTGATACAAAGTCAAATGTATGGCAGATCGACCCATTAAAAGCAGTTCTGAAAAACTTGAACATCTAACCAGCACTGCCGTAGAGCTGTACATTGATGGGATGTTGCAAAATAAAAAATAAAAAACATTTTATCTTTTTTTTTAAATCATATAATCACACTAGTGTGCCTTGTGTAAAAAAATGTTAAGGTCCTGTTGGTGAAGGCATTTTTATCTGATAATGAAAAAACAAAATTGACTACTACATAGGCTTCTTATTCCCTTTTACTTGAATCACTGTGAGGTTGATTTGAATTTGAACACAATTAAACAGATGTCCCCTAGTTGCAGGTTTTCAACATTTGAAGTCTTAACAATAACAATTAAAAAAATAATTTTGAGTTACAGTGACAGATTAAAGACCAATGATGCTTAGACAGATATCACTGAAGTGCAGTGACAGAGAAATAATCAGAGTAACGAGTGAGCAATAACTCCGTAACAGAGGCAAACCTTCGTTTGAATACCTCCTTGCTGCTCTGAAAGCCAAAGATGCTGTATGTATGTGCTGGCTTGTGTGTGTGTGCAAATGTAAACAGTAGTCCCTTGCCGACACAGCACTCCTTCAGGAACTTGGGATTGTGTGTGTGTGTGTGTGTGTGTGTGTGTGTGTGTGTGTGTATGTGTCCAGGCCTCTGCTCCTTACAGATACGCTTCCTTTCAGGAAGACTGAAGAAATAAGCAGAAAAGACCTTGGACTGTGTGTGTATGTTTCTGTGTGCCTGCGTGTATGTGCGTGAATGTGTGCATGCGCAGACAGACAGACAGACTGCTCAGCTCCAAAAAGCAACTTCTCTAAATGTATGTCTTTCTCGCAGACTCACTTTGTCATGTTTAGCTGTAGAGTCCTCATTGGAGGGAGGCTGTACCTGTCAGACTGCACCACCTATAGGTACAAAAGGTATTATCAGGAACAGTAATGACCCTTGCTTTACAGTACTTTTACATGTACACAAACAAAAGCCACAAGCTAGTACCTGCTGTGTGTTTGTGTCTTCAGTGACACACAAATACAGCCAGGATGTTTAATGAGGAATCTTTTACATACATTTAAGAACGTGTCTTAAAACGTGTTTTGGCATCATGGTGTATTTCCAGTGTTTAATTGCTTGCATTGTTTGTTGTGTGTGTGTGCGGAACAATTCTCTTATACCAATCTGTGGTGTGCAGTGCACTAATGAATGAGCTCCCTTAGAACATAGGCTGGATAACACCAAAAGAAGTATCAGGTAACCAACATTTAACAAATTGAAAATTGAATTATTATTATTTTTAAATGAAACCACAATGGTTTGCATGACAAAGTACAGTAGTATATTCCCTGATTGATGTGTTTCTGTACATTGTTTTTCTATTCTCCCTCCTATAGATTACAACTTAACATACAGCTGACTCATATCATCTATAATGAGTATCAGATTGAGGACAATAAGGCATTCAATACAAATATTTGTATGCAAAACTCAAGCTACAGTTGTATTAGTTTTTTCCATACTTTTTGCATTTCAATACCTTTGTTCGTATTGTTTAAAATCTGGGTTTTTTTTGCAGTACAGTCAGTTGTCCACTTGTGTCATCTGTGAAGATCAAAGGTATCAAGGCTTGAGTTTGCAAACAACAGTTTCTCTTTTTCGAACACATTTCAGTTCCAATATTTTAGTCAAATATCATCACCAACTCAAGAGAAAGCAATTCTTAAAATAAAGTATTTTGAAAACAAAAAAGTATTTTTGACTGTAAGGAAAGTAACACATTTGTTTTTACCTTTTGGCTCTGCTTTCAGCCATGCATTGTCCCCCTGTTTGTTGGCAGTCAGCTCTATTGGTCCTTGGCCTCACTGAACTCAAAGTAAAATAACCAAGAACACACTCGGACATGCACACACTCGGGCAAACACACTCGGACACACACACACACAAAACCCAGATGAGAGGAGGGGATGTACAGTACTGTTTGTGTTCTTCACAGTTATTAATGTTCTCAAGGTACTTAAGTCCACTTTGCACAATATTTTTATACAAATCACATAAAGAAGATTATGTGCATGTTTTTGCACAAATAGAATAGTTTTCCCAGTGAATTTTGTTTGGCTGAAATTATGCCGGCAGCCACTTTGAACTTCTGGGAGTTGTCCGTTCTGAGGGGGGAACCACTCAGTAATGAGGAAACATTTGACCACAGCTCACCACAGACACTTCCTGTCATGCAAGAGCTCAAATACACAAATAAATTATGATCTGTAAACAGATGCATGGTGGATCCTTAAAGAGGGGTAGCAGGGACCGATTACTTCTGAGACTAAACTGATATCAACTTTAGGAGCAGACTCCTCGCAGTGACTGTCATGTAATCAGCCCACTGCTGTCATCTGCAGGATAAAAAAAGAAATGACAAAGGAAAATAGAGAGCTGTCAACCGGATACCTAAGCAAGCAGACCAGAGTGTAAAACTAAAATGACAGCAGTGACCCAAACACAGAAGTTTCTTATGTAAAAAAAAAAATAAAGAAACTAGACTAGAGATAACCAAACCTTTCTTGACTGAGACCAAATATGTTGTTGCACCTTCGCCTGCAATGTGGTAAAATAAGTCGTTGAAATATGCTTTGCTAAATTGCTAAAGTAAACTACATCTGCTGTACAAGTCAATCAGTGGATTTTGCCTACATTTTGACCTGGATACTTTTTGACTTATTTGCTTGTAAAGATGACTCAAATGATCAGCTCTTAAGAACATTTAATGTGACAACTGATCCTTTGAGCGTCTCACAGGTCATGAACTCATTAGACTCTAATTGATCTTTTAGGACAAAAGTTTCAGGATGCAAACCATATAGTCTCTGCCATGATGGAAAAGAACATCTATTGTTTTCTTACATCAAATCTGAATATCTAAGCAAATCAGTCTCCAACTCCCTCTCTTTGTCTCTTCTCTCCGAGTGCCTCCATGTCTTGAAGCCAAAGCAGCTTGATCAATGGTATTGATGAGTAAATGCTAATAGCAGATGCAAATAGGCCCAGTATGACTAATAGACCAAGGGGACCATTGATCTGCAAAGTTAGCATCTAATGCTAGAACAGCTGACTCAACAACATAGTTGGACCTAAAAGTGCCACCCTTGCTCTGTGTGTGTGTGTGTGTGTGTGTGTGTGTGTGTGTGTGTGTGTGTGTGTGTGTGTGTGTGTGTGTGTGTGTGTGTGTGTGTGTGTGTGTGTGTGTGTGTGTGTGTGTGTGTGTGTGTGTGTAGTATACTGTGACAGTATACTAAATTAGTCACTGTAAGAATGCATTCCTCTCCAGGCCAAGGGACATTAGGATGTGAAAGACTTCACAGTAAAAATGAAAAATGAATACAACAAGGAACACATACTCGTGTTTTCTGCCATTAACCAACAATAAACTTATGTAGATAAGCTTTTAATATTTACGATATCAGCCTTTACCGCCAACTGCAGGAGTTCCTGATTGTTTGCTGTTTACAGATCTAAACATCATCTGAAATAACAAAATGTCCTCAATGTCAACATCTATACTTGTAATTGTTTCGTTTAAATAACATTCAGTTACTGAAATGGGCCAAGCGACTGAAATCATTCAGCCAGAAGTGTGCATCGTAATAAACATTGTTTAAACAGTAGGCCTACTTAGACAAAGGGTAAACAATGACCAGAAACAGTTTAAGTATAATGCATATGTCACAATAACACTTGCACACAATGCAAATTATCTGACAGTGACATCATACAGTATCATTTTAGTATAAAGCCCATAAATGTTCCTTTTTCTGAGGCTTTTGAAGAACTCACTGAGAAACTCACTCATAAGTGATTCTGAACATTGACTTTCCACCATTTACAAGTATTCTTACATTATAACATGAATTCATTAAAACTAAATGAAACAGTTCAAACCTAAGGTAACTATAGTAATGTAATAAGCCTTTAATACTATTTAAGCAGATAATGTCTGCTGAAAATAATCCAGTGTTAGTCCAAAGACACTGGGAGTGCACTTCAGAACACTAGTTTACTTTCCAATTTTTGCAACAAATCTTTACTTTTATCTGGTTATTTCAGCCAAAACAAACCTAATCCAGTAGCTTTTTAGTCCACTTTTCCAGTAGCCTAAATAAACGATATAAAAACTCAGAATAATAACCCTTACTTTTTCTCAACTTCTCAGCACTCTCAACTTCTTCAAAATCCTACCTGCTGTTACTCAAACAACCACTATGCAATCTGTTTCTTATCGATGACTAAAGTGATCCGTTACTAGCTTCAAAACATTTGTATGCAGGGTATTTTTGTGTTTCCCCATAAACCACTTAACTTTTGGATCTACTGTTTGTCCTGACACCTACAGTAATAGAGTTGAGTCCCACACACAAAACACCACATTTGTCCCACACTTGCAAACAGATGGATTTGAACCAACCACTCAAATCTCCACAAGCAGCAGGTAAATGGTCATCATTCCTTTTCCGGTAAGTCATTAGCCTAATATAATGAGTCTAATAATAGCCTAACATAATTTTAATATGAGTAGGGTTGTCGACACTATTTGTACATCTGTATAGCCTATGCAGCATAATAGTTTTGGGGTTTTTTTTCATTAAAAAAATAATGGGATACTGAGGCGGGGTTCAGGCTTTGAAGGGCGGGGATTGAAACCCCTTGCAGTTTTTGATTTGTTGGTTCTGGGCTACTAGAAACATGGCATTGCAGCATGGCGGGTTTTACTATTCATCAAAAGATGAGACCACCTCCAAAATGCAGATTTCAAACTCCTTTCAAGGTAAGGAAAAGAAAATATTTTGGGTGTTTATACAAAAAATACATCATGGGTTTAAAACGTTTATTCAATTTCTGCCAAGAGGCCAAACTTTCAGATATCCCTTGATCAAATAAGCTACAACTCTGTATTTCTGGTCTTGTGGCCTAATTTGGGGTTGAACGTTTTTTTTTTTGCTCATATATTGGGGGTTTTCCTATCTTTATTTTAGTTTTGTAAGTTTTAGTAACAGTGGGGGACACAATTTTACTGTGTATATAATTTATATAGGCCTCATGTCCTGCTGTAACTACTGGTGAGGAAATAGGTCTGTTCATGAGATCTTAGGGACTAAGAAGCACTAAACTAAACAAAGCAGTGTGCACCATACTTTTTTTTTTTCTTATGAAGTGCAGTACATCAGCTTGCACATGTAATATGCTCAAAACTTCTGTCACCTGAACGAGCCAAAACAAATAAGACAAGACTGCAGTCTGACAACATAAAGAGGGGATTTTTATTGATCAGTTTATTCTTTCTATTTGTAACGGTTTCTATAGCTATACATTCATTAAGTTCTTGTCGTCTCAAACCAGATGAACTGCATCCACACGGTCCAATCTTGGAAGATAGTGTTAAATTTGAAAAACAACTTCATCATGTACCACAGTTCTTTCCATCACCTAAAGTTATTTCTGTGTAGTGCACAAATACAAAGGAAATGGCTTTGGGTTGACTGAGGTGGACAGATTTATTGGTATCATGGCCTTATTTTCTTCGATTTTGTTTCTTTTAGATACAAAAACCACACAGTTCTTGCTATACTTAGTATTTCATAAATACAGTACTGTATATATTATAACCATTCATCTTGTGCTAAACTCAAAGCTGTGCTGCAGTCAGTTAAAAAAAACAACATCAATAACATACAGGAAAATGAGCTTGTCTGTATAGACTGATTACAATGTCAACAATGATTTTACAGTATTTTTATATCTCAAACTATAGTGTGTGTGTGTGTGTGTGTGTGTGCATTTTATTGTGAATTTAAAAGGTGTGTGCGCTATATTAGTTGTGTTCTTTTAAATTGGACTATAGTCTGGAGAAACAGAGAGGTTAAAACAATAAAAAATACTTTTTTTTTAAAGAGCCACGTGGAAGTGATGTAAAAAGCTCTTTTACACACATAATACTCAGTCAATCGTTGGTTATACAAGTGGGTGTCATGGTTACCAATCACATGTACAATAAAGAACACAATACCACAGAACTACCAGTAAGTTTCTCCTGTGTCCGTCAGCATACGTCTGTGGATATTCGAACAATCTACAGGAGTATGAGGCAAACCATTACATTTATAAACAATATAATCAATTAAAATAATGAGTGAAAGAGAACAAAACAAATTATAGACAATATATTCTTTTTATAGCAGACGGGCACACTGAATGTTGAATATATTACATAGATGTGCAGACGGACCCAATCATAAACCAGACAAAAGCTTATTTAGAAGTTCAGTGTCTCTGACATCATCTTCCACCAGTCCATCAGCTCCTCCCGCTCCTCCTCCTTCCTCTCCATCAGAGACTCCAGCTCAAAGTCCACCTGAGACACATACAGAGCCACACAGAGGCAGATGAAAGACAGGAAGTGAAAGATTGTTTTTCTTTTGAATGAATTCCAGTTATTAGACGTCCCACCAAAGTCAGATTTATTTTTATTTTCTGACTTATTAATTGAATTTTGTTGTATCTCTTCATTTCCTTGTAGCCTGATACAACGGAAATAAAGGCCTTCTATTTTTTTTTCTATTATTTTTTTTATTTACTGTATTTTTCGTATTGTCACTGAACTCAATGAAAAGAGAAACCGATGTTTTTCTCTCTGTCTGAATGCATTTTGGTCCTTTCCTCACTAACTGAGAGGCTGAGGTTGGGCCTATTACCTTGTACAAAAAAATCACTGCGATACGATAAAATAAGATTGACTTTTTATTAACGCAAAAAGATAATCAACCTATGATAACGTGCATTGACTCATAATCAAAGTAATCGCAGCGAGCCAAAACAATAGCGGTGAACACAAAATACTGTAACCAAGCTCAAAACAAAAGCTCCGCCCATACCCGTGTGACCCGCTATAACCCTACTCAATATAATTTCAAAATCAATGATATAATAAACAATAACCACAAGCAATAAAATGTAACACACTCCATACCTTAACCTTTAAAACACTTCAAATATACATGACTGTATCCATGGCTCCAACACTAACATATACACTTTGTAAAAAATGGATCACATAAATGATAAGATCAAATTATTTTTATCTCATCTTAATGCCCGAAGAAGAAGAATAAATAGTGTATGTTTTCGGACCTACTTTAAGAAATAGAATAATACATTTGGTTTCTTCAGTGAGTATTTCTGGACACTTATCAATATAATGCACTCATTTTTGGTTTGGTCTTTTCATGGGATTTATTGTCAATACAACATAAAAAATGAAGCAGGTTTATCGTAAGAGTACCGGGTTGTTTTTTTTTCTGTGAGTCTTACCCTGGTAGCAGGAGTGAAGGGAACAGCCACCTTCTTGATGACAGTCAGGTATCCTGGGGCAGTGGCTGCCACTTTGTAATTTCCTGGAGCCAGAAGGCGCCAATAATCACCATCTTTGGCTATGAAATACATAACAGATACATTTCTCGTTATTGCAAGCAGCCAGCGACAATCCTGTACAGTGTCTGTATATCTGTGACTCTAATACGATCAGCAGGCGCAAATATAAATCAGGTGTTGGGAAAAGGAGTTTACTACCAAATGTGTCCACTAGATGGCAATACAGCATCTTAGTATTGCTTTTTCCACATGAAACCCCATTACAGTGTTGTAAATAGTGTGTGCATGTTTTTCAGGATTGGGTGAATTAACCTGTGGTGATGTCATGGTCGATCCCCTCCACAGAGATGGATGCGTTGGAGATTGGGTTGCCCTGCAGGTCACGCACAAAGCCCTTGACACCACGGTGGACCTACAAGTGCACACACAGAGGGACATATGCACTTTGAGATATTTTACAATGAGAAGTGCATTAAAAAAAGTATGTTTATTATTCTTGTTATTGCAGTCAGTACTTAGTCCTTCAACACAGAAAATAGATAAGATCTTGCGATGTGTTTTTTCCTAACCTGCTCGATGTAGCTGACGAGTGAGTTGCGGTTCTGCTCCCAGTAGCTCTTGAGTGTGTCCTCATTGGGGAACTTGTCACAGCTAAGCTCCAGAGTGATCTCAAAACAGTTGCTGCTGAGGTAGTTGAAATCCTGCATTCCTGTTGCAAAAAAAAAAAAAAAAAAATTAAATAGAGCCAAATTCTTTAGCAGGCTAAAAATAAAGAAATAATCGAAAGCCTAAAGCTTACACACAAATACATCAGTACTGTTGAATTGCTGGATGATAAGCAACAACATTTTTGCAGAACAAAAAATATTTAGGAAATGTTGCTGTAGCTAAACTTGAACACTAGAGAGCACTGACAGCTTTTTTTTCAACTATACATTTCCCCTTAAACACATATCTTGTTGACAGTTCATTAATAATCAAACTCAAGGAAAACATACATTTTGGGGGGCATTTTTCTGCCTAATTTGGTAGACTTGAAAGAGATGACAGGAAATAAAGTAAAGAGACAAATGGGGAGACAATCTACAAACATCCTTGAATAGATTCAGTCATAGGATGCTGTGAAAAAGACAAGGCCTACCTGCCTGCTGTTGCACATATATATATTGTAAACTTACTTCTGATTTATGAACATAATAGACAGTTTATCAGCCTTATTAATCATTCCTCAGCCTTAATGGATTCTGCTGTTTCTCACCTCCTGGCACACTGTACCAGGCGCCTCCATTAGTGATCCCATCTTTGAAGCTGGAGTCATCATCGTTCTTGCGGCAGGGTTTTCGCTGTTGGTCAGACATCACTGGGTTGTAAATGGAGTAGGCCTTTGCCAGAGACTTGAACATCACATCATCTGGACTGGCACTGTACTCATGTGTGGAGCCTTAGAGGAGGAATCAAAGGGAAGGGAACAAACAAATGCACAATGTTTAGAAGGCGCCTGTGATAAAGCATGAAATGCACACCTGCATCTGCAACATATTAAATGTGTGTTTACTGTGAGTAATAATATACAGGAAGCCGTTGGAGGAAACATTTTCCATCTGATTTGAATGAAAGCTTCGGCATTCTGTAGGAAAACTAGTTAAAAGTCTGTTGTTTCAGTTATAGTCCAAAAACAGTCTCATTAAAGCCGTGCAAACACGCTCATATACAAAGCAGGGAAGCGTTTTACATACACTTTAACAACCCAAACAGGAAAAAACAAGGTGTGAAAGAGATTGTGTTTTCACATATGTGTGTATGTACCAGTGCGGGTTTCATCATATGGGTAGTTGGCCACGACATCTCCTCCATGCAGGTTGGCTGAGAGGACAAAAGGAATGTCCATGATCCAGTGGATCACTGCCTTGGTCTCTGGAGCCAGCTGTAAAGACAAAACAACTCTCTTATACTGACAAAAACAATCTGAAGATAAGGACAAGTGAAAGAGACACCTCTTTATCTAAGCTATCATCCATGTAACACACAAGATCACGTAAAAAAAATAAGGTTCTAGAGTTTTCTCTGCACTGTGGCGCTCTATTGTTGCCCAAAACTATTCAAAAGCATCACACTGTCACCCAGAGAGAAATATTTCTTCATTCATGACTTACAGAGACCTTAACAACGAGCACAGACAAAAATGCCTGTGAGATCAAAACCAATCAAAGCATATCGAAACTTGTTCAATTGTGTTTGGTTGCTAAGCTAAGTAGCTAGTTTCAACATTTGGATCAAGTGGTCTGAATGCGTACATGTGTGGCGTATAATGATTTATTGTAACTTGAACTAAAATCAAAATTAGATTATACTGATGTAATAGAAAAGGGATCATGTACAATATTAAACATACATGTCGCCATTTTGTATGCATTGTACTAGAGTTAGATTAGGGCTAGTTTACATCAACAGTATGTGGAATAGTGAATTCACAACTTTTAACATCAGCAGTAACCATCTTCACTGTTTTCAAAAAATGGTCCATCTGTGCTTATATCCCTATATGAGACAAATGTTGTTGTTTTTTAGCCTGACTAAAAACAGTCTGGCAGGAAAACTGAATGAGTCTAACCAGATAAATGAACATGGGCTCTGCAGTTTATTTATATGATTTCAGTATTTGATTTGATTACAGAGCTGCACATTTAGTTGACACTTTACGAGAAGAAATGCCTTCCACATTTGATTAACCTTTATTCAACAACCATCAATTATCATTTTTTATCATAGCAGCTTTAACTCAATTAAACACATATCCTGCTGCTGTTGTTAATTTAAGTCAACAGCTAAATACAATCCTTTAAAATGCACATTTAGAGTGTTTTGGTGTTGTTACTTTAATTGCTGTGGCCAGATAATATTATTTGCTGGTATGAATAAAAGTATGAATCATACTTAACATACTTTATGCCATAAAACCGATCAAATCAGATTTAGGAAAACAAAGCCGTGATCCAATCAGAATTGTGAGATTTGTGATCCGTTGCCCCACTACTCATTAGGAATGAATGGATTTGGGGCTGATTATTTTAATGGGAATTATCTATTCAAGGAACACAAAATGTCTGTTTGGGTTACCTTGGTGTTTTCATCCACGGCCTTCTTCATGTTCTGTAGCAGGTGGTTGTTGGCTCCGCCCTCTCGCTCGTTGATGTAGATGATGCGGTCCAGATCGGGGAAGTTGCGGTTTAGATCCACCCCCTGCGCGTTACTGCGGCCCACAAACCAGTCTTTGATCTCTCCGGGCTGAGCAAAGGAAACAGGGCATTAATGCTTGGATGTTGTGGGAACTAATTAGATGTTTGTTTTTCTCGTAGGCTTAATCTAATCGGTTGTAAATCCTGTGATCAGGTATATGTGTGTATTTCTTTCCTGCTTTGTCATCACCTGTGAGGCAGCCTTCTCAAAGCCATCTGGGTTCATTGAGGGCATGAGGTGGATGCGGGTGTTGTGGACGAGGTCGATGATGGTCTCGTTGCCCTGCTGGTACTGGTTGCACAGGTACTGGGCCAGGTAGATGAGCAGCTCTCTGCCCACCGCCTCGTTGCCGTGCATGTTGGCGATGTATTTGAACTCAGGCTCACCTGCAGGGGAGACAAAGAAGCTAGATGAGTTAATGAAGAGGTTTCCAAACTTCTAAGAGTAAGTACCAACGTTATTTTCTTAATACAGCTTCCCACTGCAAGCAAAGTAACAATGAAACACACAACTCTCCTGTAACACCATAACAAGAGGAGTAGTTCTGATATAAATATCTGTATCAGTATCAACTTCTGCTCTGACAGTCTAAAATGCAGTATCGTGTTTTGGAGAGTATGTCAGGTAATGCATACCACCGCCGTCCACACGCACACACGCACACACACACACACACACACACACACACACACACACACACACACATCTGCTTTTAAGTGGATTATCATACGACCATAATTAACAACAACAGAGGAGGGCAGGGGATTAAAGTGTTTTTCATAGCTAATTTTCATGCTAAATTAAGCATATCAAATAATTACAGTTGTGTCATAGGGACACTTGGTATGAGCCAATATCAAAAACTATCAGAGGTGGAAAATGGTACAAGAACATCTCTTATAAAACATTAAAATGATATGTGACAGTATATATATTGTGATTTAATTATAGTTTTTGAATGCCAAGCATGAATTCAGTCAGGGTAAAACACATTGTCTGTGACAACATTGTATCTCGACTGTTTTCGACCTTGTAGCCATTTTTAAATTCTTCCTTTTGTAGTTTAATTATTGACCGAAGACTCTGAATCGAGATGCATCACACTACCCTACACTGCTGAGCACAAGCCGATTTAATTCAAAAGTATTTTAAAAAATCACCAACTACTGTTTACATCATTGCAATGTTATTACTACAACTTGTATAAAGTGTTTATAATCTGGGTCAGAAATACTCTTATTTATCCCTTAAGGGTTCCTTGTAGTAAAATCATTTGGCCTTTACAACAGGCTCTTGTGTACCACCGGTGATAAACGTACCACAGATTGGGAATCAGTGAGTCACTGCACCATAGAAACAGCTGTAATTGTCAGAGGCTGAACACCAAATATAACCTGCCACGTAATAAAAAAGTAGAAACATAACAACAACGTCATAATCTTTGTGATAAGAAGCCAGTTTAGTCACGGACCAAGAGAAGGTCACCTCATCATTTGTTATGGAGGTTAACACTTAACACACACACACTGAGACAAAAATCTACTCACACAGCAGCAGTGACAAACACACTGACTCATCAGCTAAAGGTTGAACATCACTGAACACTACAGTCCGGGACTCAATTTGGGCAATAATGGCTGACAGACAGAGGATTATTGAGTGCACTGTCACAGTCTGCCTGAATCGGCCTGCTGGAGTGACAGCTCTGGGATCAGATTGGAATACATTTGCGTTTGACTTCGGGGCATGATGTTACAATTTAGTTCTTCGGCCAATATCAAAAACCTCTCTGCTCATGCTGTGGATTGCCTTTTAGAAAAAAAAATAATCATGTTTTCAGCACGTAAATAAATGTGATTTTTCTGGAGTAAACTAATGTATTTCATGTCAGTGTGTACAGCAACAAAGACATGACTAGGCTGCATTTCCTGTATTTGCTTCGCTTTCCTTTATAATGAGAGATATTGGGTTTATATCTGAGAGCTATTTGTGTTGTAATGACCAAAGCTGTAGCCATCTGTTTAATACACTAACTAGCGATTCTCTCACTTCTCTGTGTCTCCTCATGTATAAACTGATGCTGTATCTAAACACACAATAGCTACAGAGAGACAAATACTAACAAGGAGTAATATACAGCTCTTAAACAATGACAAAGAGAAGGAACAAATGAGAACACAACACACTCTTTTGATTTACTACAAACCAGAGATCTGTGGCTGTACGAGTAGAAAAGAACATCTCTGAGCGTTGAGCCATACAAATAAAAAAAAAATCTTTTGTTCAGTTTCTTACTTGTGAAATGTGGCACAAGCGCAGCAGATGGCGAGGTGTTTGTGCGCCTGTTTGTGGGTGGGTTTGAAGTCAAACTACAGCAGGGGTCCATTTTTATTGGGGGGCTTTTTGTTCACGCCCTACCTTTTTTTTTTTATTATTCCTCTACTGATTGGTTTGACCATTTTCAAGGAAGCTATCTAACCTACATCTCTTTTTTTGTATTAATTAGCTTATATATTGTCTAAGAAGTCATTTTAAGATGTACATGTTCATGTGTCTGTCGAAATCTATTTTTGTGGATTTCTTTGTGGGTTTGATGTGAAGTAATCCCAGTGGCTATATGAGTGAGTTAAACACACACGCACACACGCGCACACATCATGCCCAGCACACATCTGGTCGTCCGGTTATTTTTAAACGCTCAAATCTGGTCCCTCTCAGAGTAGCTACTAATGATTTCAAGCCTACAATTAACTCTTTCTGTGCTGATGTTACTGAATGGTTTTTACAGGCTGCAGAGGCCCAGTGGAGCTGTCAAACACACACACTTACACACACAAACACATACTTTGAAGTTGCACTCTGTCTAAATGAGTTAGCATGATTCAAGCTATTACACAGATGCTCAGTATCTGGAGACATTTTCCTGTCTGCCACTCATGGAACTATTGAAGGATTTCAGATGCATCAGGGTAGTGATGGGTTACATGCAGAAGTATGAAAAATAACATTTTCCATTTCTGTTTGCGTCTTTTATTATCATTTTTGCAAACTCAATTTTAATGTTACAGCTCTTTGTACTTTTTTTTTTTTTTACACATATTGTTGACCAGAGGAAGCAAAGTTACACAAAAGCAAGCATGATGCATCACACTAAGGCGGAATAAATCAAATATCCTTTCTGCTCTGGAGCGGATTGAGACTATTCCCATTTTACTCCATTTAATTCACTTTAAATTCACAGTTACTGCATGCCCATGCAGTAACTTCCCAGAGGCAAATCTTGTTGTTTTATGATTGATATAAAAATGAATTCATTTCTTATAGATTAGATGCCATAAATGCACAAAAGCGGAAGCGTTTTTGCCTTTACAGCTGCATAAAACTGCAGAATCTGTTGGCCCGGATATGTTGATATAGCATTACGGTTAGTGTTTATATTATTGGTAATGTTTTCTACTAGCATTTCTGTTGGCAGAAAAGGCATATACAAGCAGAAAGTCTATGTGGATAGCGAAAAGGGGAGGAACTCTAACAATCGTTTTAATTGTCTTAACAGAGTAAGTAAACGTAACACAGCTTTTTCACAAGTTTTCAATGATACAAATGAGGGGGAAATGGCAAATCTTTGGACTGGAGAAGCAGGTTTTGGAACATGAATTGTGTCTTAAAAGATTCATTATTTCAAATTAATGAATTTAATTATTAAGCTAAAATCCATTTCAGTTGACTATATAAGGCCTTGTTTTTGTTTGCATTTATGTTGGCTTGAAGATGGTTGCATCATAAACCTTTGAGATCCCGGGATGTTCAGTGAGTGGAGAATCTCTCCTTTCATGGCTTTTATACATGTGCAAAATGATTTACTTTTGTTAAGAGATCTTAAATATCCTTAATCCTTTAAGTTCTCCTGAATATGTGTAAAACTGACGTGGCACAGTTTATTGCATTATTCTGCGCTTTGTAAGGCGTTATGAAACCTGTCGGTCAGGTGGTCAATACGGTCTCCTCGGTGACAACAAATAATGAGTATTGCTGCAGCGTCATTAGGGAAGCACCACATCAGAGTGCTCTCAGTCGCCCTGGCAACCCCTGACACAGGCAGCTGCTTAGGGAGACAAATTAACTCAGAGATTGAGTAAACACACTCTCGATCTACGCCTGTCTGCCAGTCTCATGAATGTGTACACACACACACACACACACACACACACACTCATTTAAACAAGCTGTTTGTTAGCTCTGAATGCCTGCCAGCTAAGTGACCTGTTATGACACAGACACAGAGAGCAAAGACTGAGCAATAAAACAGTTCAAATTAAAAATACAGATATGCTAAAATGCATTAGATTGATATAACAGTGTCTTTGCATTATAATAATACACTTGCTTTATTTAAAGGCTGCATTAAAAAAAAGGATTTTAATCATTAGCGTGATAGGAGCATTAGCAATAATCACATTGGAAAAATCTGAATTTACCTCAATAATTCAGAAAAGATATCTCATGTTTACAAGCAATGCTTTGCAGGTTGTCTTATTTTTTCGCTCCTTGGTTCATAAGACATTGCAAATTGTTTTTCAAAAATTACAACTTGATGTTTTGAAATATTTTTCATTGAGACCAAAAAGAGAAAATATATGAAAACAAACTGAAGTGATTAGAGGCTAGGATAGGAGGTAGACTGAATATATGGCCAAGTATACACAGCATCACATGAGGTGACGTCACTCAGCATGTTGAGGTGCCGACTATGAAGCATGCAAATCACACAAGAATAAATAGGGATACGATTGAACAAGTGAAGGGAACAAAAGAGGTTAAAGGTAGGTAGGTGTAGGAAGAGCAATAATCTGAAAAGAGGCTTTGGCAGCAGGAGAAGCCAAACAATAAGAAGAGGAAGTAGTCAGGAGATGAGAGAGGGTCTGTGATGTATAATAAATGACCTCTTGCTGATGCCTTGGCCTTTCTCTCATCCTCCTTCCGTTTCTATCTCTCCCTCATTCCCTCTGCGTTCATCCGCCCACTCCTCGTCTTCTCCCTCGTCACCCTGTCTCTTCAGTTACACTTGCCGTTTTCTCAATCATCATTCCTTTCTTTTTTGGTTTTCCAGCAACTCCTTCTTCTTCCGAGCTGTTTTATCTCTGTCTTCTCACTGCCTTCTCACAGTTTAAATTTACAACATTTCACTTGGTTTTTTCGACACAACTCTCTTTTGTTTTTCTTCCTTTGCAACGTGTGTCATTAAATCCATGTCTTCTTGTGTTTCACTTCATATTCAGTATTACATATGTTACTTGATACGTCAATATTCAGCAGTGTGTCTGGCTGCTTTATGTTTTAACAGGTCATCCCCAGTGTGCGTGATCACTGGGGATTACATACTTCCTCTGTCGTCTGATAAAACAGTCAAGCATCTCCGTCCCCCTCAAGATTGTCTACAGCATGTTGGATGAAGCAGTGCCTCTCCCTGACATAATCTTTTTTTATCTTTTTTTTTTCACTTTTGAACAAAGCCAAACGTATTACATGATAGAGTATCTCCCCGCACTTGAAGTCCTGTAAATAGTTCCAGACATGAACGTTGAAAAGAGTTAAACCAGAGCATGTTTCAGTGAAGAGGAACCCCTTTTCAGCTTGTGTTCGGCCAGCTGCAAGAAATAAACACCCCCCTTAAATGAAACATGTCACCAGTGTTTAGTGGTGGAAGGACTAGTCTGATGCTCTACTTAGGTAAAAGTAGCAATTTACTTAAAAATACTACTCTTTTACTAGTTAAAATCCAGTATTTAAAAGCTTACCCAAGTCAACATGCACAATTACAATCATCAAAATGAAGGGTCTAGTAATAGATAAATGCACTGATCAGGCCTATGCATCAAAAGGCCCCGGTTGGAGTTGTATTATTATACTGTATCTATTGACGTTTATTAAGGATGTTTTATAGTATTTTATTGGGAGGTTAAATGTTAAATCCAATCTTAAAAGTAAATATAAAGTTAACACACCTGATCACCTTTCCAAATGTAGTCAAACAGAAATCCATACTAACATCGCACAAAAAGTAAGGAAATTTGTTTTTTGGAGATTATTTCTTTGATGTAGCAATGCTTCTTGGAAATACATCTTATACCATTGGAAAGCCTGCTTATTTCCATTTTAAATGGTGCCACATTTGTAAGGAACATGCTTTGTGGGATAAGCATCAGAGCTGAGAATGTGGTTTGCGCCCATGAAAAACTTGCCAAATCTTCTCTGCCAATGCCAAACAGCTTTTTCTGCTGTTGCTATTGACTCTTGTTTTGAGCTTCTGATACCCCAGGTGCTGACAATCAGGTGCCAGATTGGCAGCACCTGTGAGCATGGGCCCTGCTACGGTGGTCAGTTGGTGTCTGCTCCAAGCTTGCCACGTTTGCCTGATCTGGATAGGGCCCGTGCCATAGAGCTACTTCAATCCGGTGTTCCGCACAACCAAGTTGCAGCATTAATTGGAGTGAGCCCTAGTACCATCTTCAAACTGAAGGCTAAGTTACATTTAACGGGGAATGTCAGAGACAGGCTGCGTAGTGGGCGTCCCAAGAAGACGACACCCCAAGAAGGCTGTTTCCTAACCATGTCAGCATTTAGGAACCGTAGGCAGTCTTCTACAGATATGCAGTCAAGGTTTGCAGGACGATATAGCCGACGACTCTCTTCCCAGACAATCCGGAACAGACTGCACGCAGCCAATCTCCGGTCATGCCAGGAGGCCTGCCATGACTGCCCTTCATCGTCAGGCGCGTTTTTGCTGGTGTCGGCATCACGTGCACTTCAACCTGAACATGTGAGGAACGTTATGTTCAGCGATGAGTCCAGATTCTGCCTACGGCAATTGTATCACAGGGTCTAAGTGTCAAGAAGAAACGGGGGAACGCTATGCTTATTGCTCTACCGATAGGGTAACAGCTTTTGGTGGAGGCAGTGTGATGGTGTGGGGCGGCATCTCCCTCACTGGAAAAACAAGGCTTGTCTTCATTAGAGGCAATCTCAATGCAGAAAGATATCGAGATGAGATTCTGCAACCAGTGGCAATCCCATAACTCCACAGTCTGGGACCGAACTCTATCCTCCAAGAAGACAACGCTCGCCCCCACAGATCGGGGTTTATCAGAGACTACCTCCACAATTTGTGAGTGTAGTGGATGGAATGGCCTGCCTGCAGTCCTGACCTCAACCCCATTGAACACTTGTGGGATCAGCTTGGGCGTGCTGTTCATGCCAGAGTGACCAACCAAATATTGTCTACATTAAAAATTCAAAAGTTATCCAGTGCACTGACTGTCTTAGCATTAGCCATAGCCAGGGATGGTCAGAGAAAATCCCTGCCATTTAAACCTAACCTCAATACATTTTCTCTTTGACTCTAAAGTAAAACAAAATTATGATCATTACTATTTTGATCATTTATAAGCTAGCAAGCAATCACTGTAATAGCTTGTTCGCAGATCATTTAAATGGTAGGCTTATGTTATACATTGAAGGGTAGCTAGAAATTGTTATCCTCTCTTAGCATCTTTGGTGTTAACACAAGTACACCAGAGTGGAAGCACTATTGCTCTTAACTCTACACTAGAGGTTAGCAAACCGTTTACCAATTAAAAAACCCCGTGACACTGTGCATCATGAGCAGTCATTAGGAGTCTATATCTGGCCAGCTGATGACTTTAAGTTAAATATTGAGCTCTGTTTTAGAACTGTTTTAGTATCTACACCTTTAGTCCTGACACCGAAGTACCAGTTGCTCGGTGGAAGGATGGGTTATCTCTCAACCATAAGGTTGGTGGTTTGACCCCCTGCCTCTGCAATCCTTGTGCAAGACACTGAACGAATGATTAGATTAAAGGGAAACTTTAGGGTTTTGGATGCATCTGTCCTCAAAACTATTCCCACATAAGTGTTGGTGTAGCCTAATCCATTTACAGTAATGATAAATTCTGCATTAAGAATAGCATCTTTGTAAATGTGTTACTCTACTTGGCTGATTGTTTTATCACACTGCATGCACTGTACACTAATGTGTCACCATTGGGTTTACACTCCTGACTAAAGGTACTTCCTGTGCTGCAGTGCATGACAGATGGCTTCTTATTGACAGATGCATGAGCTCAGGACTGCCGTCCTCTTGAGTGAGCCAGCCAACCAGGATCTGCCAGTCAGCCAGCTCAGTGCACTAAGCCGATCTGTTACCCCGGCAACTGCTATTTTGGCTCCACCTCAGAGTTTCAACACAGTGTAGGGTCAGATAAAATATTGGTCGGACACCTTTTAGAATTCACATGTCCTTCCATTTTATTTCCTCATCATCTTTTTCATCCACTATTCCTGGTTTCCCTGCTAGTCTCTGGAGCTTTCCCCAGTTTCCTTCTCTGTTTCACCCCCTCCCTATATGCTTTGGATGTTTTGCTCAGCAGAGACGGTGGGAGAGGAGAGGAAGGGGAGGAGGGGGAGGTCCTGCCCCTGTTGGTGAGGCAGCGGCGGCTTGGAAACTCATCTGGTAGTAATAAGGGTTCCACAACGCTACTGTGACTCATTCCAGTGCACGCCCACTAGTCTATTACAGGCTTATTTAGTAGCTACATACGGTCATTGGACTCTCTGACCATATGAGCTGAAACCTGTGGTGCACCATTTAGACCACACAAATTCAGCCAGAGAGGAAGATACACCTTCATGACAAAAATACTCCATGAGATGTATAGCTGAATTAAGCACCAAGAATTAGATGGTAAACATCTATAATAATCACAAGCAAGGTCTTATTTTCCCAGGCCGACAACTTGTATCAAGATGGAGATCCGGGTTAAGTTTCTGACATCAAGAAATGGAGAATAGACAAAGATAAAAAGCTCATGAATATAATCATGTGTAGTTAATTCATTCTAGCCTGAGAGATTTTTGGTCTCTCTCTGTTGCTTCATCATCACAAAATAAGAATACGATAGTTGAGGCCCGTCCTCCATTTCCATAGAGCATTTCAATCCCCAAAAAACTGTAATCAATATTGTCTGTTATGTTCGTCTTCTGCTGTTTATTAGCCAATAATCTTAAGGAAATCAAGTGATTCAAAGCTTACATTTTTATTCTCAAATGTAAGCATTGAATGATATTAGAATTTTTTTGGAGTAAGATTACATGTATGGATCCTTATATCAATTCAGTGATCAACAATTACATAGCAGTCACACAAAATCAAAACATCCATGTGATCATCCATAAGATAAGCACACTAAAAAATATATATAGGCTACCATTTCATAGCCTGTGTGTAAAATAAATTTAACTGTATGTATTATTATGGGCCTATCCTCTAATACCAATGGCAGGCCTCTGACTGGAGATAAATGGAAACCGTAACAGTGACTTTGTGATTCAAGTCACAATCGTATCTAATCGTTGTCAAAGTCGAATCCAATATCATCTTGAGGGGAAAGCTGGGATGTATCCAAGACTATGTTGTGTGTTATGTGTAATTTCCTCTAGTGCCTCTGTCAGAGAGAAGAAGGTGCATTGCATCTTTAACCAGCAGTGGTGGTTGACAATATTTGCTGTTCCTGTGTGTCTGGTGTGTAAGCTGCCTTGAAGCCAAGAAGTGTCCCATAGACTCACATCACTTGTTCTGCTGTATGGTTTCAACGCGCCTGGCTGCAGTCCAGTCCAGACAGCATTGAGGGGTGTGAACATCGAAACGGTTTCAGTCAAGATAACAGGTGCACTTACAATTCAGTTACTGTGCCCCCTCCTGATATATTGATCATTTTTGCTCAAAATTGGAAGGAATGCTGATTGTAAAGATATTTAAATATAAATGAGGCATGAACCTTTGCCTTTAGGGTGTTTCTGACAGAATCACGACTCTTGATAAGCACGAAGAGATCCTTATCAACCAGCAAAATGGCGGCTTTGCGTAGCTGATCGCACCATCTATCATCTAGAGTCCTCTGAAGTGATGCAGCAGTAGCAGCAGGGCCCTGCGCTCACAGTTTAACGCACGCACACACACACACACACACACACTCACACCTGTGCTCCTCCTCTACTGTTCTCCCTCCATACCACATCCATCATCAACACAGGTAGTCTTCTGTAATCTACACACCTAACACAAATTAAGACAAGCAAGCAGTTCAACAGTGCGTGATGCGTTCATACAATGGAAAAGAAAAGTGGGGACAAAGAGAGAAGAATGGGCTGCAAACACTCCCCGCATCATGAAGCACACTTTGCATGTGCGTAAAACTGACCAGGCTCGTGCGTCCCGGGGTTGTCGGACATCTCCAGCACCAGCAGCTCGCGGCCCTCGAAGCTCTCCCCGATGGTGTAGATGCGGGTGATGGTCGGGCACTGCAGCCACACCGACACCAGCGCTTTTCGCAGCTCCTCATAGCGGTGGTACTCGAAGGAGATCTCGCCCTCGGTACCCGCGGAGCTGACTAGGGCGACCGCTGCAGCCCCGAGTAAAACTAACGCAAAAAAAGGTTTCATCTTGTCGTGTCCTCGTTTCCCTAAGCCGTGTCTGTCTGTCTGTTTGCTTTCCTTCCTGCGGCTTGGTCCCAAGCCTTATCTCAGTGCTGCAGCCTGGCTTCAGGTTATAAATATCTCTCTTCGTGCTGCTCTCTCCCTCTCCTCTGGTTGAGCGTGATGCGCTGCTCTACCTGAGTCCCTCCAGTGTAAAGCCACGCATAGGATTAATACATCCGGGCACAGTTTTCAAATTAAAGCTTTATTTCATAGCTTACTGTTTCTTGTACTGCGTAGCAGTAAAGTTGTCCTGTAGAGTTTGCTTTACTAATTTACCAGTTGTAAAATACGTGTTTTCCTTTTATTTAGGATATCTATCTATTCTTATTAGTATTTACCATTTTTGTCTTTTTGTTTTTGCAATTGGTTGTAACTCTTCTCTTCACAACAGCCCTAAAAAAATATGTTCATATTTGATTTATATGAGTAGCATTAGGGATTGGTGGGGTAAGGCAAACGATTCATTTGTCTGGATGAGATAGGGGACATGGGACATGTCACCTGGTTCTAAGGCTTTGAGTCAGCTTTTTGTTGGTAAACATGGCGACAGAAAAGATTTAAGTGTGAACTGTTTGAGCTTAGTTTAGGATAAGCCAGGTAGTGTGGGTGGACAGGGTCAACATGTGTTACACCAGAACTTGACTGTTCGACATCTATCTATCTATCACACAACAGCAGTAATTCCATCTAAACATTTCCTTCTGACAGCAGCGACATATTGACATACTGCATGACCCCATGGCACCTCACATTACTTGTTATCCAGAATGTTAGGGCATGAGTTAGTGTTGCAGCAGAAGAGGATGAACTGGATCAGACGCCCAATGAGGATGAAATTTGGGGTGACTGGTTCGGGGTCAAAGGAGATCATCAAAGCTGACTCGAGAGCTCAAAATACATGGACTGGTTCAAGTTTCCACAGAAGTACTTAAAGGGAGTTTAAATCAGCAAATGTGGGACAAGCTGTAATCCTCTCTTCTGTCCTGCTCTGGTCAGGTTCTGGATAGTTAGTTTACCGCAGCTTCTCTAAATCTTGGGGGTTGGCTGGCTGTAATGGTTAGCACTCATGTAAAAGAGTCTGAAAAATGTTTGCTGCCTCAGGGTCAGCAGTGCGAGGGTCTTGGGGACTGGCAGGAAGAAGGGTAAGGCCCTGCAGAGCCCAGAATAAACAAGTGTACAGCAGCTGGACCCTCTTCCAAGACACATCTTCTTCTGGGGTAGAGGAGCTAGGGATGATCTGAACCACTAAGCAGGATGGGCTGAATACTATGAAATGGTGTGTTGGATAGGCCTTATAAGTGTCTGAATCAAGAAAACAATTGTGCTCTATAAGTCTGTTTTGTCAAGCCAAGGTGGCCTCCTTGATAAGGAACTTTGTGGATGGTTAATGGCAGATGCAATATTCTCATCAGGTACTAACAAAACTGGGGTGACACGTAAAAATAAAGAACTATTAACGTGTTTTTACAAATTTTATTTTTTACATCAGAAAGTGTATGACAATGTTATCCAATATCTAATTCTTATGTTTACCATCTCCTTGTTGGCCTTAATCTCAAACATCCTCATTTCCTGTTGGTACCTGCTGCTGCTGGCTGACTTGACACCACTGTTTGTGCTGGAGGAGGCAGCAGGGGTGTGTCCACAGTGCAGCAGAGAGGAGATGGAGAGGACCTCCTGTATCTAATCATCCACTATTCTACAAAAAACATATATTATACATACACTCATATACATATATAGTGTCTGCAGTTAAAAAAAAACAAAAGCTCACCGAGAAGGTGAACATATTTGATGACTGTAAGAAATAGAAATATAAGTGATGCAATACTAGAGACATGTCAATAACAGACTGTGTTTAATGTGATGTATCCTGAGGCGCAGATCATCAAGTCTTCTTTGTATACAGTTTCTGTAGAAATTATGTTGCCCAACACAACCAAACTCCTTCAATTTTTTATTCTTTAAAAAAAAAACAGAACATCTTTAATTTATTTTGTTAAATCAACAGCTTTTTATTATTTTTAACAGTCTTAGACAAAAAAGTGCCATATGAGCCGAACCCTTTTTATTATCAAAATTCAACAGTTTCCTCAGAACTGCAGCAACAACACAAAGTCACAATGACTCAGTTTCATTAAAGAGGAAGTGCTATAGTGCTAAGACATTCAGAGGTAAGTGGAAGCATTTCACGAGAGAGTTTTATGGTACAGCCTTTTCCCCTCATTGACCAGACAAAGCAAAAACTCAAAATGAGGATGTTGATGCTTTTATTCAGTCAACAGCTGTTGGCAGAAGAGGACAACAGTACTATCTTTTTGCAGAGAGGCACAGATGACACACTGAAACCAACAAACAGTTTGATTCAGAATCAAACCAGAGTCAGTCTGATTGCTTTCAAGTACACCTGTAGTGTTTGTTAACTGTATGTCCCAAAATCATCAGAGTTTGTGTGTGCTCATTGTGTCTGTTCTGCTGCCCCCTTCTTCCTCCACGCAGACCAGTTGTGAGTGTATCAACAGATGAACCGAAGCATTGAGGACCTTTACTGCTCCTTCTTGTCTCCCTGTTTCTGCATGTACTTGTTGAACTGGCCGTCTGTCTTCAGCAGCTTGTCCCACCAGGTGAAGGTAGAGGCATAGTTCCCTGTAAAGTTCATGTGGTGGAAGTCGTGGAAACGGGTTCCGGCGTAGAACGGGATCAGGTGCAGTGGGTTTAGAGGGATGTCATAGCCACTGAGAGGGGGGGGAAAAAATCATAATTTAAAGTTTGTCAGCTATACATATTAAATAAATTACCCATTTTATTTTGTCTTATATATCAAGAAAATATGTTTTCAATGTTTTTTTAAATCCAAGAAATTGGTCTACAGTGTTTTTGCAATAATGATATGAGTAATGAAGCATTTATTCTGGTTCTGTATATGGCTAAATGCATTTTGATGATAAGCCTACAGTACCGCATCAAAAAGGAGCTCTGTCACCTCAAGTAACTGCATAGCTCCATAGACAACAACATGACATGACATATGGTGTTCCCTGTCGCCCCCTAGTGGTCTACCTTACAAGTTACAGTCTAAAATCGCCTTATTTCCAATACTTCTGCAGGAAAGTGCAGCAACATACTAAAAATGGCAGCTGTGTTTTCTCCTACCTGTGGACATCAATGGTCTCCAGCAGGCGGAAGGACACCCAGGCCCACAGGAAGAACACATGGTTGCAGAAGATCATGATGCCAATGAAGAAACCCGCTCCCAGGATAAGAGTCTCTGCAGGATGAGCATATTCTGCCTGCATGCCGAACGGAGACTGAGGGACAGCAGAGAGACTGATATGAAAACATGTGTGGCCACCTATTGTGATGGCACAGTGGAAAGAAAAGCAAGACAATGCTGTGTTGGTGCTAATTTGTTTTCTCGCTTGTTTGTAAAACTCACAGTGAACTCATGGTGGACTTTGTGGATGTATTTGTAGATTCTGCGGTGATGCAGCAGACGATGGAGGAAGTAGTGCCAGGCATCTTCAACGACAGCGCAGCCAAAACACTGAGCCAGGACATACGGCCTAGAGGAGCAAGCAGAGTAGTTATTGCAACAGATATGAAATATGCTACTGAAGGTAATAAAGCCTCTTTTCACACATGCATTACACTCATAAAGATATCCTCTTGTGAACTTAAACTTGTACATGTGAACTTAAAAGGCTGACTCTGTTTACCTAACTTGATCCAATAAATAGTCTGTAACATTCAGCTTGAGTGTGTCAGAAGGATGATGACATTGTTCATTTTGCAGAGCAGAGTTTATCCCTGTGGGTTTTTCCTAATGCTGCCAGTTGGTTGTGTTTTCCCTTGTCTAACCTCGTCGTAGAGTTTTCCTCATGAGTTTCTCTGTGAATTATTTTGGTCTGTTTTTTGACCTTGCTTTTATCTGCTCATCTGGATTTGTTTGCTGATTGGATTTTCTGTGTACCAAACCGGACTGAATAAATACCTGCCTGATTTTACTCTGCCCCTGTGGAGTCTTACTTTTGAGTCCATTGTGTGTACTTTGTGTGATAGTGTTACAGATGAATGACTATTTAGCATATGTTTCACGATTATTATTGCAGAAGGAGAACTATGTGCTTTCATTTTGAGGCTATGCTATGCTGCACTATCTGAAGGAAATACAAATATTCAGCTGTAATTGTATTAAGAACAAAACAAGCACTAATAAAATTGTTTTTGGTATCATGCTAAAGGAGAACAAAAAAGTATATATAAATTTCACACCATGTATTTGAGAATATCTTATGCTCATGTGTCGCTGTTGTATAACTTTTAAACACTACATCCCTGGTACTTTCAATGTCATGCCATGTTCATTTGTGTTTTATTGCACTTCCACTCACCAGCGTGGCATGGAGTCCCAGTCGTAAGGGATGTTAAAGAACTCAGTGAAGTAGTATGTCCCACAGATCAAAGGTAGCTGGATGCAAAAGTGGTTAAACAGCAGCATCTTGAAACATCTCCACTGTTTCTCCCATGTCTCTGGTTTGTCCTGCACACCAACACACATACACAAAAACAAACAAACACAGTCAGGAAAAGGACGATCTATTAGGAGTCGTCTCCACTTAGATTTAACAAAATGTTTATCAGGACATATTCAGTTCCTCACAAACCTGTTGAATCTTGTATTTTTGCATGAAGGGCATGAACTGGAAAAGGAAACCAGGCAAGCAGAACAGGAAATAAATGAACTCATGGACAATGAGAGACCCCCAGGTGGCAATCTGAAACTTGGTGTAGTTGTCCAGCATGTAGTCCCAGGCGTGTTTCAGGGAGGGCTGGAGGGGATTTTCTGGCAGTGCTGCATCAACATACTCCACAGCCAGGTATGCAGAGCTCAAGATGTCTGCTGAGCCGTTCATTGCCATGATGATAATGTGAGGTGACTGCAGGCCTGAAGAGATGACTGACAAACAGAAACACTATGTTATATATGTGGCACTCTGAATGAAGTTATTATAAAAACAGGTAGACAGATTAAATTCATTGCCATATACTTCAACTTTGTCAAAAAAAAATGGATTTGAAAAATAAATTCAGAAGGAAATAGCCTTTTCTAAAAACAATTAGCAACAACAAATAATATTCATATATGGCAAATAATCAAAGAGAGACAGAGACTATTGGTAAACTAAAAGAAAACTCACAATTGTACACTAAAGAAAATGTATGTAATGTAATCACAATTTATGATGAATTCATCAAAAGTTCATATACTTTAGTTTGCTGCATTAATTGACAGTTCTTAACTGAGTCATTGTGGTTCTTAAAAACATTTCACTAATGTTATATAGTCAAAATATTGACAGATTATGTTTTTAACATATTTCTCATACATTGTCAAAAAAGACATCTACCATACAGGAGAAATGTAACTTCACGCTACTGAACTTACAGACATATATCAGTTTTATAATCCTATTAAAATTGTTTACTAATCAAAACAACAACCACTTTGTCAGGCTGATGCTGCACACAGGCTCAACACATCACAACTTGTCTGATACTTATTCTGAGGTTTTAAAATGTACATTTACCCTGAGAAACTTTTGTTCAGTGAAATACTTTATAAACAATTAATATTCTTCCAAAAAAAAATCATAAACAGTTTAAATAGACTTTGCTATAAGATGCAGATTCTAGAGATATGTAAAGGTAGGTCTGGTGCAACAGTGTTAAAAGTTCTGCATTCTGAGTTAAGATGCAAAAGACAACCCTGGGACTGTGTTGCAATTTACATTATTGGCATTTTATATGTGCATATATGAAGCAATACATTTTTTTAATGTAAAATCCAATTATGTACTGTGACAAGTAGGAACTAAAGCTCTAAAACAAATGTCCTCTTTGCAATTTGTATGTAGGCTAGATGGTATGACATGAAAATACTCAAGAACAGAGGCGTGAGATTCATTCTTTCTTGAGTTATATATGTAACTGTTGACCATTACACAACTTTAAGACAAAAGACGTGCACTTAAATAAGCATGATTGATTTTAACTTCAAAATACTTCAGTCTCCTTTTACAGATGTTAGTGTAGTTTTAATGATTTTAGCTGTTTTGCGGTACAATAACCTTGCTACACTGTTTTACATACTAGGTTATAGCCTGATAATATGAGCATAATTAAAATAAAATAAAAACATGCAATTCAGATCATTATATTCAACACTACTTGCAGACTTTTGTAGCAACAGCAGCTGCCAAACAATAAACTACATTTAAATGGAAGAAACGTAGACAGTCAGGGGACCCCCCCCAAAACCTTTATGTGTGTCCCTGCAGCTCTCCCATATAACACTTTCCAGTATCAATAGTTAACGCTTCAACACTTTTACACAATTACAGGATTATTAATTAACAGCTGTGTTCGCTAAATAGGCTTTAGCAGTCTATTTTCCGCAACATTTCACAGCTCGTAACAAAACATGGGCTTTTATTATTTAGCATGCTAAATGTGCTGATACAATTTACAATCCCAAATAACCACTGAGAAAAAGCTACAAGTACACATTTGAAGCAGACAACGCCGGACAACTCTCACCTTTTCAGCGGGTTCTTCCGTCTACCTGAGCAAGAGGCGGTAGGGCCGAGTAAAGTACAGTAATATCGAGTAACCTGATTGGCCGAGAAGAGAGGAGACTGACGTCGCGGGACCGAACGGCATCGCTGATTGGTCCGCGTGATGGAGCGATGATAGTGAGACTGGAGGTTTCTACAGCAACGGCCAATCAGATGCGAGCTTGGCTTTCATAACCTCCGAAATACTGAACAGTATGTACGAGGGAAGAGATGGTGTGGTCCGGAGAACTTTAGTCATGAATTTTTATCTACTTTATCAGGGTGGGGAAATTTGGGAAATGACATTGACTGTTTGAAAACATATTAAATCATATATATTTTACCCACCTTTTTAAATGACATAGTTTTTTTTTTTTCCTGCTAGGAAGGCCTACTGTTTATTTCTCAAATAAGAAGACTTTGGCATCTCAGTAGCTACATTTAAATAACATGTTTACACCACTTATTAATATATATCTACGTCCTTCTCTGTTGTTTGTTTTATTGTTATACTTTTTCTGTTTTATTGGATTTCAAGTTTGATATTCTTACAATGTTTTTGTTGTATTTGTATGTATTTCAGTGTGTTCACTCTTTGAAAGAAACAAAAAACTGCACTATCAGCATTTAGGCATATACAAGTATAATTAACACCCAAGAGTAATGGTATATATGAAATTGTATTAAATAAATGATTACCGGTATTAAAAACTCACAAAACGTTATTCCATTTCAATGTTTTACTGATTTGGCAAAGTTTTAAAAACAGATTATGTCATTTCACTGCTTTAAATACAAGAAGCATATTTATTAATGATAATATAAAACAGGTAATGAAACATTTGCAAAGTCATTAGCCTACATGACATTCCTCAATACACTGACAGGAAACAGCGATACCAGTTACTATTATAGCAGGGTTTTTTTTCCCAATATAAGAGGAGAGGAAAGAGACTGAAGAAACAGAAATACAAGAGAAGGTTTGGTCACTTTCCAGAAAGAGAGAGAACAGATTAGTAAAGTAGTAAAGAAGAGAGACAGAAATAAAGAGACATAATAAAATTGGCACATTCATATTAAGTCAGGGTGTGCAGTAGTTAATAGGGTTGCTACACCAAAAGGAGAGGAGGAAAACAGGGACCATGCAGAGTTCAGGCTGTCATCAGTGGTTACAACCACAGGAAAGATGGCTGCCAGGTGACAGTAAAGCACTGATACATCCAACTGTTTTTTTTTATCTCAAACAGCTTCTCCCTCTTGTCACTGTTTTTGGCAACATGGACGATTCTTCTCCTTTACCAGAAGAGTTTTATTCCAGATAAAGTAGCTTTTTTTGAAAGAGGAAATGTACATTTTCTGCTAATTCTTCTCAGATAATTCTGAATTCATGCCGACGTGTCCGACGCACCATCACAGATGTAACGTCAGTCCTCAAACATAATTCATTCATCCAAGAAAAGGTCCATCTGTTCTCTGTCCAGTGACAGTTCTTGAGGCATTACACAGGAGAAGAAGAAGAAGAAAGGGGAAGGCAGGGTTGTAATTTGACATTCAGGCACACTGCAACACTGTAAAAGGTCAGAGGTCAGACGTAGTGCATTCATGCGGTGTCCATCCACCTCAGAGAAACTCGGATGCACAGAAACACACATGCTCACATGTGCAAGCAAAGGAGCACCTTAAATGCAAGCGCGCGCGCACACGCACACACACACACACACACACACACACACAGACACACGCACACACACACGCACGCACGCACGCACACACACACACAATCTCAGACAATTGTCAGGAGAATAAAAACAAAGGAGAACCAAAGATTTTTTTAGTCACCAGTGGTCTTTGTCTGTCTTCCTCTCCTCTCCTTGTTGGTTCATGTTAACATTACCAAAGTTAAAGTAACTTTGCAGTTATAGTAGCTTCATATCAGTAGCGTTTTCAGTGACACTGCAGTGGTACAGTCGCTGCGGCAGTCCTGCCAGGAGGGCATGAAAACACAGGTTCCACCCCCCTCTGTTCGTTACACCCTCCTTTCGTGCAGGTTAAGTGCAAAAATCTTCATCCTCAACAACAACAACAACAATCTTGTCATTTTTCCTTCATCTTTGTCAGTGCCTGCGCTAATGCTGCCCGACGAAGCATTGGCATCATAGACAGATCCAAGATAAGTTTTCAGCAGGAGAATTCACTCTGCTCAGAATCAGCGGCGGGTTTTAAGAGCAGTCATAAGGGCTTGTCGATCATAGTCACACCTGTGGGAAGGAAAAATGGAAAAAGATGAGGATACTTACTTAGTATCAACACACATGATACCATTTCCAAACAAAGCACTTTTTATATAAATGTAAAATAAGAATAGTTGTATGAGTCAGACACATGTGTTTAACATCTTTCCTCCAGCAGTGGATATGATTGATTTCATTTGTTGTGTGTATTTTTCTGTTTTTTGTTTTTTTTTGCCAGATTTGACTTCTGGATTTGTTGTTGAATTTGTGGTCAGTGGATTTACTTTATGTGTTTATGTTTAAGTCTGCCTCCATGATTCATAACATGTAAAATATATGCCATGTGATCCTATGTCCTGGAAACAAACATATATGAGTGAAATACACAATTTATACTTTTACTGAATTGATTCTACAAAATGTTGATTAAAAATCCTAGTATTGAGCTACAGCTGAAGCTGGAATTCAATCTCTTTGTCACAGACGTTTATATTCAAATTGTCAGTTTAGTAGTAAAGTTGTTAGCATGTTAGCTCATCTGTTGCCTTCACACCTGCATAACTGCGTCCCGTGCTCATACAGGTGGGCAGTAGCGTCCACTTATCCGAGTTTGGATTGTAGAACTCCACAGAGGCTAAATTACAGCTGCCGTCATCTCCTCCCACCACATAGAGAATGTTATTTACAGCACACACACCTACAACACACACATACACAGAATGAATATTCATGGCACTCTTACATGGTAACGCTTGAGGTCTATTCTACAGACGGTCTGCATTACCTGCGTTGCGTCGACACATGTTCATGTCAGCTACCTGTCTCCAGCTGTTAGAGGCCGGATCATAAACTTCACAACTTTTTCTCACCAGCGGCCCATCGTGACCCCCCACAGCATATAGTAAACCTTTTAGCACACCTACACCTAAGGGAGACAAAAACAGTGTTTTACAAGATCCTGGACCAGATCTCTGGATGGATAAAGATGAAATGTCTCTTTGTCTTTTTTAAAGATTTTAGAAATTAAAAACACACAGACCTGCTCCACTACGTCTCGTGCCCATCTCTGCAATGTAGCTCCATGTGTTACTTTTCGGGTTGTAAGCTTCTACTGTGCTCAGACATTGCCTGGTTGCCCCATCATAGCCTCCTACTGCATACAGGATCCCTGAAAACACACACAAGAAAAGCATACAGTTCATAGCCAAGAAAAAGGCACAACCTTGTCTTCAAATGTAGTGATTTGAAACAACATACTCAGTATAAGGGTCTTAGTTGTATTTTATACTTTAACTTAGGTTGTGGTTTATACAGTGATATCTGTATTTGTTAGACAGTTTGTCCGTTTTCTATCCTTTCCTCTTGAGCATCTTTTACAAAATTCTCATTTGAAAAAAAATAAGATATTCAATAAAGTCTGCTGCTTGAAAAAGTTAACAGACACTTCGCCTTTTATAGTCACCACAACACCAAACACGGGATACACAGGGTTTTAACCAATGTCTTTACAAATTGTTGCTTTAACACCTGCAATAATAATAGTGTCTTAATAAAAAAAAAGGCATGTACTTTGCAAAAATTGTATTTACTGCTGAACGTGCGCACGCTTCATTATTTTATTTTTTTTAACTATTTCTAAATGTTGACAGGAAAACTGAACTGAAAATGTATTCACCATTAACAACCCCCACTCCTACACTGCTCCGTCTGGTACTCATGGGTAACACATGGAACCACTCGTCTGTTTTAGCGTTGTATGCTTCCACTGTCGACAGACCTGCAAACACACACAGAACATGCATCAAAACATTATTAACATCAACATATACATACAGCACATATTCCTTGTTGTTATAAAACCATGAAGGGGTTCAGTGTCTAATAAAATAATTTGAACGTCACTCAAACAGAACTGCACCTGTGCTGCCGTCAAAGCCTCCCACAGCGTACAGGAGCCCGTTGAGCACAGCGGCCCCTAGTGTTGACCTGCGGTCTTGCATGCTGCTCACGCTCGTCCAGCGATCCATCATTGGGTCGTAACAGTCGACTGTCCGTACACGCAGAGAACCGTTGAAACCACCAACAGCGTAAACGCAGCCGCCTACGTACACGACACCTAAAAGGCAACACAACAGAAA
This sequence comes from Labrus bergylta, assembly GCF_963930695.1. Classification (NCBI taxonomy): domain Eukaryota; kingdom Metazoa; phylum Chordata; class Actinopteri; order Labriformes; family Labridae; genus Labrus; species Labrus bergylta. The sequence continues at coordinate 22,161,697 of NC_089195.1, forward strand.
ACGCACGGGTGAAAAAAATATACAAAACATCATTCTATTACCCTGCATCAATGAGAAATACTGCTTTCTTTCTCCTCCTATTTTTGAGATTTTTTTAATTTTTGGGGCGTTTTAGGCCTTTATTGGAGGGATAGGACGGTGGATAGAATTGGAAATCAGGGGGAGAGAGTGGGGAACTGACAAGAGCCACAGGTCGGATTCGGGCCGTCCGCTTTAAGAACTACAGCCTCCATACATGGGGCGAGCGGACTAACCACTGCACCACCAGCGCCCCAGCACCTATCTTTGACTCCATTATATTTTGTGCTCCTGAATTTAGGCAAAAAAAAGAGTCTAACTCTACTCCACCAACTCATGAAATCTAAAACTACGATGTCTCATCAGGTGTTTGTGTAAATGTTTGATGATAAGTCATTGAAAAGAACATGACACGACTTGGACCAATGGAAAACCTCAGTAGAATACCTGAACTCTAATATTAATCTTCACCAGTAAATTAGATTTGTAACCCGTCACAGATTTATTTAAGTGGATACAGTATGACATATAGTAACCTAGGGTGCTGTAAAGATTACTGGTTCAGTGATATCAACACTTAATCTGCTGTGTGAGGACGAGGTCCAGGTGATAAACTTAATTTTAAATTTATGAAGGTCAACCCAAGAGCACCATTAGTTCAGGTCCTCCAATGGAACCCCCTCTCGTAGTCTTTAGAGGGTCCCGCCTCTTGATATTGTGATGTGTTTTAATGGATTCACTACCTGCTCTGCACCTCCTGGTCGGGAGCTCAGCCACCTGGTACCATCTCTGCTCTTCGAAGTCGAAACACTCCACACTGCGGATCGCCTTTGGAGCCTGGCCTCCAACCACCACCATCACCTGACCAGAGCATTTAGAGAAGAGCCATCGCATGAGGAGTCCAGTAAATATGAGAGTCATTTCTCAGCTAACTTGTGGAGCTTACCTTAGGACAGCAGGCTGGGGTCCTCATGCGTGTGCGTGCAGTTTTCATCAGGGCTCTCTGGTCAGCTGGCAGGAGGTGATACTTCATGGCCTCTATTAGGTAGTCTTTACAAGCACTGCTGTTCTTAATCAGAGACTCTTCTTCCACTCGCTTACACAACACATCAGTGAGAAAGAAACACACCAGCAGAGAAGACAAACAGTGAGCTACAGTATATTCTGACACAGCAGCTGAGACAGAGAGATGATATTTGGTTTTCCTAAAAAAAAGAAAATTGAACATTGGAATTCCCAACGTTTGCAACCATAATGACTATTTTATTCAATTTTTCGTATTCTATGTTGTAAATATTATTTTACATGTATGTTTTCCATGCAGACTCTCTTACCTGCACCAGGTATTCTCTGGAGAGAAGTGGCAGGCGGACATGCTCCATCAGGTGAGCCAAGTGTTCCTGTCGGACATCTTTATCGTGGTTCACCCAGGCTATCACCGCCTCAAAAACCTATACAATAAAAAGTGAACACTTTCAGTTCCGTAGGTACAATAATCTGTCCTACCTGAGTAGGCTGGGCAGGTTAAGTGTGTTTACCTTCTCCTCTGTAGGGATGGTGAGCTTGTCGCTGGCGATCAGGCTGGACACCTGCTCCATTCCCAGATTGAGGAATTCTTCACTCCCAACCACCTCGGTGAAATGTTGCTCTGCAGATGGACATTTTTCTTATCATCTCTATACATTAAAAACTAGGGCTGTCAGCATTAAGTGTGATTAATGAAGGTCTGAAATGAATGCATTCATTTTTTTTATCAGGATTAATTGCATGCTATTTTGTCCTTTGAGGCGCACTGTGGATACGCCTCCACATACTGTATCTCCTTGCAGCCACAGTCATAAATTGGCATTCCCAGACATCTCAGTTTACAAGCAAAAAAGTTATATTAACCGCTTGACATCAACTATCTCATTTTTTCCCCTTCCTTTGAGCTGTTTTCATTTTGTTTTTAATCCATAAAGAGTTCCTTTTTCCGTTGAGCCAGGATGTCAATGTTGTATCATTCGATCTTATTTCAAAATAAAGCAGGGCTGAACTCAAGCAGCATATAAAGTACTCTCAGCTAAAGACCATAAAACAATTCAGAATAAAAGCTTCACAATATTTTTTTCTTAAATGCAAAATAATGCATATCATTTAAAACATGAGCTTAAAAATGCGATTAAATTGTAATCGTTCAGCAGCCTTACCTAAAACTACTCTAAGTCAGTCTGGTCCACCATTCTACAGTATATCCTCCAGAACAGACATTTAGAGAACAATTTGAATAGAGCAGCACGTTAACAAACCTGCGTAGCTGTTGGCCTGTGTGAGGAGCTGAGAGCAGGCGTGCAGGTCAGCGAACGCTCGTATTCCCAGACAGTTGGACGGGTGAAGCTGAGAGCTCAGGAACTCACAACAAGCTTTTTTCACCTCATTGAGCTGGAGCAGGCCTGCTGCAGGAAGCAATGCCTGTCAAACACACATGCATATGATATTCTGTGTGAAGTGGTCGTTTTCTCTCTTTTGAATTCAGATTGATTAAATAAAAGTGGTGACAGGGTGTTTTTAGAAACAGCATCTGCACCTAAAACGGCCCGTATTCCATTCCAACAATTTCTATAACTAAGAAACCGAAGTGCTCCAGTTAGACGGCTTCTGTAGAAAAGCATTTCTTTTTCAATGTACTTCCAGATATCACAATAAAAGGTCAGTGTTTCTAACTTTACTATAAACACCAGTTAAGAGAGAACACATCGTTTCTTTGAGATTAGTTTACTTTAGCCCAGCAGATAAGGATGGAAAAAATAAGGCAAAAGCTAAAATGTTCTAAACTTGACTAAAACATTTCCAAGGTAATTACTTTATTCTAATTTTCAGACTTCAACTTTATATATTTAACTTGTATTATGCTTGACAATCTACTGGTGCTGGGCAATTAATCAAGGATCACTTTCAATTATGATTTTGGCTTTCTACAATCACAAAAAACAAGACAACCTCGATTAAATGAGTAATGTGCCGCATGCCGTGTTGCGCTCTTTTGTCAAAGGTTTTGTTCTTGTGTGGTAAAAGAGTTTATTGTTATCTTGCATCAACAAGAGTAACCGTGTTTGATTATCATGATTTCAAAATCAATCAAAAGATGATCGTGATTAGGATTTATTTTCTGTTTATTTTGTAAGAGCGTTCAATAAATTGATTGTCGAAATGTTGACATAGTTATAGGCTTCAAAAAAATTAGAGGTTACATACATCTCACTTTGTTATTTTTTGTCACCTAAAGAACTGCTTTAAAGGGGGTTGATTAGTAGATGGATTACGTGGATAAAACATCAATCTGCTCAACAAATTCCCTTAACCCCCTGACTCAAAATAATATGTTTATGTATAAGTGTGTGAATAAAAACAGTTTATGTAGGCAGATAAACACCAGAGTAACAAACTGACTTACAAATACTCTCCTACAACAGCAGTTTAGACTTCTGAAATGTGGCCTAGAAATATTATAGTGTGAAAGAAACTGAGTAAATAGCGTTCACAAAGAGCATTTTATGTGAGTGAGTTAACTTCACCTGCACATTTTCCTCTGTGACCTGTATCTCTGCTGTGTAAATGTAGTCCACCAACAGGCCCAGAGTCCAGCCATCCATCTCCTTTATCCTCACTCGCTTTGCTCTGCTCTCTGCCATCTCACCTGTCGATACATCCACACGTATTAATCGTCTATTTACGGCGACGGACATTACAGTCGTTCAACATTGAAGGAAATCATAGAACATGTACAGAAGAGGGCCCCTCACCTGTGAACATGGCGTGGAAGTAAGGGCTCCCCGCAGCCAGCACCACCCTGTGAGCAGAGATCTCTACATCCTCTGCCACTATGGTCACGTCACACAGCAAGCTCTGGCTATACGGGCATTGAAAGGACAGAACGGATTACAATTTAAGTTTAAAGTGGCAGTACAGTACTAAGAAGATTTTTAGGAGCTGTAGTGTGCATCACCTGCGCAGCTCGTTCATGACTTTGAACGCTTTCCTCATGTGCCGAGGGTTGAGAGTGACAGGACCCTGCCTCTCCACTCCATCTTCCTTATCCAGAGTGTGTGGACAGAGTCTGGTGCACCTGACAGGGACAGAACACACACACAGACACACACATGAAGCGAACACTAAGATGTGTATTAACATTATGTTAACAGAGAATAACTGTGTCAGAAAAACTGTCTATAACTGGTGATTAATAAGGGCAGATAGAGGAGCAAAAAGGAGGAAGGCAAGTCACTGCAACACAAAAAGGTGTCCTGATTTATATAAATAAAGCTGTTGGCAATCACAGATGGGGAAATCGTGTATGCAGGATGGCCACTTCAAACAAATGTGATGAGAAAATTTGCTCCAAACATCACCTATTTTAAGAGATTGTTATTGATATAAAAACCGACCAGATGGGCCTGTTCCACTTTGGACAGTTGGTTTGACTGTTGGCATATACTGTCGCTAATGTGCTCTGTTTGATTCACTTTATGCACTAATTTAGAGTATATACACACATGTGTGGTAAAAGAGTCTGTTACCCAAACTATTCAGCCATGCAGAGAGATAGTTTTATGCCTTGACTTTTGGCTCAGTAGGGAGTTGACTTTTATTTCTTACTATTTGTCTTGACACTTTTTTTTGTGTCCTGCTCTTTTTACATGAACTGTGTTTTTATTTATTTATTGCGTTTGATTGTACAGCACTTTGATCAACTTCAGTTGTTTTTTAATGCGCTTCATTTTTGATTGGATCAGAATGGGTTTTGGTTTTATTTGTCAAATTGTAAAACATTTTTTCTCCACCACAACAAAACCATGATTTTTGTGTTGCCATAATCGCATCATGAAGAGCTTCTGATTTTAGTCAAGTAAAATGTTTGCAAAACACAACGAACAGGAATAGGATTACTCAGGTGTACAAAGTTAACTGATGTTCTCACCGACTCTGCCTATTGGCTGCTGAGGCAGGAAGTTAAACCAAAGCAGCCACACAGAGAGGGCAGGACGTTGCACTGGACACTTGCCAATCAAAATTTTGTAGAGCATGAAATAAATGAATGACAATAAGTTGAAACTGCATTAATGCATTAAGAAAAAAGAACAATGGACAGAGGCTGATGTGGATTTAATTGAATTTTTTTTAAAATCTAAAACCTCTTGTGAATCAGCGCTGAAGCAACATGAGATTATGTTGCTTAACAGTTAAAGGGTCACTTCACCCACGTATTAAAATATAAAATGATTCTTCTGCATTGTCCTGGTCATGTGAGCGTGGGGCTTTATTATCTGATGTTTTGAGACAAGATTCAAGATTCAAGATTGTTATTTGTCACATGCTCATACAGATGTGCAGTGAAATGTAAAAGCTTTGCTTCCATATCAATAAATACTTTCTTTTAAGTAGTCCCCATGATCACTATTGACTGTGTATTCTGTTGACAGTTCTGAGTGGTTAGGCCAGTGATTGTGGATAAGAACGTTGGGTTTTCAACACTGTGAGAGAGCACATAAAATAGAACCCGATTTACGCTGTGTGTTTTGACTTATAGGATCATGTAACTTATTAAATTAACTTAAATAAATGCAACATATTTGAAAACCAACATCTTAATTTAAAACAATACAACCAAATATGTCCACCATAGTTGGAAAAAAAATACTTCTCTTGAGAAGAGCCAACAAAAATGTACCAAAATCACCTTCATGATGGTGAGATTTATTGTCGGACTGTTGTATCAGTCTGCTTACGTACAAGCTTGCTGTACCAAATACACCATCCATATTTTACCTTCTGCTTCAAAGTTACCACTTAAGTTAAGACCCAGACAGCACTCCTACTGCATCCTAGAATAATGCAGCCAGTTTTTAAACTTCTGTGGGTCTGTGGGTTTAGAGAGGAGTTGGTTCAGAAGACCTTTTTATCTGGGGACATTCAGAAAGTGAGCTTAAAACAATGTTTAAATTAAGTCGCTTATTGAGGAAGAAGAAATGCACGCACACTTGCTCGAATGCTGCAAAGAGTTTTGATTCAATCACAAGTATCGACCAGAAACAGGCCTACTATCAATAATCAACAATAATACTATCAACTTTATAAAGTGATGTTTAAATGTCACGGCTCTGTTGAATTACAGTTTCTTATCTTACTGTTTGCTATAAGAGCAACATTTCATTCAGTTTTTGACTCATTTTAGAAGCATTTTGTGAAACTGATTCATCAAAGAGGTGGCAAGTATTGATTTCTTTTTAAAAGATACTTTGAATTTACTGTTGTTGGTGTGTTTAGCTCGGCCTATAGACTATGTTGATTCCAGTGAATCAAAAACGCTTTTGTACTGAACAGCAGACCATATCAACTGAGTAAAGAAGGCTTAATAAATCTGAGTATGTCTGTCTGAGTATCTTTATGAATTCAGCACACACAAACGGCCTCTTTCTTTGTCATGTTGAAGCACCAAACACTTTCATTTATGCTCCTAATGGTTAACATCACATGGTTGCTTATTTTCTGTCACAAACACACCCACACACACATGGCTATTATACCAGTTGACACACACACACACACACACACACAGCAGCTGTACAGCTATATGCCCTGAGCCATCAACACAACACCCCCGTTATCCCAACGAACAACAACAGTGTAACACAACCCCAGATTCCCCGGACACATCCTCCTCCAGCAGCCGTCCTGCAGCAGCAGCGGGCAGCCTCGGTGAATGTCCCCGGGTATCAGTGCTCGGATCCCCGGCAGTGAGCAGCCACACCGGCTGGCCGCTGTCTCTGTCAATGCGGCACCATCAGTCAAAGCAAGCCTCTGGGAAACGTCAACACACATAAACACACACTTACAGCGGATGACTGTCCATGATTCCGGTGTTTTTCAGAGGCTGAAAACTTGGCCCAGCGGCATGCACCATTCCATATCCACAAAGTCTTCTTTAATGGATTAAATTCAAGCGGCGATCATCTGTCCAGAGGCGGGGAGACGGGCTGACGGCAGCCCCATTAAATCAGTCTGCTACATATAAAAACACAGGCAGACTGCGGTGACACACAACAAACACGTTGCGATTCAACCCGGCTGTTTCTGCCCCTGCGCACGGCTTCTTCCTCCCCAAAATAACGCGCCGGAAAGGTGTCAAACGTAGCGTCAAAGTGGGGTTAATGTGGATTTTCTTTCCCCCTCCCCACACCTCGTCCTTACTGGGTGTATATGGGTGCGAGAGTCGGGCGAATAAGGATACCTGTTATTTTCCAATCGCTGATTAAAACGCACAAACAAGGACGTGTCGGCAAAGACGGTCCGCCGAGCAGCCAAGGAGGCCCACAAGAAAGCGCTGACTCCCTCTAGCTGTGGAAGACTGAAACAGACTTTCATCGGAGATATATGTTGAATTGCTATTTCAATTAGTGTGTAACCTGGCCTGTATTTACAAATGTTGTAAATAAAGTTGTTTGCGATGCGATGAGAGAAATCATTGTGATGCATTTAAGAATGTTTAGACATCTGCAGACTTGTTTAACAAAAATCCCACAAGAACAGGAATCAATAAAAAAAAATAAAAAAAAAATATCAATTACCAGAATATTTAACGGTCATATAGAGCCTATTTTTTGCACAATAATAGGCTACACTGAGCTACAACAGTGAAGACCATAAAATGAAATAAATATATAAACTAACCTGGGAATGATTACTGTAGGCCTACAGTAAATAAGAGAAATACTTGAATATCCACTCAATTCAATGAAGTAATTTTACCAAGTTTTGATAGTCTCATAATTGTGACATTGCAACTAAAATGTCATCTTCTCATTTTACTTTATGATTTTAAACAAAGGTCAAATGTCAACAGAATAATCAGTGTAATCATTTTAACATTACGTTTCAAGTTTTTTATAAATCGAATTTATACTAATAATTTGTTTTTGTGAAACGCCTTACCTTTATTTACATCCTTGCATTTAAAAAGATAAGCAAACATACTTAACTCCAAATGAATAGAAGACTTAAAGACTATATTATAAATAAGTTCAGGGAATTACTAAAGTTTTCTTATTACATATATATATATATATATAACTTTGAAATATCCAAAGTGAGATTGCATTGCATCAAAGTCTTTCTATCCTGTCAGGAATAAGAATTTAAAAGGTGTGGATTGAGCTTTAATGCTGAATAAGTGAAACAAATTCAGAAAAATTCATTTTAGTTGACCGGAGCTCATTCCAGGAATGTTAGATAACAAGTAAACAGGAGCCCATTAGGAGTTCTGCAAATATAATGCTAAATCCACAGTTCCTCCCTTTTCTCATGCCAAGACCACAGACTCCTGCTTCACAAAAAGCTTTGTCCCCGGGGACCATCTGTGAAGAACTGAGGCTGGCTGTACTGTCAGTGTACAGCCAATAGCTGTGAAGCTGAACAGAACAAGTCTGTATAGTGTTAACACAGTGAATGCATTAGTGGCAGCAGACTGCAGGAGAATCAGTCAGCTGAAGTCAAGTCTCTGTCATCATTTCATATGAAAGGAATGAAAGCAGCCAAGGAGCCACTTGAAATTGTATGTAAATAGGTGGATATGTCTTCTAATGTATTTGGCTGCTGCCTTGGCCAGGTCTCTCTTGTAAAAGAGGTTTAATCTCAACTGGACCGGTAAAGGTAAAATAATAATAAATCATATTGTTAGATACTTTTCATAGCCGTTTTGAAAGTTATCCTATACCATCCACTCACTCCCTATGGGCAAGCTTTTAAACCGAAAGTGATCCAGAGACATTTAGTATTTCAAAATTTCAGGTGTGTGGACTTGTCAGGGAGGAATTCATCAAAACAATTTAAGTAGTGGAAAGAATCATAACTAGGAACATCACAGAAGATCAAAAAAGGTGCAGATGAACAGTTACTTGTTTTTCTTCTGCTCCTCCCAGTCAACATGAGCACAGAGTATGACTGAAATGTTTTACACCATATCTGCCATCTAAAAAATGGACACATTTTAACAAGACAAAACATCTTCTGTACATTTTGAACATTAAATTGCATTCTTTATACTTGTAAATCAGAAGAAAATAAAGTTAATCTTAGCCCTCTTCCTAACTTGACTGTAACACAGACTTATGCCAGATCTGGCAACACTGATATCTCATTCTTCACAAATTCTGGCAACCAAAATCTCTCTGTTGGTGCTGCACAGTCAGTGCTGCGGATGTCGCTTTCCAGCTTGATAAACAGCTATTTTCAGAGACCTACTGTATACTTGGAACAAAGAATAAAGAATAGTATTCCTTGCTTGATATGTTCTTATTATCATACTACTTTCATAGATTATATTGCTTATTCGTTTCTTATAAAGCTTCGATGGTAACGCTCAAAGATTGCTGGATCCAACTGTTCCCATAATGCCACTTGATCAAAATCCAAACAGACAAAAACTCCCTTCATATGTTAAACTGGTTGATATCCCTATAGGTATACATCCAGAGATTGACTGTCGTTTCAATCACATGCAAAGTAAAACAAAATGATTGCATCAGTCCAGATAAAAAGTACTCACAAATTTCATTTTATTTTTACAGTAAAAAAGTCAAAAACTGAAATATTTACAGAATTCCAAAATACAGGAAGGAGTCCAGAAGAAACTTAAAATGTCATGATTTCCCCACAGCTGTGCAGAGGATGCTCTTCAGTTGTCTTATAGGTTAACACAGGACTTATTCAAGTGTGAAGCAACATAACATTCACTTCTTCGCAGCAAATATTGTATCATCCACAGAGCACGGCTTCTCACTGTGGGGCATTCTAATCAAACAGAAGACTGATGTGACTATACCACTGATGTGTTAGTTTTGTTTTGGAGGAGCAGGGGGCAGACTCGCAGAGGCCTGCTCCAAAAAGGCCAGGGGTCCAGGAGGAGGAAGGTCTGAGGGCTTGCGGTGCTGCACGCTGACATCCTCAAGAACTTGTTGCCAGTGGTGCAGCTTAGACAAGTGTTTCTGAACCAGCATTTCTTTTCTCTGAAGCTCATTACGCAACTCTGACACGTCCTAGAGGGAAAGAAGAAAAGTGAACTGAAGTAGTGAAAAGGCAGATCAGCAAACAGAAAAAAATTACATAGTTTACATAAACAATAGCAGAATGCCAATAAAGGTCAAATGGTGTGGGATTTGTTATTTCTTACAGAACTTCACAAATGACAAAGAGATGAATGAGTAATCTTTGTGGATGGGAGGTGGAGAAGACTGTCATTCAAAACTGTCAAGAGACATTAGAATACAAGTTTGGATAGTAGTTCACCTCCTTCACCACCTGCTCTGGTTTCTGCACAGATAACTGAAGCCTTTTCTGTAAGAAGAAGCACTCTGTCTGTCGAGCCACATCCAGGAACTTCTGTATGCACTGATCGACACCTGCAAGACACCGAGAGCTGCATTAGTACTCCAATAAGAGATCAATTAAGACTCTTGTTACTATACATGTCCACATTGTAAGGGTTCACTCACCAGTTCGAATCTCCTCTTGGTCAGTTCCGTTAACGTAGTCTTGGCTTACCAAGGATGCAAAACATGCCTGAATAAAAATACAAAGAGGACGATATCAGTACATTTATTTTGCCATTTTCTTAATGATGACAAAATCAGTATCAAATACTTTTGCCACAGCGATTTGTTTTTTATTTAATTCAACTTCTAATCATGTGAAATTATGAAGAGAAACCTAAGAATAGATGTAATACTTCTGGGATATTCTGAACACAACGGGTCCCCATCTACCTAACTGTTTAGGTTCTGGTGTGATGGTAGTACATCACAAGTTACCCCTATCAGGAACACAACCCGATTATCCTCCATCCTTCACAGCTTATTACTACACACCCATGTCTCCAGAGAACTGGTCAATTGTCCTAAACTGCTACCTACCATAGACTGTAAATATGAATGGACGAAGCCTGAGTGATGTCACCCATCCCATCCCAGAAATCGGTCATTCCAAAAATTACGAATGAAACAAGGGAAAAAAGCTGTACTACTGGCATGCTGTGTAAGGAAAGTACATATACAGGTATTATTTTATTGCATTATTTAATAGACAGCTGCATAGTTTCAGTTTAGAAAACACTATTTTCACCAGTACACGATGGGTTGAACTCTTTATCTCTTGTCAGCCAATTAACTAATAATAAATGTGAAGTCTTTTGAGCTGGAAAAGGAGACATTGGAAGGGCAAGAGCTTTTCGGGTGAAATGTTACCGACTCAGGGTTCTACAATATTATTTAGCAGATGCCTTTTTGTCCAGAGCATTAAGAGCATCTTAACGTTAGTACAACATTAGCAAGGATCCAGGACAGGAGGAAACAACATCAGCAACTAACAGCTTTTAAGTCAGATGACTAAATAAGTGCCCTAATTAGTCACTACATAATGCCAATCTTTGTGTAAGTGCATTTTTTTTTTTTTTATATATTTAAGGGTCAAGAGTGTCAATGCATGCAAGGTCCGAGCAAAGGAGCAGGATTGGGGTAGATTTGTATTGTTGTTTTAAAGTCAACATCACCATCAACAACTTAGTTAACAATATCATCATCATCATCATGAAAAGTCTGACCAGCATCAACACCATCCTCTAAAATCACTGAATAAAGCTTGCTTGGTAATTCATTCCACCACAGAGAATCGAAAAAGACCAAGTACTTTGGGTTTTCTGTTGTATCTTTCATCACACTGATCAAGTCTTTCATTCCACCACAGGGGAATTCATTACTTGTGTACTTGTGCAGGGTTTAATCTGAAGCACCAACAGTGTAGGGCTATAAGCAGAGGAGCAATGTGTGTTTTTTTTTGAGTGGGTTGCTGCTGCATTTCAGCTGATAGGCAGAGGTTTGAGTGTGCATGCAGGGATACCTGACAGTAAGGAGCTGCAGGTCATATCTTGATGTTTGGTTGCAAAGAGGAGTTTGTGTAGTTTACGACCAGCCAGTCAGTAACTCGGCCTCAGCCTTGTGTATTATTGTTCACACAGACCGGGATAATGAAGCCCTAGTCTAAATGTTAAATGTGGTACGCTTCAAATAGCTCTCTAGTATCATATTCTAATATTTAATCATTAACAATAAACCTCCCCTAGCATTGCTATCAGTTAGCACCCGCAGCTAACGCTAGCTAGTCCATTAGCCTCATACCTCGAAGGAAGCCTCCAGCTCATCCACCAGCGTGTTGTTTCCCTGGGCCCTCGCTGCGGAACTGGGGAAGCTCGGCTGGCCCGGTCCACCTGGACCACCGACGGGATGGGCAGCAGGCGGCTGCTGGCCGGAGAACATCCCACTCATGGAAGACGCCATCTTGGTCCGAGTTGTTTCCCCGTCAATCCGGTTCGCGCATGCGCACACAGAAGTGCGTTTGTGTGAACGCTCTCCGGTCAAATGTGTGTGGGATGCCTTGATTGACTTTTTTTTTTTCTATTTGGGGTTTTCAAGATTTGACTTTGATTTTCAAAATAATTTATTTACAGAACGCACAACAACTTAGTAATAAGATATTTAGCTTTCTGACAGATTTGACTTTATCTGGCTCCTCTGTTTTTTCTGAACTTCTTGTGAAGTACCTTCAACTTTATGTTTTTTTGTAGTAATAGAGGGAAGACCTCGCCCAATAGAGTTCAAAAATAGTTTCCAGGGTTTTAGTGTGGAAAAAACATGATTGTCATTTGTGATTAACACCAGCCACTATAGGCATGTCCTATTTCCTAACATCAATGCCACTAATGCTCTCGTGGCTGAGAGGGAGCAAATCCCTTCAGCTAGGTTCCAAAACGTGGAGGTAAGCCTTCTCAGAAGAGCTGATGCTGTTATGACTTCTATTCACCTTTAGCCGGAGTGTATGCTCATTTCACATTGGGAACAAAGCAACAGAGAAAACACGAGTCAGATGCATAATTAAAATAATACAGAGTTTATTCAAACAGCATATAAATTATGTAGTTACTACAGAACCTCAGTGACAACAGGGAACAACTGAACTTGTATTTGTTGTATTTCACTGGTGCATTAATTGTCAGACTGGTCTTTAGAACACAGCTGTTAATCGTTTCCAACATTTTCAGAACTCTTCCATGGTGACAATAATTTATTGCGCAATGATATCAAAACTTGACCATGTTTGAACGATCACTGCCAGAAAAGAAGCTCACAGTCAGAGAGTCTTTTATGTGTTTTGGATTTTTTTTTTTTTGCCAGTCTCTCAGCCGCTGTGGGCCAGTCCGGAGGAAAACTCCACCAGTGTACGCGTCGGTCTTCCAGACATGCCTTTCCTCAGGTAGGGAACTTCATCTTGGTTAGACATCACTCCAGCAATGTCAAGATGAGCCCAGTGAGGAGCTGTGACAAACTCTCTCAGGAAAGCAGCTGCTGTGCACGCACCCCCTGAGCTGCAAAGATAATAGACAGATACAACAGTAAGAGTCAGATAAATGAAGCAATGACTGTATACAGTACCTGAGCCCTGTTCTTCAAATGCAGCTCTTTTTCACTGTTATTCATTGAACCCAGAATAAGGATTGATTTGTCAGTCGCAGATAAATGTATTTTGATTAAAGTGATAATTGCCAGCAATGCATCACTTATGTTAGTTACATTTAACATATGATAAATTATAATACATTAAAAGCAAAGTAAGTTCTGCAGGTAACCATTAAATATAAAGTTTTGATAAAACAAAACATTTTGTGTTTAACATGTTTACATTTTCTCACTCTTCATTTAAAATTTCAAGTACAACAAAATATCAGGGTGATTTTTCAGTATCCTTCATGTTTTTATGTCTTAAATAATGACTATATTAACACTTGTTCATGTATGGAGTTCACAATAAGACAGCTCTAATCTGAAAAGCGCTCCTCAAAATCAAGGTGACAAAGTGGCTCCAAGAAATAAGTGGCTCTAAAACAAACATTACAAAAGAGGAATATTACAAATACAGAAACACAGTGAGAGCAATACTACACAAAAGCATGTCATTCTGCAGGTCTGGCCTGAAGGGCTTGTAGCTCTGACAACACTTTCAGATTCATATTAAACCAGCTCTCCGGGCTCTGCTCTGCTGTCTGAATCATTAGCTTCAGTCACTCAGAGTGAAGTGAGATACATACCGGCTGTACTTCCCGACGTTGTTGAGGTCGGCCAGCTGGCAGTCAGTTACCTGTCTGGTGTAGTGCTGGAAGAGAGGCATCCTCCATACCCTGTCACCTGTCACAACACTGGCCTACACACACACACAATCATCATCAGTCAAAAGAGGAGCTGGGACAGAGATGCTGTAAGTATTTTTACTGTGCACACACACGTTACCTTTTGCAGCTTCTCCCAGAGCCAGTCAGAGTTTGTAAACACTCCAGTCGCTGCTGAGCCGAGAGCTACATCCATCGCACCTTAAGGACAGAAAAATATTAACATTTTTACTGATTTAATTAGAAAATGTCTTCATTAATCCATGTCACAGTAACTGCTTCACATATCTAAGTTGATTAACCGTTGTTATAAAATCCAACCTGTGAGTGTGGCCACATTGACAATGGCTCTGGGGTTGAAGGTGTGTCCGTAACACAGTGCATCAGCGAGAACGAGTCTGCCCTCCGCGTCTGTATTATCAACCTGTACACAACAACAACAAAGACTGTTCACCTGGACAAACACACCTGTCACACTCAGGTGATATATATTTAAAACTTGAACTTTTTTTTTTTTTTTTTAAATCACACGTCCACCAACCTGGATTGTTTTCCCATTTTTGGCTATGATAACATCCCCTGGTTTAGTAGCGTTTCCACTTGGCATGTTCTCACACAACGGAGCCAGACCTAGATCATGGTGACAAGCAGACACAAGACAGGCTAAAAGATTTGTTTTCAATGGAGGGATACAAATAGGTCTGTCCATTAAGAGTTATAAGTTATTTTAAAAAAGACCACAGGGATCTGCATGGACATAACACACTGTAATTTAACATCTTTGATGGGAAAAAAAATAAGTTAAAGCTGGAGAATCCTAAATGTCAAAAGGCCCACCGATAATGTTGACCGGCAATTTGAGAGCTGCTGCTGTGACGATAGACGCACACACAGTGGCAGCTCCGCCCATGTCAGCTCTCATTGCATCCATAGAAGCAGACGGCTTCAGAGAAATACCACCACTACAAACACACAGAGGGATCAGGTGAATGGAGAAACAAGAACCAAGTGTTGTCAACTTTTTACAGCAGTAATAGCTGGAGTGTGTTCTTTGATTTACCTGTCAAAGGTGATGCCCTTTCCTACTAAGAGCAGTGGGGCCTGCTTGCTGTCAGGCGAACCGTTGTAATGCAGCTCCAGAAAGACAGGGGGCTCCACTGAGCCTTTAGACACGCTGAGAAAAGCTCCCATCTGTTGCTCCTGTATCCAACTCTGTGATCTACACACACACATAAAAATGATTTAGACACACAATTTCTCTTTCCCCTCATTTCCTCTTCATATTGCCAAATAATCAGTCATCAGATTTATCCTTATTACAAGCATAGGATTATGTTGAGCTAGCTGCTAAAAAGAGAAAGTCAAATATGTTTAAGTTTATCATCTGTTCATTTTGAGGGAGAGAAAAAGGTTTTCCTAAGGACATGAAGTACGGATATTATATTTATAAATATGTCTTTATCAAATTACATCTTGATATTACCCAACAATTCCTCTTTTTTAATCACTGGGTCTCCTTTATTCAAACAGTAAACATTGTCAGGACAGAATGTCACGTGTTAGTCTTCAAATGTAGGGGTGTTTGACATTTTTTCTTGAAAGGGAACTTCAATTGATTATTAAAATAGAATCTGATTATCTGTCAATAGCCCTATCCATTACCTCTTACCTCTAATGTCATTTCAAAATGGTCTTACCTGATAAATGCTAATAGCTTTCAACTTAGCTTTTCAACGGTA
Source organism: Labrus bergylta (assembly GCF_963930695.1). Lineage (NCBI taxonomy): Eukaryota > Metazoa > Chordata > Actinopteri > Labriformes > Labridae > Labrus > Labrus bergylta. Next base: position 22,177,699 of record NC_089195.1, read on the forward strand.
AATTAGATGCAAATTTAGCAATTGTTGAACAACAGTCATTTTTTAACCCCCCGAAAAAATAGGATGCAGAGTTCCATATTTATCCTTTTACCAGGCAAAAAAAAAAGTGTTCACACACTATTTGGTTGTAGCATCTTTTCTAGCATTTTTTTTAAATATGTCTGGTCTTCATTGCACTTTCTACTGAAAGGTTATAAAATAGATAAATGAAAGGACTTTGCACAGTGCACACACTCCTGCCTTTGTACATATAGACATTGCTGATGAATAAAGCACAAACCTTTTATTAATTGTTACTCGTTCGGCATGTGGCGCAAGTTTCTCTTCGATGATGTTGGCAAAGGCCGTAGGAGTGATGTGATTGGCTGGAGCCTCCATGAGCAGCCTTGCTAGGTTCTGTCCTTCTGCATATATGACTCCTTTCCCCCAACTTGCAGAGTCAGCACTGTAAACAAATTCACATAAACAGTGTCATTTCAACGTAGGTCGCATGTTGTTGCTCATCTTTGTTTTTTTAACCCATGAGCGAAATATCTTCTCACTCATCCGTTAGTCTACCTTCCATGAAGCTGCGTGGTCACTTTGGTCGTCTTCTTTGATTTGAGTTGGTCATACTGAAACAAACCCAGAGCAGCTCCTTCTGCTGCAGACTGGGCATCACCGCAGGCATCTACCTCCACATGGTTCACCTCCAGGTCCTGAAGTACCCGGCATCCAGCTTAGAAAAAAACAATACCCACACAGACATCAGCCAGGTAATCACTCCACCACGATGCTCCACCACGTAGTCAGCACCACAAAGAGACGAGTCATGTGACTTACCTGAAACTGCATGTCTGATATTCTCCTTGCTAGTATCCCAGTTCTCTGCCCCACACACACCTGCATTGTTCTTGCCTAGCCCAACTACTGCCACACAGGGAAAGTCCTGAAAAAGACAGAAGGTTTTACTTTCTCTGATTTTGAAAAGAGACTTTTCTGAGTTGAATGTCACTCCTAGTACCTTGTGAATTCCATAAAATACTCTGCTTTTGCCTTTTTTGAGAGTTGGTCCAGAGCTGGAGAGAACAAAACAAAAGTCTGTTAAATAACCAACGAAGCAACAAGTAAGGCAGACATCCAGTGCAGCTCAAATACGCAATGTCGTGCCAAAATCTTTTTTTTTCTTCTTCTAAAAAAAACAATGTGAATGAAATGAACAGCAGTTTATCTTACTCTGATTGTGTGTTATCCCAATGTTCACAATATCCATAAGGATGGGTTATTTTTATATGACAGTACATGCAGTGACAATAGAATTTAAATAACTGTAATCAGGCCCTAAGTTGTTCATATAACTGCAATCCATTATGACAAAGCATTTCTAGACATTAAGTTAGAAATAATATGATAAAGCGAGGGGTTAATATTTTTGTTTGGGTGATTTACTGGTCAATTACCACTACGTTTATATAGAGCAATTTAAAGTAAACAAACCTCTTCATCTAATGGAAAGGGAAATCTGACCTTATAAGGTTTGATTCCCTGCAACACTGTTGTGTCACTTTAAGCAAGCAGTTTCTAACTATCTGTTTTATATTATTAGTATATGTGGTAGAGTAAACCACATGCTGACACCTCACAGAAATTACAAACTCACATTTCCAGCAGTTCAGAAAGTTTCCCAGAGAGACTTTGGTCAAAACCAGCTGCTGCCTCTGTCAGATGTAGACTTCCCCCTTCTCCATCTTTTTCAAACACTCCCAGCACCAGACCCTGCACACACACCACACACCACACACACACACACACACCACACACCACACACCACACACCACACACACACACAACAACACACACAACAACACACACACACAACAACACACACACACACACACACACAACACACAACACAAACACACACACACCACAACACAAACACACCACAACACAAACACACACACACACACAACAACACACACACAACACACACACACAACAACACACACACACACACACACAACAACACACACACACACACACACAACAACACACACACACACACACAACAACACAACAACACACACACAACACAACAACACACACACAACACAAACACACACACAACGCACGCGCACACACACACACACACACACAACACAAACACACACACACCACAACACAAACACACCACAACACACACACACACACACACACACACACACACACACACACACACACACACACACACACACACACACACACACACACACACACACACACACACACACACACACACACACACACACACACAGGTGTTGAGAATTGTGTGAGTGTCTGATGTAACTCTTTGACAGGTAAGCTCGTGTTTCACAGGCTGACATCAGCTAACTTACTTTTCTCTCGTTCAGGTGAGTCCGTGAGACAGAAAATGACCTGCGGAGGTTTGTCCGCAGGTGCGCAGCTCTCCTCAAAAGAAGCATTGTCATCTGTTCAGCATACATAAACCCAAAGCAAAATCTGTTGGTTTATAGTTTTAGAGGTCGCATATGCATGTGCAAAAAGAGTGTAGCTCGACCTGACAGCGTCGCGCTTTTCTTACGTCACCAAAAGACAAAGATGAACTGTTGCCGCCCCCTGGTGGCCGCAGGAGGAAACTGTGGGAAGGGATTAGGTCACTTAAAACTATAGACTGTAAACTTAAAACTAGAATCGTACTGTATAACTTAATCAGTTTCCTATTCGCATTTTTTATTCTGTAGACCAAATTATTAAGACTTTAAATTCCTTTAAGCTCTCTCTTGATGTAGCCTATCTTTTTCACTGACGTCATAGTTTTGTACTGAAAGGTTTTTTTATTCAGGAAAGAGAATATGATATCATATGACTGTGGCACATAAAAGTGTAAAACAAATTTAGGAATTTTCAGATTACATATAAGAAAAACACACATTAATAAAACACATACTCCAGTTGCATTGATATTTGTTTGACTCGGCTTTATTTTTGTTTAGTAGCCAGTTATTTTCCCTTGCTGAAACATCTTAATCAATGTAAGAAAAACAAAACAGAAAACTGTTACCATTGTTCTGAAGTCATGCATCCAAATCGATCCAAATCCACATAACAGATTATAATGAGTCTAAAACAAATATATAAATCATTTAATGCCTAACTTATCTTTTTTAACATGTTTAAATTGTTCCTAACAGCTAACGTCCTCAGATGTGAGAAACCTTATATGGCCACACACATTTATTAAATATGAAATGATAATGGTTTAGTCTTTTTTCTGTTAATGGAAGATCATATAGATTTATGTCATTGAGCCCAAAACTTTCAGAGAAACAAATCATTATTCATCCGCTGTCCTCTGGAAACATGCATGATTAGAGATTCAAAAATATAGACTTTAACCCTTCATAAAGGGACGTTACTTTCTGTCCAAACACAACCGAAGACTGAAGACTTTCTTCTGCAAACTATAAAGTGGCTGAAACACAGATCCAATAATAACATTATCTTATTTAATGAAAAAAATCAGGACATATTTACAGATTGCAGCTATAGACATAATATATACAGCACAGAATGAGCAGAATTCATTGTTATACTTGTTTACTTAGGGTTAGACTTGGTCTTGTAAACAGAGAGTTGATTTAAAAATTCTGCATTTTTGCTCTGAGCATTTCCTTTATTACCAGTGTCTGAAACCATGATGTGACTCAAGCTTAACTTGTTGATTTTCTGAGGTCCAGCAGCCACCAGCAGATGTTAACTCGGATGTATCCAAAATCCATTTCTGCATAACTTTGAAGATCTCCAGTGTGTGTTGACTGTTGAATAATGTAGTTGTCACCGCTTTTTGTTTGAGGTTTTCTCAATTTTTGAGGTTTTCTCAATTTTGAGCAATGAAAGATGAAACCTTTATAACCGCTGGAAAAGGAATTGCCAAGTTAGAATTCCCATAATAAAGAGTAATAATGTTATATTCAAGCTATTATCAGCTTAAAAGTCATCTTAAGTTAAAATGTTTCTGGAACAGTGTTGAATCCCTTTGCTGTCAGTCTTTGAGATTTGCTCCTGTCAACGTTCAGGAATATAAAAACAAACACCAATGCTCTCTGGACACCCTTCAGTAGAGCAGGTCCAGAGAAGAGATCGTTGGTTCTTCAGGTTTCTTGATCTCTGGTTTGGGCAGTTTGATCCGGCTCATGGCCACCACTCCACAGACGGCAAAGTGAGACCCAATGCTGCCCACACCGAGCCAGAAGGACCAGTCCAAGCTGTCATCCAGGACCACAAGAACAAAGAGGTTCTCGTGGAAATTCGCCACCCGCTCAGTCAGACTGTGATGTCTCAAAGCTGCCAGGAAACACAGCAGGGCCAGGGCACCGAAAAGGGCTGGCGACAGAGACCGAGACAAGTCAGGACCGAAAATTAGAGAGGCAAGGTAATGCTCAGAAACACAAGAAAGGAGAATAAATAAATAAAAAAAGAGGGATGAGGGAAATACTGGCAAAGAAATAGGGGAGTATATAGATTATAGAAGTGGCATGAAACATACCAGCGATGAAGTTCCACAGGTAAAGTCCTTTGTGCCCTTTGATGCTTTGGTAGGGAACTTTGCGTGCGTTGTAAATGCAGAACGACAGGCTGACCATGGCAAAGCCCATAGCCACCAGCAGGAAAAGGATCACCATCATGTGAAGACCACCGTTTAATGTCCGCACAAGCTTTGGGAAAACTGAACCAACAGACAGAAACAAGAAAACACATTTTAAAAAGTTATCATCCCCTTTAAACTGGATTTAGGCATAACTTAAAGATGACAAGAGACGGTGAAAAAACAGATGTACTTTTTAGTGTGAGTATGGAGCCTATAACTCCAATATATACAAAAGTCTTCTTTTTGGATACTTTGGTAATCTTCTCACCTGACATGCATGCTGTGAAATCTTAATTAATTGATTTTAACTGCAAATGTTTGTTGGCAATAAAAGTCACCACTGTTTTTAAAAATGAAAGCATGATGTGTTTGTGCAATATTCACTTTTCTTTGTTCACACAGTATTGAAGGAGGAATGGATCCCAATGAATCCTTTATAATAAATCAGGAGCAACATTTCTGTTATATTTCCACCAATACGATTCATTTAATGATGTATTAGATATTATATAAATATAAATATATTCAGCCTAATATATATGTTATATCAGGGTGATATTACTCATAAATATTTGATGTACTTTTATGTCCAGATCAATTATAAATGTTTATTCATAATGGTATAGCCTGAACCTTTTGGTATGGACAAAACAGAGAGGTAAAAGTTCACAGCAGGTTGTGTTGTGTCTTACTGTAGATTTTGGAACTCCTCTTGCCCAGTCCGCACTTTTTGCTCTTTCCTCCCTGGAACAAACCGTAGTAAATATCCCCGATGAACTGTTCCAGCTCCGGGTCTGAAGCGTTCACTATCTCCGCCCCGGTCTTGCACAGAATCCTTCCCGTCACCCACTGCTCCGTGGACAGGGCCACTACCAGCAGGACCACGGAGCCGACACAGAGCACCGAGGCCACCGAGAAGGTTATCCGTTTCCACAGAGAAGGCATCTTACGAGCCCATGCTGCCCCGAGGGAGGTAACACGACGCTGGGCAGCGAGCGCGACGCACACCCGGCGATCACCATGAGTTAATGCTCTAGTTTTGAAAAAGAAAATGAATCATAGTAACCGTTTGAAAATGTTATTCCTTCCAGTCTACTGCTGCTTGATGTGTGAGTTACAGAGGAAAAGAAACCGAATCTTTGGCGGTCAAAGAGATCTCTTACTGGGAGAAACTCTATCCCTGTCGTGCGCGCCTGCTCTCTCTCTCTCTCTCTCTCTCTCTCTCTCTCACACACACACACACACACACACACACACACACACACACACAAAAACACATCTTATTCAGAGGGTAAATTAAAATGAACCTTTACAACCTGGCCTTTTGAGCAGGAAATTAATCCGGAGTTATGACCTCAGAAGAGATGTAGAATCACATCAGCAGAATTAATGCTGTCAGAATGAAATACATGGTCCATTTAAACCCCAAAGGTCAAGTGAGTATTAGCCACAGACCGAACATTGTGTTAAAAGATTCATAGTCTTGACTATTTAAAGTATTTCTGATTTGATCTTATCTGATCTTGTTTCTTGCATGGTCCACTTGTTTTTTTTATTTTAGATTTTATCTAGTGGGTCAAAGTGACTAAACACCACAAGCACATACAATACTAAGGTCAAATTTGGTGCCTCCATATTAGAACAAAAATGAAGCAAATTGTCTGTTTGATGCACCTGTGATGGATAAACCGAATGATCTTAAAATTGATACACTGTATTAACAAAAATCAGCTAAACCTCTGCAGTAATATGCATTTGATTTACTTTAATTTACCAACCCTGTTCCCAGGTGCAGACTATGAAGAGGTAACAACAAGAAACTAAGAAATGTCTCCATTAATGGGAAAACAGTGCCTTGTGTAAGGATCTATAGTATGGTGGTGAAAACTGCAAAGCACATCAGTGTGGGACTTCCATCCATGGGAGACCATATTTCGATGTTGTACTCATGCACCAAAAGGCTAATTCCTTGTTTGAATTCTTGGCAATCAGCCTGATTTTCATTTGACTTCTGAATGAATTTGAATCAGAATATTGATAGCCTGGAAAGTGGGTTACCCAGGTTCAAATCCAACCTGTGACTCCTTTCCTGCATGTCATTCCCCACTCTCTCTCTCTCTCTCTCTCCCGACTTCTGACTCTATCCACTGTCCTGTCTCTAAATAAAGGCATAAAAAGCCCCCCCAACAAAAAAAGAAGTTAAAAAAAAGATAAAGGAGAAATTGAATTATGCATCCTAAAAAAATACATCTACCTCCCCCAGCTACCAAGGCTGAATCACCAAAAGCAGCAGGTTTACTGTGACAACTGGTTTTATGATATTAAATGAATTGTTATTGTTTGCAGAACTAAAGCACACTAAACACTGACATGATCAAGACCTGCATTGGCATGATCAAGCTTCAACGTGATACTGATACTGCACATAAAAGTAAGATCTAGATTAATCCAGTGAATAAATATACAAAATGAAAAGAGGGGTGTAACAGAGTGGTTATTGCAGACCCAGCTGCTCAATGTATTAGCAGTACCTCTAAGCAGGTATATCCAGCTGTGCACTGGAGAGCCTGAGGGTAAAAAATAGCTGGGGGCCTCTGTTGAAACCCATTCCTTCCCCCATCTGCTCACAGTGTACAGCATGTACTGTACATTGGTGCGTACAGTGTCATGCGTATAAATGAGTGAATGGTACCTTTATATTTTGCCCAAAGTCTAAATAATGACTCAGTTTATATTCTACATAATAACTACACATGAATGAGGGTTTCAAAATCTGTTCTGATCTGTAATTAGAAAAATTATATGCTTTAATCATTTTAGTTCAAACATGTAATCTATAAAGCAATTTACTTTACACTGTTACATTTTCGCATCCTTAGTCATCATTGTTTTTCATTTTTTTAATAATATTGTTAGGCATATTTATTTCTTTATCATTACTGTACTTTTTTGCAATTTGATGTAGTTTTTTTTTTTTTTTTTAATTACCCACCCTTTTGAACGACCTGTGATGTCTGATTATTGTACATTGCTTTAGAGAGGAGAAAATCAGCCTTTTTTTGTCATTGGTCTTTCAACCGAGTCCGGGTGGAAAAAGTACTCACTGGTCTCCATGGCGACCTCTGCTGGTGATCCGGTGACACTAAAGAGCTTTGCGTAATGACGACAGAGCATGTGACGCAGTTGTCAGTCTCCCAGGCAGCGGATGAGACCGTTTGGCGAAGATGGCGGACTCGCTGTCGTCAGGTCTGGGAGACGAGAAAGAGAAGGAGAAGGAGGACAGGGAGAGGAGCGGACACGCTGCCAAAGCGGAGAAGAACAAGGAGAAAGACGATGTCAGGGAGACGCTGAGCTCAAAAGATAAAAATGGCGGCAATATGGGCAAGAAACGCAACCTGTCAGGTGAGAGCTAGCGACAGCAACACACTCCAGTTTGACAGTGTTAGCTAGCTGTTCGTGTGGTTGTTGTTTTTCTGTTTTTGTTTACGATACTCGCTGACCTTTATTTTTAATAGACTTACGGTGTTATTGCAATGTCTGTCTCTTACAGCACGCAGTTTAAGTGTAGTCTCTGCAGCTGTGGGCGCTGCACTGAGTGCCCTCTTGGCTTCAGTGTGTTACCATCTGAAACACAAATACTGTTTATTAAAGACTGAGCTGAAGTTAAAGTGCCTTTAGGTGGCTCCTTATGTAATGTGCAAATAAATTACAACTGCATTTAGAAGTCACCATTGTCAGCAAGACTACGCCATTGAATGTAATCATACTGGAGTCTAAATAGGCCAGTAGGCTCCTCTGGCAGACAGTAGTAGTCGATGGGCTGTTGATTTGCGCATGCGCACATTCACTCATCTGGCTTGAGAGTAGGTACACTCTGTTTCAGGACAAAACTATGCGGACACACATATATATATATATGTGTTAGGGCTGGGCGATATGGACCAAAACTCATATCTCTATATTGTTTAGCTGAATGGCGATACTCGATATATATCGTTATGTCTTTTATTAACAATGAAAACACATGGAAAAATAAACTACTTGCTTGTGAATTTAAAAAGTAATATTATAAAATAAAAATGTTCCTTAAATAAAAAAACAGAGAGAGAGAGAGAGAGAGAGAGAGAGGAGGAGCAGGGTTAAGAGGGACAGACAGTCATCATCAGTGAGATGAGGAAAAAGGTGACCTGGCACCTCTGTAATGTTATTTTTAATGAAACATAAACTATATCGATATTAACGTTATTGTCTTACACTATATCTTGTTTGAAAATATATCGATATATCTTAAAAACTTGATATATTTCCCAGCCCTAATATATGCACTAACTTTCATGAACTTTTAGTGTTTGTTCCAATTGAATAGTTTAATAATGATTTAGTTTCACATTTCTAAAAGGCTGTAGTTTTTCTAGTTAATTCATTAGGTGCAGATTAATACAGATTTATTTTCTTTCTACTTTGAGTCAAGTTTCATTAATGGCAGCCTGGACGCCTCACTTTACCTAAGATAGCTTGACAGAGCTTTTTAACTAGACCCCTCTTGTCTGGTAAACTACTAAACTGCCACACTATTCAAACCCAAAAGCCACATTTTTTTATGCATGTTAATAAAGAAGTAGAAACCGAGCCCAACCTGAGGTGTGCCTGAGAGCAGAGACTCCCTAGTGTAATAAACTGAGTTTGATATATCATTAAAGCTGCCTCTTCCTGGGAGATCTTACTGCTGCAGGATACAATAATATTTGGACAATAGTGTGCTTCAAACTTTGGGGCAACAATTTAAAGAAGGCTCTTACATGCTTTAACCTCTAGATACCACTTCGCCCTAAGCTAAGTTCATAAAGTAATGTCTTTCCCAGATAAGCCAGGAGGAACTGTGAAATCCGTTTTAAAGCCGTGACCTCAAAGCAATGCAAAACACCTTTGGGATTTCTACCCTAACTGTAAGCCAGGCTTCATCAGTCAACATCAACAACTGATCTCACTAATGTGCTTTTCACTGAATGTGAATAAATATCCCTGTGCTCAAATTATTTGGAAAACTTTCCCAGAAGTGTGAAAGCTGATTGATATTCTTGGAATGAGTAATTCTTGGAATACTGTTAATGTTATAACATGCAGACAAATTAAAGGAAGGAAAAAACTAAAGAAATTGTCTTAGTAATTGGGCAAACAAATATGACCAGAATAGATTCAGAATAGCTTCAGAATAGCTTCAGAATAGCTTCAGAATAGCTTCAGTATAGCGTGGCTTTTATCCTTTATATAAAGAGACCCTGAGACCTATCTGTCATTATGGCACTTTTCAATTTTATAATTGAAACACACTGGCATACTTTACTGTACTGTGATTGTGACAACTTGGTGCTGTTTAACAGAACAGCATCTGCATTTAGTAATCTATTTGCATCTTATTTCTTTATCAGCTGGGTTAAATATTTCCATTGTCACTTTTGATCTCTTTCCACATAGTTAATGGAGCTTCCTTTGCTGTACTGTAGTTTAATTTGTATGGTTACCTCTTCTTTTGTTTTTTTTATTGTTGTTTTAGCTGCAATCTGCTCGTCTGTTGCACTTGCAACACACAACACAATGTCCTTCTGGCTCTCCAATTTACACAGACGTCAAATTGACTCTGTTACTACCACCACTGCTGACCTAAAGTTTGAACAAGCTCAGCCATTCTGTCTTTATGCCTTTACACAGACCAGTCTTAAAATAGTCTAAGTAAAAGAGGCCATAATCTCTAGCTGTGAGGAAGCCATTCTTACATAAGATATTCCCTTATTCTGTGAATGAATCCTTGTTGCAGGGGAAAGGAATTCAGGCTGTTTTTTTAGAGTATGTATGTTAAGTTTGGTGTGCGCACAGATATTTTGCTATACAGGGTATTAATTTAAGGCTAATAATAAAATGCATGCTTTGTTATTTACAAAAAAGCTTCTTTTTTTTTTGCAATGAAATGCAGGTGAAATAAGTCATCAGAGGCTTCTAGGTTCACTTTTTGTAACCACTATGTTGTCAGAGAAAGGGAGAGGCATCAGGCAGTGATTTTCTTGTAGATGATTGTTCTGAGCTTGAATGTAAGCAGACTGACACTGTTTATAGGGAATGAGAAGACTGTTGACTCATGCAACAGGCTGTAAGATCTCTGCACATGTCTTCATCTCTGTCCTTTCTGGGTCTAGACCTGTCTCTGGTCCGATTTATAACGACTGAGCTCACCAGAGGCTACTTCTTGGAACACAATGAGGCCAAATACACAGAGCGCAGAGAGAGGGTCTACACCTGCCTCCGCATCCCCAAGGAGCTTGAGAAGGTACAACACAAAAAAAATTACCTTGACATTCTCAATTCAAAATTTTGTCTCAAGTCACAATTATATAAATATTCTCCCTCTTTGTGTCTTTCTCCCATTCTCTTTTTAAGTTGATGACATTCGGCTTCTTCCTCTGTCTGGATGCCTTTCTATATGTTTTCACCCTGCTGCCTCTCAGGGTGATTCTGGCCCTTTTACGGCTCCTCACTTTGCCTTGCTGTGGCCTCAGGTAAAGAATATAATTATTACCAGGAATGCACTTTGAATTTATCTCCCCAATCAGCTATATTTTTCAAACTCAACAGTATTCTGATAACAGAAACCTAAACTAGTTAAACTCAGAAAAGGCTCTATTAATTAATTACAGAGCTGTTGTTTTGGATTGCTTTATTGTATGATGTTGTGGCATTTCTATAGATATGCTTGTCCAAGTGTGCAGCAAAGATTTTCATTATCAGTGATTTACTGTGATTTCAGAACTGTTTGGTCTGTAAAACAAAAAAACAACTTTGAAGATGTTAGATCTTTTTTTTAAATTGAATCACAATTTTGTGGACCAACAGTTTATCAGTTGACTTTAAAATATATAAAAAAAGAAAAATAGCTACTGTAAACTCACTGATAGATACCTTCACATTACCTCCATATTTGTTTGTAATAACAATCAGTGCAGTATTATTAACTGTAACCTCTAGAGGGCACTACAGCTCTCTCTGACTTTTAGGCTGAACAGATCATAGTTACCTGCTTTCGATTGTTCTGTTCTTTTATTATTGTTATTCAGTTAACATTTTCTCATGTTAAATGTGTGTGTTTGTTTGTTTTAGTGGCTCCCGCCTACTCCAACCAGCCCAGGTGTGTGATGTGCTGAAAGGCTTTATTATGGTGCTGTGTTACTCTATGATGAGCTACGTGGATTACTCCATGATGTACCATCTGATCAGGGGACAGTCTGTCATCAAACTCTACATCATATACAACATGTTAGAGGTACACCGAGATGACATCACTTTATTGTTATAACTCTGGTTGTTCTGTACATTTAGCCAACCACTCACTTGCTCTCTTGGCCCATGTCCTTTTGTCAGGTGGCAGACCGCCTCTTCTCATCATTTGGACAGGACATCCTTGATGCTCTGTACTGGACAGCAACAGAACCAAAGGAAAAGAAGCGCGCTCACATAGGCGTGATTCCACACTTCCTCATGGCTGTGCTATACGTCTGTATCCTCACTGAGAAGGTTCTGTGATTGTAGTTACTGATCTGTGTATCTTGTTGCTGTGAAACAAGAGCTTACAGGTAACATAGGTCAGCTAATGAAAGGAATGAAACACACCTGAGACATGAGGTTGATGAGTCAGTCTTTAGTAAATTCTTCAGTAAAAATGTTTGATAAGCTTTGAATGTTTATGTTTGAGTAAGTTGCATTTTAAGCTAAATATCAGTGGCCTGTTGCAGCAGCTATTCAGAAGTGTAGTCTTAATTTTGTCCACACTTATCCTACGTTGAAACAAGTCAGTTTGTGACTTAACTAGTGTCATTGTTTGGTTGCACCACGTTAAGTTCATCTTAACTTATATAGCGTAACATCCTAACTAACCGAAATATTGTTGCTCAAATGATTTTTAATCTTGATGTGACCAATCAGTGGAAAGCAATTTTCCTAATGCATTGTTTGTTACAGTGCTGTTGAACAAATTAAGCGTCTCCGATATGTCAGCTTGAGCTCTGTGAAGATGTGACAGGCATTTTCTGTGATTCTCTGACATTTTGTAGAGAAAACAGGGAGTCAGTGAATCTTAAGTCTGTAATTAATTATTCATGTGTTGCAACCTTACTCAGTTTTATATAAGATGAAGGAACAACTTGCTTTTATTCGTGAATAAAGCAGAATTTGAACAACATGATACTTGATAACATGATAAGTCCTCAGTATGATTTTCTTTAGCTTGTTTGTATCTAGTCCTCCATGCCATCCTCATCATGGTTCAGGCCACCACTCTCAACGTAGCCTTCAACTCTCACAACAAGTCTCTGCTCACCATCATGATGTCAAATAACGTGAGTAAAGTTCACACACGCTCACACACATCTAATTTTCAAATATGCAGCATGAATTCCGACGTGATATTTTGGATTCATCTTTTGCAGTTTGTGGAGATCAAAGGCAGTGTTTTCAAGAAGTTTGAAAAGAACAACCTCTTCCAGATGTCAAACAGTGGTAAGTGGATAATGATACTCCAACAAGCCCAATATGTCCAAGAAAATCAGCTCACTCTGTGAACATTTTGTAACTCAGCATTTGAACTTGGTGATTTGGTGGAAGGTAAAATTATGGAAATGAGCTCAGCCGCAGTGAGTACAAAGTAGGTTAATCCAGGATTGATTTATTTGTTTCCCACAGACATAAAAGAGAGGTTCACCAACTACATCCTCCTGCTCATCGTCTGTCTGAGAAACATGGAGCAGTTCTCCTGGAATCCTGGTAACTAATACAGTATTGTACCAAGAACGTAAACAATACTGACATTTAAACAGCTCGTTTGTCTATATGACAGTGTGAAGATTTTATCCCACTACTGCTTATCCTCTGATCTCATCATGAGGTCTCTCGGTAAACTGTCACTGACTTTTATAGCTGTTATTACAAAGAACATTGTCACTTACATGTTTTTGATGTGTTTGTTTGTAGACCACTTGTGGGTGCTGTTTCCTGATGTCGTCATGGTGATAGCATCAGAGGTTGCGGTCGACATTGTCAAGCATGCCTTCATCACCAAATTCAATGACATCAGTGCTGATGTGAGTCCTTTTTACATACAGTTAACTGTTTATCCATTGAGATCTGCAATGTGCCTCCTGAAAAGTGTTACAAGTAAGAAAGCAATGTTTTAAATGCAGTACACCACACAGACCATACTCAATAAGACAAATAATCTTATTTGAGGTCCACTTATCAGTATTCCAGTGGAAGAATATAAATTTTGTCGTAGGTGTACATCATTAAATCTTTCAGGACTGCCTGAGACTGACTGAATAGATACATCCATTAAAGATAGCTCAATGTCTTTCCATTTAGCCTCAGGCTGGGTTACACCAACATACCAAGGGTCTCGACTGAGCCGACAGATAATAATCCTTAAGACAAGTTAGAGCCATACCCCCCCTCTCCCCCGGCTTCTACACGCAAAATGTCTCACTCTTGACTGGCAGGTTGATCTTTTTTTTCTTGCTTTTTATATTTATTATGGCATTAGTGTTCATTTAAATTTTGACTTCACATGTCCTCTTTTAAGCATTGTTAATAGTGACACTGATAATGCCGGCAGTCAGCAAAATCTTGCTCACTGTCTGTGGGCATGATCAAGACTCTATCCCAGCAAACATGGGCAAGAAAAATCACTTTGCATACACCAGACTGATTGTGATTTATTAGATCAAGTTTGTTTTAAACCTTTGCTTTGATATCAGTGAAGTCAAAAACTCAGGACAAACTAAGCAACTGGAAATTGATTTACATTGTATTCACTTCGCTTTTTTCTGTACTACTGACTTAAACTGGTCATTTTAATGTTAAACAGATTTCTCTGTTTCCTCACTCACCCACACTCGCACTAGATTCACTATAATTTAAATAAGTAAATAGTTGAGCCATTTTTCTCTCATTTTATTACCACTTTGTTGGCTTCCAACTTCCCCCCCTTGGGATTTCTCCTCCTTTATGATTTCTTTCAACATCTTTTTTTCTTGGGTTATGTAACACAAACCAACTTCCCCACAGGAAGGGATTAACCCCTTTATCTCCAAACTGTCACATCTAATCACACAAACATCATTGACAGGTAGTAGATGTTCATACAATAGTGTACCTACGCCTAAATCTGTGTGCATGTTTTTAAACTGGCTTAATGAAAATTCTCATTTAGCTCTTGTCTCTACCAATACTGTACCCTCATGATAAATCAATACACATCACTACATAAAGGCATAAATCTAGTTATGAGGCTTAAACAGGCGGCAATTTAGGAAAGTAAATAAAGTATAGTGATACAGTACCTATTGTGATTCATATACATTCTTCTGCTATCTGAATGTCAGTTGAATAATGTGTATGATGTTTAATCTTTGTCTGATTAGTGGTGTGTTACCCTGTTATTTTCAAGGTATACGGGGAATACAGAGCGAGTCTGGCCTTTGACCTCGTCAGCAGTCGACAGAAAAATGTAAGTGAAATAAATCCAAGCATCTGTAAGGAAAAGGTTTCTAGGTCTTTCCCCCTTGAGCTCGAATTCTAGACAGAGTGTCTTTATACTTCTCTTATACACTTTGTTTTGTCATGATATGTTGTTTTTTCACGGCCTGGCTTATAGACTGACAAAGCAGGGAGACAATACAAGCTCTCATCACAAGAAGTACATTTATTTACATAGAAAACAAGCAAATAAACTCTACAAAGAAGAGGCCAGAGAGTCAGAGTCATAGAGCAATTGAGGGAACTAGTCTTTAAAGGCAGCGTGCAGCAGGCTCAGGTGCAGCTCAACCAGCCATTGACCCTCAAAGTAGGACCCGCCCCCTCTAACAGACGCAACCAGGGAGAGCATAGATACACTCACCCAGTGGCAAGGGGGAGGGGTCCTCACATTTTTAGTTAAATGTTAGAAATAGTGTTTCTTTAATTGAAATGTCTTGATTTGATGCATTATTGTTATCTAAATATCAATGCATTGAATTTTTCTTACATATGTCCCCAGGCTTACACAGACTACAGCGACTCTGTATCCAGAAGAATGGGCTTCATCCCGCTTCCACTAGCTCTACTGGTCTGTAACTTTATATAAAGGAAATTATATTGATGTATTTGTTCTAATTCTGCCTGTACAAACTTTACATTGGATGATGTGTTTTTGTTCCTTTTATAGTTGATCAGAGTAGTGATGAGCTCTGTGAAGATCCAGGGTTCGCTCTCTTTTATGTGTGTCCTGCTGTTTTACCTGGGGTAAATGTCAAGTTTACATTTTTGAACACACTTTGCAGCGTTAATTGTTCTTCATATCTTGTGGTTTTTAAGTATCTTTTGTTTTAATGCTGTGTATGTGTTTGTGCGCAGGATGATCACTCTGAAGGTGCTCAACAGCATTGTTCTTCTGGGGAGGTCATGTGTGTTTGTGAAAGAGGCCAACATGGAAGAAAAGCTCTTTGACCCTCCACCCTCGGCTGTTTCCAGTCGTGTAAACTCCAGAGCTCACCGCACCAAACATGTTCACATTGTACCACAACCAGGTAACCGTCAGTTTGTGTCCCTTTTTAGTCCCTAAGTGTTACACCTTTTTTTAGATGCTGATATGTCTGCAAGGCTTTCTGAGCATAAGCAGACTTATCTTTTCCTGTCAGCAGCTGTCTACTTTTCTAGCTAATTCAGTTTGCTTTAAATCCGTACATTAGTCGTAGTCTCTGAATGCCTTTCAAAATGTTTGGCAAAATCTAAGTCTAAAATATTGCACATGATGTTATCAATCATTATATTATTGTTAAAAAAAAGGAATAAAGCTGCAAGTTTCCCTCTCCACCCTTCCCACTCCATGATACTCAGAAGACAGAGAAGTAAAGACAGCAGTATTAACATACAGTATAATAATGTTGAGTGAGTTAATGCTAGTGTTACAACAAGAATAGGAGTTAAAAAAAACCCTCTAATTTTGTTTTACAGAATCTTTATGGCCTGCGAAGCTAACATACTTGTTTATTAAAGTAAAATTATAAATTACTTTGTAAAGGAAAGAGTCTTTGTTTCAAGACAAACCATGTTGTTGTTGTTGTTGTTGTTGCTGCTGCTTTTGCTGGTGTTTACATCTCCTGATATTTAACAGCACAGAGTTGCTAATGTGACCCCACTGTGATATTGTAACCTCCAGGCTCAACTTTATAAAAAAAAAAAAAAAAAAAAAAAAAAATCATTAAAAAAATACCTGGCAGTGCATGGCCTAATAGTACATCTTTTAATAAGAGGTAACCTAGAATCTCATTTAATGATTACTTAAAGTCTGACAATTCTACAGTTGCTGATGGAAAGCACTGTTTGATGGGTTATACTATTAATGAATTAAAAGGAATAGTATTAGCTCTTGGTTAAAACAGGGGAAGTCAGGGCGCTGGTTGGGCAGTGGTTAGTGCACGCGCCCCATGTATGGAGGCTGTAGTCTCAAGCGGATGGGCCCGGGTTCACATCCCACCTGTGGCTTCTTCCCCGCATGTCATTCCCCACTCTCTCTCCCTGATTTCCAACTCTATCCACTGTCCTATCTATCCATTAAAGGCATAAAAAGCCCAAAAAATACATCTTCAAAAAAAAACAGGGGAAGTCTTGTGTACTTACGACACTCTAGACAACAGAAATAACAATATATTTAGTTGCCATCCATCGAAAAAAAAACTTAAAGGCATCTGCCATTTTTGAAAAGGCTAGTGACGTTTGATATAGAGACCTTATTGCATTATGACAAAAAAAATGTAATTTACAAGGTGAGGACTACTACAAGAGGGAGGTGTTATATTCCCATTCTAAAATGTTCAAGTTGTAGTATGTATATACTTTAAGTTCCTCTTCTGCTTATAATACATTCTGTCTATCTCTGTAGATCCCACAATCGACAAAGGTGGAATACCACTTTCATCACATACTACTCAGCCTGCCAACATGGCAGAGAGTGCCGCCCCTACGCTCCCAAAGAGCGACTCCGACACATTCCTGACCACGCCAGATGAGGAGGAAGACGAAAAAATCATCAATGTCGACACTGGACTGGAAGGAGGTGGACTTGAACCCAGAACGCCCAAGAAAGATTTGCTGGAAATAGACCGATTCACCATCTGTGGCAACCGGATAGACTGAAAGCCATATTCACAAGCAGTCAGTGTCCTGGCTAAATAGTGAGTTCGGGGTTCAGACACAGGTCACGAGCATGCTCAGACCAAACCGATTTTTTGTGCCTGACCCCTGGAGTATTTATTTATTTATTACAGACAAAACCAGCCAAGGCATTAAGCTGTTACTACAAGCCTAAAAGGCTGTTTCAGATGTTTCCATCTGTTCAAGTCAGAGCCCAGGAGCCAGGAAGACACTGAGGAAGGGTATTGTGTGTCATAACAACCTGCAGACTGCCTGATGATGAAGACTGGGGAAAAACTGGCATCCACTGCTGGAGGAGAGCACGAAGATGGATACATTTAAAGTTACATATGTGGGTCGCTGTGTGATCCAAACATCCAAAATGACAGCTGGACTGTGCAAGTGTGTGTCCTAAAGCACAATCCTGTCTACAGCGCAGAGATATTACTTGCTTTTTTTTTTTTTTTTTTCTTTTTTCAGATTGACTTTTGGGCTTTTTTTCCCCTTTATTTGATAGGACAGTAGATAGGAAACCCGGCAGAGAGAGTGAGGACTGACATGCGGGAAAGGGGCCACAGGTCAAACTCGAACCTGGCCGCCCACTAGGTGGACTATAGCCTCTGTACATGTTTTGTGACCTAACCACTAGGTCATCTGCGTCCCGCAGAGTTGTTTTAAGAAAGAACAAAACTTGTCAACTTTTGTACTTTTTTATTTTCAAATCCTGAAAATGTCTTATATTTTAAATGGCGTTTTTATGAAAAATCAGGGGTTGTTTTTCCACACACAATATTTCAGCAAGCACACACTCAAAGCTCTGTTCAAGTTGAGTTATCGCAATGAGCCAAGAAGTTCAAAGCCTTTTGATATGGCAGAAATGACACAGAAAACTGTCGTATATGAGTACAAGTCATCAGTTGACATGCTCATGGGTTGGACGCAACAGTGACTTGACCTTTTTAGACAGAGGAAACAGGATGGAGATTTTAGTATTGTGAAGTTTGTGTTGCGTGGTTACCCTGAGGCACTGAGATACAATGGTGCATATGTTTTTTTAAAATGCCCTGAATTTTTTTGGAGTTTACTCAAAACAAGAACAATTTAGAAGGGTTTTATTTTTTTTCATATGCTTCACATTTACATCATTGTACAAACATGTAACCTACAGGTAATCATGGTGTGTCATCACTGTGTCCTTGGTATCACTTCAAATTTAGACTTTGTGGCACGGGCATCCACTAAACATGGTGACAATTATTTTGGAGAGCGATTTAAAGAAAAATAAGCTTACATGTATGCTGCTGTCTTTTAAGGATACGTTTGAGAAACATGAAGGAGAATTGTACCAGCACTGTGATCTTGTGAAAGCAGTAAACCCAGCTGTTTTCACATGCCAAAATCCTGTTAAATTGGAAAAATCATGTCTGATCTCAAAGATTCCCGGCATTTTTTGTTGCAGTTGGCTGCTGGCTTTGATTGTTAGAACTCTGAAAATGTAAGTTTACCAGTCAGTAAGATGCTATGAAACGGTCAGATTAATGGAGTGGATAGTATGGTGTACAGGAATTGACAGGAATTATGCATCCTGTGCAAAAACTAGTTTCAGCAGGGGCTGCATCTTTAAAATATTTTCATTCATCCGTTAAGCTAAAGATTGTTAAATGGTGATTATTTTTTAATTTTCAAAGTCCAACGTGACCACTGCAAATAAGGTATTTTGCCCAACCAAGGGTCCAAAACCCCCTTAACTTTCTGTCATAAATGACAATAAAAGCTTCAGATCTTTCCATTTAAGAAGCTGAAACCGGCATATCCGACACAACCGTTTTATCTGAAAAATGACTTACACATTATATAGATAATCATTGTGTTCCTATTATTTTTCCATTAATAAAAACAATACATTGCAACTTTAGATCAACTTGGTTTTACTCAATATTTTATGCCAGTACCCTGATTGCATTCAGGACACAGCCCCACACCCTTAAAAATCATATTAGTATACATGGTTATTTTAACATTTCAAACTATTGTTCTGATGTTCAAGCAGAGTCATCAAGGACACACACACACACACACTGACAACCTTTAAGAAATTGATCTTTTTGCTGTGCATTGAGTCAATAGTCAAACCCAAGTTACAACTTTTTGTTCCCTATAGGGAGGGTAGCTCCCCCCACATTTTGTACTTTATAAACAAAACAACAGACTTTATGACGAGATGTACAGTATTTATCTATATTAATGATTGTTTTAAGTTTTTATACAAAAATGATACATTTATATTTTTCATGTGGAATGCCTAACACGTTTGAGGATGATTCATTTCAGGCTTCCTAGGAAGCAGTCAGACTTGCAACTTGGAACAAAATATGTAAAACAAAAGTCTTCTTAGTGACAGCAGCATAGGATCAAAACAACCTGCAACCACACACACACACATATGTACACACACACTTTCTATCACTCCTCCTGACTCTTTTACATCTTCTGCAAGGAAATAGTGGTTCAAAAAAAGGCCGGGGACAAGACACTGCTAATGTTATTGAATAATACATGAGACCTTACTGTCAAAAGGAAGGTAAATAACAGCCTTTTTTGAGGGAAGGATTGAAGAGTGTGGATTCATCATGGCAGTGTGTTTATATGCTTGTGTAAAAATGTGTGTGAGAGTTAATCTGCTCTGCATGGATGAATCTCACAACCAAAAGTCATTCTACATGTACTGTATACATCTGATTTTTCCCTCCCTTGTTTTTTTTTTTCATGTGCAACCCATCTATGTAATACATCTCCTACATGACAGAGGGAGAATAAAACAAGGTATCTGTTTTGTAACCCGCTTTGGTGTGATTTGACTATCTTACACAGCTTGCATGTACGATGTGTGTGTGTGTGTATGAGTGTGTGTGTGTGTGTTAGCATAGAGGCGGGTGTTTTACTGAATGGAGTCACTGCTGTCTCTGTTCACAGGGGCAAACACTGCAGACCACTGTTCCCCTTGAATGGGCATTTGGAGGGGGTGTCTGTCATCACAAACACAGGGGGACTTTTCCAGGGTCCAACACTGGAAAAAAAAATGGTTTGCTTCTGGACACATGCTTAATGTTTTTTAATCACCCTACGTATCTCACATTTACAAGTTGTAGTGTCATGTATCATGCAAAGTGACTGCATGCCATGTGAGAGAGGATGAAAGAGAGTGCTGAAGTGAAAGACTTCAAAGCTGTTTTCAAACACTTGCACAACTTATCCAGGCTGTAACTGAACTTTGGGTTTTCCCTCTTCTGAACTCGAACCTTCTGTGCTTTCCAACATTTCACTGACCACCTATCTGATCAACCTCCAAGCTGAAGGTCAGCTGCTCAGGGATCACAAATAGAAATCCTTTATTGACAATGTTAAAGCTACTGTGAGAAACTTGGTTTGTGCCCGAATTTAAGCTCATGGACAAAAAAATTATGTTTAGTCTCTTTGTTTCACAGCAGGTTTACGTCTATTCATAAAAGGATGTACAAGTAGACTACCTAGAGTAAAAGTATATTTTTAAAAAATATATATTTTGTCCTAATACTGTCCCGCATTCAGGTCGATCATTTTGTATTATTTTATAGCCTATAAATCTGCAAGAAATTATTTTCAGTGTATGAGTTAATCTCTTGATTGGATGATTGTCTTATTTAGATTCTATTTTGTTTTGTCCCTTTGTCCAATATTGATTTAGTAAAACATATTTTTTGATATAGGCTAAACTAAAGGAAAACACACAAAAACTCATCCTATAAGGAAATCCGATTTCAACAGATTATTTTGTAGCCTATTTTTAAAAGACAGATCAAAAGTTAAGCAAAATCTTTCAGTTGACTTTTAAATGAATGCGATGGAGATTAAAAAATACATTACATTTGAGTGATGAGTTAAGTTGGCCCTGAGTGTAAACATTACCTGTGTTGTATAGCTGCTGGAGAAAGAGGGGAATTGAACCCTGCTGTGTGTCGCGCGCGCACGCTGCAGAATTGGTCACGAGCGCTTTGGAGTTTTTGCGTGCACGCGAGATTAAGGCAAGCTGCCGGCCGGTGAGAGAGTGAGTAAGGACACCGGAATAACGGGAACATCCTCGGCCGTCGGTCCTCCGAGCTGCTGACTTTACTCCAGGACGATGATGTGTTTAAAGAGTGCGTTCCGACAAAACAGGAGCTAACCTCTACCAGGTTTTGGACCGCTGGATGTTACTTTTAAAAGATTTATTTCGGACTGTCGTCTCTGTGCTGGCTGCGAGGATTAAAGCACCGTGAGGGACAGGTGTCTCATCTTCCCCCCCCCCCCCCCTCCTCCCCCCTCCTCCAACCTCCCTCTATAGCCTACTGTAGTGCGAGCCGGGCTGGGAGCTTTCTTTCCCTGTTGTCTATCTTTTTTCTTTTTCAGTTCGAAGCTCAGACTTTTCTGAGCCATGTTGTGGACAAGGTGGCTCGTCCTGCTGCTCTGCTGGGGGGCCACAAGCACCGAGCAGCGGGCGGAACAGAGGGACGGGGCCCCTGCTGTGGTCCGGCAAGACTCTCGCAGGCAGCGGTCGCCTCCACCTGTGGAACCGTTGGATTTTGGGTTTGTACCTGCTGCGGTGTATGATACCCACGCATACCACGAGCAAGGACCTGTGGGTATCCTCTTCAACATCGTCCATGCGTTTCTCTACGTCGTTCAACCCAACTCCTTTCCTAAAGGTGAGAAGATAATCGCGCCCCCCCCCCCACACACACCCCAACCAACCCCTCCTCTACATTAATGCTCTTCTTTCTGCATCTCACTCTATTTATAGTTCCTCTTGCGAACATGAAAAATGTCAGGGATGCACTTTTTACTTTGCACATATAGGTCATTCATTATTACCATCAAATAGTCGTAAGCATTTGAATGTTCAGAAGGCCTACGTGAGTAACAGGTGTTAGGATACTCTTAATTCTTCACCCAATGGATTCAGTGACCTTTATGAATTTTTTACTTTATGTCCCTGCAGATGTTTTCTAATGGCCATACTCTGTGTACTGGGATGAATGTTCAAGAACCACAGCATTAAGATTAAAATTAAGATGATAATCTCAGATAAATTAAAGTAAAATAGAATTTAAGAACTAAGTACAGAATTATTCCTACATGATATCTGCCACTTTGTGATAATAATTCGTTTAACACTACATTTATTTTAACATAATAATAGTAAAAAAAAAAAATTAAAAAAAATGTTTACAACCATTCCCAGAGACCAAAGTGAGGTATTTCAATTTCTGAAGAAAAGACTCTTATTTACATTCATGAACTACAATGAAAAGTAACAAATACATTTTGGCTAAAGACATGCTGAAACGTGTAATCAAATAAAAAGGACCATTTCTTTTTTTTTTTGATTAATCTATTGTCAAATTGACAGTTCCTAATCCTTTGCTGCTGTTGTGGGATTGAGTAGAAATTTAAATCACGATAATGAAAGAATGAATACGATATATCAACGCTAGGAGCTGTATTACTTTCACATATTAAAATGCAGGAAAAAGTAATTAACAACAGTGAATTGATTTAAGGTAAACAATAATGGAAAATGAAAATATCTTTGTCAGAGTAAGGTTTGTAAAAGTTTTTGGATGGTAGCTGTAACTAGCAGAACTTGTATTCCTTCTATCACAGCACATGTTAGTATTTTCAACCTTTAGTATTTTACTTTGAGCTTTAAAAGGTTCTCAACCTGATACCCAACTAAGGGGGTCCCAAGATAAAACGAAGAGGGTAACAAGACAATTCAAGACATAACAAAGACAGATGTGTATAACTATCACTGTGAGTTATTTTTCTGACCTTTTCTTTCTCAATTTGTTTCAATTATTCGTTAAATGATGCATCTAAATGTCCCAAAAAAAATGTTGTATGAAACAATTCATGAAGAAAAAGTATGCCAACAGCTCACAGCTCTGTATCAGCACTGAGCTGGAGCCCAGAACTTGTACTGAGGTTTCACAAGTTCCCTTCGCTTTGTTCTAAGGGGTCAAAATCTCATAAGGTTACAAACCACTGGCCTCATCATCAGAGGCTCTGGCTGACCTTTTGTACGTCTAAACTAAACAGCAAAGTCCAAAAACATTCAAAACATGAGAGAGCTCTATGGCACGAGTTGTTTGCACGTTGATAATGTTTTTATATGCTCTTTTTGAATGTCTGACTTGTTGCACGACTTCTACAAAAAAACACTATACGTGGCTGCCTGTGATTAAAATGCTACAGGCTCAGAAGAGCACAAGCACAGAGTGAAGGGCTTGCATGCTTTAACTTTGTGCCTGTTGAGCTCATAAACCAATGTTAAGATCAGATTAATAGAATCAATAGCTGCTATAGCTCATAAGTGATCCTCTCAGGGCCTGTGCTTTAACAATATTGAATAGTGATCATAGCTGTTGCTTGATCAATATAAAAATAGTGACTTCTATTTTCTGCCCCTCTGGGGTTGTTTAGTAACCCAGTGATGGCTATATAGAGCTACAACCAACTCCAAGTGTGTTTATGTGCTATGAATGGTCACGTTGGAGGATGACACGCTGCAATAGGATTGAAGGTTTTAAGTTGCTGCCATTTTGGTGTCCAGGGTTGTGCTGCTGGCTGGCTAATCAATTAGCAGATCAGCGATTAGAGGAGGCTTTCTCAGTCACCTGCATCACCACATAATACCTTAATCCAAAGGACCATATGCTCCTGCTGCAAGGGACTTTCCACTATCATCACAGTGTCACACACACACAGGTGGGGACCACCTGAATGGAGCTTGTGCACTCCTAAATCACAGATCATATCTACTCCAAACAATACTTACGACTCGAACATTCAAAAAATGTGGTTATTATATTAATGAAAGCTTTATAGCACTTCACATGCACTGTTAAATGTACATAATAGAAAATGACAGATTAATGCAAGATGACAGCTCACATTCAACCAATATTGTTACAAAGAAAGCAAGAACATGAAGAGATAGAATAGAACCAAAGGAAACCCGTCTGATACCCCCCCCAAGTTCTTCTTCTTCTTCTCCTGCGTCCTTGGCCACCAAACAACAGCTGTATGGTTTTAGTAGACAATTTATCATTAGTAAGAGTAAGCGAAATGTCAGCAACTTGACAAGATTTTTCACTTGAAAATCCCCCCATAAAAAAAAGAATGTATCTGGTATGTCAAACTTCAAATTTATGGGGTCACCAAACAGGGTAAGCAGTGTTGGCATACATCTAATTACAGTATTTGCATTTTGTAAGGCGTGGAAATTGCTTAGTATTGTCCCAAAAATAGTTCAGGTATCAGAATTGGTGTCCGGCAGAAAAAAAAGGCATCGTAACATCTTTCAGTTCAAACTTTAGTCTGATGAGTTGTGATTTAGAAGCTACGCCAAACTCAGGACTAAAATCGATTCTCAGTGAATGTTACTTCAAAGGAAGTTCATAAAGTACATAAATAATCATGCTTTGAGAATTAATAATCCGGTGACTGCATGTTGGAGAACCTGAATCCATGTAATCTCTGTTTTTTGTTTGTGGCTTGTGAACTCTACATCACATTAACCCAGAAGAAAGGTGATAAAAACATGAATAACTCTTTGAAGATATTTCAATTAAATCAAAGATGTAACTCAGGTTTTTTTTTTTTTTTTTGCAAATAAAACATAAAGCTGTAAGTGTGCACATAACGGCAGCTTCAAGACCGGTGATCCATCAAGACCTCACAATAACACAGCTAGTTCAGAGGAAAAGGGCCAGGAAAAGGACACCTACCCTGAGGTTAATCACAGTTCACTCAAGAGTCCAAGGTTTAGCAAGTTCAGGTATACCATGGTGCTCCCTAAACTGCCAGGTCCTCTGAGTCATGAATCATTTTTAATCACATTACCGATAAACGCAGAGTCAATCAAAGACTGTGTTTGTGTTTGTGCAGGTCACGAACACAAACAAGTGTTGTAGAATAACAAGTTTGAAACAGTTTGTCATTATATTCAGTCGTTGGGCCAAAACCTCTAAAAAAAAGTAGCTAAGTCCTTCATCATAACTAAAACGCTACAATGACCGTCAATGTTACAATCTTAAAGATATGAGTTTGGTACAGCTTTAAGCGGTAATTGCAGATTTGATTTGGGACCTTATCCACTCATTCTCGATGGATCCAACCACTGTCACCTGTGTCAGGTCAGACAGTTGTCAGTTAGATCAGTGATCTTTTATTTCTTTGTTTTAGTAATCCTGTTCACTCCATGGATGCCTAATGAGACCCAATCAGAGGCAAGCAGAGAATTAAAGCAGTTTGACGCCAACTCACAGACGAGTGTGGTGAAGTGCACCTCTGTTGTGTTGTCTCAGCCTACTCTCAGCCGCTGCTCGGTCACTTATTGTGCACCACAGGTTATTTTGGGTGAGAGAGCAACACAACAACCCAGGCCTCGGTTTTTCTTAAATCTAATCACTGGGCCATAGTATCAACCACATAAAGTATGAAAAAAGAAGACATTTATGTGGCTAAATAGTTGAAATGTTGTCTTAAGAAGAAGATACATCCACACATAATGATCCTGGAGCAAGCAAAAGTTGAAACATGGCAGAATTAACTTACTGATTACATTTATTTAAACATTTGCTTTTCCTGAAAATGGTTTTCTCTCCTTGATTCTATAGGTGCTTCTGTTCAATACAAGCGCATCATTACACTTCTTAAAAAAAGACCCAGGCTTCCCTGGTGTTTCCTGAGGTTGAATGAAGTTGAGGCTGGGGGCTCTAGTAAGGTTATTATTAGCTAGGGCAGAGGGGATTGTGGTCAGGGCAAAGGCTGGGTTAATGTTAGGGACACTGTGGAACTGAAGTTAATTGAGTAGACTTAAGAGATCAGGTGGATTGTTGAGGTTGAACAATCTCATAACACTTAACCATTTATTAATCGGGCACGTCGCGTAGTCAGAGGCAAATTCCTCCACAAACCATTGTACTATTCATTTTGTTTAATTGTTATGCTGTCAGGTAAAAGCTTAGTTAAATACGCACAGTCAACACAATGTATGTTTCCAAGAGCTGTAAACATAATAACAGCAACAAACCACAATGACAAATCTAAATAATGATTTACAGTAAACAGATATAAATAAGGTCAAATACTTAAAATAGAGCCGATTTGTGGTAAAATACAACAACAGCTACGGGGTCATCGCTGGTTCCTTCTTCTTAAATCTGTGTGAAAGTTTCTTTTACGATGCATTTTGGACTCTTTCACTGTGTGAGGAGGCAGTGTCTTACCACTCTGGTACACACAGGGTAGATTAGAGGATTAGCATCCACGGGGCTAATGCTAACACTACACAAGCTACAACTGCTACAGATGGCATTGTCACACACACACACACACACACACACACACACACACACACACACATAAACACATATGCAAGCACAGTCAGGCGCACACACACACAAACATGCACAGAAAGTGGGTCATAGTCCTGGTGTAGTCTGTCGCCTTAATTACTGTGATTGGTCGTAGACAAGTTGTTTATCAGTTAACAGACATTTTGAATAAGATCAGACTCAAGAGAAAGACAAATCAGTGGTCTGATGGGGATAATTAAGACAAGGGAGAGATCACTGCCTTTTGAAAGTTGTCGTTTTGTGTTTATCCTTTTAAATCTGCCCGAACACACAGAGGAAAGCACTGTGCTGCTGTGTATCACATCTGTATCTTACAGCAACCAGCTACAAGTCTTGTAATTGTATTATTAGATTAAAGAGTAACTCTTGCTGTGGTTTTTGTGGACAAAAAGACAACATTTGCTGATGTCTGTCTTCACACATAGATACTGTTTCTAAGACTTTAAACTGAAAATTGAAACCCGTTTTTATGTATTCGTTGTTTAAACATTTAATCAAAAATGAAAAAAAAAAAAAAATCTGCTTCCTGCTTCTCTTATTTTTTCCAATGTTTTAATTCTTATTGATGTCAACTAAATATACAACAATCACTATCGTCTAAGATTGAATTTCCCCTTGCGGGATTAATAAAGTATATCTTCTTCTATTCTGTAGACCAGATTGAATCAAGGGAATGATAATTAGGTAATTGTTATTGAAAACATGTGTTTTGTTTAATCTTATCTTAAAATATTTTGTCTCATTGTTAGTTTCATAAAGTGTCCGTTGCAAACGCTAGAAAAAGATACTCCACATAATCCTCTTAGTTGTTTGCTCTCCTTTACAGTGGGCTGTGTCACTTATTTTAGCCCCTGTTTCCAGTCATATACAAACTGTGGAGTATCACTGTACCGTCTTATTTAAAGTTCTACATAATTGTGCCTTGAAATACTCGACATGACTTCGGTCAAAGCTCCTAATGCAACCCTCACCATTCTCACTTCTATCTACATTGTGGCTTGTTGTTAAAAAAAAAAAAAATGCTGTTTCAGAGCCACATTGAAACTATTAGGACAATGTCAATCCACATGCTGTGTCATGGCAACTTTAAGTTTTCTTTTGTTTTGTATTGTTTATGGGAGGGGGAGGGGGGCATTTGCCTTCACTAGATTGGACAGCTGGACAGAGACAGAAAACGTGGGGACTGGGAGTGGAAACCAGTGCCTGATGCTTTGAGGACTTTGTCTCCGGGGTGCCTGCTTAACTTTATTTTTAACTTACCGACAGCTTTAGAAACCGACCGTCCAACACTCAGTGATTGATTGTCTTGGTTATAATGTAGTAGCCCAAGTAATTGAAGTTGTAACATATTGAATCAATAAATAAAAAAAATCGAAATTGATCAAAAAGTGAACTTCTATTTATATCTTGGTTTAAGTTCCCCTTGTTGTTGCACCATGAAGGCGAACATGTTAGCTAATGTACTGGCATTTTTCCAGACTGTCACTGTTCTGTTTGTACCAGCGTCAGACTGTTATATTACTCTAAAGAAGACCCTAAAATGTGACAAGTAATGAGATGGTTATGGGTTTGCGTAAGGATATGTTCACACCTTCCTGTAATCTCTGAGAGCTGTTCAGCATATAGGATATGTCTATATTTACACTTTACGGGAAGAGGGCTGTACGTTCTGACTTAAACATCTTAACAGATAACTAGCAGCAGTGTGTGATGTTGACATTTCTAACTCCCATCAGGCTCAATCTATTTTTAAATTCCCTTTATTTAACTTGAGTTAAGCACTTTTGGTCCATAAGTCAAACTAGGGTCTCTTTAAGCACTGTTGAGTCTAAAGATAACAACACAACATGTTTGTTTACTACAACTCTGCTGACATTGCTGGTTAATCAAAGGTAGCTCTTCACAAAACACAAAGTCACAAAGGCCATATTTGAGTGTACATTTTCTCTCGCAGACCCATGGCTTTTAGTTAGGCAGTGGTCTCTTCATCCGTACAGGTCTAGTTCTAATGGTTGTTTATCCCCCCCCCCCCTCTTCCTTTCATTTGCTGGAGACAACTCTTATACTGGGTCACTGAAATAAGCTGTCTTAGCTTAACTGCCCTCTGTGGCTAATGCTAACTAAGTAGATGAGCAGCAGGTGGCATCTGCACGACTCAGATGTGCGCATATAGTGCATCTGCAGAGTAAATAAAGATAGACGTCTTTACCCTTAAATGACAGTCTGGGGTCTCCTTCAGGTAAACACGTTTCATGAACAGTTGGTAAACATCCGAGAAAAGATAAGGCAGCTGACTATCGGCAGACGGGGAAGATGGTGTTGAGAGGATTATCCATATGGCCACAAAGGATAACCAAAGTCTCCTTTTACTCAGCAGAAAGACATTTTTACTTTCACCAGTAATGGGAAAGGGGAATGTATAGACTTCACTTTATTATAAGGTTTGGTTGTTTTACAACCAATCATAAAAATCAGATCCATCAACCTGGAATACTGTGGCTACTACATTACAAATGACTACTTTTTTGGTTTTCTTTTTACGTAGAAATCAAGCCACAACTAACTGTTCAACTATCTGTTGAAGGATTTGATTTAATTTTCATTTTAAATTTGATTATTAGCTGCTTTTCTTTGCCAACGACCATCGAAAACAAGATGCCAGACCAGTTTAAAGTTGCCTCATTGGTCCATGCAGATTAACATGGGATGTGCCATGTGTGTAACCAGCTATGTCAGCATGTACATACTTAACTTGCTTCCATCTGCTTGTTGTGTGCAGTGTCACCTCTTGTGCCAACCAAGACCTGCTTCAATACACCTCTGCTATGTAAAGTGTGAATGTGTATGAATGGTAGATGTGACCTGCGGTTTAAAGAGCACTGAGTAGTCTGTACTGTACAAGTTTAAGTCCATTTAGCTTTATTTATGCAGCTTTAAGCAAGTTCAAGCTACATTTTTCATACTAGGTAAATATGGTTGTTGATATGGTGAAAGAGGTACTCAGATGTTTAGGTCAAGTATAAGAAGCAACAAAACTTTGTTGTAAATATCAGTTACAAGTAATTTAAAATAGCAGAATTGCCATATTGAGAAAAATTGATATTACACTATTGATGATGATTAACAGTGAATTAATGACAACTCCAAGAAGTAATTAAATCACCATGACTGTAGCTGCTAAGGGCTAAATCTAATGTTATCAACTTTATATACTGATGTGAAGTTTGAATTTGAATTGAAATTCTTAATTTTTGTTAATTCTTGTTGTATTTAATATAAAACGTCTGTTTTAAACTAAAATGTCATAACACATCTGTAGAAAGAAATCAGTAACTTAAGCTGTAAACTTGAATGAAGTAAACAGTACAATATTTTTAATTACAGCAGTAGAATTATAAGCACAAAAAATAGCTAAAGTGAAGCAGAATACTATGCAATTCCACTTCATAACATTGCGTAATTAAATTCACTGTAATACATGACATCCCTGCTTTGAGTACACAGACTTCTTGTTTCTTTAAGCTTTTAATTGAAGGACATCTGTGTACCATGTATGTTGCAACACGTGTTTAAATATACCTATGTACTCAGCACATGTGGGTTTGTTTTCTTGGCACATATACAAGTAATGTGTGTTGTTACAGGAACCAATGTTTACCTGCTTAGGAATTTAACAGTGTGGATGAGTCAACATCCAGGTAGGCTTAGTGTTGGCTGACCCATATATACACAGACAGCTGGACTGAGCTGCATCCTCACAGGCAATCTACACGGTTCAAACAAATGGGGAATGCCAGACAAATGAGGAGATGCATTTGTAATATTGTTCTCGGAAATAAAAAAAATCAGTATGCATAATCTGTTTGTGTGCCTGGGAAAAAGATAAATCGATTTTTGTACGTCAGTGTATCAGCTTGTCAAAAACTGTACAGGAAACGTTCTTGATTATGAATGAAATTGGCAGATGATTCCCCTACAAGCTGTGCACTGCATGTAAAACACAGCTGTACACGGGATTACAATTCTGCATGACAATGTTTGCAAACTAAAAACGCTTGCTGACTTAGTATCTGTCCGTTTTTTTTTTTTTTTTCAGATCTGATTGTGAAAGTTATACAACAAAACATGGGGGGAATCAAAATAGAAGAATGGAGAAAGGTATGTTTTCAAAGACGACTGAGAATACATTTCTAATGTAATGCTATGTGAACATTTTCCATGAATTATGAATTGTTACTATACATGTGAAATGTATATGTAGCTTCATAAATTGAATCAAAGATTGTCTCATAGTTAAGTGATGTTTGGCCTCCTGTGGCTTGAGGAGGGTTTAATGTGTGAAAACTTACAGCCACTCCCAATTTGAGACGGCTTCACATTGTCATAAAAACATGCAGTTGTTTTTACTAAGACTGTGTTCTTGCAAAATCTGTTTGCCATCGAAAGATTATTATATAATATATGAAGCCTTATTACTGTGCTTTTATAAGGTGTCCAGTATTTAAACTTGTAAATGCATCAATTACAATCAGATAATATCATACTTACTGTAATGATATCACAGTGTTTTGATTACAATTAATACCTTTTTCCCTTTTTAGAAATGTGAGTTTCTACTTTCTGCTTCTTTCTGATCACTTGGCTGTAACACTGATCACTTTTTGGTGTTTGTTGTTCCCTTTCTTCTGCTTTGTGTGTTTGCATGTGCACTTGTTTTTGCTGCCTCCATCGCTGGCTATCACAGCCCGACAATGTGGTCCTGTTACTGCAGGTAAACTTTCTGCGCTAACAGAGTGCTGAAATCCCACATAATAACACAGAAAATTGTCCCAGAAATGATTGAATGAGGGGGGAAATGATTATTGTGTTAATCTTGTCCTCCTGCAGTGGATCTACTATGAGTCTGGGTTCCTCATATGTGGCACCATAGGTATCCTATTCGTGGTCCTCATGCCCATCATAGGCATGTGGTTCTGTGTGTGTCGCTGCTGTGAGAACTGCGGAGGGGAAATGCACCAAAGACAGAGAAAGAATGCTGACTGTCAGAGAGGTTTCTACACCGCATCGCTCGTCTGCACCTCTATCTTCATAATGTAAGTTGTTTTCTTCTCCTACTTCTGGGTCCTCATCATCTTATTATTTTTTTTTTTTCACCAGAGTATTAAGGTATAATACGTGTGTTTCTGTTGTTACTGTATGCACCCCAGTTTGGAAGGTGTGTCACTGTAGCTGTAGAGGTTTTACTGCTGCAAAAGGTTTTGGATTAACTGCTCTGGATACTGACAATACTTTGGCCCTCAATATGGATACATTTTTCAGAAAAAAACTGGAAAGGAAGCATATTCTGTAAAACTAAAAGTCATAGATCCCAAAGCAACCAGTAATCAAATGTTTTTAAAATCTTAACCCAGCCCGACCTGCTTGAAGTGACTTTTTATGGGCTTAGAGGTTATATATCATCAATCACAACATCCCTCAGTGAGTCCAGCCAGTGAGCTGCGTTGTCTCTTCTCTTCTTCAACTTTCCCCCCTGTCATCTACATAATATCTCTATGAATGACAATTAAGTGAAGAATTAACTATGAAAGTAAAGTCACTATCATGTATCATTTCAGTCAGACGCCAACAACAGTTTATTCACTAACCACTCAAAGTTTGGAAACGACAAAAACAGCAAGTATCGAAAAATAATTGGGGGAGTGATCTACAGCCTCTTAAACTTGTACAACATGCAGTTTACCTGCTGTGGGGTAGACAGGTGCACCGTCGGAGAAATACAATCCAAACTGTGCAGGACAGTTAAGTGTTACTGATACCACTTGGCTGACTCTGAGAGGCCTCTCTGTCTGAATGAGTGCTTTCAAGGCCCACATATTGCTTGCTCATTCACACACACACACACAGAAACATACACACATGCATACATTTAGCCCTCATCAGCTTTTTGGGGATGTGGAGGTATCATCTGATCAGGGTTGATTATTACTCGTTGTTCTATAGTTCACTCAGGAGGTTCTTTTTTCCCTTACTGACATTTAGTCAGTTCAGTGCTCGGGGCATTTGGCAAGACAATCTAAATATCTTTAGATGGTTGAAATAATGTGGTTATTACCATTAATTCTTTGTCAAAGCTCAGGAAAGCAATAACAGAAGCATAGCCGATCGAATGATGACACAAAAGGTACAACATTTATTTGACAAACTTGAAGGTAAGCTAGTTGTAGAGGTTTCGAAAACATCTTTTAAAATCGTTACTGATCTAACAAAAAATTACAACTAAGCTCTCTCACATCAGAAATGTGAAGAAACTAAAGAATCCTGCACATCGTCCCTCACAGTCTCAACTTTCATTGATTGAAACAGATCAAAAATGCACGACTCTATTTCTGTCACACAACTGTTGGCATTTGGATCAAACATGTGAGCGGTTTTTAATGACAGATTAGAGGTTGGATTTAGTTCATGGCCAGCACAGAGACAGACAGAAAGCTGCTACCATGTTACATTTTTAGGCCGGCCTTTGTTAAAATCCTCACTTTAAGGAAGAGTGTATACAGTAAATAAAAAAAAGACTAACTTGACTCCTCCAACTGAGTGAGAGATGTGACTTTGTAGACTGCTCACAAGTCTCTGAGTGACTGCTGAAGCTGAAGCCCTTTCAGCAGAAATACAGTTTAATGATGCTACGCTGCCCTCTGCTGGTCACAGTGTTTATTGTGATTTTTTTGCTTGACTGATCCTTAGTATATGTGGGTGTTTATGTGTGTTTCAGTGTGGGAGTACTTATTGCCTATGCTGCAAACCATAATATCAGCATCAAGATAAAGAACACACGGCGGTTCATCAACACCAATATGAGAGACCTGAAGACGTTTGCTAACAACACACCTGCTGTAAGCCCTCTCACACGATCACACACACGCCCTTGAGGTTAACACAAACAACACAGTTGAAGTTTTTATTTTGTACTGTGTTAAATTAACATGTATGTTTGGTTTTTTTTCGGCAGCAAATTGAATATCTGACAGGCCAGTACACCACGGCAAAACACAAAGTCCTGTCAGACCTTGACAGTAAGTCATCTCAGCATGTTCACAGTTTTAGTTCAATGTTTCTCACTTGTGTTAGTGGCTGCCTGAGTTTGCCTCCACAACGTATAAATGTCGTTTTGTGATTCGTCTGTTGTTTTCTGACAGACATTGGGCCTTTGCTGGGCGGTAGGATCCAAAGTCAGCTGGAGAAAGAGGTGGTTCCCTCTCTGGACACTGCGCTGCGTATGGCAGGAGGTAAAACACATCCCTCTGTATTACCTCTTATATATCACTTTTATTTTTCAGTCCAAACACTTGAAACATAGCACTGAAGCTGCTGAGCTGAAACAATCAACCGGTTCTGTCAACACATGTAATTGGTGATTTATTTTTCATTTTGAAATCAAGCATTAACCTCTTCAACCATTTATTGTTCTTATTCCAATAAAAGACAACCCCTCAATACTTCAATAAAACTCTGTTGTTTTCTAAATATCTGTCTTTTTTTTATTGTTGCAATACATAAAGTGGCGAGATAAATGACCTTGCAGTTTAATCACTTTAATTTCCTGGTGTTTCGCTTCAGGGCTTATCTTCACCATTTATAATCCCTTTTTATTTTGCTCTGTTTCCCTCACATTTCATCTTTATTTAAGCAAAAGTTGAAAATGCCATCAAAGGTAATCAGAGTTGACATGGATTCATTATTTGCAGTGCTTGTGACTCGTTAGTGCATTGTGTATGTTACAGAAACTATAGATCCTGATCCTCCACCACTGTCGTTACCTGTAAAACGTCTTCTATTGTGGTTTTTCCTCTGTGGACTGTTGACCTGTGGTCAGTGTAATCAGTGTTGTTTTTATAATCTGTGAAGTCCTGTGGTGATTTGTAAATTGTGAATGTATGTTTATACAGCGTAACTCCTATGAGGATCACCAGATTTACGCTTATGGTTTAACTTCGTTGGACTTTGATCGTTCCTCTTTGTCCTGTAGCCATGCGGGAGACCAAGGAAGCCCTAGAGAACGTCAGCTCCTCCTTGGAGGTCCTTCAGGAGGGTACAGGGAAACTTCAAGCCAGTCTTTCAGGCGAGCGGGCCTCTCTCTCGAACACCCTGTCAGATCCTGCCTGCACTAATGGAGCTGTGTCTCACACCTGTAACACCATCCGTTCCACACTGTCCCAACTGGGTGTCAATGCTGATTACTCCAAGGTACCAAGAAACTCAAGATGGCCGCCTGGCATATGAATGGTGATGACAACCTGAAAATAATTGTAACAAGTATTTTAATATCTTACTATTTACATGTACTTCCCTCTTTCAGCTTGCAGATGTCAGTCATGCCTTGACTAACATCAATGTAATCCTGAAAACAGACCTCAGCAATATAGTACAAAAGGTTAGTGTCTGTGTACATCTCATCATTGCCTCGATTACCACGTTCTTTTTCACCCATCATTTTCCTACCAAACATCCTCGATCTTTAATTCAATTCTCTTTTCTCTCCTACTTTTGGTTTCCAGGGTTACTCGTCCTTCAATGATACACCAAAACTGGTTAAAGAGCAAACCAAAAACATTGTCTCAGGTACACAAGCATGTGTGTTTGTATGCATGTTAGCTTGCATGATTAATCCAGCTCCCCCCCCCCCCCCCCCCCCCCCTCCTCTTTACACATTATATTATATCTACTGTGACTTCTCTTAATTTGTCTCATCTTACTTTCAACTGCTTTCTTTTGAATGATAAAAACCACAGCTCTACCTCGTAAGTATTTGTTTTCTTATTAGGTCAAATGATCCCCGCCTCCCCTCTGAGTTGTCAGGTGTGAGTTTTTTTCTTCCATTTGATTTTTTGTCTTTTTGTTTGTAGGAGTTAAAAACATGTTGGATAAGATAGGAGCAGAGATTATCGGCTTCGCCAAGATGTTTCCAGTGGAAGCCTCTCTGGTCAATTTCACCATTTTCCTCACCCAAGGACAGAAAGACATTGAGTCCTATTACCCACAGATTGACCAAATGGATTTCTACAGGTTTGTCTTTTTGCTACTCAGGTTAGGGCACAAACATCTCTCACATTGTTATGAGAAAACTTCCAAAATGGGAGTTATTCAAGACCTGGTTTCAGGCTAAAAGCAGATGTTATCAAGGGAAGAAAGATGTTTGGCTCCTCTCAACTTTATTACAAGGCTCAGCTCCTTGTTTAACTGTTTCAGCAGAAACAGATAGCAGAAATAAACGTTAAACAATCAGTAAACTTATGGAAGCATTTAGAAACCAAACAGATTGACATTGATCATTTCCTCCAGAAGTGTGTGGCAAAACAGAGCATTTTTTTTTTTTTTAGCATAGCAGTTAGTTTCAGCCCCCCATGTACAGATGCGGTTGTCCCGGAGCCCTCCTCACAAACATGTGTGTCTGTGCTGCAGGTGGATTGGCTGTGTGGCGGTACTCTGTACGGTAGTCCTGGTTGTGGCCTTCAACATCCTCGGGCTGCTGTGTGGCACCTGTGGCTACGACAAGCAAGCTACACCAACAACCCGGGGCTGCTTATCAAACACTGGCGGCAACCTGCTGATGGCGTACGTTACCAAGACAAAACTCCAAAAATCATTTTAACCTTTCATGACATACATTTTCACTTGTATTGAAGGTGTAAGTCATAATACATATATTAATTTCAATCCATTTTCGTGGGCCCATACAGGGTCTTGATCAGATTATTAGAAAATAAATTGAATGAAGATGTTGTCATGTATGATGGAAAGCGGTAACTAAAGAATGACGGATGCTTTTGTGTGACAATGTTTCCCAAATTGGGTGTCTTTCTCTCTCAGTGGGGTTGGTTTCTCCTTTATCTTTGCCTGGGCGCTGATGGGCATCGTGACCACCTTGTTTGTCGTCAGTGGCAACGTGGAGAAGCTGATTTGTGAACCGCTAGCTAACCGACAGCTATTCCAGGTACTGAATGCACACTCAACTCCTTCCTGAATAGTTCTCTCTCTGGCCCTCTCAGTGTTTATCTTGGAGAGAGTTTTATCTGAGCGAGAGAGTGTTACGTCAAATACAACACTGTGGCCCTGTGCTAATGTGTGTGTGTGTGTATGTGTGTTTGTAGATCATAGACACACCATACCTGGTTCATCCTGCCAAGAAGAACTTCCTCCCCGGGATGCTGTTCCAGAATGAGAACATTGACTTGACGTTGGGGAGCATGTACAGGTAACATGATAACAGCTGATTTGCAACAGATTATTTTTTTAAGCCTGATTCTATTCATTTGCATAACAAAAAGATGTATTGTATCTGATCCAAGA
This sequence comes from Labrus bergylta, assembly GCF_963930695.1. Lineage (NCBI taxonomy): Eukaryota > Metazoa > Chordata > Actinopteri > Labriformes > Labridae > Labrus > Labrus bergylta. The sequence goes on from NC_089195.1 coordinate 22,215,340, forward strand.
AGAAAATGATAACAGTCATTTAAAAAAATAATAATAAAAAAAAAAAATACATGAAAAATTTAATAAAAAGATTCTGGTTTAAGACATTGTTGAGAATCGCTTGGAAAACAAGGGGATTATTTTTCTTTAGATTAAAATAAAAGGATAAACTGTTGTTTTTTGCTGTAATATGTTTTTAATAAAATGTTTTCACCATGTTTTTTTTTTTTTGCTCTTTGATGTTTATAATAAATACCATGCAATCTCTTAAACAGTGTGCTATAGATCAACACATGCATTTGCACTGGATAAGTCATTGATTGACCATGTTTCTCTCGTAGGGACTGCTTCGAGAACAATGGTCTGTACCACGCTCTGCAGCTGGAGACGATGTTCAACATCAACTCCTTCCTCAACAGATCGGTGGTAAGTGTCAGTTTGAGCACTGATTCTTTTGAGCAGAAAAATCTGACAACCTGGTGACCTGTGAGTTGGTACGTGTTTTACACCAGCTCCCTGTCTCTAAAAGAATAGATTTTAAAATACTCCTGCTGGTCTATAAAGGTCTGAATAGCATAGGGCCAAAATACATTTCTTGGGGCGGCTGTGGCTCAGGTGATTGAGTCGGTCGTCTCTCAACCGGAAGGATGGGGGTTCAATCCCCAGTTTCTGCAGGCACATGCCCAATGTGTCCTTTGGCAAGGCACTTAACCCCAAGTTGCTCCTTCTGCTTCATGGGCGGTGTATGAATGTGTATATGAATATGATTAGTTACTTCTGATAGCCAATTTAAATAGCAACGTTTTCTATCAGTGTGTGAATGGGTATGTGTGACATGCAGCGTAAACACTTTATACACTGTAAAAACTGTACTGTAACTTTTGCCCTTTTATTTTAATTTTAACTTTATTACTATATTTATGTAGCTCAAGTTTTTACACTTGTCTTTTACTGCTATCATTTTATTTTTTTAGCTTCCGTTTCTTCTGTTTTTATTTTGTGTTCTCTTTGATTTTTTTGTTTGTTATAATAACTTTTAAATGCCCTATTTAAATGTTTTCTTTTTACCTTTGTCATGATGCTTTTGATTTCTTGTGTGAAGCACTTTCAATTGCCTTGTTGCTGAAATGTGCTATATGAATCGATATGCCTTGCCTTGCCTTTCCCAACAGTACAACAAGGATCTGGCCAATGTGTTTGAAAGCGTTAAGATCGACCTGCGGGACATCACATTGCTGGAGCAGGCTGGCAGAGACAACCTCCTCAACTTCGCCAACTCTGGGATCGGACAGATTGACTATGATGCTTACCTGGCAGAGGTAATCTGTGTTTGTGTGCAGAGCTTGTATCGTATCACATTGTAGGGATTCTACTCCCGTATTAGGATAAACAGTAGCGCCACTAATGTAAACGTGTGGGTAGAGGTTAACTTCATTTAACCCGCTAACATTGTCTCGCTGACAGAAGTATTATTTTTGTACTGTTTCATGATGTTCTTTGTACGTGATTGTTGCTCCTTTATGCCAATTGGCAAAGCGATTAAACGTCAACATCCTCATTATTCAGCACTAGAATGGCTAGTCAGTCAGTCAAACTAATTGATATTTTATTAACATAGGCCCCCCAAGTGTTCTAGGCTGTAACACAGCCAGTAGCCACTAGCTGGGGCTGAAGCTTCAGTTAGTGGGCCCTGCTCTCCCTGCTGTGTTAGGTTTAACTGGCATTTAACTGCTTGATTGAAGCGTTGTGTATCTACAGTCAGCACAGACATGTGGACATTAACCCACAAAGAGGACTGGATGCTAGTGGTGCTAGCACTTCTTACATTAGACACACTCTGCAAACCTATCGGGTGCTTCTTTCATCTGCAGAGTAAAGTGCCACACGAGTCAGTTGCAAATGAAATAGATGTCAATTTGCTGTAGCAATTAAATAGGCTACACACAGGATGGTTTTGGGCAGTATTTAGCCATGTTGAATAAATTGTGCTCACCCTTTTCTGGGTGTTTTCTCACCTCAAGTCATGTTGACTAGGCTACTCAAAAGGGAAATTAGTCCCAAGAAACATCTCTACTGGCAATACAAAGAAAAAGAAATCATGTATAGAACCTCACCTCCTTGAATCCAGACAGATACTGTACATCAATAAATGGCTGTGTCTGTATATCAACCCTGCATCTTTATTTAATGCCTTTTTGTTGTTGTTTTAGGTAAATAAGGGAGTCACTCAGGTGGATCTATTGTCCTTCTCTACCAACTTGGAGGCTCAGGCCGACCAGCTGGTAAGTCTTATTAATATTGGATCAACATATTAAAGCATCAGGACGATTCCTATCATTGAAATCCCCAAATCTTAAGACCTGTTTGAGTTACACTTGTAGCTTTTAAAAAGCAACGGAAAATACTTAGTCAACTGTGATGAAGTAAGTCAACTTATGCTGCTGAAGTTATGTTAACAGATAAAGAACAGTGCTGTGCAACACAGACATCTACATCCAAGTGTCTCTTCAGATCCTTGTCTTTGCTGGATCTAATTATTTTTCCAGGCAGTTGATTTGAAAAAAATGTTGTGCTGAAAATCCTTATGGACATATTTCAACAGTCTTGTTAGTTTGTTCTTTGGTAAATAGATTTACAACTTGAACACTGCAGGTTTGAAATTTCAAACATAAAATATCCTTTAACCAACAAATCCAAATGTACAGTGGAACAGCCTCTCTCTTTTTTTTCCACTTCATGCTCAGTGATCAGGCTTGAAGCCCTGAACAGGCTGCCCATTCACCCTGAACACACACACACACACACACACACTAACACATTTATAGCACATGTATAGTATGAATACAGGTATGTACAGGAACTGTGCCATTTAAAGCACATGGGGAATGCCACAGAGGGATAATTGTGTCTATGTGTATATCAAAGGAAGGGAAGAATAATAAGTCATTGAGTTAATAACACATTTATACAAAAGCTTGATCAATCTATTACAGCTCTTTGAAGAAAACTCCATAATGTGCAACTGTGACAAATGTCTTTATCTTCTGTGTTTGTTTGTTTGTTTGTTTACAGCCACGTGGTGCTTTGGAAAATGCACTAAAAGGGCATGCAAGCAGCATCAGACAAATTCACAGAGAACAGGTGGTTCCTATGGAGCAAGCAATGGTAATCAACTCTCCAACAACAAAATAACTACTGTTAGATTATGTACATATTGTACATATGTACAAGAAAGCACACACAGGTCTTCTCCTATGTCCAAAAAACACTATGACAAAAACAAACATTATAACTTGAGAAAACAGTTGTGAAGGGAGGTGCCCAATTGATAACCCCAGTGATGTGTGTCCCTTAACAAAGTTGAATTGTTGGGGCCACTAAGGTAGATAGTATTGGCATTGTCAATACCTGGAGCTCACATGTACTGAGCCTGGTTTTTGAAATTGGCAATGCTGCTTGGGTTGTGGTGGCCGCTAAGGGCCGTGTGGTGGGTTAGGTATCAGGAGGGCAAAAGCATTTGGATGAGGTTGCAATGTGTGAATGTGTGTGCGTATGTGACTAAGTATCTTGAGTTTATTTTAACTTCAATTGACATTTTATATCAAAGTATGACACTTTAAGAGACTCAACTGAAAGTAGGATCAACATCTTTTGCATTATCTTCTTATCAAACAACACTTATCAAATGGCTCTAATTACACAGCTTACATTTTGTCCAATAATATGGACTGACATACTGTCAATGTATGACACGTGTGTTTTTGTTAGCTGATCACAATTTTCCTTTTTTCTCTTTTTCTTGTTATTTGTGACAGAAATATGTCAGAGCGCGGGTAAGCTTTTGTTGATACACAGCGATGTGACAGTGTTCATTGTGCGTGTTTGTCTGGGCAGTGTTGTTAATGTTGTGTCAGTGATGTGATTGGGTAAGCAGTATTTAGATATGCCATGATGGTTTGTTTGTTGACAGTACTTTCTTCTCACACAGAGTGTCATGAGCCAGAGTATCAAGCAACTGAAGATAACGGCCAACGACCTACCGGTGAGAAACAAACTGATGAAACACTTTAGTACAACCTTACTGCAAGTATAACATAAACAGAACTTTTTCAACTTATTTCAACTTGCATAACTCCAGATGCCCACACTGATCTCTTAGGCTATCTGCAATCAGCTCACTATATTTGTATAGTGAACTACATAGTGAATAAGCCAGATCGTAGTGGTCTTCGAATTCTGAGTGAATATTATCATACCCTATTTAAATCATAATGAACTGTGTTACTGTTGTGTATTAACCTGGTGTTAACATGGTGTAATCAACCATTGGACCACTTGGAGAAAAACTTCTCATCAATATCCATTTTGTTAACTTTAAATAAACTAGAAATAATAATTTAATGCAAAACTTCCTTAATTATCAAATTAGTAAGGATTTCATTTAATTCCTCCCCCAGGTCAAGGTCACGAACATCCTGAGTGCCATCGATGCCGTCGAGTACCTGATCAGTCACAATGCATCCCATGTGGTTAAACAGGTAGGAATGAGCATTTTATAACTGTGTTCATGTCGATGCATTTCTTGTCCTTTTACTTGCTTTAGTCTGGTCAATCATCCTAGGTATATGAAATAAAAAAAACATGTGTATCTGTTCCTCAGCTCAGTCCAGGCTCTATCTTTCTGATTAAATCCAACATCAATTATTTACCAACACCTTTTCTCTCTCTTGTTGTCTAGGAGACAAAGGGCTACACTGAGAGCTTAGTGGGATACTTCAAACAATACACAGCATGGGTTAAAAACTCGGTGAGTATACTAACATTTTATTTTTTATATATAGTACTATGTGTCATTTTAAATATTAGGAATTGAGTATTTACAGTAGAGATATTTGGCCTCATTCATTAATACATGTGTAGAAAATGTCTCACTCATGTCAGTCAGATTCATGACACGTGCGTACCTGCCAATTTTGTTCTCACCACCTTGCGTAAGTTAGTGAATCAGAATCATTCTAAATTGACAGGCGCGTGCCTGCAACCTGCAATCAGCTTACTACCACGCCTCCATCTCTCCATATAAAGACGATCAGGACGAGAACAGTTAGGTGAAAACAAGTAGAAGTTGCAAGAGATGGCCCCAAAAGGCAAAAAAAAAAGTGGGTGTGTCTTGGGGCTTAGATGCTATTCCAGGGAATTATGTAATTGCAGCAATACAGTACATGCCTTGGCAGTCAGAATCGGCTGATAAGCCATTCATCACACGCTTCAAACGTGTTTTGCAGTCTCTGAAGATGAGCTCTCTTCTGAAGGCACCGGCTGCAATTTCTTTTAGTAAGGCTAGATCTGTCACCTTTACAATTTGTTGGACATTAATCACAATCATGTATGTTCCCTGCCTGCCCTTAAAAAGGCTCCAATTAATCAGCTGGTTTTTAGTACAGATGCGATATTTCATGGCAATATTGGTGGGAGTGGTCGACAATCATATGAAAGTCAAAACCGTTACATTTCAATATGTAGCCTACATTGTCACATTCTTGATTGTAAACTCTTTAATTTAAGATTAAATATTTTAAGTATAATAAGGATGAAAAGGCATACATGTCATGGTTATTTAAAACATTTAGTCAATGCATTAGTAAATTCCCAGTTTTAATTCTTGTTGTCCATTCAAGGTTTTTTTATATACAGTTTTTTATTTTTTTTTATTTTGTATTGACATGTCATGCATTTAGTTGAAGTTATTTTAGTTAGCATTTTCTGAGAAAGCTGGTCCTTCATCAAGTAAGAACATACTGGTGAATGAGGCCCATTGTCAGCAGGAAGCAAGAGCACAATTGTTTATTGCTTCAACCCACTGAGCGCCAGCGACCAGGTTATGGTCATTTCAGGTTAGACCAGGTGGTCTTAATTTGTTTCTTATTTCTGATTTTTGTCTTTATTATTTGCAGGGCATTGAGTTCACAGGGAGGTTTTATAAATGGGCTGACTTTCAATAATCACGCTTTACGCTTTAGAGTAAAGAGGAAGTTCTGGGTTCTAGATAAAAGAAGCTTTGTAAATTATAACCAGAGGGATTTTATTAGTCCATAAAGCCACTTTGATTGAAATTGGAAGTCTGTAATAAAAAGATAGAGGATAGTTTAGGCAGCAGGAACCAAATGTCCACATGTGAAGAGTCTTTCCACTGATGCATGCATACTCATCAAGTTGAGGTTTTATATTTGACGTCATGAGCACACTCTCTGTAATCTATAATTTGGGTTTTTTGCTGTATACTATACATAATGTGTGTATCTTCCCCCACAGTTGACGGCAGAGGTTGCCCAGTGCAAACCCATCAGTAACATTGTGGACAGCATGGAGATAGTAGGATGCAGCTTCATAGTCGATTCAGTGGTAAGGCACCAAAACACTGTGATTGTGTGCGTGTGTGTGTCTGTGTGTGTGTGCGTGTCTGTGTGTGTGTGTGTGTGTCTATGTGTGTGTATGCGTGGCTGCTGAGGTGCTCTGATTCATTTTGCAGCTGTATGTACTGAACATGTTCCCCACATTTATTTGGATCCCGACTGGAAACATAAACGGCTCTTTGACTGTTTGAGGGAGCGATGAAGGCTGCGGAGTCATTGGGCCACACATATGAGAACAGTATGTTCTCAAGCCCTCAACACATTCACTTGTACACACTGAGATGAGATACAGTCTGTTCTGAGGCAGGGCAGGGAGTTACATACACATAGATTATTCACCGTTTGCACTATGACCCCTGAAGTGTTGTAAAGGTTCATATTTACATATAAGCTATATATCATGCATGTGAGTTTGTGGTGGGAATTTAATGAGAGCTCAAACAAACCACAGACCGTGGTTAATTTAAACAGAGATTTTTTATATCAGTGCTCCAGCCCCAGCTGCCACGTGTGTACATGTACTGTATATGTTTATATTTATATGTTCTGTTTGTGCCCCGTAATGTGTATATTACCAGGCACAAACATATACTTCTTGTGTAGCCTTGAATGTTTGTCTTTGTGTGATAAAAAAATATCTGTAGGATTGAAACTCATGATTGGTATAATATATACATAGATTAGAGTTTTAGACGTTATTAGAGCTCGTCAATCTTCAAGATGTCTAAAAAATAGGAAATAAAATACAATTTCAAATACAATACTCATTTCACTAACTTTATGTGATGTAAAGATGTTTGTTTCTTTATGACTTAAATTTGTAACTAATTCAGTATTTTTTTATGCGACAGGGATGATACAAAGGTTAACTGGAGAAACAAATGTTACAATTATCTTCTAAATGTGTTTTCAGAACACATTCTGGTTTGGTCTTGGAGGCTGCTGCATCCTTCTGATTCCCAGTATTATCTTCTCTATCAAACTGGCCAAGTATTATCGAAGAATGGACACAGAGGACGTCTTCGAAGAGTGAGTCCAAATAAAAATATATTTTGTACATCCAGCCTCAGAGTTGTCCGATTTGTTTCTAGTTTTTCCTGAATCTTTTCTAAAGATCAAAAATGAAATTAATGAATCCTCTTTTTTCCTTCTCTGTTCTTTGATTCTCCTCATATTTTCTCCTCATGTTTACTGCATCTCTCTCCAGCACTTCTTACCCGTGGCTTGTTGCACTTTAATGTTTGTCCGTCATTCATGCGTCCTTCCGTCCTCTTCTACGTTCCCACTCCCCTGTTTCATATGGGATACTTGAGCTCTGGATCTCTGCACATTTTTCTTACTTTTTGATCAGAAGTCAAAAGCTCTGTCCCTTCCTCTTCACACAAATCTTCATTTCATCGTCTTCTCCGCCTCTATTTTTCAACTACATTTCCATCTTGAGAGATGCTTTCTGAGGATCACTCCATCCATGATGCTTCCAATGGAGTCCTCACATTGCTTCTCTCACCTGACCCCCTGCTCTTTTGTTGCAGTCTGGGTAATACAGGTAATCATGGTGAGCATATTCGTGAAATCCATGGAGATCTTGCTGTACTCAGGTACGATTGGAGACTCTGCTTTCTTGCATGCTGCCGTGTTAATTGGTGGAGGGATCATTTTCAGCATGATTGAAAGTCTGCAGACGGTGAAAAATCTGCCACATTTGCCACAAATGTTAGGTTTATATATATATTCAAAAAAATCCCATTATATATGTACCTGTGTGTGTGTACATGTAGCTCTCCCTATTCTGACACTCTGACCCGGTTCCCCCGGGCATCTGCTCCACCAAGCTACTCCGACTGGTGAGCCAAAGGAAATCGTCGATGAGGTACTGATAATCAGTTGATACTTCCAACTAACTTTCATCTAACAACATCTGAGAACCACCAACCTTTTCATCATCATCATCAATCTGACATCATCTATGAATACTTTTTTGTCTTCATACGTCCATGGCCAAGTTTTCATCCATACGTTGCAGAAGATAATGACTCAGTTTACGAAGTTGCACAAGAAAGCTTTTTTTTTTTATATATACAAAACTGTTCTAAGTTTGTTAGAAGATTAACAGTTTGTGGCCCGTATTACCTGGTCAGTTGTCAATGAACAGTTGCAGCAGAACAGTACAAAATCAATCTTTTTTTGTTGTTATATAGCTGCAGATCATATCCGAATTATCTCAGGACACAAAGAGAAGTTTCAGACTACTCTTTGCCATTTTATCTGAGGGACAAAACAATGCATCATAAGCGAGAACCTGGCAACATTTGACAACAGTGGCAAAGAAAAACTTCCCTTAAACTGGCAGATACCTTGGGCAGAACCAGAACAGCAATCTGTCACGAGTTTTAACAATGTTTGAATCTGCTTCAACAGAGTGCCGAGTATGAGGTTTCTGCCAATTGAAGTTTCCACCTCACTTCCACCTCAGCCAACCAACAACAGCAACAATTTTATTTGTTTTTTTTAAATTAATATTCAGCTTTCAACTCAGGTTTATCGGTGTGAAGATGAAAAATGCATTTAAAATACAGGTGGACAGAAACCAGCCCTCTGTCTCTTCTGTCACTGTCTTCATCCATCCTCAATGTCTTCTAACCACTAATGTGCATTCAAGCTCTGGGTCTGTTCATCAGAAAAGTTTCTTATTATGGAGCAGTTGAAGCTGAAGACCGCTTTTACACTGACACTGCCATGCATCCAAACTGTGTCAACGATTCTTATATTTGTCCTTGGATTAAACCAGTATGAAGGAGGCCTTCTGCAGTGGGTTGAAATTTTGTGTTTGCAAAATGTTAGCTTGTTTGGTCTACATGCTGTGTTCTATATGCCATCTTGTGACGTATTTCCAACTGAAATGGGATAGAACAAATCACAAGATAGAAGGCAGAACATAACGTTAGATGAATTTGATTGGATCGTTAGCTCCGACAAGGATTTTTAATTGGCTGAAAAATGCATCCCCCAGAGTGCAGGATGAGTCATCAGACATTACAGGACATTACAGTATTTTTGATGTAAAACTTCTCAGAAAATGCTTAAGTGAAATATATTTGGCAGATAAATAGATATTTCAAACAGAATGCTGGATTAAAACTGTGAAATTTTATTTTTCATGCCATGGGGACTATAAATGCTGCACTAAATAGTATCCAGCTCTTTATTTTACAGATGATACTGTCTTGTACTGTTGATGTAAATAATAACTTTTAAAAATAATTTTTCTATATTCTATACGTTATATTTTTTTACACCTAAATCCATTTCTTCCAACGAAGTTCATATTTGAAAAACAATGACTTCATGCACTGATCATTATGTGAACTATATGTTTTGATTTGGTTTGGATGGGCGGGATGTGATTTATGATTGGGTGAAACTGCTGCAGGTCTGGAGCCTGTGCAAAAGTGAAATGAACCTAAAGTTAATTTCTTTTTTTTAATCCACAGCGGACAAGACACCTGGAACTGATAATTCCCTCTTGGTAAGTGTCATTTTTATATTGCTTTTTTTTTTTTTTAAGAGCACTTTGGTACATTTTTTGACACAGACTCTATTTTGCAGAATCACTGGACTTTCAAACCTTCCTTCTCTGGGAAGATCAGCAACAATCAGGAACTGTGTGGTGAGGGCATCACACCCCCGGCACCCCTCCAAGCCATTTGACAAGGACCTCTAATGCCAGCCAATTGTAAAATATCATGTGTTCTCTCAACCCACCTGAATGAAGCCCCAGCAGTACACCAGGAGTCCTGTTAGTGTACTCAGTCTGTACAATATCTCCCATCAGTACTATGTACCTCCATAGCTAGTTTTTACTGTATTTGTAGAGAAAACATTTGTTTGTACTGATGAGTTTTAACATGGTGACACAAGTGTACATTTTTTACAGCTTTCAAAACTTTTGAAAGTTTTATATATTTTTGTTAATGTTTGTTTTATAACATGTTTGAAGCTTTTGTAGTATTAGCTCTTCTATTCTTTGTGAATAATTGTAATTTAGCTTGAATCATTTCGGTTCCACAGGTTACATTGATCAGGGAATTCAAGGACTGCTAAACAGTTTTGGAAATACATTCATTAGCTTTATGCCAAGAGTTAGATGAGAAGATGCACCTCTGATATCTTTTTATGAATTGCAAATAGCAGGTTAGCCTAAATTCAAATATGGTATAAAAAAAACAAACAGCCTATAGCCATGATAGCATTTGTGCTTCTATCTTTATGCTACTATCAGCATGCTAAAAGCATCAGAATAACAGTGCTAACATGATTATGTTTAGCATCCATTGTGTTTCTCCAATGCACCATCTTATCTTAACTAAACAGAATAAGATGGGCAGTGACCCTTTATCTGATAATTATCCAACAGTGTGCATTCATGTTTTTTGGGGGGATTGACTTAGTCATTTTTTGAATGGATACTTTCAAATGTTGCTTACTCTTGCTGTTTTTTTCCAAAGTTGCCTACCAGAGCTTTAAACACACAAGATAAAATGAATTAGAAGTTTTCTGTTAAGGTGCTTGTATGTGTATTTTGTTTCCTTTGTTCAGAGCTAGGCAAGCCATGTAACCATTTTCAGTCTTTGTGCTGTGCTCAGCTATGCTAAGCTAAAGGCCTCTTGGCTGTTGCTTTTTTATCTTCTCAGCTAACTCTCAGAATAAAGCCAAAAGAAAAAACATTTCATTTTAACTTCAAACTTTCATGAGGAAAGTGGCACTCTAAATTATTGAACAATATCGCTCGCAATTCAACATAGCACATAAGCTCCACACACAAACCCTCACAGGGAATTAAGACAGCTAACAAACAAAATACTGTGTCTTAGGCATCTCTGGCCACAACATGAGTGACAGCCCAGTCTATAATGTTGTGGCTAGAGATGCTTGTGTTTACAGAGTTTGTTTTGTTTTTCTTTGCCATACTGTGGTTTAAGAAATTAAACACCAAGAACCTCCATGATGACAGTGACCTGTTAAAGGAAAAAAAAACACTTAAAAAGTGACTGAACAGCTGGAGTTTGTAAGGAAAGCAATAATCAGTGAATAAAAACTTCAGTCAAATAAGTGTAATCTTTGTTTTATTGTCCACAAACACACCAACTGGATGAATATAACCACTGTTCTCTGATTCACACAGTTTGGCAAATATACACTCCCACAGAGAAAGGTGATAGCATTGTGACGCTTTTTATGGATCATAAATCACCCAAATTATCTTCAAGTGTGCTTTTATCGTCCTCAAAACTCTTTGCAACAGCCTCCAGATAGCAGTGAAAAGAATCCATTCGATGATACAAGTAAAGCAAAAGCAAATTTCCCATGTCCTGCCAAAATCAACTGAAACGCAAGGAACATTCATGTAACATGCAGTGCTGAATACATGCACACGCAGCAGCTGAAAGGGTTGACAGGTTAGCAGGGAGCGGCGGAAGGAGGGGGCTTGGCAGCGGTTGGGGTGGTGTGATGCTGTTGCATCCTATCAGAAGAGGACTACACTAACTTAATTTAAGAAAACATCTGTTCCAAACAACACACACACGCACAGCACACACACACACACACACACTTCATATGTTTACTTTGCATTCCTGATGTCTCTCACTAGGGGAACTTTTTTCTCTTCTCCCCACCAGATTGATGGCTATAAAAACAAAACTTCCTGAATGTGCCGAGGGCATTCGTGCATTAGCACACATATGTGACTCTGTACACAGCAGCAGGCTATACATACACTCTCTTCTTCCGCTCTGTGTCCAGGCCAACCAGTTCATATGGAATTCGTAAGTCTCTTTAAAGGCAGCCTCTGTTTAGTTTCAATGCTATGCAGGCCTTCCTTTGAACATAACCAGCATACCATATTGAACAATGGAATGATACTGGGCCCTGCTGTCATGCAGTAGACTATATAATCAGTGTGTAATTAGTGTTAAAGCATGTTCTTTTCTTTGGCTCAGCTTAACTTAATGAACATCCAAATTTGGCATTTGGTATCACTTCCTAATGTGATTTTGTGACTTTGCTACTGTAGCTCATCGTAGCAATGTTTTATGCAGCCTTTGCAAGCTGTTATTCCATTGAAGGCAGCTACTTTAACCCCCAGAGTTAATTTACATTGAAATACCACTTTATATATGAAGAGATATCCTCTGTTCACAGGCAGAAAAACATTACCTACCAGCACTTAAGTTAACATGTTATATCTTGTTTGTTCAAACCATGCAAATACAGAATTGTAAAAACAAGTTGTTTTAATTGGCTATGTGCCTGAAAGTCACTATGCCATGTACATTCGCCCTAAATACAGTTCTTGTAGAGATTAAACAAGGAAGATATCACTTTTCCTATATCAGCTTAAGCTGTCTGGGTGAATTTTTTGCATTTGGACAGAAAAAGGCTAGCATTTGCTCATGTGCTAAACTAAGCTAGGCCAAACATACATTGCTATAGTCTTAAAACAATTAGATACTGTTACAGAATCAATCTTATCATTTAACTACACCAGACAGAATAGTGAAATTGTGTATTTAGAGCAGAATAGGCTTTATGCAGTGACTACTTTGCCATTCAGGACTTATAGCTTATAGCCTAATTACAGCAAGAAAGAGGGCATTTAATTCCATGTATGTTTCTGGACAGCGGAGATTTCAACACAAAGCTGAGGAAGCGTTGGGAAGTTGTTTTTTTTTATATATGGGTTGTTGCACGATTAGTTTTGCACCACAGTTGTATAGTTTTTTTTTCTTTGCTCACAAACTCAATGTTACAACACTGATGAAATACATTTTTAATGATGGTAAACAGACATAAAGAGCAAGTTGAAGGTGGATTAGCTTTGAAGAGATGTCTATACCATATTACTGTCATGCAGTGGCCCTTTTTCTCTGATGCCATGTGGAGAACAGCTGAGAAAGGTCAAACAGTCAAATACTGTTACAATGTCATACTGAAAGATTGAATGTTGTAGAAATGTTACAAATGGTGCCTTTTTGACATATCATTACCATTTGATCACTTCTCAAATAATCAGCAACACAGAAAATGTCAATATCCCTTCCAGGTTTCAAAACAATTTGATAACTCATGGCTACAGAGAATAGTTAGCATTAGCGTTCAGCTTATGAGTTAGTTAGTTAGTTAGTTAGGAGTTGGCTTAAAGCAAATATTTCCTTTTGGTAGTTACACAGCCCACCCACAAACTAACTGTTACCTCTTTGTTAAGTTGCACAACACAATAGGAAAGGCATTCATTCCTAGCTAGTGCCATTTTTTAAGCTGGTAAATTCCTAGCTAATGCAATTTAAGCCGGTGTTTGACTCCATCAACACAATAGCTAATGAGTTATTAAATACGTTGTTTTAACTTTGAATATTGCACAATGGAACACTCACAGACTGTTTAAACAAGGTTGTAGTCTCAGTGACGCCACCCATTGGTTACTAAAGGGGACTTTTGAAGAACATATGAGGTCGCCATATTAGAAACGCTTTCTAAACATAACTTTCGTTCAACCTAGACACAGGCAAAGATGTGGAGCCTATGTGAACCTAATGACCTTGCTTCCTGTGCGTGACATCAGATAAAAAATGGTCGCGGTCTGAATATGGTGAATTGCATTGTTTATTTTAAGTGTTGTTGTTTATTTTATCACATTTAGCCATCAGAAAGACTTCATGCCACTTGTAGTTTGGCAGAACTAGCTAAACTTCTCAATGCACTGACTTAGTAAAAGTCAAAATCACTTATTATTTTTTAGATTTTTAGGAGAAAGACTGTTCTCATCATTATTCTGTCAATAGGAACACTAATACTTTCATGAATCATCTTATTCTACACTGTCTGACCACACTGAAATGGAAACTTGTGCATTACATTAAAACACATTTCTAAACATTTGGCCTGACTTAATTGGCACCATTGGAATTATAACTTCAACAAGCACTGTGCTTTTTAGCAGTTTCTTGGGCTGAATGTAATGTGTTTATTAAGGTTGTACAACTATTTATTTTTGTATGCAGCTCTTAAAGTAGTGCCGCCTAGTCTCTGTGACTTGAGATGAACATGAGCATTTTTTTTTTATTGTTACAAGGGTCATAGATCAACTTTAATTCCTCAGCAAATAACTTCAGGCTGTAATAGAGCTCTGGACCCTCAGTGGTCTCCCCCCTCATCAATAGTCAAAGAGCCTCCTATGTGAGATTATATAATGTCTCGCAACTCTTATGCACAACATTTGGCTTCATGTGTGTGCTGGCTTTCTCCCCCCTCGTCTCCCACAGACCCAGTTGACCACTTTCCCTTCCTGCCTCTTCCTCCTTCCTTAATGTTCCCCTCCTCCTTCCATCACCTATCACTTTTTTAAAGTTTTGAACATACCACACAAGCCTTGTGTGTGCGTGAGGGTGCGTGCCTGTGTGTGTGTGTGTGTGTGTGTGTGTGTGTGTGTGTGTGTGTGTGTGTGTGTGTGGTTGGGTGGGTGGGTGGGTGGACTAGCTTGTATGTGTGGTGTGAAGTGGGGGTTTTCAGTTCTGGAGGAGGAGTCCTATAGCTCACCTGAATAATACCTTCTTTGTGAGCTGAGGCCTTATATAGACACACTCAGATGCTGTCTACCCTTGCACACCTCACCCCTCTGAGCAGACACATACATACACACATCACCCAATACCCTCATCTATCCATCACTAACACAACGCCATGAGAGCCAGGATGAGGATGTTGCTGCTGTGCCTAGCAGCGACTCTTTGTGTGTCAAACGCTCAGACCAACAACGCCAGCAACGACAACAGGCAGCAGCAGCAGCAGCAGCAACAACAGCAGCAGCAGCAGCAGCAACAGCAGCAACAGCAGCAACAGCAGCAACGAAGCGTCTGGGATGAGCCCATCAAATTCATCACCAAGACCAAAGACTCCTGCACCATGGTGGTCTCTGGAGTTGGGGACTACACTCGCCTGCGTGTCTCCTGTAAAGGTCAGAGCCAGGGCCAGACTGCTGGACGCTCCTACTACTGCGATTTCCAGGGCAAACCCAACCTGTGCCGTGCATACAACCTTAACCCTCGCCACTACTTCACCCAGATGATGTGGGACATGAGGAAGCTGAGTCATGCCTGCCAGGGACCAAAAGTCTACCGCTCACAGATGTGCAAGAAATACCCAGATGAGGCCCAGATGACCTTCCTGGCTTCCTGGCCCAAGACCACCGCCCCCAAGCCATCTAAGCCGGTCCAGGAGCCACGTAAACCTGTGGTGCCAGCCCAGACAAAGCCTGCCACTACTCCTAAACCTGTCAAGCCACAGCCCGTCAAGCCCCAGCCAGGCAAGGGCCCCCAGTCCAAGAAGACCACCCCTAAGCCTGGGAAGACCACTACTCGTCCCACAGAGCAGACTGATTCCAAAGCATCCCGCATGGCCAACGAGTACTGCTGGAAGAGCTTCCAGGGCGTCTGCACCTACTTCATCAGCTGGTTCCAAAACTGAGGCGATGACCCAGACACAGGTGTGTAAAGAAGAAAATAATATGTAGATGTAGAAGTGGAAAAGTTGGAATCAAAAGTGATACAGTAGATAAAATCTTGTTTTTTTGATTTGGATACATTAATGTCACTATAGCAAGAAATGATCAGAAGAGACAGAAGTAATCACTTGCAAAATGTTCTGCATGGATATTTTAGACACTCAAATCAACTGACAATTGAAGTTTGTCTCTAACTTTATTGAACTTTAACTCTTTGCAAGCTGACCATTCACATGGAAAACAACATGACCTGAAATGCACTAATAAATCTCTCATTTTCTATATTTATAGGTTGTAAACAGCAGCGATGGACCCGGTCAGAACTCCCATCTATCTATGACCTCTCCAAGATCTGTGCGGGAGCCTTTTGAGACATCTCGTCGCCTGTGAGGTCCGACCCCCCACAGTGCAGCATCTTACAGGCTGAGCCAAAAACACTCCACCTACACCTGTGTACGGTTAGCGGATGACTGCTTGTGCTTTCATGTATTGTACATGTCCTTTTTTTTAAATCTTTAAAACACACAGCAAGGCAAGGGGGACAATGGCAGGCATATGATTATGTTTGTATATGATGTAAAATTCCCTCCATGTGTCACATTAATGAAGGTTAAGAGAATAAAGTCAAAGCGGTGACCTGTCCTCCTTCTCCTGTGTCGCTCTGTTTCTTCTGCTCACCTAACACAACTAGCAGTAGAAGTTTTCACACTGTGTCATTGAAAGGAGCCCTTGTTTCCATTTCATCGCCGGCTGTAACAACATGTCGTCTGAGGAAGTAGTTAAGGTACAGACACAGTCAGAGTGAAGCCAGACTGCAGTAAAGATAATACAGCTCAGTCACAGAAGCCGTCTGAGCAGAGCTAAACACTTCTTTGTATGAGCTGATGAATTGACTCTTAAGAGCTACCGTGTGCAGGAACAGAGGAGGTCTGTGTGGGCAGAAACTAATGTGGCTGCAGCACCGTTGCAGCCACACACACACACACACACTCACACTCACACACTCACATGCACACACATGGTGCAGGAAGCAGCAAATCACTGCTAGTCTGATTAGTCAAACCTAAAAAAAAACTGTGAAACAGTCATTACAGACTAATGCTATGTAGCCAAACATTATAATTTAGCTTATTTAGGATGCAAGGTTAAAGAAGATACTAGAGGTTTAATTTGAGGAAATGTTTGCTAAACTTTGTACAAGACACTCACATTATTTTAACTTGTCAGCATGTTACATCTGTGAAAAGTGATTGAGTCTTGGGTTTGAAAATGTAACTCTGTGCATTGAATGAAGAGCTAGCTGAAGCTTATGGGAAATAAATAAGTGTGAGGAAGTTTGGTATAAAGATAACTTCATCAAAGTAACTTCTTACACACAAATCCTAAACACAAAACCATATGCGAAGTTGGAGTACTAGATGCACTTTTTTTAAACTATCAAATAACAAGTATTTAAAATACAAATATGCACATAATACTTGATGTTACTTTACTTTAAACAAAAAGTCTCATAAAACAAATGGGAAAAGAAAAGATAACATGCATAGGTGAATGAAAAAAAGATTTGTTAATGCACAAATTGCACCCTAAGAACAACTTGTGTTTCTAATTATGACATGAGATGCGTGCTTTAGATCCCGAGTAGAATATAAATCACCAGCCGCTTCTTTAGGGACACTTTTATGAACTATACAACACAAGACCTCTGCCTCATAGTCTGCCTTCACAAATAAAATTCATTCAGTGACACTGTAAAGCGAGGTATTACTCGACTAAAACTTTTAAACCCAGGTTGCTGTTTACTGTGGTGTTGAACTAAACCAAGTTAAACTGAACCGAGTTGATCGAGGGCAGAACATTAGAGGGAAGTTTAAATACAACACACTCAGAAACCAACAAGAAATATCCTCTACAACATCAATAATAAAAATAAGAAATAATTATTACCTTTGTGATTAGATAAGACTATGGACTGACAACCAATACTAATCAAAGAGGGCCTATAAACACAATATAAAAGATCATACAATCAAAACTGAAGAAGTTGAAAGATGAGCAAATTTAAATAAATAAGAAATGGGGGGTGGGGGGGGTGTGATTCAGTGACAAAGTCGATTGTCTCTCAACTGGAATGGTGGGTGTTCAATCCCCAGCTCCAGCAGCCACATGCCAAAGTGTCTGCTGCATCAAGGGCGTTTGAATGTGTATAAGTGGGATAACTTAATAGTGATGGACTCTATTCAAAGCCGCCTCTGCCATCAGTGTGTGTATGAGGTGGTATGAGGTGTGTAAGGGGTGAAGGGGTGACCTCCAGTGTAAAAAGAGTTTTGAGTTGTCAGAACACAAAAAAAGTGCAATACAAGCTCAAGTCCACTTACCATTTTGGCAGAGCTGTTGTATTAGTGAGTGTACCTACTATACTGGATTTACACTACACACTATTTACACACTGGATTACGCCTAGTTTAATTAGTCAGTTTGGATACTGTCAAACTTTTCTAACCACCAGATGGTGCTGTGTTGACCTGTTACTTAAATTCCCACTTCAACACAGTCTTCCTGAGCCTTCTTCTGAAATTACAGTAAATCCTCTGCTACTATTTCTAGTCTCTTGCTTGACTCATTGATGAATTACTGAAACTTTAAAGTAGATTATTGTACTCCAGCCACATGAGGCGTATATGTCTCCTTCCTTGTTATCATGATGTCTTTGATCCTTTCCTGCAGTAGCTGCATCATTAGCGAGATGATATGATTACAGGGTGTGGTGAAATCATGCATTTACCCTCAAGTGGAATCTGTGGGATGCTGTTAATGATGTATAAGTGAAATTAATGGCAGTGAAAACAATATACAGTTTAAGAAACAATGCAACTTCAGATTATGGATTTATCATTGATTATCAGTTTCCCCCATCACTCCACATACCTGCTTGTTTAAAATGTTTTGATGTATAGGACAATTCCCAAAGGCTCTCCTGACTTGATGTATTTTTGAATTGTGGGAGGAATCTGGAGTACCAGGGAGTCCATGCATGCAGGAGGAGAACATGCAAACTCCTCACAGACAGACCCCAGTCAAAATATCAAACCGGGAACCCTCTTGCTGTGAGTCTGCAGCACTAACCACTGCACCACCATGCAGCCCCCTGACTAAGATGTGGCAGGAAATGTCTAAACAGTGCAGGTTGTGGTTCATATCCCATACAAATGTTTTGTCTCGTCCCACTCAAAGCATGGAGAAGCATGTGTGAAGATATAATATGTATTCATTTGAAACAATTTTATTTCATGCAAATCACTGAATAAACCTGGATTCCAGACCCCTAAGATAAACTGTCAGTAACTTGTTAGAAACAGCCTTCATTTAAACTGAACCTAAAAACATAGATGGACACTTCCTCTAACTTCTAGGTTCTTTTAAGTTGTGCAAATAAAAGAACTCATAGAGTTTATGTCAGGATATCAAAGGAGGAAAGATGGGCATTTATGGGGAGAAGGGGGGGGGGGGGGCTGACATCTGGTTAATGTGTTACTGTTTGATAGATAACAGGGCTTAAGACAAAAGAGGTCAGATTTAACAATCTGGTCAGTGTCAGTCTAGAACAAATGACATCACACTCACACATCCCCGGCCAACTAAGTACTGAGAAAAGCCAAAGGTTTGTATTAAGACTCCTACCACTGAGAAGCCAACTTGAAAGCATAAAGGTTTAAATGACACTGTAGATGTAATGATTTTTATTTAGTCCCTGCTACTCCTGTCACACAACTTCATTATTGATATTATTTGTAACTTCTGTGCGTTCTTTATCACATCTTCATAGGCCATTGAAAAGCTACATTGTCATCAGTGATGTGGCCCTTGATTTGGTTTATTTCTAATCTGTCAAACAGGTTCACCCGTTATGCTTGGATAGTGGGCCATTCCCTGGATTAAATACTAGGCCCTTGGAAATTTTGTCTGGACCATTGTCTTGTTATCATTGCTGTTGCTAGAATGATTTTGCCCCACACTTGTGTAATCAACAGTAGCTACTGCACCAAGGGGTGAGAAAGTGTCAAATACAAAAGGTTTGTGCCAATGCAACTGCCTTGAATTTGACAATTTTGGGGCAATTTAACTACTAAACAGATGGGCTGTTTATCAAGTGGGTTAAGGTGAGTTCACTATTTTTCCCTATAATTCCAGTTTGGAGAGGCCTCTTAATCTGGTAATTCTCTTTTTCGAGGAGTCAGGCAGGGGTCTATTTTGGGCCCCTTTTAGTTTACTCGAAAACTCTAAATATCTTCTCACAGAATGACTTGAGGAAGTCATGAGGTAGGGGGAAAGTTTGTATAAAAATCAGGTATGGTTAGATGGATTTGTCAAATAAATTGTTATCATAGTAGATACTCTGTGTCATAATTGTCACCAAAGTAAAGCGAGGAGTAGTTATTTTGGACCAAAACATGATCCTTTCCTAAGTTTAGGTACTTAATATACTTAAATATATTATGATATGACATTGAATATTTCACAATGAAAGCAAACTGAATAGGTTTTAAAAAACAAAATCTGAACATTGCCTCCACTTAAACTTGTGGATTTCGTGGGCAAAGCCTGATGCCCTCATGTTCATGCACTCTGTGATTCCCTTGTGGTAGCTTGATAGTGTGCCTTTGTTGTGCCCAAATTTGCAGAAAAGAAAATGTCCTCAATGTCTTCTAAAACTTGTTAAGATAGCCCCTATTTATTCCGAGGTGTTTTCTTTACCACAACTTTTTTACCGCCCTTTTTATAGTGCACATTCTCCCTCCAACATTTGTTTTCAGGTATTTCTGTTTGGACTTTAAATCTTCCATATACAGTAATTGGGCTTTTTCTATTTTATTCATACTCAATCCTTACTCTTTCTTATTGCACTGATATCACAATTAATTTAGTTTAGTCCTCAGTTTTGGTAATACAAGTTCAGCCACATGCCGGAAATCAGTTGTGAAGAGGATCTACTGATGGCTGAATGCAGCAGCTGATTGGTGAAAAGTCAGAGTCCAGCCTCGCTATGTGAGTAGGGGTTGTAATGTGATGAAGAGGCCTGTTAAAACTAGATGAAACCCACTGTGCAGACACGCAGATCCGTCGTCAGTTTTGGTTTTCGTTCTCTTTGATCTTCAGTTTAACACTCCGTCGAAAGCCAGATTTCACATTGGACATGTCAGGTCATGCCAGAACAAAACACATTCCGGCCTGCCCAAAGGAACTACTGCCAAGATGTTTTACTCAATGGAGATGCGTAAGCCTACGTTGTGTAGGGCGGGAATGATGGGCGTGCCTCAGCATCTTTGTATGAAAGCCATGTGCGACACCGAAGAGAGCCACAAGAAGCAACTTTACGCACAAGGACACTTGTTATTTTGGTAAGTTAGGCTACCTATAAGGAACTTTATGATGTGGGCTCTATATATATATATATAAATGTCAAATAGGTTAAGTGTTTTAGGGTACTTTTATTTACAATCTTTAAATTTACTATGGGTTCAGGTACTCAAATTTAATTTATCAAGCTAACAATCTTAGATTAAAAAAAAAAAAAAAAAAAAAGAATTAATTTAGCTATTGGCTTGTTCTTTGATTGTTTTTTTTATTTGTTTTTTTTACTTTTTTTAAAAAAAATACCCTCTGTATTTTCAGGTGATAGCCTTAACTTTCTTGCAAAAGAAGAAATGCAGCTGCTCCAGACTTTGGCTCCCTGGTTGCTGTTGGTCTTCCTCGGACAGCAGGTCTCTGTGTCCTCCGGTGTGCGCAATAAGAACCGAGAAGCGGACAAAACCGTGACCTCAGCCCCCGGCAGAGCGCAGAGGAGCGGTAACAAGTCCCCAGCGACTGGCCGGGGAAAGTTCGTCATCAATAAAGACAAGATGAAGTGCACGTGGGGGGCTCGCGACGTCGGGGACACGGTCAGGGTGTCAGTCAAATGCGAGAACCCGGAGGCACGCATCAAAGGTGGAATCACCGACGTCGAGTGTAATTACAACGGCAAACCTCAGCGCTGTCCGGGCTACCAGTCCGACCCGAAGGGCTTCTGGAAACAGGTGGCACGCGCGTTCAAAAGGCTGCAAGGTAAAGCGTGCCATGATGAGCGCGCGCTTGTGAGGGCTGGCATGTGTAAGCGCGCGCCCCGGGATGCGCACTTCAAGCTTGACGTCTCCAGCTCCGTGGCCTCTGCTCAGTCAGGAGGAATGTCTGAGGACCTCCAGCCTCCCCAACCCCCCCGACCAACTAAATCCTCTCCGTGCACAGGGGGCGAGCAGCAGAGGAGAAAGGCGGAGGAGAACTGTGGCACATGGGCCAGTTTGTGCACATTCTTTTTCTCCATGCTGCAAAGTGACGACTGTTGAAGTCTCAAAAGGGGGGTTGTGGACATGATCAGACTGACGCACGATTCATTGCAGGACTTATTGTGGTGACACATCAACATCTGACGACAAATCTGTTGATAATGATAAGATATTGTCTTCTCGATGTGCTTCACTGAAGTGAACGGGATGATTTTATTTTACACGTACACAAACATGACATATAGGCTACTCATTCAGATGCTGGTATTATCAGGTACTTATGAGGTGTTTTTAACCAATCTGAACAGGAATAACCATTATTAATATTTCCATTGAGTGCAGTAATTTATCACCAGCGGTTAAAGTAACTCTTTCCTATACTGTCGTTTATACATTTTGGGGCACTTTTATTTGAGTATTTCCATTTATTGATTTTTTTATTTTTTTTTTGCCAATTATAAAGCACTTGTCACTGTTCAGATTTTAATGTTCCTCCAAAACATGTGATGAGATCATAACATTTTAATTTTTACATGTGAAATAATCATAAGCACATCATTTTGAAAGCTCAACTAAAAGGCCATTGGCACATAAATACTGAAGTAACAATAATGCATTACAGTAGTAAACGGATTACTTTTGACACTTGAAGTAAAATTTGCTTCGTTTTATTACTTTAATCATATGTATTAGACGCTACAGCAGTATTTCATGAGAAAACAGACATTCAGACCAACCAGACAGAAAATGAATGTTGCTCTGAAACGCTTTCAAAGTTTTGCAGCTTCAGGACAATGACACTGACGACAGAGAACTTAAGTAAAAGTTGATCTTGTTTTTACATGGAACAGATTATTATTTTCAAAGTGTGTTTTTTTTAAGACTCAAACAACTCGGGTACTTCTTTCACTTAATGTGGTTATCACGTAGAGCTTAAGGCTGATTATGATTTAAGCAGAGTGGTACTTTCTTCTACCTCTAGTTATTGATCGACCTTGTAAACATCATTGTATTTATGCACCACAAATAAATATTTTCTATTAACAGAATGTTTCCCCTTGTCTTCACTTTGATGTTGTAATGTCTTTATACAACCTTTTTCCTGCCATGAAAATATAAACATTAAATATATAGGTGATAAGTTCGTCAAT
Organism: Labrus bergylta; assembly: GCF_963930695.1. Classification (NCBI taxonomy): domain Eukaryota; kingdom Metazoa; phylum Chordata; class Actinopteri; order Labriformes; family Labridae; genus Labrus; species Labrus bergylta. Next base: position 22,238,762 of record NC_089195.1, read on the forward strand.
ATAAACATGTTTGTTTTTCCTTATTTCAGTGCAGAAATAACACTTTTCAATAAGCTACATCTTTTCAGGATGTAAACTATCTGTTTGCAGTGCTTGATTAAAAAGTTTAGATTTCCCTCAGAGTCCACCGGTATTTAACATTTATTGTTAAAGGTGTGTTTCATAACATTTTTTAGATACACTTTGTACTTTTCCCGATTCATTAAATATAAACTGTCAAAGGTGGATTTGGCTGTGTTGCAAGTCCTCGGGGCGTAGAGGTTTTCATCCCCCATCATCAGAGTGCATGCCGGCATCAATCTTTTTTTCGAAGATTAACTACTTTTCTTGGCCTTGTTGCCTCTGCTGACATGCCCTCAGGTTAAAGCACTGCACACTCGTTATGAAAGACTTTTCATACACAGAAGTGGAGTGATTGTACATGGCATCCAAATATAAGGCCTATTCCTCCTGTTTCCTGCAGACTCTAATTACTTTGTCAGTGACGGCCGTCAACTGCTTTAGGACACATTTATAAATAGTCAGGGCTGCTATGATCCAGCTGTGTTCACATGTTGTGTCTGTGTGTGTGTGTGTGATCCTTCAACAAGTGCAAGCACAGATGTGAGTTTTATGCTTTCCTGCCTGCCGTTGACCCTCTTGACCTTTGACCTGCTGCTCTTTGTCCCCTTAGACAGACACTTTGAAAAAGGCCTACTGGAGAGACATATCTACCTTTAAACGGAAGTCTGCTCTCTTTGAAGGCACAAAGAGGGGAATTTTGTAGACATATTGCTTTACCGACTCCTTAGAGCTCTAGGACACATTCCAGTAGTAGTTAGACGTTAAAGATCAAGGGTGAGGAAGGAAATGAGGATGCCATCCGATAGTCAGTGCAAGCATCAGCTGCCACCTCACGTGGGTTTATTTCTTTTACTTCCTGGCTCCTGTGGGTTTTGATCCCATAGGAAATCTTCAGTCAAGTAAAAGCAGCCACCTGTTCCTGCTGTGCTGCAGCAGGCACCTGTTAATTCAGAGCTGCAGCATTCAGTAGCTCCTGCTGATCTAAAATAGTACTCTAAAGTGATTCTGTTGATGGCGTGTCAGCAGCCTTATGTTTCCCTGGCTCCAAAAGATTATCTGCCAGAAGCACAGCAGCCTTGGTTCTCCTATTCCAGATGCTGAACCCCTGCTCAGCTCTCCACTGCTCTGCCAGTTATGCAACTGGCCTTGACACAGAGATTCTCAGTTGCCACACCAACGACAGAGCAGACCTTATTCTTTATCAGCACCCAGAGCTGTCTCGTCACCTGTATGGGAGTCCCATTCATGGCCATCAAAGCCTATTAAAGATGACTGGCCTTCAGGTCTACGCCTCCAGAGCTGCCTCGCCTGAAGCTTTGCCAGTTTCTCTGCCACTTTTACTTCCTTCTCATTTCCAGTCATCTTTCATTTGCCCACTTTCCCTTCCACAACAATTCTGCAGAGCTGAATAGTTCTCTCTGGGTGGAGGGCAGTTTAGTTTCCCATTGTGCAGTTTCTGAAGGAATTCAGTGAATGCAAACATCTCAAACTGACACTTAAACCCTGTAATACCTTAATGAGGGGAAGCGATACTGAAACAAAACACATTTTACTGAATAATCATCACCTCACCTGAGTCATATTCAGGCATGTGTGTCATTTACGGCTCACATTTGCCATTAAAGGTGCGTGTCTCATCTTGTCTCCCATTCTCACTAAGGGAGGCAGCGTCTACGCTTTACAAACTAAACAAACACCTGTGAAAGCACCAGCCTTTGACTCGTCTGCTCAAAATATTAAAACAACTTCCTTTAAAATCCCTTTGAGGTTTCAGGCCTTTTACGTGAAGGCATGATTCCATATAACAGCAGATCCTATCCTGAAAATGATTTCTATATGCTCCTCAGTGTTGACCTGATGAATGAAACAGGTGCAAACACATTCATGTGGGCTGGATGTTTGTTTCTTCTTGAATGCCTTTATTATAGGACTTAGTGCATGTAGGATATCTGTTCTGATAGTTTACAGGATGAAGCTTCAAAACCAAACAGAAATCAAGTTTTTTCTTTCTAAAGAGAATACATTTTGGCAGAATAGTTTTTCTGTTGCTTTTAAAGTTCATTGTGTCTAGTGTTGTGTTTATCTTTCCTAATGTTCATGGATTATATATTTGTTTCAATAAGATAACATCTCTGCTTTAAAGTTCCTCAGAAACGGGTGAGTCTTACAACCTTTTCTTTGATGAACATGTTGCAATTCCTACAAATAATATTTAGCAATTTGTAAGAAATCAAGTTCTTTCTTGTCCCTCTAGTTGCCCATAGTTAGTTTGTAGCCTATTTGATCCGGAGAATCGGCTGTTGGACTCAAGTTTACCTGCCTGCATATACAGTAATCCACTTTTCACTTATTTGTTTTATAATTACAGCCAACTCCTAGTTCTCACATTTTGTTGCTTGCCTTGTTGTCCTACCATGAATACATTTTCTGTCTTTTCAGATGCTACCACTCCCTCTTGCCCTGCAGAAACTCCTGTTCCCGCCATTCTCCATCACCTGACTTTTCCTGCCTATACTCACACACCACACCTCTCCGGTTCCCTCAATAGCCCTTCAGTGTGAACACCGGCCCACTTTCATTCTTTCTCTGACTGATTATACCTCAGCTTTTTGGCTTCTGTTCCTGATACTAACTTCTGGAAACCTGAAGACTTGCTTTGATCACACTGGTCTTTGAGTCATGCTTTTGGGTTTAGACTGCCTAGCACTGACTGTTACACCTATGTTGCCTTTGTCTTTTTTTTGTGTGAAGCACTTGACATTTGCTCATGATACATGGCAGGTAGTGTTACTAAATTAAAACCGGTATGAGAGGAATTTGAGAACAAGGGATTTGTAAGACTTCTACCACAGGGTTACTCTTATATCTTCAGATTTATTGTCACAACTTTACACCAAATCATAAAAGCATCCGAGAAAATCCAATGGCTCATGATCTTTTAACAAAAGCTTATTCCACCTACAGCATCTGAATATACATTTATTGTGCAGTATTCTGACAGGACAGGATGTATGGTGCAGAATGATAAATTCTATTATATTAATATTATTATTATTAAGTGATGCATTAGTCTGTACATTACTTCAATGTTGCAGCTGATAAATATAGGGCTACTTTCAGTAGACAGGAAGTTGATTTATGTTTCGATTGTTTGATCATTCTTTATTTTTAATATTATAATCTAAACCAGAGAAATATCCAGTCATATAATATAAAATAAATGTAAGGGAGAGAAAAGGTTAATTTTTTGCCAAAAGAATGTGGAGTGGCAGAACTAGAAATCCATAAGAGAAGTATGTATGAGTACAACAAGGAAATCCTCTTGTTGAAGTCGCTACATTTTATGTTGAACTACTATCAATACTGATGCTAATTTTTAACTGGTTGATCAATAAATGAGTGGACATACTGTGTCAGCTCAGCAGCAATGTGAACAAAATGGCTCGTTCAGGATGGATAATGTCATCCTTCTTCAACTCTTGCTTGGTTTAAGTTGAACTAAACCCAGGAAATGACCACCCTTCGTATTTCTATCTTTTTCAAACTTCCCTGTCAATTTGAACTTGAGCTTCTGTGAGGTGCAGTGTGTATGACGATGAAGAAGAGGAGGGGCTGGATTTCAGGAGGGCTAAAAAGGAAAAACATCAAAACACGACTCAGTGGTCCACTAAGTACTTCAGATGTGACCTACAAAGCTGAGTCGTCACATGCCCACCCACAGACACCCAAAAACATGCAAGGCAGGGCAGTGGGAGGAGCTGGAGGTATTGTTCTTCCTGTGGCTCGAGGTGGCCTGACCTCCACACCCTGCTGTTCAGACAGTGTTATTGGCTGCTCGTTTCTATGGCAACAATCAACGGCCACGGCTTCCGTTAAACAATAAGAGAAATAACAGGAACCTGGGATGACCCCTCTTTCAACCCAAGACCCACCCCCCCCCACCCCACACCCCACCACACCCCACACACACACACACACACACATACATACATACACACTGAATGGGTATAACAATATTTTTTTGTATATTGTATGTATTTATTTTGTTGAATATGTGAAAATCTACAGAAGCCCTGAGCAGATATGCATCCAAAAATATTTACTCCATGTCCTGTGAAAATAAGTTCATTTCAGTTGTTCTCTTGATATCTGGGCTTATTACTGTACTGTCTCCCTAGACACGTTTAGACCAATTTCAAAACTTCATTTGACTGAACCATTGATTGCATTTCTTTTAAAGAGCCGTTTGAGGAAATTTCATTCTGGGTTTGGAGCAAAGCATAGAACAGAGACGGCTCGCCTTAGTTGTTAAATGATTTGCTGATTGCTGCTGATGCTGGCAAATCTTCTGTTTTAGATCTTTTAGATTTGAGTACTGCCTTTGATGTCTTTTTTTTTTTTACTGGAACGTCTGAAGCACTTGGGTTGGCATCTCTGATTCAGTATTCCTATCTGCATGATAGATCTTATTGTGTGGCTATTGGCCAGCTTACAATCATCACGTGTGAAGCTGATCTGCGGGGTCACCCAGGGTCTGTCCTCTGACCTCTCCTCTTCTCCCTCTACACACTACCCCTGGGACATCTCCACAGCCACGATATGCGGATGATACCCAGCTGTACCTCTCTTTTAATCCCCAATGCTTGTAACCATCTTAACTCACTGAACAACTGAATCAGGGATCTTAAATGCTGGATGGTTCAGAATTTCCTACAGCTAATTCTTGAAAAGACGGAAGTGATAGTTATTGGCCCTGGCTCAGCAAAAGTAGCGACACTGTTGGGCTCTCGAACCTAAATTATTACTGCCAAATGTAAAAATCTGCCCCCTCTGGACGTGGCACCAAAGTTTACTCCAAACATGCCCGGGCATAACCTGAGGTCTTCAGCCAAGGCTCTGCCAATCATTCCACGACCGATGCTGAGGACCAAAGGTGGCCGGGCCCTCTGAAACAACCAACCTGAGGATATCAGACTGGCAAGCTCTTTATCCTCTTTTTAATATCTAAAGACACATTTTTATAGATGTGTTTTTCGGCAACTGTTACCCCAGCGTTTTTTATTCCTCGAGAAAAAGTTTTTATTCCATATTAAGGTTTTTTTCCCTTGTAAAATTTGTAATGATTGTCTTCCTAACATTACTCTTTTAATCCTTCTTTATTTTATTTTAATTTGTAAAGCACTTTGTAACTCTGTTTTGATAAGTGTTATGTAAACAAAAGTTATCATTTATAATATTTTGCACATTATCGCTGGATAAAATAGCTTGTTTTTTTATTTTAATAGCATCATTTTTCTCGTTATCACAAGATATCGAATCTTGTTTTCTTGTTAGCGGCTGTGGCTCAGTGGTAGAGTTGGTCATCCCTAAACCGGCATGTAATGTGAATAAATGGATTAGTGAAAACTGATTTATAGTTTACTTAGCAGCCTCCGCCATCAGTGAGTGGATGGGATGGTGCAGTGTATCAAGCTCTGAGTAGTCAGAAGACTAGAAAAGCGCTATACAAGCTCAAGTCCGCCGTTTGTTTTTTTGTTTTTGAAATTCTGGAGATGCTCCTTCTATCATTTTTTTTCTGAGTGCACTGCATTTTATCTAGGACTGCTCATGTATGTCTTGCACTTTATCTACATTTTTGTGTTAGTGTTTAATAGCTTTTTTTTAAGCTTTTACTTAACTTCTGCACTGCTTTGTTCTTTTTTAAATCCTGTTTTAGTTACTTGTCTTCAATATATTTCTGTACTCTTGAATATCTTATCTATGGCACTTTAAATTGCTACGATGTTGAGATGAGGACACATAGAACCTTGCTTGGTCTTACTATGAGCGCTAACAACCAACACCACCTCTTAATCCACCAAAATGTGAAGACATGCTGCAGTGAAGGCTTCATGAGTGAAGTTTCAGAATTTAAGCGCCACATTTATAGTTTTTAAGTCTTTTGGCCATTTTTCCTTTGTTAAAGAAAATGCTCTCTAAATTAAAAAATTAATTTACAGTATAATATCATGTCTCTATACTTATTCTTAAGCGAAGTGTCTTTTAAATAGTTTATTTTAATTTTGGTTACCTGACTCTTTAAAGAAACCAAAACCGCTTTGTTTTTTCTTTCTTTGATTGCAAAAAATTAAGACATGATTTGAAAGTGCATTTAAGATACATCACTGGACTCTACAACTGAACTCCTATTAAAGCTGCTCTATCTCCCTCTAGTGGCTCTATGTAGCCAGTGCATGTTGCACAGATACTGACAGGTAGTCAAAGACAGGTACTGAGACACAGTTGAGAAATGAAAAAAATGATTTCATCTTCTGGAATGTTTATTATTGCATGTATTGTTTCTGCCATGCAAAGTGCAAACAAAAGATCTGGGTTCGGATACTTTAGCATTGTACATAAATGATATAATATGAGAAATATTGGAAGTTATTAGTCAGCAAAAAGCTGCAATAATGTGATCATGAACAAAATGTTAGCTACCTTTCAAAGACAATATTTGGGGTCAAAGTTTAAAAAGCCCTGATGAGGCCGTCTCTGTCAAACAAGAGAGTTTTATAGAAGAGGCACTTCAGGTGTGTTGCTTGTTGAAATGCTTGTCACCATGTTTATGCATCATCTCCACCACAGAGCAACACTAAAGCCTTTCTGTAGTCACCCCCGGTATCTCCCTGTAACACAAAACAAACAAAGGATTCAAGAAAGGGGAAAAGGCTTCACAGGTTTATGGTAAATTACATAAATCACTGTTTTGTGTGTAGAATGCAGGGGATTGTTGTGTGCTGGTATGTGTGTACCTTGATCATGGATAACAGAGAGCAGGCAAACATCCTCCTGAACTCAGTTCTGATATCCAACAAGTCCACCTCGCTGCGAGACACCATCACTCTGATCAGGGTGTTGTCATCAGTTCCAGCACCCTGATGTTGGTGAGATAAACGTCCAACATAAATATGCGTTATAACTTTGCCAATACGTAATTATCTAAGAAACAAGGCTTGTGGAAAGGTTGAACATATCTCTAAATATAAAACAGATTTTGACTTTTACCACACTCACGAAACACTGAAGTCATATCACCCTTATATGTTATTAAGTTTGTACATTCAGCAATAATGGAACCACATTAATATTCATACTGTATGTAATACTGTACTACCTCTGGCTAGAAAATGCAAAAACCTGCTGTTCCTTAATTGGCCACAAGAGTCTGGCTCCAAAAGCAGGCAAATACTACTTAAAGCTACCCTTATTAAAATGAAGGACTTAAGGCAAAATAAACATGTTTACAGCCATCTAAGAAAGGTGCTGATCTCTACAGCTTTTTGTGATGACTGTAAGGGGATAAAGCTTGTGTGAAACAGCATTTTATTCAGACCTAAAATAGTTCATAAATTAGGGTGCAGTCACTTTGAATAAGGGGGGTTATTTCTAGCCGTCAGCTGAAAGCCTCAAAAGTGATGTGAGATTTTGTACTTAGTATTACTGTTTCGTAATATGCAGACCTTATTACGTTATACACAGACATTATGCATTGGTTAAATACATGATTATTTCAAATGGATTTGGCCGTCTTAGACATCTTTGTTTTCTTACCTTCATTGCATAGTAGAGGGTCTCAGCGAAATAGGCTGGAACGCTCCTGGCACACTTCACTGTAAAGATCGAGAAATAACAGGTGACAATTAAAAATGTGCCATCATAAAACATTAAATGTCAAAACCTCCTGAGAGGCTGATGACAGAACAAGTCCAGAGGAGTTTCGTACCAACGGCGAGAAGCAGATCTCTCAGGCCTCCAGAGGTTTCCCTCTTGATGCTCTCCTCCATCTCGTATCCAGACATCTTCATGTAGGCGTCAAATACTGGCAAAACACACGTTCAGAATGAGTCTGGCCATCTAGTGAAACTGGAAAGAAGTTTCTGACAATCTTTTTTTTATTTCAAAGACAAACCTTTCCTGAGATGTTCTGCACTCCGGTTTCCAAGAATGGTGACAAACGATTGTTCGTCTGTGCCAAACTTCTCCTCCCCGGCCTTGAAGAGGGCCTGAAACAACAGAAACACAAGGTTCACATCAAACATGGAAAACAAACTGAGGGGGGGGGGATCTCTAACTATTTTACATGTCAAGGTGAATTGTAATTTTCACAAGTACTATATTGTAAATATAGGTACAATATGAAACAAATCATATGAATCTTTCATTACTTTGTATCACTGCCGTTTAAACAGATCGTTATCTGGTTGTATAAGATTTGATAAAATAATAACTTTATTCCACTTGATAAGATGATCAAATTCTGCTTGCATCTTATTTAATCAGGAATGTTCCAATAATTGTTACAGATTATAATGAGACAGTTTCTCTCTAAGGAATACTTTATTCTAAATCAGAAGATATTTAGCAAACTTTCAGAGAGAGCTTATGAAAAGTAGTGCAAACCATACTTCACTCGCAGTATTGCTTTGCCTTTTTTTTTTAAACCCGCCTTTTTAAGGAATCATGTTACCCACTCCCTCCACTAGATGGCATCATAACACCATTCCAAATTAACAGAATTTAGCTCCTCACCACAAACACGTGACAGTCACACATTTCAGACAGAAACACAAAGACACCATTGATGGTGAGGAGCAGAAACATTTACTGCTGAACAGCTGACTCACCTGAGCATCGCTCTCGATGTTCCCATTCTGGATCCCCGTCTGCTTGTTCGCCTGAGGAGAGACAAGACATTTCCATTAGACAGAAGAGGAGATAAGGACAGAGAAGAGGAAATTACATAAGGAGAGAAAATAAAGAGAAGGCAGAGGAAAGGAGAGGCGTTTTACCTGAAGCAGAATAACTAGAAGTCTCTTGAAGTGACCAGAAGTGTCTCCTGATACGTCCTCTTCCAGGTTGTCGTCATACTCTAAATAACATTAAAAAAAGTGTTATTCTTTTCTATAACTTCTGCACTGCATCAAGTAAAGTGATTTTTATCCAACATGGTGTTTTCTTCCTCAGTCAGTCACTAAAAATATTTTAAAAGCACAATTTTAAGATTTGTTTCTGAACAAGAAATACTTTGATTGTGTACGGACATAAATGAGAAAATAAGCATTTAAGGAGTTAGCATGTGTCAGCATGACCATTAAAGTTTGACACTAAAATTCAATCAAATCCGGTGGAGAAGAAAGCCCCCACATTTTATAACAATGTTAATAATAATAATAACCTTTATTCATATGACTAAATTCAATGACTTGAAGCCTAAGTTTATTGTGCATGTTACACATGTTGCTCATTTGCATGCACTTATATGTTTATAGGCGCCACTAAATATTAAATACAGTGTTTAATTGAATCACTGGCATTTACAGGGGTGTATGTTTAAGTGTGTGTGTGTGTGTGTTTTTACCTTGTCTGTAAGCACTGATGATTTCCTTCACCTGCTCAGGTGTTCTGGAGGCTAGGATCTCCACCAGAACCTTCTCATCTGTTCCTGCCCCCTACAGGTCAAAGGGGGAAATGTGAGAGGAAATAAGCTTTCTTGACAGCTAATAAGTGTACATATATAAACTTGAAATCTTCAGTCCATGGGAGTCCTTAACATCTTATAACATCCTATATCTGTCAGCGGCGGTTCATACCTTGATGGCATTGCGGAGTGAGGTCACATCATAAGCAATGGGTGGAGTCATCAGACCCACAATCAGTGTCTCAAATTTTCCACCCAGCTCCCCCTTCAGGTTATCTATCAGATCCTGTCAAGAAAAAAAAACATTATGTACTTTATGTAAATCCTGTTTGTGACTGTGAAGTTTCAAAACTAATCAGGGAATTTACTGTTGTGGTATGCGGCTGGATTATTTCTCCATGGTTTGTGTGATCTTGTCATGTCACATATTCAGATTTTCTGCCAATGATTTGTAAGGCAAGGTACTTAATTTGACCGTGTCATGTGGGGAGTTGTGAAGCTGTGCACGAGGTCGCTGGGTTTATAGGCCTCAGTATGATTGTGCAAAGGTAGTAAAGTATGTATGGCTTGTGCTATCAAGGTTTTCGTTACAAATAGAGCTGTATAACTTGGTGACTAAGTCCCTTGTTCAACTGAAAGAGCGTACCAAACCTTTTGAGAATATTCTTAAGACCAAACAACCTCTATGTGTTGGTCGGGTTATATATGTCTGTTCGGTATCGTGCACTTTGGGTTCTTTTCTGTTGAATTATTTTTTGTATTTCGCATCTGTTATATTCTTGCTGTTGTTAATGTTCTTCTGTGTTTGGTTTAGTTTGCTTTGTTCTTGTTTTTGCTGTTTGTCAAAGCACTTCGTAAACCTGTGTTTTTAAAAGATGCTATATAAATAAAGTTATTATTATTATTACGTCTGTACAGTACATATGAAGCTGGAGCCAGCTTGTTAGTTAGCTTATTTTAGTTGAACTCAGCTTAGCTTTCATGCACAGTACACTTGAGCTTGAATAAATGGCTGCTAGCTGAGGTTTAATGTTTTCCCCTTTCATTAACAAAATCAAGTTTAAGCTTACTTAGTTAAGGCAAGCCTCAGTTTAAGGTAATGTGTGGAGTACTGATGACCTACTCCAGCAGGTGTGTTGTCCTAATATGAAGAACTTATTTAATTATTATAGCAATCCTTTTTGGCTCAATATATCTCAGTAGTTCATATCAAAATTGGTAGATTTTTTTCTGTTTTGTTTCCCTGGTATAAGGGAAAAAGGTGCATTGTGCCAGTTCTTCACAGGTTCAAACAGCAGTTGGTTTTTGAAGAATACTGAGGCCTTTACAAAAAGTCAGAGCTCGTTTGTTTATGTCTGATCATGTGTTAAACAGCTGCCAAAGGTAATCCAACCTTTCCAAACAGAGTCTTGTAGGCCGTCTTGATGTCCTGCCTCTGAGCATTGCTGCGCGCCGTCAACAGCTGCAAGATGGCGTCCTCGTCGGTCCCTATGGCAACAAGCAGCATGATTACGGAACCAAGCGGGACGAGTTTGTCAGCTTGCTCTGTCTACTTGCACTGTTGATCAAACTTTTTTTTTAACCACATAATTACAGCCTTCAAATGAGGTCAGCACATGAGTGACTCAAGTTGCATCGCTCCTCGTGGTTCTATGACTCACGGCTGTCTGGGTGGAGCTTCAAACAGACAGCGCTGCTATGACGCTAATTTATCAGGTAGGAACTCCCAGTAAAACACTCTCTCATTGGTTTGTTAGGATTGTAGTACTGACTGACATGGCTTTAACATATCACATTACACTGTGCTGACAGGTAACGTTCATAGTACACACAAATATCTTACCGATGCCCTTCATGGCTTTGTAGAGCATCTCAGCATCTGAGGTGGCATTGAAGTTTAAACTGGGTTTCACAGTTCCTCTGCTGGCCTGCAACATAGGACAGGTAGAGAGACGAGGGTTATTAAGGAGTAAGTTACCTAACATCCACCTTTTCTTTCAAGAAAGTATTTTTTTTTTAGTATGGCAACTTGTACTTCTCCTGAAACATTGACCACGTTACTGTCATTTGAAATGCATTTCAAAGTTCTATTAAAAAAAAAAAAAAAAGGAAAATAAAAGGTCAAAATATTACACAGAACCCATACTACCAAATATAGAAGAACCTAATACTATATACACTCACAAGTGCACACTTATCAATTTTGCTCTTAAAATACTATATTCTATGTTTATTAAAAGTGTATCCTATCACATTAACTTATAAATATATTAAAAGAAAACCTTTATAAGCATAACCAGACAGTGGTCTGTCCGTCTAACTAAAGAAAAAAAATAACCAATTACTTTGACTAAAATATATATATATAAAAAAAATCTATTGCACAGAACATCACCACAGTTTCTCTGTCTTTTATTGAAAATATCTTTTAAAATTTTTTAGTAACACTTTTCATGAGACTCTGAGACATTACTATGTCCTCCTTTTTTTACACGTCTAATTGTCCTCTGATGTTAAATGTTTTCTTTTTGGCTGACTGTTGATCCTGTACTCGTTAGCAGTAACATAAGAAGAAGTCACTCTGTGGATGTTATTATAATTTAGAAAACATTATTTACGCGTGTTGAATTTGTCCCACTACTAGAAAGTACTTTAGAAGAGGAGAACAGTTCTGCTGTTTATGGTTTCTTCAAACTAAATCATACACACACATGTATGTATAATCTCAGATATCTTGTAGAAATAATCATCAAAGACTTAGCCTCTTTATATCAAAGCAGAACATTTTTTTTTTTTTTTATCTCTACAAAGATGCTTAAATGGATATAAAACACTGTGTCAGGGATGTTTGCTGTGCAGACACTCATCAAATACTTTCAATCCTTTCAGATGCATGAACTTATAATGACTTGCAGCTGCAGGAAACACATGCAGATGTGGACACAAGCTCTCACATTAAAACCACTCAGTTCATGCAGTCCTGTTTCATAACATGTTCCCACATCATTTCTTAACCTTCTAACTGCCACCTAAGTCTCACGTTACTTAAGCTGTTGAAATATGACGTATAAAGGAAAATGAAAACGCACTTCAGTGTAGTTATTATCCTGAAAAGTATTTCAGAACTACAGACTTTAGCTCACTGAAGGCTGGAAGAATGTAAAAGACTGGACACTCACTAAAACTGTGACACTTTACAATGAAATAGCCAAGTGTTTGCTTCTAATTTCAAGGAGAGAGATGTTTAAAGTGGTAAACCAGGGGAATGTCTCAGGAATCCTGACTCTGAAAAACTGGCAGAGAAAAAGTGGGCTGTCCGAACAACTGGGACAACCAGGATTCTGTCTTTCCACAGAAAGGAAAGCCAAAATGTCCACGAGTTCTTCATTTTCATAAACACACTCAGCACCACAAGCTAAACACACAATCTAATCAGATTGCAAATGGCTGTTAGAACAGGACGGTATTGAGACAACAACTCAACACAATGCAGAATGTCCTCTGGAATGTTAGGATCAGGTTTAGTTCATATAGCGAGTGATAAGTTTGGTACTATGGAGCGAGTTCAGACATGACCTGAGGCGGAGGGTTTGTGATGAAGGTATGTTGACCCGCCATATGTAAACAGAGACTGTCACAGCTGCTATCTGTGCTTCAGAGAGTACGGACAGTGGCACCACACAGGTCTTATCTTTGCGTTTGTAACAATGGAGCGCCACATAATCGATCGTCACAGTTGTAAAAGAAGTTCCCTTTCATGTTCTCTCATAATGTGTTTTACTGCTAACTGAACTATTACCCGCCCCCAAGAACAGATAATATAAACATCATATACACCATGCTCTGTTACTACAGAATGACATAAGAGAATAGTGGACTAAATGGGATACAAACGTAAATGACAAAGAGTTTGAAATTCAGACAATTATGCATATGTGATGTAAACTGCACATGAATCATAGTTATTCTGTGACTAACAACTCCTATGTATACCACCTCAAGTAAGTCAATTACATTTGTTCTGTTCAGTAAAACAGTGAAGGTAATGAAAAACTAAGAGGACGATTTTAAAATGTTATGACAGGAATATACAACACAGCTCAGTTGGGTGGAGCAGAGAGTGGGGAATGACGAGGTGGAAAGGAGCCACAGTTCGGATTCGAACCTGGGCCGCCTGCCTGGGGGACTGGCGCACTAACCACTGTGCCATCAGCACTCCGGTTCAGCTCATTTTAAATGGATTAAAAAAAAAAAAAAAAGGATGGCCAGTTGTGCAGATAGTCTGACAGTTATTGACGCTGTAGTTTTCCAAGCATGCAGCCTGGGTTTGAATCCAACCTGCGGCTCTTTTCCCCACATGTCTTTACTCTTTTTCTCCCAGGTTTCCTACGCTGTCCACTATGCTATCTACATAAAGGCACAAGATGCCCAGAAATAAATCTTTAAAAAATAAAAAAAATAAAAAAAAGATGGCTAATCAATAATTGTAACTTAGGAAACATCACAATCACCAGAAACACAACTCAGTGTTTAGAATTTTCCTGGGACAGCAAGGGTGCTTGTTCTGTCAACATCAGTATTTCTAAGAATCTGGACAAAACTGCTGACAAATGCTCATTAACTAAACTTAATACAATCATCTTTAAACTTGGATTGAAGACATGACATGACATGATTGGATGATAGAGAGTATCTTGGATTGACTTCAAATTAAGTGCGGTTTCCATCATTCAATACGAGGGTGTGGCTTCACGTGTATTTAATAATGTTTTACACAACTTTGCAGTCAATGACAGAGGAATCGTTTTTTTTTTAAGGCTTTGAAAAAAAACAGACACCGTCCTTTTCTCGTTGGTACGATCGACTTATTTCTGTTTAAATCTTTTAACTGCTTAAACTAAAAAAAAACACCTTCCTCAAACTAGACGTGTATCAAAGGAAGACCTAAAACAGTTATTACTAAAAAAAAAAAGACTTTAAGTTTATATCCTCACAATAAACTTATCATCATAAATATGATGTAAAAACATGTTTTATGGCTCCACCCTGACAAAGAGGAACAGAACGGATTCCCCTTTAAGAGAGGGAGGGCCGCTTTAAACTCCAGGCTAGACATACGAGTATAAAACACACACACACACACACACACACACATACACACACATACACATAGAAGGAGGAGAGACCCACCCGAATGGACCAGAGCCCACATGACTCATACACTAAACTTCCCCAAATGAAACCTCTTCAACTCCACAAGCGAACACAAACAAATGTACACAGCAAATAAACTTAAAGTAACTTTAGTTAAAGTGTCCATTTGAAGATTACTATTTTGAAGTTTACCTGACTATAGAAACGAGCTGCTTATTGAACTGTGTGTAAACACTTTTCAGTATCTTCAATCTTCAGATGATCTGCTACGGAAAATATTTTGCTTTTAACGATACGTCTAAACAGTCCCTACAATTTGAACAACATTGAAAGAATAGTGAGCTTGCTTTTTGGTAGTCTTAACTTTTTTTTTTTTTTACATCTACGTTCAATGTTTGACTTTATAATAGGAAAAATGTGGGCGTTGTCTTTCAGCTCAGATGGTATTTGTGACTCATGCATTTGCATAAATAACGGACTTCATCGACCATTACTTTTTAGCCATGGGTTTGATATAATATACTCTGATAGGCAATAAAGTTTTGTCGACGAGCTTCTTTGTGTTGACAGCTTGGGGGAGAAAAAAAAAAAAAGTATTGCGAAACAATGTGCAGGCTTACTCACCATTTTGACAGTCTCGGAGGTTTTTCAGCGATGGGAACAAAGTCTGTTGAGGAGAGAAAAACAGCAAGACCAGATGTTTTAGATGTATAAGGGTTAGATGTTGTAGATGTTTTAGATGTATAGGGGTTAGATGTTTTAGATGTTTTAGGCTATCTGCAATAAAAGTATTCTGTGTAGTTCTCTATCTGACCCCTGTCTAGCTTTAGCGGTAGCTATCAAACCTTTGTGTAGCCTCGCACACTTTGTCTCCTTTTCGTCCTCAGGTAGAACCCCGTCTGTCCTTCCTCACCTGGCGGATGTAATAAAGTAAATGGACACTTACCGCAGACAAGCAGCTGTCCGATGGAGCTCGGTAAGCAGACCCGGCAGAGGGAGAAAGCAGGAAGAAAAGAAGGACGAGCAGCAGAAAACCCACTCGGAAATACTCTCTGGATAGCGGGTGCGTGTGTGCGTTTGTGTGTGTGTGTGTGTGTGTGCGTGTGTGTGTGGGCCACACCCCGGTGGGCACGTCCCTAAGCTGGTAAAGCCCTTTTTCTGCAGCATCCTGGGAAATGTAGTTTTAGGTATCAGGAAGCTGTTTTGGGTTCTTTTGAAATGTTGGCGCCAGTAAGAAGCAGAAAAGGTTCATTTGAATCTATTGAACGTCTTCCAGAAAAGAAGGTTTCGTTATTATATTTATTAAAAGAAGGGCTGTTTACCTCTACACTGTAGAGTCTACAGCTGAGTAACATGAAACACAAAACATGGACTTATTGTTTACGATGTTTCTCCTCCTGTTAATGTGTGTATCCTGGGCTACAAACTCAATTAACCATAAAAGTTAGGCTACATAGCCCTCACACTCATGTTTAGTTTTCCTTTTTATTTCATGCATGCACATCGGTTACCAGAAAAATACAGGAAGGAAGGTTAACCACGGTCATTGAACCACATCAGATGCAGGATCTTTTCTTTGTAGTTCCAAGTCTTTAATTTATCAATATAGCCTTATGTGAGGATTTAAAGAAACATTCAACAAAAGTAGGCTAACAAAGAAATATACAGTGTGTGTGTGTGTGTGTGTGTGTGTGTGTGTGTGTGTGTGTGTGTGTGTGTGTGTGTGTGTGTGTGTGTGTGTGTGTGTGTGTGTGTGTGTGTGTGTGTATATATATATATATATGTGTGCCCACTAATGCTTAAAACATTAGTTTTTTCATGTTGGCTGTGAAACTGAATGCTAATGGCCCGCCCCAGAATTATTAGCCCTATTTTTGACCTGAGTTACTTTCCCCCAGAACTGTGGTCTTTTTGAAGAACTACGTGCGTTTAGACCAAATCTACCAGGGTCCAAATGAAGTTCTGGGGTTAAAGATCTACCCCTTAAAAAGACTAGGGGTGTCTACTTTCTTGTTTTGGTTCACCAGTTGTGGGCCACTGGATACACATGGCAGAATTGTTGATAAGACCAGCTCTCAGTAGACAAAGCTTATACAGAACAAAGGTTTATGGAGTGGGTTTCTACTCCATGAAAATCATATGAAAAGAGCTAAGAGAATGTGGAGATGTTTTGTATTTGATTTTTTTTTTTTTTTTGCTATCCTGGTGAAAATATCTGGTTTAAGGCTGCTTGTGCTCCGTTTTTGTTTAACAATTACAGTTACAAAGTTTGACTTTGGGTTGTTGGCGGGGAGCATGTGGTTGGTTTAACAAAGCGTTTTGGCTGAAAAGTGCCTGATATGAGCGGCAAGCTTTTTTCAATGATTTAGTGGCTATAGATTCCAAAAGAGCACGGCTTGAATGAAAAAGGAAGTGCTCTTATCTGTGGTTTCGTGACTTCTTAAACATGACACAAAGTCACGTGATCCCCTGTTAACATTAAAATATTGACGAGTGCAGCTTTAAGGGCAAGCTAACAAAGAGCTGACACACAGGAGGAGAGTCTGCTTACACTGCACTCACACCCACAAGTTAAAGACAATGTACAAAGATCATGCTCTCCATTATCCCAATGTGAAAACACCATAATAAGTGATACCAGCTACAGTGTTTGACGTATTATATAGTTAAAGATTGATAATCATTTTAGGTGGAAAGAAATACAGTTTATTTGGTGTTGGCTTGATATCGTTTGTTTAGGTAAAGAATATTCATGGTTACAGAACACAATATTTTCAGATATTAAGAAAACAATCATTGGTATTCTTTGATACACAAATACTTCAGTGCTTTTTTGTCAGCCTATACTCTTGAAACCACATCATTATTTTTGCACCTCTCTAATTCATTTGTAAGTTTAATAACTAGCTAGTTTTCACATTTTCACTGATAATTGACAATATAATCATTAATAGAATAAATAATAGAATAGAATACTTATGTGCATATTGCTATCCTGCAGCATATAAAGTAATCAAAATAATCCTTACTTGTACTGCAACATCTTTATGATGTTATATTAATGCGTCAATAAACATAATCCAATATGGGGAAAAAATACATTTGATGACATTTTAAATTCTGCATGATCTAAGACATTTGTTTTCTATTTTGTATCAATTATATTTTGTAATATTTTTGAATTAATTTGAACTGAAACCTTGTAAGTCTGCTGTATGATACGGCCAATTTATTTATTTTTTATGTCAGTGTAGAGGCCATTATAATCATGGTAACTTTAATTTCAGAAGTATGGTTTAAGTTTGTGCGAATAGAGTATATTGTTTGTGTTGTTAGAAATAAGTATTAATTTATGAGAAGTACTTGATTTGACATGGAAACCTTTATGGTGAATAATGGATTTATTTGGGCTTATTTTGGCAGGTATTTTGTGTTATGGGTGGAGCCGAGTTAATTCATTTGGGTGAGATGCACAGGTGGTGAGGAAAAAGTAGATTGTTTTGTTTGTGGACTGTGGTGGAGGTATAGGAGCCACGCAGCAAATGTTTTTTGATCGTGACCTTTTGTTATGAGTTTGGATATATTCATTTTGGATCTGTTCTGGAAAGTGGATTTACGAATAAAATTAGAAATCAAGCGAAACAACGGATCTGTGAGTATATTTAAGTCGACACGCATCAGGAACCAACAGGTTGGCTCCTATGACACAAGTGACAATTTTTATAGGACACACAAGAAGAAATTGCCCCTACAGTCAGATTAATGATTATAGATAATTAAAGAGATAATATATTAACCACTGCTGATGGGAACTTAGAAAATGAGACCAGGCTGGAATACATCAGGTGGAGACTGACAACCGAACTGATTCATTACTACAGACTTTATATGAATGAAGAACCTTATCTTAGAAATTGGATTGGATGAGTTTGCGAACTATGAGTGCTATTCATTCAGTTGCCTTTGGCATTTATGGCATCTTCATGCAACGTTAATATATCACCAAGTAAAGTCCACTTCGAGCTACAGATCAATTCTAACAAAAAAAACTTGAAGAGCGATCGATAAAAAGAGATATCATATTTTGTTTTTACTGTTTTAAAACACATACAGTTTGAGCTTCTGAACATATCCTTTAAAAACAAATGGTAAAAAAAATAATAATTTAAGATTGATACATAATCTTTTATATTGAAAGAACAAGCAATATTAACTTCAATTTCACTGTGTAAATTCTAAACATGAAAACTGTAGTCAAACAAAAGACAGCTACTTAGGTGTACAATACACCCAAACATTCAATTGCTTGTCAATGGGCATCAACATTGAAACATTTTTGGTGTTAATGCCTTGACCTGCAGAATCTCTGTGAACATTTTTTTTTTCATTTTGGTTTACCTAAATCTAATCTATTAATTGCAATTCTCATATCACATGCTCTGTTTCAGACCTGTAGGTCACAGATCAAGCTTCAAGCTTAACCAAACTGGCAATCATTAAACCATCTCCATGTCAGCCCTCTGGTGGTGAAGATTGTGAAATGCAGTTGAAGCTCCTGAAAAAGCATACACATATTTTGTATGTTGTTAACTAAGTTTGTAGATCTTTTTGTTGCCATCTCCATCATTAATTGTAGCTTTAAAATTGGGAATTAAATAAAGAGTGATATTGATGTTCATTATTTTATTATAGCCAACATTTGACCAACACAGTTTCAAGAATATATTTTTCAATCACAGATATGAAATATTACAAGAAAACAATCAGTTATGACATTTGCACATGTGACAAGTGGTACTCGTGTATTTTCAACATAGCTTTCATTCTTTTGCACATTAAACTATTTGCAAATTAACACATCTACTGCCCTGTGTTTTATTTCAGTATATTATTTTGATACTACTAAGTATAATTTCGTCATATATATATATATATATATATATATATATATATATATATATATATATATATATATATATACATACATACATACATACATACATACCGTCACAGCAGTAAACTGCAATCACAGTCAAGACACCACACAAAAAAACTAACAAATAACATTTAGGCAGACAAAAAACAAGACATCAAAAATACTAAGATCAGTTTTCAAAAACTAAACTAAAATTTCGGAATTATAAATAAAAGACATCCTAGAAATTTAATTAACCTTTACTGTGTAAAAGGATCCAGTGTGCAAAATCTGTTAAAGTGTATATATAAATAAATATAGATACATGTAATCATCATGTGTTATTCTCCATAAAACAAATTAAATATAATTCTATCTTTTAGTGTTCAGGTATGTTTACTTTGCATTCACTTTTTTTCCAGGTTGGGATCAACATATAGTATAGAAACCACATCAAAGCAGCCAATATGTCTACTTGTTTATGGTGATTTCCAACATCATGCTACAATTCAGCATTTAAAATATCACACAGTTCACAAAAAACAACACACATTTTTTGCAAAACAAAACACTGGCAGTTTTTTGTAGTAAGCAGGTGTAGGTCATAGTGCTTCATCACCTTCTGTATCTGTAGCATTGTGATTGTTGAAGTAAGAACCGCAGGAACAGAGCCAACAGCATGCTGAGTGACACAAAGAGAGTGAAGTAGACCACCATGCTCCATCCCCATCCTGCAGGTAAAGGAGGTACACCTTTCACCTCCACAAACTGTGCAGGGTTAGGCATGTTCACATTCACAGAAGGTGTGAGAAAAATAAAGATGGTTATCGATCCTTGTTTTCACAGCGAGGAGAGAAAAATAAACTCCAACGAGTCAATTACATGTTCAGTTGTCTGCAAGTGAATCTCTGAATTTCCTGAGCTTGAAGACAGCCAAAAAACTTTCTGTCACAGGAAAGAATGACAATTGCAATCAAGTTTCTTCTCTGTAGCGCAGATTTGAGAGAAGATTTTGAACATCAGAGGCCAGTCTGATGGTAGTTATTTTATCTCCAGGATGCAGCTTGATGTCTTCTGAGCAGACGGGCATCCAAATTAGTCAGTGGTTTGAGATGTAACATCCGCAGTGTGGCCAGAAAAACAAAACAAGTAATGAAGTTAAGATGGGACTTATTTCCTCTGTCTACCACATAATCTCCTGCTCTCCTGACCAATGCCTTGATTTTTTTATCTCTCCTCCCCTTTAACCACTCACAAATATTGTATTAAAACATGAAGACAGACTGAAGGACAGACAAAAGATTTAATCACCACCTACCAATATCACACTGACCAATCACCCCATCAAACCACACCCTCTCTCTGTCACACACACACACACACACACACACACACACACTTACATCATATCCATTATTAAAAACATTTATTTATTTATTTTTATTTATTCGCTGCACTGGTTTCACATACAAGGTATTTTGGCTCATAATATGAAGTATAAAGAATATAGAAGCAAGAATCTCAAATTAAGAATTATACATTGGAAATAGACAATAAAATATAAGACATCCTTATACAGTTGAACAAACGATTTTAAAATACAATGCTTTTTATTGGCAACATATATTAGTCCATTTGTTTCAGTTATGGTGTTAAAAGCTTTCAACCATTTTCAATCAAATCAATGAACCCTCTCTCTCTGGGAACATCAGGCATGCACTGAGGGGCTCAGAGGTGTTGAATGTTTTATAACCAAGTAGCCTATTCAGTCATCATCATTACTGGTCACATTTCAATCTGTGTAATTGAGTGCAGAAGGCTTACAGTGCCACCAAGAGGAATTACGAATCATGAGCCAAGATCTAACACAGAAGAGAAAGGGAAGCACGCAGATTTATTTGCACATACTTTATCTCACAGACAGGAACATGAAGCAACGTGAGCTACCAGGTCCTTATGCAGACAGCTGTTTAGACCAACACAGAAATAATTAAAAATATAAAATATTCAAGTAATATACTACTGGCAGAAAAAAACAACCTGTAACAGACAGCTAAAGCTCTGATTAATGCAAATTGTGCAATACCATAGATTACCAAGCAGGCCTCAGTGAATATGCATGGAATTTACAACTGCATTTAATACTCTATACTAGTATGGTAAACCAGTATTCCCCTTTACTTGCACAATAGCAAGACCTTGTTCTATAGTCACATCTGGACAATGGTGTCGAACAAGCATGGGCTGAATTGATTTTTGTAGATCATTGTGGCTGGAAAACACCAGAATGATCAAAACAATGTATTTAACATTTCAATTAAGGAATGTGGACTGCACATTTTTTTACATTTAGTGCACCATTGCTTATTAGACTAGACTAATTTACAGGGAGTTAAAGGCCTTGTCTTGTAAGAGACAACATCCCAAGGTTAGTTACATACTGCATTAAAGACAATTTGCAATGCTGTGGTTGTGGCAGTAACACAATTTGTGACACACTTCTCTATGATCGATGCAGCAGCTGATGAGACTTAAGTCTACATCTATTTATTATACTGTCGTGTAGATCACAAAACACACACGCACAAGCCGGACACAATTCACTCATACCTCTTGTACAATATTATATTACAATATTTACCACATACTACCTGATGTTATGTGCAATAAAATATGGAACCTACTTTGTGCAATAACCTGTTCAACTGTAGCTCTGTTTGTGGCTCCTCAACTATTTTTTAATAAAAATTTTCACTGTGTGTTCTGTTTTTGACTATCCTTGCTCTTTGCTGCTGTAACACTGTAAATGTGTCCTTTGTACTATTCTCCAGGAAACACTGACTTGTTTGTGTTGGTACATTGTGTCTATAAATCAGGGGGGGGGGAAAAACAAAAGGTCTATAGAATTGCATACCCCTTAACTCAAAATCTGTATTCTAAAACGATGTTTTAATTCTATGACAGAGAAAAAAGTGACACCGATATGTCTTATTTTTTTTTAGAGGATGTTTTGCGATTGAAATTAATTCCCAACATGTACCTTATATAAGTAGCCTATACTTATACACTCAACCTTAATCTTTGCAATGTAGAATTCCACAATAAGAAAAATAGAAAGAATACCCAATGTGCTGTTTGGATAGTCTGCTCAAGTCTAATTAAACTCATTGTTGATGTGGAGTGACTTCTACGTCACACCTGTCTTTCTAGAATGGTCCCATAGTTAGCGGTATGATATCATTGAGATACATATTTTGAATGATTGATTTTAAAATGATGTCATTACTAAGCCTAACGTAAACGAGGCGAAATCTGGCGTTTATATGACTCTTGTGATTTTCAGCAGGCAGGATAAATGTGTGCAACATCGGTTATTCGATCGGAACCCACCCCCCTGTCTGCCGTGTCGGTGGTATGACCGGCAGGATAAAGTGTGGGTGCGTTCACTGACTTCTGTTGACAGCTGCAGAAACCGAGAGAGACGACACACCGTGTAGTTTGTGAAATCGAACCCAAACGTCGCCAAAATGGAGTGGACCCCGATGGAGATCAACCCCGAGGTGGGGGAAACAACTTTGTTATCTTAACTCTGTAACATCGTGACGTTTTTTTTGAAAGGCAACAAACACACCTGTGGTTTTTCTTTGTCTTTATGTCGTTTCAGATGTTGAACAAGGTGAGTGGCAAACATTAAGACGCTGTTGTTAACTGATTCAAGCTGTCAGGTAAGTTGTTTGAGCTCGCTTGTTTTACTCAGACTGCCTTTATAAACGCAACCAGGCCCCCTCAATGTAGCAATCCCAGCGTCGATAAAGGCTTCCGCGACAATGTTGACGGGTAGTGTTAAGAAATTGTTACAAACAAACAAACAAACAAAGGAAATGAGGCTTTAACCAGCTGATCCGTGTATCATTTTAATGAGCGTCAGCATCCTTTCCCATTGCTGTGCCCAGTGTCTAGGCTAAAGGGTGTGGTCGGGCTGGACCAATACAACGCAGCATCTTTGATCACCCTCAGGAGGAGCAGTCTACTTTATGAATGGAATATATAACAGCATCTGATATCAAAACGGTACGCCTTTAAATGTAAGTCATGTTGTTGTTCTTCTCCTGGGTGTGTGTGTGTTTTAGTTAATGAGCTCCCTCGGCGTGGGCGAAGGCTGGCGCTTTGTGGATGTGGTGGGACTGGAGGGTGAGCAACTCTCCACCGTCCCGAAACCGTGCTGTGCCTTGATGCTGCTCTTCCCTTTGACACAACAGGTAATAAGCACGGACTAACCGGAGGGGTGGTGGAGACTACTTCCTGGAAGGGATGATGCAGACTTGTCTGGGGTGGGGTGATTCTGAGGTGCAGGGAGGGCACGGGGCTGTAATGTTATGTGATGGGAAGAACAAGGGTGAGCCTGGTAAAGAACTGAGGAAATGAATCAGCACAAACTTCTTTCGACAGCATGGTGATTTAATGATTCTGTCAAGCAGAGAAAATGAAACAGCAACTCCTGCAACCAACAATTCATTTCACTTTGGATTGTTTTTTTCATAAATTCTAGTTATTTGGTGTTCAAAATGTAAGGTGATATTTAAAACATATCTAAGTGATGTTAAGTGCTGCCTTCTGTCTGATCAACTACTAAAAATTAAAACCTAAGAAATGTTTTGATTTAATATGAGCTCCTAGTGTTGGGGCAGCTGTAACAGATTTTTTTTTTTTTTTTGCGTGTTTTAAAAATGGCAGTGTCCTAAGAAACGTTTGAATGCGTTTTTTATACATTCATTTGTGTGCATGTTTCAAATTGCATAATAAGCTACATAAGCCATGTTTTAATGGACAGTGGAAATGACAATGCACTGTGTGTGTGTGTCTGCCCCTGTGACTGTGTGCAGCATGAGTCTT
Source organism: Labrus bergylta (assembly GCF_963930695.1). Taxonomy (NCBI): domain Eukaryota; kingdom Metazoa; phylum Chordata; class Actinopteri; order Labriformes; family Labridae; genus Labrus; species Labrus bergylta. The sequence goes on from NC_089195.1 coordinate 22,263,247, forward strand.
TTAGAAAGCAGCAGGCGGACAAGGTTGCAGATGACTGTGACGCTTATTTCCTCAAGCAGACAGGAGTCAATTCCTGTGGCACCATTGCCCTGCTGCATGCAGTGGCCAATAACAAAAGCAAACAAACATTTGGTAAGTGCTTATGAAATGATCACTGGTACTATAGCAAATGCATTACAGTACAGTCAAATTCAAAGCACGATCCATGAAGGGTTGCATTTACAATACAATTCAAGATATTGATATTACATAATATTAATTTATAAAACAACATTAAGACCACCTGTTATTATCAAATACTCATGAGTTCATAACCTACTTCAAGTTAGTTTTAGTTTCAGTTTGATACAGGTGACAGCAAAAAGTCCTCTTATGTTTTCAGTTATTTAGTGATGATTTAATGAGGATTGCTTATACAGTTACTTTGTGTGCCATGTCGTCACTTGGTGTCATTTGTTATATTAAAAAAAACTTTTTTTGTTCCTTATTAACTCAGCGCTGCTTTGGTTCTTCCAGATAGTGGCTCCATCTTGAAAGAGTTTCTAGATCAGACTGCAAACATGTCTGCTGATGACCGTGCCAAAGCTCTGGAGAAGAACCAGGTACAATTAACACACTCTTGGAGATGTTTTATTTGTTTCCTGCTAATTTAAAAATAAATAATGAACACTAAGCTGTAATACAATGAGGTTCAGATCAGCAGAGGATTAAATGTTTTATGGTATCATTTACATTTCATTGCCTTTAAGCTAATGATCAGAAGTACATAACAAGGCGTCAGCTTTACAATCCAAAACAGGACTTTTTATGTTTTTCTTCGCCTGTGTATTTGGTTGCCTGTGTATATGGTTCCTGGCTCACTTGTAAAAAGGGTGCAACATTTATAAAACCTGTAATTTGATTTTTTAACTTACTCATACAGGGCCTCTCTGTGTGGAGTTTGCATGTTCTCCCGTGCATGTGGGGGTTCTCTCCAGGTACCCCGGCTTCCTCCCACAGTCCAAAGACATGCTTGTTAGGTCAACTGGTGACTGTAAAATGTCATTAGGTGTGAATGTAAGTGTGGCTGGTTCTCTGTATGTCAGCCCTGTGATTGACTGGAGAACAATCCATGGTGTACCCCGCCTCAGAAAAGCGGTATAGATAATGGATGGATAGATGAATGGAACTTATCAATAACAAATACACTAGATTAGAAAACTTAAACCTAAAACAAACACTTAAGTTTGTAGAATTTCAGTTACTATTGCTTAACCTACATGTTTTATTCTACCCACCAGGGGGAACCAGACACTAATCCTTTCCAGCTTGTAAAGGCACCTTGATAACTGCTTTAAAATGATATTAAAACAGTATGGAATGTGAACATTCAATAAGGTTGTCTAAGTAAGTACGTCATTATCTGTAGATTTTAAGGAACATTAAACTGACATTTTCTGACTTTTTTCTGTTAAGGCAATCCGTGACGCTCACAATGAGGTTGCCCAGCAGGGCCAGTGTAGGGTAAGATACCTATCCACCGTATCAAATGTGTTAGCAGACCTTTTGGGTAATAATTTACTGAATATTAAATCAAAATTTTCAACTTGCACAGCCTGAAGCCGACAAAGTCAACTTCCACTTTATTGCCTTTGTCAACATAGATGGACATCTGTATGAGTTTGGTAAGCCTGCCATCTTACTGTGTATTACTGTTTATGTTTTAACACTGTGGATCCCTAACACTCTCTGTTTTTTTTATTATAAGATGGGAAAATGAATGGACCAGTGAAGCACGGAGCTACCAAAGATGGCTCATTTGTAATGGTAGGTCAAATTAACATTTTGTGAAATACGATTGTGGAGCAAGTTGCTTCATGAACAAGATCTGGGATGAGTCATAGTGTCGAGCTAGAATAGGGAGTGGCAGTTCCTGAAAATCTTGGTTCAATCAATAAACGTGGCTAATGTGCGGTATCAAATCTCCAGAAGGATTTATAAAAAGTTAAGACTATCAGGAAGGCGGATACATTTAAAGATACAAATAAGTTATCCATGTGAAAAAATGCTGAGTATTACTACAGTAGCAATTTGAGAAATGTTGTTACTCATCAAGTTCTGTTACTCCTTATGCATGAACTGCCATTTCTGAAAGGGATTGTTGGCTTATTTTCTACCTTATCTCCGTCTGTCTGAGTAAGTAAAAAAGACAGCTGCAGGTGTTTTGGTGTTCTCTGTATCCCTCTTCAGACTGCTTTTCACCGTAACTAAGATCTGCCATCATAATGCCTACAGACATTCATATTGATTCCGTAACGGCGTAATATTGTTATCCCAGTCGGTTAATTCACATTGCCTTACGACATTGCGGAAGCGTGAGGGAGCATGGCACAGTGGGAGCTCCACATAGACACAGACTGGCTCCAATGGTTTCATCTGACCCCTATACACCTGTTACAACCTCTGAAGAGGGTACAGAGTGGGGATCACTTTGTCCTATCATAACGCCTCAGCGACATTCATATTGAAGGCGAAACGTCAAAGGGACATTAATACCGCGCCTCGAAACGCAAGTCTGAATAGGGCTTGTGTCTCTGGATTGCAATTTGGCACGTAGCTACAAAATTACACAAAAAAATGTTTTCCAGGACCAGAACTATCATGTTCTAAACTAGCAACATGTCCAACAATGAAAACTGCAAAAATGAGTGCAGAGTATTTTGTCGATGACGAGTGTTTTTGTTGTCTCTGATACTTTTTTTGTTTTTAGCTTTCTTTTTATATTTAAAAATAATAGAATATATTTTTATTATTATTATTATTTGATGAATGACATGCGTAGGCTGTCTGCAAAAGAAGTAATGACTATGATTGATAAAAGTGTAGTAACAAAAAATGCGTTTGTTCCCAATTTGCTCATCTGTTTACAGTAAGAGTCACTAAAGGCCTAATGTCCCCTTCCAGAACATTTCCAATGTTTGCTTTAAACCACCACAAGAGGGCGCTATATGCATTAGTAATAAAATTGCAACATTAAAATGTTGAGAGGATTTATTGGATCTGATTGGATCACACCACTGTTGTTACTGCAAATATTTGTACTGATATTACTAAGATAGAACAATCTTGACACTTGAGAGAATTTGACCTCATTTAAGAAAAAGCATTTAAAAAGCCCCATATGATTGAATGACTATTTTAAGTTTTTTGTCTAGCCCTTCTGGGGAGTATAAAAACATGTGCTATAAATTTGATTGCCACCATAACACAGCCCATCCTCTGTGGCAACCCACCACAGATGTATGGTGCTTTAACAAAGGACTTCATGTTGTAATATGGCTAAATAAAATAATAGTAAACATATCTTTTATTTTTTCCCCTTTTTGTACATGTTCACACCCAGGATGCAGCTGAAGTGTGCCGTGGATTCATGGAGAGAGAGCAAGGAGAGGTCCGCTTCTCTGCAGTGGCACTTTGTCAAAGTTAGATATTCATGAGAAGACAAAACAAAATTGTAAACCAAAATGTCCTGGAGCATTTACATGGCAAACACAATCAGTAAGCATCCATAATGACCGGTGAGAACACACATCTGCACACACTATGCACTATAAAGCACATGTTGTTTCCACACACTGTACTCTCATATCATGAACAAAGCATTCTTTAGCACATTTACACACAAACACAAATACACGATCAAAGCCTTTTGTTCTGCTGACACTAACCAAGACATGCTTGTCCAAACCTTTTGTGTTCATCATTTAGCAGTGAAAATTGTACAACACAAGGCCAGATCTCACCACGGCTTGTGTGCATGTGTGTTTTCTGCAGTTTTAAAAAAAATTATAATTGTTTTTGTGTGCTGTCATTGGTGCATTCTGATTTCAACTCAAACAAAGTTGCTTAAAACCTTGTGTGCCAATAAAGAGAAAAAGAAAAGGGTCCCTCAAAATGCCTTCTGTTGCTGTATGGTTGAGTTTGTACTAATGGGACATTCCTCAGAACAGCCCAAATGTGTCTGTAGGAATTTTAGTTTGGTTTGAAACATGAACGTAGCCTTTTAAGTGGTGTTCCAGCACTTCTAACGGATGTTTCTTTGAAAAACTGAGTTTCTTTGAGAAGTTTGAATTCGAAGTTCAAAATGAATAGTGTTTGAATACGAACAGAATAAGTGTCCAATATCAGCAAAACAAAACTGAAATGAGGGACCAACAAAATGAAGTGCTTCTCTATGCTGGGTTATTGTGCAGTGCAAGGTGATTGTACTGTATGTCATTGCTGTGCACCGATGACCTTTCTGCACTTTCCCAAAATTTTTGCTTTAGTTCTATTGTTGATGCAGCGGTCAAAATTAAATAAAGCAACCATTAAACTAGCGCATGTCTCCTTCTGTGATTGTGTTTATGAGTCCTGCATTTGTGAATACCTTTTAATCTGCCATATATTTAGTAATTGTTATGTCTATATATTTCTAAAACTGCTGACCAAATAAGCAGTCTGAACATTTTTATATACTTTATATACTCATACATTCTCTCTCAGGCCTATTTTGTTCTGAAAATGGTAGATAAATCAAAGATTAAAACAATCACTAGCAACCCTAAACTTTCTGTGTTTTGCTCTAACCCCAAGTAATCCATTTCCTTTTTGGACTTCCCCCAGTCAGCAGTGTAAATTTTAACTGACACCCATTCATGCTTTTGTCACATGAGGTGATGAAGTGGTGAATGTCTTAAGGCTCTCACAGCTTGGGGCTCATCCTCACTGTTCTTGGCTACAGTTCAGCTTTGTAGGGCTGAAACAGGAGGAGAGAATGATGGAGCTGAGAGATTGTCTGTCCATGAGAAAACCATCATGAGGCACAGTATGACATACTATTTAGTGACCTTCAAAAGACTTGTATTATTGTAATGAAAAAGTCCTGTGTGAAAGGTCATACATGTATGCTGAATTCCTTTCCCAGACACACAGAAAATCTAATATTTATATGATTATCCACTTTATAGAAAATTCACGTGTCTCCTCATTAATTGTGCCTCTGATTATTTGGTAGGACTTTACCTCCCCCCTCAGGTAGAGAAACATACTGAGAAAACAGAGGTTTGACCTGCTGCTTGAAAAGGTCACATTTGCATTCAATACCAAAGGGCAAAAGCTGCAACTTCCATCAACAGCATTGATTACTTTCAACTTGACTACTGAGGCCATTATTTAGTCGGTGTATGAAATGCTAATTGTAAGAGTTTGTGGGATATTGATTTTGTGTTTTGTAGCAGTTGTAAACAATGAGTGTGAATGAGTGCTGTCTTTTTAAACACGCATGCCAAATCTTATTTTTTGCAACTGTAAAACCTTGTTTTAGCTATTATTCTAGACAACGAGGTATTTTAGAGGAAATTAAGCTTCTTGATGAGGGTTACCTTTTGATAAAAAGATTGAAGATATTTAATAGGCTGATTTATTGGATTATTTTTATCTAAATTTTTATCTAAATATTTCTGGGAGAAGATGGGCTACAGACTCTGCTTGATGGAGAAGTCTTTCCTTTGACCTTGTGGCATCATTAACATTTTTTTTTAAAAATGATTTTAAGGTAGACTAATTGTGTTATGGCCCTTTGACTCCTTGTAATAAATAGCAGTCTGAAACTACTTTTCATTGGGCTCAAACGGAGTAATGACAAATCTATCTTAATAGCTCCCCCAGCGCACTTTCTTTTGCTCAGGTGAAACTGAAGCAACTCTCAAGAAGCCAGCTGACGCGTGCGAGCTGTGAAATAACGGGACATTTTTTTTTTTTTTTAAATCCCCACCATCACTCTCTCTCTCTCTCTCTCTCCCTCTCTCTCTCTCTCTCTCTTTCTCCTATCTCTTTCTATCTCTCTCGACCTCCCCCCCCCCCCGCATAGATTCCTCCATGCGCGTTCACGTTTCCTAAATTGCGCGGCAGCTGCGGCGGCGGACAGCAGCAGCGTCGTGCAAGAATTGTTATTTTTAGCGCCTGGCTCGTGTTGCAGTGTCGGGGTCGCGACAGACTTTTTTTTTTCTTTCTTTTTTCTCTCTCTCTCTCTCTCTCTTCGTGGGGAGCAGGAGAAGTGCTAAGCAATCCCTCGGACTGCTCGGAGTTACGGCCGAGCGGTGACTGATAGACAGCGAGGAGGATATAACGGACTCACGGAGCGGGGAGGGGAGCACCACTGCACACATCTTAATCATCACCGTCCCACTGACTCTCCCCCCCCGGTCCTCGTTTTAACCGACCGCCCCCCCCCCAGGAGATGGCTAGCCCCGCTGCAGGTCGAGATGTCCCGAATGCCCCAACGCGGGACGACTCTGAGCGGTCGGAGCCGAACCATCCCGAACCAGCCTGTCAGGAGGCACAAAAATGGATAGAGGTGAGTGACCGACCAGAGAGAGGCTCAAGGGCCTGCTGCTACTGCACAGTAATGGGCCGTACTGTCATACAGCGACAGTCTGACCGTCCAGGGGGTGGGGGGTATAAATAAGTAGCACTACAGCACCGGTGCACCGTCACCTGTTGTGGGGTATGATGCAGTGTCAAATTACCCTGTGTGGGACAACGACTGTCCTGTGCGATTCAACTTTTACACATGTGTAACACTCACACCAGCCCTGTGTCAAGACCTTTAACACCAAACAGCGACAAACACGAAGAAAACTTCCCATTTTGTATCACCTCTGAAGAGACTTGTTTTCTACTTGGTAGCTGCGGCAACGCCCCCTAATTTCAGGCGCGAGAGGTCCCCCGGTTGCCATGGTTATGTGAAACCGGGCCCAGTATAGTCACGCACGAGATGCTGTGCTGCTGTACCAGTGCTTGATCGCATCGGATGAGATTATCGTTTTGTGGGTTTCTGCATCGCTTCCACCATCATCTGGTCGGCTGAAAAAACGCCTCCCTCCATAAGCCTGAGTGGTGAATCACTGTCCGCCCGAGGAGAGCTGCATTATGACCTATTTTCTTTTTTTTTTTTTTGTTCTGCCATCACAGTGCTTTGTCCTGCCTAACTACCTGCCTAACTACAGTTTCAGGTTTTTGGGTTGAAAAAGGTTTGGACAGACAACACAATCATCTCAGATGTAAAAGTTTGGCTTTCTTACTATAGGCCTACTACATATGTGCAGCTTGTTATGAACACACAGGCCTATTCAAACTGCAGATGGAGAAAACCTGGACAAGGTAGATTTATTTGACACTTCTGAAGGCAAACAACACAAACACATGGTCAGTACGATGTGGATAAAAGAGATTAAGAGCTTACATCTAACATCAATACGATGTTAGAATAATGCAAACAAAACAAACACACAACCCTTCATGAATTACATAAGATTGGTTGAATAAACAACAGTAGCTTTATCAAGGAGTTTGAGGTGAGCTGAGGAGGTTTAAAGTAGTGTGATGATGTCATGTTAAAAATGGCCAAACATTGCTATAGATCACATTGGCCATTCATTCCTTTTCCCAAACAAACTTTTAGTTTCTGTCTGTCTGTCAGAATGTATCAAATAGAAATCGTTCACCCAGGGTGGCATCTTTACTACATGATTACTTTCAGACTGTCAGAGGCCACAAAAAGTAGATTGTTCATCTCCATTCCACCCAGTTAAGATATGTCAGTGTCCCACATACAGTTCAAGACAAATCAAAAGGATTAGCCTTTATTAAATATCTATTTCTGTAATGAGAGATGACCCATTTTATGCAAATGTGCACAGATCATTTTCCACCAGACTTCCATGGTTATCCCTGTAACAAAGGATGTTCAGACTTGAATTATCTTGATCTCGGTGAGCCTCTCAATCAAAACATAAAAAAAAGGATTTGACAAGATTTGAAACATATTCTGATTTTAATGTATTTAAAGTTACCAGTTAGGGATTTAAAAAGACTCATCTCAAAGAAACAGATAGCCTTTCTATAACCTTTAACGTTTTAAGCAGAAGTATCATTTGTTGGACTAGGCAGCCTTTTCCTCAGTGATGGTTAGAAACAGGATATTTGATACAGGTATACCGGTGACAATATGACTTGTGTTTGGTATCAGCAAGAAAATACTATGCACTAGCATTGTTTATGGCTTTAAGCACATAATGTAAAAGTCACAACCAAAACATGAGATCTTCTTTCACTGTGGAAGAAGACCTCCACTTCCATGTGGTTGCCATTGTATACGCACCAAACAGGAACTTGAGCCTTTAAGAGACAACATTTGTGGCTAATAGCCATAGATGCAGTTGTATTTTCTAACAAGCTAATTTGTAGTTTCATAGCTGTCGGGTTTTGAGTTTTAAATTCAGCTAATTCATTCAGATGCTTGCTTTCTAAATGGAATCTATTCATATGCAGCCCACTTGGAACATGTTTGGTCATTGCTACTTGGACTACAATTGGACTGTAAACTAAAACCAAAATATTTCTGTTACCAAAATCTTACTTGCAAATCAATCTGCATTCATTTGCAGGTATCTCTTTAAATGTATCACCAGAATAAAATCATACGTGCTTGGTTGTTTTCTAACATGTGCTCTTACAAAAATGACTTTTTCCTCCCCAACAATAAAAGTAGCACAACAAAGATTTTCTACATTGCATCCTGAGTCTTACCATTTTAGTGAAAGATAGCAAATTATTTTCTTTTAACCTCGTTTTTCAGAAACACTGAAACAACTGTCGTTTGCATCAATGCAATATTCAAAATGATATCTTGGTTAACCAATATAGATACTAAACTCAACCTTTTAAATTAAGTCTTGTTTTCAACACACTGTCCTCTATACAACTTTGCTGTTAACAAACAGTTAAGGTAATGCTGGCCTCTTGGTGTTAATCTCTCTTGCGGGCTCTTTGCTCAGTGTTGTTCTTACTTTGTCGTCTTCCTGTCTCCTAATTCTCCAGTTATTTTCAGACCAGTCAGTCTGACTCTATTTCTAGTGGTGCATTTACACCCTCTCACAGGTGGGGATGATTCAGGTTTAACCCTTGGCACCCTGACCCCACGCTCCGTGCAGCATTTCCTGTCTGTGTGTGTTTGCCTTGTCCGTAAGAGTATGCAAAGTATAACACAGACCCATGCCAATCAGTTATGCATGATTTTGCTCACCCACTCCTCAGACACACCCTGGTTGGGTGACATTGGTCACTATGGGAACATAACATGGACATGCTCTCAGGTGTCACTGTTTCCAGGGAGGGCTAGGCAGCAGAGCAGTAGGCTATATATCACCACATGACTCGGGCAGGAAATTATACTGCCACGAAGAACACCTTTCTATCTGTTTAGATACGAGACAAGGCGGGATTAGGCAGTCTCAAAGCGGATGCACGCTGTGGGAGGCGCTTTAAACCCGCTGGTTACGGATTTGAACAGGTTAAAGTTGTACAGGCTTAGAGAAAACAAAGTTAACTTTAGTGAGAGCATTTAACCTCTGCTGTCACCCGCATACTGTACATAGCAAGAGTTAAGGTCTGTCACAGGGAATAGTGAAAGAATGTATGTGACCGAACAAATGTGTGTGTGTGTGTGTGTTTGTGTGTGCGCGCCAGATGTCACAGCTGTCCTGGGCAGATTAACTCCAATGGTCCCAGACAGCCAGCTGTGTCTGCACAGGGGAGAGAGAGAGAGTGTGAGTGGGGATTCATGGGTTTTCCATGCATCAAATTCAGTTTGAAGGAATGTGAAATAATGATGACACAGACTTGCTGTTGGCAAAGATGTCTTTCATGCTTTAGTGGTTATGTTAAGTTTTTGCACAGGCGCTCTCTGCTGCGGGCAAAACAAATCATGTTGCTCATTTTACAGAGGGCAAGGAGGCTGCACACTTTTGTAGAAGGGTTTGTTATGATATGCTGTAAGTGTTGGAACACATTAGTTAGTGTTGACACAACTTGGGCATTAATCTGTGTGAAAAATGAGCGCCCTTTCTATACTGCGTTGAGAATAGAAGAACACTGCATGAGATACAGCAATCAGATTAATATTAACCTAATTTTGTACTCTTTGTACTTAAATATAGCCTGGGAACCAGACAAATTTGTAAGCTCATGGGTATTTTTTTTTGCCCTGGCAGATGTGTCTGGTACCCCTCCTGTTTGATTACTCTTTAGTTGAGGCTGATCATATATAACTGTAAATTCATTGTAGCATACGTTTCATTATAGTGCGATAAAGACAAAGAAAATGATGTATTTTATGAGGGCTGAAAAAACATAAAAGAAATGATTTTGTTCCTCATATTTAACAAATATGACCTGTAAGCGGCTGAAGACTGTGATGTTTTCTACAGCTTCGAGTCCCTCTGGATAATAAATCTAATCCAGATTAAACTCTTCCTCGATCTGGATTATGTTTTTTATATTTCCTTTCCTTATTTCTCCTCTCCCAGTTCTTTTTTTCTGTCTACTCTTCCTCTCTGTATGCCACATGACCATTAGAGTGCAGAGAGTGCCTACAGCTCATGTGAGGGCTAATGCTTCTGCAACATCACAAATTAAAACACCAGCCTCTCTCAGTGAAGTGTGCATCTCACTGGTTCTCTAACCCTCTACATCTCCTACAAATAGCTTTTCTGCAAGGACATATAAATGTTCAGCATGCTTATACGTATCATACATAACATTTAAGACACCTCTAACAGTTTGGACCTTATGCTTTAAAATAATAAACTTGTTTATTTTAATTTAATCAGCTTTTATTCAAGCGTGGCAGGGCTCGTGTTTGAGGATTTTCTCATTTTCTTTTTTGTTTCACCTATAAGGTGTATGTCCAATCTGTGATTAAGGGTAACTGTGACCAGTGTATATTTCCCTATGCCTACTTAAAACCACATGAAATACATCTTCAGCACTCTTCAGGAATAGGTCCCAGCATACAAAGAGAAAAATGACTGCAAAGCTCTTTATTATCATCCTATTTTAATCCTGGCCTGCAAAATCCTGACGCTTTAATTCCCAACAGCTCATGAGGTGCTTATTAGAAATAAGACCGCTGACTTAATGGAGTGCATAGTGCATATTTTGCTGTACCTTGAATTTCAGACTTTTCAACCCTCTTTCCATATTTTTTTTTTTTTACAATTTTTAAAATAAAAGCAAACCTCTCTCTGGCCTACTTCCGGATTTTTTCCTCTGCCCCTCACACACAGTCTCACCTCAGGGTTTTAATGGAGATTTGCTGGTGCCATTCACTCAGACTAAGCAGAGCAATCCACCACGAGAAGTGAGAGGCAGCCAGGGAGGCTTGAATTACTGTTGCTGGCACTGAAATACCCCCAAGGCCTCTGGCTTAGTTTTTGTAGCAGACATTAATGCTCACTTAGCACACACATACTCTACACATGTCTCTCTTTTTAACAGACTATCATGGCAAACCTTTTTGTCCTCTGTCTGTTCAACCAAAACATGTACTCTCAGAAGCGTCAATGTGTCCAATTGCTGTCTTTCAGTTTTAACATTTTACAAGTAACCAATAGTTAACCACCTCCAGAAGCAACCCACAGTGCGTCTGTGTCCTGCATCCCACACACAAACACACACACTGCCAACACAAAACACAGTCGTACGGCTCTCACTCAAAAGAGTGCTCTCTCCTCGGCCAGTGAATTATGCATGACCACGCTGTAAATCTTTCAAAGACCTGGAGACAAACCTTAATAAGCAGTACATACATGTGCTTTGTGTGCGTGTGGTTGTGTGTGCGTGCGTGCGTGCGTGCATGCATGCGTGTGGTTGTGTGTGTGTGTGTGTGTGTGTGTGTGTGTGAAAGAGAGACTACAGGATAATGAAAGACAAGAAAAAAGCAAGAGATGCCAATGGGAAACATCTGGCCATCACTTATATAACAAAAAAACAATAGGCTGTTTTCTTAGCTGCAGATGACCTGTGTGTTTTTGTGTCTGTGTTCCTGTCATGCATGTGGTACATGTGCATTGGAACTGTACATAAAAAAAATAAAAACCATACTTATCACTAGAAAGAAGAATTGCACAAACACAGAAGTAGAAAAGTGGTTTGATTTAAATATCTTTATACAGATAACTCAGATTACTGCATTGCTCTAATTATAGCATTACCTTTAGAGGTCAGTTTTACATAAAATCAGAAAAAAAATCTCAAAATAAGTGTGTGTCCTCCTCTGTTAAAAGATGCAGAATAAGAGTATACTGCATATGAAAAGGCAAGACAGAGAGAGTGTCTGCCTGCAGTTGACAGTTTTGGTGCTAACTGTAATCTCGGCTAATCTGGATTAGAAGTCTAAACAGTCAAAACTCTCTGCTTTTCTATTCATCTTTGGCTGCCTGTTACACAACAGCCCCATCATGCAGTGTGTGTGTGTGTGTGTGGGATGTTGTAGTGGTACTAACCTCCTGATTCCCTCCTCCTCTACTGCCTGCACAGGATAGACTACACATTGGAGTCCAGGTTAGAGGATTGAGGTTATATTTATGGTGCAATCAGACTATGACTGTGTTCAACTAAATCAGTGACGTGCGCAAGGACACATTTTTGGGAAAACGAGGACACCGAGCAATCTTACTCTGGCTTGGCATCAATCTAATTTGGTATGTGCTGAAGCAAAATGTTGGGGGATGGGTGGTGGGGGCAGCAGAAGGTTCTTCTGTCAGTGACACAAAAGAGCCAAAATTCAGCTTCAAGCACTCTTGTACATATTTAACTAATAATGACAGTGATCATAGTAGGTTACAACTACTATTCAATTCCACTATCTATTGATTATTTTCAGTGACTTTCCCTTTTTAAACTCAATTCAAATCTTTCTCAATGCAAGGTTAATTAGTTTTAAGGCCAAGCGCTATTCATGCAAAATGTTTCATCGAAATCAAGCTCTAACATTTCAAGTGATACCCAAAAACAAAGTACTGAAACACAGCACCACAGCAAGATCTTGTGTCTGCTCTCCTGTGCAATACGTATATTGTGAAGATTAGGGATACCATCAGAGAAGTGTACTTGTAAAGTGAAGTTCATCATCATCATCATCATCAACCTTTATTTAAGTTCTCGGAGAGATCATTGAGGGCGACCCTCATTTACAAATGATAAACAACGAGAAATGAGATAAAGCTACTACAGAAAATAAAATCAATAAATAAAATAAAATATATACACTAAAATAATTCAAAAGCTTGAAATTACTACAGTGATAAGTCAGTAATTAAAATCAAATAAAACAGTTGCAGTCAGGTATTGGGTGGTTTAAAATAATATTTCTAAAGTGTCCATAAGGGATTAAAGTGCTCAAATTCAGGTCCTGTTGTAAAATATTCCAGGAATTTGCAGCAATAACACTAAAATCAGTTTTCCCCAGGTCAGTCCTGGCATGAGGAACCTGGAGAACCAGCCTCTCTCTCTCTCTCTCGAGTGGGTTAAAAATGGACCGGGGTTCAGATGTAACAAGGAGGTGATATATGATTCAAGCTTTCCAGTATGGCATTAAACATAAAAAGATGCCAGTGGTTATTGCGTCTCTCAGTGAGGGAGGGCCAACCAACTTTATTATGAAGAATGCAGTGGTGAGTCATGTAGCTATCACCGGTAATGAATCTAAGCGCAGAATGGTAAACAGCATCTAAGGGCTTTAGTGTAGTGGAAGAGGCATGCCTATAGACCACATCACCATAATCCAAAACTGAGAGAAAAACTGCTTCAATTATCCTTTTCCGACAGAACATAGGGACATTTTATTTATTTCTATATAGGTAACCAACCTTTTGTCGTAGTTTGACAGTAAGATTATCAATGGGAAGTTTGAATGTTAGTCTGTCATCTATCCATATACAAATATATTTTTTAGTCTTTAACTCTCTCGATAATGGATCCTAGCAGGGTGGTAATGTGAAGGTTATTATCAGTTTCACATTTAGCCCTAGAAAACAACATATGAAATGAAATGGAAAGGTTAAAAATGTGAGTTAATTGCTCAGCAATCAAAGAGGCTGAGAGACGGAGAAAGAGAGGATCCAATTTGTCTTCACTGGTAGATTTCTTAGGATCGAAGGTTTGAAGAGCCTCTAAAACGACACAGAATGAGACAGGAGATAAGTTAGACTGAGAAGTATGATTTGGAGTGGCAATACAGCCATTGTCAGTGGGAGGAAGGTCAATGCTAGGAGTGGGTGATCTATTATCCACATCCTCAAAGATGTGACTGGCTGCTGCGAAGTGGATATGGAAGGCAGAGCGGATCTCACTAGGATCATTCACTAAGAACCTAGATTGTCCAAATATGGAGGCCACTGTAATTGAATTGTATAAAGTAATTTACAAAATGTATAAATGTGATGTGGATCACTGTAGTCATGAGCTCACTTCAGAGTGCGATACCACAACAGCGCCGTAACGAAGCCCCGCTGTCATAACTGCTTTGAACATTCATATTGATTCTGCAACAGCTTAATATTGGAATCCCAGTCTTTGGGTTCGAAACATCATAGGAGCCAAAATATCACGCCTATTGGTCTGTTTTTAGAACATAAAACTTTTGGCGATCGAGGCAACATGTCAAATATTTCAGCTTTGTTCTTTTTAAAGTGAGGATGTGTCTTTTCTTGTCTTTTGAACATCATTAACCGAACATGTTCGGATTTCTGCCTGATGGTTAGACAAAAAGAGCAATTTAAAGACATCTCCTCAGGCTTTAAGAACCTGCTACGATTTTTAGAAATAAATGATTAGCCAACCAATAAAAAAAAAATATAACCCCCAAATGAATCAGAAAAAATATTATTAATTATTAATATATTTCCAGTCCATCTCCTTAACATACAGTATGTCTCCGTGTCCTCCCTCCCATAGGCTGTCACCGGAAAGAGTTTTGGAGAGAAAGACTTTCGCAGCGGATTGGAAAACGGCATCCTGTTATGCGAGTAAGCCTGTGACATCCCTCCCACCCACTTTTGTGATGACTGAAGTGGCAACAACGTGCATAAACTCCTTTAAGACTCAATAAATCTCTGCCTCTCCCCCTCCTCCCTACAGGCTGCTGAGTGCAATCAAACCAGGGCTGGTCAAGAAGATCAACAGACTGCCCACCCCCATCGCTGGGCTGGTAAGAGGACACTCTCCAGAGTAAAGCATCCTGTTTCTCAAAGTGATAAACTGACCGTCTGCTGTCATTTTTAGGACAACCTGTCAGTCTTTCTGCGGGGCTGTGAGGAGTTGGGCCTAAGGGGCTCACAGCTGTTTGACCCAGGAGACTTGCAAGACACTTCCATACGAGCTAACCTCAGGGACTCTGACTGCAACCGCAAATTAAAAAATGTTCGTGTTTATTTTTTCCGCCTTGCTTTATCCTTTTTTGTCAGTTTGGTAAACATTAAAGATAATAAACCGAACCCTTCATATGCTTGTCTCTAAGGTGCTGAACACAGTGTTCTGGCTCGGGAAGGCTGCGAGCGGCTGTGCCTCCTTCAGCGGCCCTAATCTCAACGTCAAGGAGTTTGAAGGGCTTCTTGCTCAAATGAAGGTGGTGAGTGAAAACAGTGGAGGGGATGGAGCAGGAAGGGGGAGCAGAGGGAGGCAGACAGAAGGACAGATAACAGCATGGAGGAGATGCGGGGGATGGATTTGTTAGTTTCCTGCCTTTGTTGGGGTGCAGGGGAGACACACGAGACAGGGGACAAACACTTTTTTTGTTTTTGTTACAACACAGTCACTCCTATTTCAGGGAGAGACAGAAAAGAGAAACAGGATATGAGATTTGCTCTGCACATTTGAGACACACTTTTTTTTTAATAAGTTTTCTTTAAATAACAAACACTTATCAACCCATATCTCATATATATATCTCAACCCATATGTCTTTTGAGTGATTTTCTTTATGCATCTTTTCTTCTTAATACACTTTTCTTTATATTTTCCTGTTGTGTGTGTGTGTGTTGTAGGAGAGTGAGGAAGGAGGGGACAATCCACAGCAGCGCAGCGTCAGAGACAGTGGTTACGACTGCTGGGACTCTGAGAGGAGCGAGTCTCTCTCTCCACCACGACACACTCGTGACAACTCCTTAGACAGGTAACAGACATCCATCAACACGAATGCAAACCCGACTCATACGCCAAGAGGATTTGAGATTACTTTGAAAATGTTCAATGCATCTGTTATTCATTTAGTTTTACATTTCTAAAAGCAACAAACCCTGCTCATACGGATTAAAAGCCATTTTTGTCCCAAATGTCAGTAAAATATTTGTCTTTGTCTTTGTCAGTTTGGACTCCTTTGGCTCCCGCTCACAGAACAGCCCTTCTCCTGATGTTGTGAATCGAGGCAACAGTGATGGTTGGTAAAGATAAATGACTTCCAAGTAGAATAAGTATACCTTTATTTCTGAAATTTCAAGAGTGCTTTGCTTGTTTTGTGCATATTTTCTCAATGTTAAGCTTCGGTAGCTCAAAAAACAGATACATGCATGTAGTTGTTCTTATGTAGCAGGGACAAAATGAGTGTATTGCCCAAAATATTGAGCTATAATCTTAGGACAGCAATACAAAACCACTCCTCCATCAACAGTCTGACTGCTGTTCTCCAACATTTTGGGCTTTTAGCCGGTCAGGCTGGTCAGGCGGATGGTGGACAACAGCTGAACCTCTCAGCCATTGTGCATGTGTGTGTGATGCAGCAGCTGTACATCTAAGTAGCAATCACTAGAGATTTGGACCAGGGAAACACTAGCTGAGGTCAACATCCTGCCTTTCGGTGTGTGTGTGTGTGTGTGTGTGTTTGAGGGGAGGGAGGATCACAGGCATCCTGTTTGCGTCTTTCATGTTGACAGTAAAATGTGTGCCACAGGGTGACAAGAAAAACACTATTCCAAAGCTTGGAATAGATTGCATTACTGCATTCCCTTGAGGTCACAGAGAAAGTGTCCTGCCTCACTAAGAGCTATTCATCACCCAACAAGAAAGATCGAAAGGGAATACAGGCAGTCTATTGTTTGAAGAACGTGTCATATACTTATGCACAACAACCTTGGTGGCAAAATAAAAAGTGATTAAAATTACTTGCTGACTCCTCATATAATTGGCTGCTGTTACATTCATATCATTTTATCATTTTTTTGTAACTTCGGTTACTGTTCTCATCCAAGTGACAGAAGTAGCTGATATCTTGGGGGGAAAAAGAAAAACAATTCTACAATTCATTTAGCAGACGCTTTTATCCAAAGCGATGATTTATTTAATTATTCAGCCAGTTCAAGGCAGGAAGATTACACCCACATTAGGACTCCCACAATGTAAATGCCACAGAGGCTAATGGCTTGGAGCAAGTTGTTCCTCCACTGATCTGCCTTTGGAGGTTGTAACAAGGGCAAGACTGTGTGTGTGTGTGTGTGTGTGTGTGTGTGTGTGTGTGTGTGTGTGTGTGTGTGTGTGTGTGTGTGTGTGTGTGTGTGTGTGTGTGTGTGTGTGTGTGTGTGTGTGTGTGTGTGTGTGTGTGTGTGTGTGTGTTTGTGTGTGTGTATGTGTGTGTGTGTGTGTGTGTGTGTCACAGTGTGGGTACGTCAGCTCCTGCTGTGTTACTGTTTACCCTTCATACCTCTAGTACTTCTGCAATGCCACATTGCAAAGTAAAATCACACACTGGGAGACCAATATTATACCACTTTGGATTCAGTGTTTAAGTACAAAGGCATAATTACTTTTTATTATGCCGCTGTCGCTGCCCTGCAGTCGAAAAAGGGCTAATGACAGGTTGAAGTCATGGTTGGGAAATGTTGTAGCTGGCTTGAGCCTTTATTTCCATAGAGAGTTAAATATTATGTGCCCAGTAGTAAAAGAAAACCATCGACATTCAAACAACACATACTGTAGCCTACATGTAAAAGTTGAAACTTTTGTCAACAGTGACCTATTTCACAACCTAATCAAACATCCTATTTATGTGTAAGTGTTGAAAATCTTAATCTTTCTTCAAACATTGCCAATTTTTATTTGGTTATTACCGGTAATATGGATAGAAATCATAGCCAAAAAGATGAAAATCAAAATTATATTTTAATTACCGGTAAGTGGAAATATTCTTCAGTGTTGAAAGGTATCAGAGTCACCACAGAAAGCGTCTGGATCTATAAAATACTTCTGCTGTGAGCAGGAAGAATTTAGCTGCTGTCCTACTTCAATAGAATACCCTACACTGCGAGCAGAACCCCACAGTTATTGTCAGATGATACAGCCTTTGGGAGCAATGGGGAATTTTGTCAGTACAACGTTTTTGTTGCGATAAAGTACTTCAAGTCAAACTCCTTTTGCATCGGCCATTGTTAACAGTCTGGCTAGCAACTTCAGAAGCAATAATGGAGTTAAGAGAAAATGTCTTTGAAACAGATTGTTATCGACTCATGTAAGCTAGCAGATGCCTGACAGCTGTAGCTAATGCGAGCCCAATGCACACAGCACAGAAGTGAAGGTCTACGTTACCAGTGTTAATGTAGCTCGTTTAGACAGTCCAGAATTAACAGCAAGTGATCATAGCAACTGTCATGCTCAATGTTTTGTTCAATTTTTGTATTTCACATAAACGAAATAAAATGTTGGGATAATGCATTTGTATCCTGTCCGACTAGTGCAATCAGTCTTGCAATGATACCAACAAACTGTCAAATTACTCAACAAAAAATCAAATGTAAACAGTCATTATCACTAGCGTCACTGTAACATCATTATGGAAGTGAAGAGTTGATTAGTGGGAGAAGAGCAGTGCAAGGAACAAATAAAGCTCTTGATCTACTACAGTATGTGGCCTTATGAAAATGTCATATCAAATATCTAATGTGTCCAATTTCATGACCCTGTCTTATATTGGAAAATTGATACCTGCACAGAAAACATGACTTTGTTGTGAGAAACCAAATGGAGTTAGTTTGTCTTTAAACTGTACACCACAGTCAGAGGTTATTATGCAAGAACCAATTAAACCTGTACTCTTGACATATTTTCTAATGTTCTCTCTTTTATGCTCCATCGCTTTCTGTCGGCCAGGGCGATGCAGTGACTCTGAGGCTGATGCCTCCAGCAGGAGGCCAGATGTGCGAAAGGATGACATGTTGGCCAGACGGACTGCCAGCAGTGAAGCGAGAAGCTCCATTCCCTTTAACCAGTTTCTTCCCAACCGAACCAACGCCAGTTCCTATATCCCGACTCCACGACGGAAACAACATAAAGAGGAGGGAGAGCAGCGGAGGTAAGGACAAACGTATCAGTGGAATAAACATTTCACATGTCAATTATTCCCTTTGTGCACAGGCACTCCAATATGAAATACAAAACTAAACATAAGATAAAGGTTAATTACACACAACAACACAAACTTCCTCAGCCCTAATCTTTCCCTGCCATTACACATCGTTTCCTAGTCACATTAACGCCACGCCGGAGCAGGGCAAAAGAACTGGAGCTCACCATAAAGCTCCCAAGACTGTCACTTGGGCACCTGAGAACAATAAGGAAAAACAGGAAGAGGAGAGGGTGACACAGGAAGTACTGGAGCAGAAGAGGCTGCAGAAGCTGCAGAAGTCAGGGATCAAAGTTCTGCCTGCTGCCGTTCGCTACAGCAGGTCAGGAAGGAGGGGCATGAGAGCTGCTGTTGTTGTTTGACAGATATCATTGTGATCACTAAGAGATTGTTGGCTGTTTTGTTGATTTACTTCCGAGTGCTACATTCACTCTGGGCAACTTGGTTAGGTTGCAGCAATCGGTTCATTAATGATTATTTTTTGTGTTTGCTTACAGATCTGACTAACCCTTTGCTTCTTTTCTGCGTTTTACAAATATTAAAGTTTGATGTCGATCACGTTGGCTACAAGTTTTAAAAGAAAAGGTTTTACTGGCCTGAAATAACATCATGGTTGGTTGGAACAAGTCCTGATTTGCTGCACACAGTGATTCGTTTGCTTGTGCACTATGATTAACCAATGGACCCTTGTGGACAACATTCATGGTCGCATGCCAAATGGTGAAGTTTTAGCAATCTGTGAATAACCTTGCCACGCTGTCCTGCCTCCAACCCCAGCCCTCCCTCAATGGAGGAACAGGAGGCGAGGTCACCATCCCCGAACATCATCCTCCGGTGCGAGAATGACTTTCTGAGTGCTCAGAAATCTGCGTGGGACTCTTCCTCTGATGGGGAAGAGGAGGCAAAGATTCGAAAAGTTCCAGATGTTCGCAAAGACGACCTGGCGACAAGAAGAGCTAATCGTGGCAAAGTGTCAACCAAGGTGCATCAGTTTGTGCCTCCACCTGTGTGTAGCAGCAAAGACAGAGAACGCTGGGAAGGCATTAGACGAGCC
This sequence comes from Labrus bergylta, assembly GCF_963930695.1. NCBI lineage: Eukaryota > Metazoa > Chordata > Actinopteri > Labriformes > Labridae > Labrus > Labrus bergylta. The sequence goes on from NC_089195.1 coordinate 22,283,550, forward strand.
TCGCAGCAAAACCTGCAGGAGAAGGAGATCAGGTTAGGCAGCGTACGTTTGTGTGTTGCTGTTTTCATCCTTTTTCCTAACACATCTAAATATTTCCTCTGTACTTTCCTACTTTTTCTGTGTTTGGGTGTTGTGGTCACTTCTGGTTTGATGTGTGTTTGCTCCACTTTGCCGTGTGCTGTGTCTTGACATTTGATCGGACAGTGAGAAGGAAGCGGTCCCTGACATCATTACACGCAGAGACAACCCCTTTCTTAACCCCACACCTCACCTCAAGGAAGAGGAGGATGAGGAGGAAGAGACAGAAGAGGAAAAGGTTAATGTGATGCCCAATAAGCAGAAGGATGACCTGGCTCAAAGGCGGGCTCAGACTAGACCCCTCCCCCACAGGGACGGACCAATGAACTTTGCCTCTGCCGTCATTAGCCAGGCAGATATGCAGAAGTGGGAGAGGCTCAAGATCACTGAACCCAGGTGCCCAGCAGACACACTCTGTTTCAGCACACATGCAGTACAAAGCACTTCAATGCTGCTGTATAAATGTGTGTTTTGTTTTTTTAATGACTGTGCAGTTTGTGTGCGTGCCTCGAGGTTTAGTTCCGGCCTTAAGCAGATCGCTGCAGGCAGTGGAGGGTCATTAATCTGCAGGGTTAGCCAGATATTTTCTAAAGCCTAACAGCACAGGATTGATACATGGATTATTTGATACCTTATTTTGAATGTTGTTCAAGTCAACCTGGACAAAATCTGAATTATTTGATTGCACAGAATGTCATTATTTATCCGTGTCAGATTTGTTTTAAATCCTGTCATCTCTGCAGCACCAGTTTATTATTTTGTAACAGGATTATATACCAGACAGAACAGAACAAGACATACTTTATGTGCTTTGCTTTTTGCATCTGTTAGTTTGTTTTAGTATCATGTAGACTGATTATTACTTTTTTACAACAAGATTTACATTAAGAAAGACACCAGAATCATGACTGTCATCAGAAGATTTCTAAACATTTGAATCAGAAATGTACACAAGAACAAAATGTCAGCTCATGGGGATATGTTTGATTCTGCATTACCCAGAAAAAAAGTAACAAGTAAATATTGTGGTAATATTTTTGGTTAAAAGGACAATTCAACATTTTATGTACTGAAATAATTCAACAAAAATGTTCAACAACCATTAGTGTTAGCTTCCTGAATTTGCACGTTCGGTTAAGTATCACCATAAGATAATATCTTTGGATTTCGGATCAAGATCGGCCCTTTGGAATGTAGCAAATCATCCTAGGCACTTGATTCTGAATTTTTAATACAATAAATGAATTGATGAAAGAGAATGTAAACCATCTATTGTTGCATTCTCACAGTTAATAGAATTACTAGAAATGGATTCATGGTTAGATTAAATTCCCATTCTCTGACAATCCTTTTTTGTACTGTCAACTCCTCAGAGGTAGTCTCTCTTCTCTTCTAGTCTTATTCTCTCTGTTCTCATCTGCTTGTTTATTCTCCTCACTATTGTGCACTTCAGCCCTCTTCAGTCTTCTTTGACAGGCATTGAAACAGAGCAGGGAACTGGCCGTTGTGTGAGAGAGGCGACTGTTGGCTGTGAGCACTGCCTCTGTCTTTGTTTTTCTCGCTCTGTGCTGATGTCATTAGATAGGATAAAGAGTCTTTTGTGTTCCCAGAGGAGCACAAGTTACCAGAAAATTTTGGCTACCTTGAGAGGATAAAAAAGATTGGTTGTGTATGTGTATGGTGTGAATGTACATGTCTGTCCACGACACACAATCCCATGCTTTGTCATCGCCTGTCAATACACACTTCTTAACTTGTTCATCAAATCCACCTCACTCTTCCTCTATCTATAGTTGTTCATGATTTCTGTTCCATCTTCTTTCTTTCCCCCTGCTCTTTTCTTGGCTGTTTGTGTGTGTGTGTGTGTGTGTGTGTGTGTGTGTGTGTGTGTGTGTGTGTGTGTGTGTGTGTGTGTGTGTGTGTGTGTGTGTGTGTGTGTGTGTGTGTGTGTGTGTGTGTGTGTGTGTGTGTGTGTGTGTGTGTGTGTGTGTGTCTTCATTTGTGAGATTATACAGTGAGGCTAGCCCAGCCCCTATGTGTCAGGCTTGTCTGGAGAAAAATTATGGAAGTCCTTTCAGCGGATCAGCAAAGGCTGGACGAGGTCACAGCAAAGTTGTGACCTTTGGGAGCGTTACTGAGATCGAGCAGCCAATAGACACAGTCATGTCAAGTGAAGGGGAGGAGACAGAGTTGCTAAGACGACTCCTTTCCAAGGCAACTGTAGCCATGCCTACCATTGGCCTGGGCTCCCAGCCTTCAGAGCGTGAACGCAGGTATGAGGACAAGGCACGACAACCTGGGCCTGAATCCAGCGTCTGTCGCTCTAGTATGGACTGCATAATAGTTTGTAGAGAAATAGACATTCCATTAGTTTAAAAGCAAATACAAATATGTGCTTGTTTTAATTATTCAGAGGTTTGGATGCACTTCTTTGCATTGTACTGATGTGCTTGCAATTTAAATGTACATGCTGCTGTGTCTAAAGGTGTAAATACAGAAAGCTGCCAAGCTGATATTAGAACAAATGTATCAGTATTGGAAAAGCTTGTTTATTTGATGGCTTGTTGTAACCAGAATATTTCTTTAGGTAGATATCAGAGGCATGTTTTAAGTCATTTCACAACAAAGTCCTCCTAATGGAGAAGATTTAGAAGATTTTTTAAGCTCTCAAATGTATTTTTCTGCAATAAAAGTCCTGATCAGATTGTAGACGACCTGTGGTAAATGCATAATTCTTTAAATATTAGATTAAATATTACTAATACTAGCAGAGTGATTTCAGATTTGGCATAGTTACATGTTTCATTAAAATCTAGAAAGCTAGGGAGATATCAGTTATTGATATTGATTGGTGTATACAGCAGCCAATAGCACTGAAACAGTAGAAACACAGTGGCAACTTGTTAGCTGCTAGCTTGTTGTTATTGGTCCTGTGTTTCATAGAGGATGGATATTGAGAATCACTCTTGATTGCAGTATGAGTCATATTTGTTTGTCTAAAAATTGAGGAACGCCTTTAAAATAACTTTTGGTTTTGCTCTCCGTGTTACTTGCATGAAGGCGACATTTAGCTCAGTAATTGTGATATTAAAAAGTTTATTTTATTAGAATGAGCTATTCTTCATTACTTTAAAAAATATTTCTGATATATGTTTTTTTTTTTAATGTTGGTAGTTGATGGTGATTTTCACATGATTCAGATGCTCAAGTGGTTCATGTTGCTCAAAATGTCATCACAGTAGGATAAGCAGAGTTTATTTTGCACCAGTAGATGGTAGAACGATAGATTTGCATCAGTTTTGCATGTTTTTTCTAACCCCTATTTATTTGTGCTTAAGAGACTTTCCCTTTTACAATCCATATTTTGTACTTGAAGTGGCAACTGTGGCCAGCTTGTCTGCATGTTCATGCCTGTTTTTTTTTAGTTTGGTTCAAAATGTTCCCTGATTGTTTCTGCAGTTTGAGCTTAATGAGATGCTCTCACAGCCAGGTAGATGGAGCTGACGTCCATCAAACTTCCCATCCCACTTCTGACCTCTGGACCTCTTCCCCTGAAACCGCTCCCACTCCTGCTGAGCTGGATGCACGTCTGGCTCAGTATGAACGGAGGACAGACGAGGAGGAGGATGAGGAGGAGAAAGAGGCGAGGATCCCTGACTTACAGAAAGACGACATGATGGCCAGGAGGACAGGAGTTTTCCATAAACAAAGCACTGCCACAGTATCTTTCAACCGCTTCCTGCCTCTGCCCTCCTCCCAGCGCTCCAAACAAGGCGAGGTAACAACTGATGCTGCTCCGCGGAGCAAAAGAGAAGTGCAGGCAGAGAGAAGCAAGAAACTGAACGTCAGGTGGGCGACGATTTGTGTGGAACCGTCTTAACAGCATGACGAGGGACTAACAAGCTTGGGTTGAATCCTGAAAATAATTTCTCAAAATATATGATCGGTTATTTTCAACTACTGGAGTTTCTCTCATAGAGTGGAGCAACAGCAATCCAGAGTTTCTATGGAATCACCCAAACCTCAGCCTGATACAACTGTGATGAGAGCCACGTCGCACAGAGAACATGAATACGAAGATGACGATAATGAGTATGATGAGAACGAGCCTGTGCCTGACCTGGAGAAGGATGATATGATGGCTCGGAGGGCTGGATTGTTACAAAAAACGAGTGCAGCCAGAGCAAATCAGTTTCTCCCAGTACCTGGATCAGTGAAGTATAACGTTGCCCCAGTGTCTGCGATGAAGCTGCTACATCACAGCAGACCTAAACTCACAGAGAAGATTGCCAATGAAAGGTATTTACTGGATTTGAATGATGAGATTGGGGTTTCAGTCAACTACAGCTGCTAACAAAGCATATGTCACTGGCAAATGTTTAAGCATGTTTACAAGTAACATGACCTGCAGTGCTAACATTAAAAAGTCTCTTTGGATTTGACTGCGTCGTTGTTTTGTAAAATGCGGACATGTTTGAGTGCTTGAAGCTTGATGCTTGATATAGTTACATTTATGTGTAATATAAGAACTAGTGGACTGTGATTTGCTGGGGTTGGATCGTTGATTTGGTTCTAAAAGTTAACAAAGTGTGTGCCTGGTGTGACTTTTCTTCCAAGTGCTTTTTTTTTTGTTTGTTTTAATTGTTGAGGGTTTACAGCGGCTGTGTTTGGCATGAACTTGTTTTTAGCGTTTGTTTCTAGCTGAGAATGGACATCTGTTTATGATGTATTTAAAGAGTAAATTACTGCTGACTCACAACAGAACAAACCAGCGTCTGCTCTGTCCTCGGATTGGAATTTCTTTGGTTTGATCACCCACGTTCCAGAATGAAATGATTTTTATTTTTTTTAATTACATTTTTTTTAAATAATCTAACTTATTTCTGGGATCACATAAAATTATTTGAAAGAACTGCTCAACTTAAAGTAATCACTGCGACTTTTCATTTATTACAGTAATCTTTATTTTCCCCATATGTTTAGTTGTATTTAGTTGCCTGAATACCAATTCAATATTTTTCGGTTTTATTTGATGACTTGTATTGTTCCAGCTGAACATTGTCTCTGCTCACCTATAACAAGTAATGAAAAATGTAGCTCTTAAAAAGAAACTCCCTCCCATTAGAAATATTGTTTAGGTATTTTTAAGGGTTTCCAAAAAACACTTACAATTCATTACCTCCAGTAGGAATCAAGCCATAATAGCAGGCCGACTATATATAGTTGAATAGCTTTGTACTTCTCTGGATTTTGAGATTATTTGTCAACACTTTTGATAGTTTAATAGCATTGTTACTGCAATAAAGTATCGCCATCAGATACAGAAGGGGGACTTCTAAAACAGAGACTTGCAATAGTAAAATGTCATAATGACTACTTGTAATCTATTTAATCCACACATCTCAGTGTCAGTAGTGCTCATACCAACTTTATCTCCAGTGGGAAGTTGTTCAACATCAAATCTGATCACTCCAAAATTTGTGTATGCTGTTTTTGAACAGATACTGTAAGTATTTAGAGACACTGAGATCCCAAAAGCAGCAGATAAGACCTACAACAAAATGCATAACTACATACCTTTAGATACAAGTGAGAAGATATGTTTACTGGAAAGTGGGAGATCTGACTAATGACCAGAAATGATACGGGTTTCATTCGAGTGAGAGCAGATCAGCTGCAGTCTTCTGCTGTCTGTGAAGCAGTCCTGGTTTACTTTAAGTGCTGTATCTGCTGGTAATCTTGGCCTTGTCATTGGATCTTAGCAGCATCGTAACCATGGCAGCAGAACCTCAGGCTTCTTCATCCCAGGTACAGACTCTCCCAAAGCATGCAGGGCCGAGGGAGGAGCAGGAGGATGAAAGAAAGCAAAAGAGAGCAATCTTTAAAAGTTCTGTCACAGATGTGACACAGTCCCTCTTTTCTCCACCGCTCACCCCTCCACCCAGTCCTGCTGCTGCTGCCAAGGCTTGTAAAGTGCAGTCAGAGACTGAGAAGAAGAGTGTGGAGGAAAGAGTTGAGGAAAAGGTGGAAGAGAGAAAGAGGAATGTGAATGAAGAACCACAAAAGAAACCCTTGTGGCAGGATGATGATGATCTGCCACCCATGATGTGAGAAACCTGTCAAACTCTTTCTGCATGTGTCTTCAGCACTTTTCTTCTCTGACTTAGCTCTTGCATTTATCCAGTCCGTGTTTATATGAATTACACTCTGGGAATGGAAGTGAATGACTGAATGATGGCAAAACTGAAAAATAAATGCTTTCCCCTGGGATGTCAAAGTGTGAAATCTGCATTAATGAATAGCACGCTGTTACGCATTCCTTCCCTTGCCTGCTCTGTCCTCTCATTCCCTTTATTCTGTTATTGTTTTAGGATGAGCCGGCGAGTTGCTTTTATGTCTGAGGACACAGAGTAAGTCTTTTAATGTGAACCTGGCTGAGTTTCTGCTGCATGATACCATCATATAAAACTCTACATACATTATATTTGAGGACAACATATATATATTCATAAACCACACTAAAAATGTAGCTTGTTGCATCACCAGGACAATACTCATTACTGACATCAAGCGTTTTCATTTTTATCTTTTTTTTTTTTTTTTTACTCAATTGTGATTCTGTTTCTCTTTATTTGTCTAAAAGTGTTTGTCATTGAAGTATACTCCCTCATAATAGCGACTCAACTAACAGTCACTGAGTCAAGTTTAGGTATTTGGCTTGCCAGAATAATTCTTTCTTCACTCAGCTGTTGGTCTGTTTTTATTGCGATTTGTCTATGGAAACACACAACACATATAAATTACTGTGTGGAAATGTGGAGCAAAACATACACTGCACAACTAGTGTATTTGCCCTTTGAGTAAGGATAAAATGTAGTGTTAATTGGACTTAAACTGGTTGTGTATTGGTATGTCTTGCTTTGCGTTCTTATCTTGTAATAAAAGTCAAAGTTTTAATGACTAGAGCGTTTTGGTTTATGTCATTTCCTCATTTTGAAAAAGGTGCCAGTTTTTCCGAGCTGTTCCTTTCCAGTCATGGATGATGTGATATTTTTTCACAGTGTATGTGTTTGAAATGTGTTGAAAATATTGAATTAACCTGTACAAATCAATGACATTTGTTCTTTTTCAGATCCAGAATGTCGAGTGATGGGATTCTGTCATTTCTAAAAAGTTTTATTCTGGTATTTTCCTATGTAGGAGTGTGAGCATGGGTGACATCCTGAACGAGGAAGAAGGAGGACACTTACCTCCACTGAGCCAGTCACGAAATGAACGCATGCATGACCAGTGTAACATGGAAGAGGACGACCACTGGAGAGACGTAAGAGACTTCTCATATTTAAATAGATGGCACATAGTGTGTTTTAATAAAAGAAAGGAGCATATTATGTGCAGTAGCTCACTATTTTAACAGCAATATGATATATATATATATATATGATTGACATTATTTGACTCCTTTGAACCTTTTGGCAGGACTTGGCTCGTTGGAAGAATCGCCGCCGCAGCGCATCACAGGAACTGATTAAGAAAGAGGAGGAGAGGAAGAGGATGGAGAAAAGGATGAAGGAGAAAGGAGGTGACAGCAACAAGAGGAAAAGTATTAAGACCTACAAAGAGATCGTGGAGGAAAAGTAAGGGTGATATTTTAGTGTTGCACATGGCACCTAACTAAAGAAAAGTTTATTTGAACAGTCCAGTTTTTGGCTTCTCTCGGACAAAAAACTTGATGTACAATGAAGAAACATAAAACATTCTATTGGAATGCTGTTATGTGTTTTATATGGTCTTCCTATATGATTTTAATTATATGTGTAAGGACATAGTCAAAGTTTAATCTCATCTCATCTGATCTTAACTCAAATAATATTATTTTTGTATCATTTGCTTACTTTTATTTCCAGGGAGCGTCGAGAGTTAGAGTTGTGCGAGGCCTACAGGAGTGCAGCAACTCCAGAGGAGGCCGCCATGGTTTTACAACGCTACGCTCTCCGCTTTACAATCAGTGACGCAACACTGGACAGCTTAAAACTGCCTCGATCCACTTCAAAACCCACACAGGACATCAGTCTGGTGGAGCACAAGGAGCACACAACATTACCTGTTAGTGAGACTGAAACATCAGATCCTCTGAGGCACAAACCAGACCAGGCTGTTATAACGGACCAGAGCTGCACAATACCTGAAGAGATGGAGACAGAGTCAACTGATCAACAAGAGACTTCAGATTCTGCCTCCTCCAGCACCCCGACTCCCAGCAGTCCCCCAACCCCCATCTTTAACTCAGAAACTGTGCCACCTCGGCCACTCCAGGTCCATGAACCTCAAACAAAACCTGCCGATTCTCCAAACGCACATCAGAAAGTAGTGACTGCAGGACATGCAAAACACACACCGCCTCAGATTGCACGAGTGCAGCCGCACACCGCACAGCCTGCACACACACTCCCCTCCCCTCAATCTGCATCCCCAAGACCTGTTCCCCTTCTGGCAGCCAAACCCTACTGCCAGCCCAGGAGCACACAGGCTGGACACAAACCTGTAAAGGTGAGGGCTGTTTATAGTTCACTATGTGCGGTTTGAAAGTTTGCCCAGTAATATGTCATGTCATGTTAATATGTCAGTGGCAAAACAATGAGCAACTTTCTATAAGCAGTGATACACCTTTGTGCTTTTCCGAATAAGGAAGTTTAATCTTACCAAAAAAGCTGTTGTGATCCAGATATTTCATATTGAGCCAGATCCAGATATGAATATTAAATGTTGTACACAATTTAAGGTCATTCAAGGTAATATTTTTTTTGCTTATACAGATCTTTAAACGATGTTGTATACAACTTGCATAGTTGCATGTTCCTTTTTATCTTTGGTTTCATTTCATTTCTTTGGCACTGTTCTGTTATCGATGTTCACTTTCAGTTAAATTTATCATTTTATATTTTATTATGTTCAGTGTTAGACCTTGGACCTAAAAGATTTCCAATCATCAGTGTAACAAGGGGAATTCTAATTGTATTTAAATACATTTTAATACAAATTTAAGGAAGGGACAAAATACAATAACAATCAAATAAATCCGGTAAATTATAGAAAATGACTTTTAACTGGAGCTCGAACGAGGCAAGTTGAAAGCTTCTAATCTCTAATAATCTCTAAACAGTATGTGGACTGCGTGGACTAAAGTTGTAGCCATGAGTTTGTGAGATCTGCACTAAATGAAGTACTAAAATGCCCCCCCCCCCCCCCCCCCTTCCAGATGGACGGTTTGGTACGAGTGAACGGAGAGGCGACGGAGGATTTGTCTACACCCACTCTGCCTACCCCTGCTGCACCTTCCCCACAGGAGATCAAAGAAGTTCCCTCGAGACAAACTGAGAAAGATATTCCCTCCAAGCAAACTGCGACCAGTCAGCAGGCAGTGGAGCAGATGCCACCTCCACAGACACCACCTCCACATACACCACCTGCACAGACACCACTTCAGCAGACACCACCTCCACAGACACCACCTCCTAAGGCACCACCTCCACAAACACCACCTCCACAGACACCACTTCAGCAGACACCACCTCCTAAGGCACCACCTCCACAGACACCACCTCCTAAGGCACCACCTCCACAGACACCACCTCCTAAGACACCACCTCCACAAACACCACCTCCACAAACACCACCTCCACAGACACCACTTGAGCAGACACCACCTCTTCAGACACCACCTCAGGTCACACCATCTCAGGAGACAGCACCTCCTCAAGCAGAAAAGACAACCTCGTCTTCGGCTTCTGCCATCAGCTCCTTGATCGGAGGCCGAAACTGTATCATCACAACAACTATTGTGACAGAGCTTACGCAGACTGTAGTGGAGCCTCTTCACCTGGATAGCCAAAGTGAAGGACAGGTAATATTACAAGTGGAATGGATCGTTTTAGTTGGTCCACTAAATACAATGAATTAATTATTTTCTATACACAGGTGAACATTTTTCCAAAGAGATACCATTGATTTTGAGTTTGATGGGTTTGTTTCCCCCAAAATCTGGACAGCCATGTGTGTAGTTTCAAAGTTGTGTTAAAACTGCATGGAAGTAAAGCTGAAAGCAATCATTAAAGAAGTGTTCTGTAAAAAAATTGATGCCTCTGGTCTTAGGAATACTAGCACATAGTACACCGATTCATTAAAAAGTTACTCCCACAAGTAATCTTTTTTTATCTTTAGGTGGGAACACAAAGAAGATAATATAATTTACTATAATGTGCCCACAGGGAGATTCAGGTTACACTCAATTCTGCAGAACAAAAACAATACATGCAAAATGCAGTTTAGATACGAAAATTCTACATGGAAATAAAAACAAAAAAAAGGTATTTCCGTTTGAAACACAACTGTATGTTGCATTTGCTTTTAACCTTCATTAGTTTAGTTTAGAAGTTGGACTTTTTATTGCAGATCAGTCATGCTCAAGCTTTTTCATTTGGTCTTAAATAAGATGAAGACAGGCACTATTCAGCTGTTCACTTTGTGGGATTGCCTATGTAAAACAAGTCTCTAGTGTCCTCAGGGTGATTTAAATATTTCATTTACATGAGCTGAGGCCAGAAAGCGCCTGAGGAAAAATACAATAAAAAAATAAAGATCAACAATACTATGAGCTATTTCGGGTTGAAGCTGTGTTTGTGATAATTATCATTAGTTTGACTCAAGTTAAATTGCCTGTTGGCACGGTCAATAATTTTTTTTATGAAGATGTATGAGACAAAGCAATTGCATATAAGCTAATGATTTGTTCACAGAGCTGAATAATTAACTTTCAGGTCAATGGTGCGATGGTGTTTTCTGAGAGACCAGAAGAGGAAATACAGGCTCAGCAACCTACATCACCAAACAGTAATCAAAACTATTCTCCAACTGTCACAGGTACAACTTTCAAATATGAAGACGTTCTGTTACGATATTCTGCAATTTCTCTTTCAGAATATGTCAGTTATTTCTATGTTTTGTTTGTTTTTTCTACCACAGAGGGACTAGAGGAGAGCAGTGTTTCTGTAAGTATCAGCGGGCAGCGTCAGCTTGTTTTTCTCTGTTTCTTCTTCATTCTTAAATTTGACCCTGTCCTGACCCTTCGTCTCCAGTAGTGGCTGTAGTCAGACTTGTCCTCTCACCTTTCCTCTCTTTCTGTCCTTTTGGTCCGTATACATGTGTGTGTGTGTTTGTGTGTGTGATTGTTGGTGGGGTCTGGGTAGATTGAGACCCCCATGTTGAACTTGGCTAAACGTGTTAATCACTGGGTCTGGGACCCCAATGAGGAGCGTAAACGCCTGGAAAGTTGGCAGCAGGAGCAGGAGCGCCTCCTACAGGTACACTGGTGGAAAAGGGGGGTATGTGCATGGCTCCATGAATGTTGAGCAGGAAACCAAAGGAAACAGGATGTCCTGGATGTGTATATGCATTTGTGTGGGATTTCTGAGTTTTTGTGAATGCAGTATTTAACATGCACAATGTGTCTCTGCAGAAGCAATACGAGAAAGAACAGGAGAAGCTAAAGAAGGAGTGGGAGAAGGCACAGATAGAGGTGAAGGAAGAGGAGAGAAAACATAATGAAGAGGTATGATAACCCACACACAAACACATGTACACACAAACAGAAAACACAAGACATCATAAATATTTCACTCTTTTTGTGTATGTTTTATATTTTGTGTATAGGAAAGAAGGATCCTAGAGGAGACTGTGACACCCCTCAATCCTACAGGCTTGTTAAATCAGCAGTCAGACCAGACAGGGTCAACTGTATCATCTCCAGAAAAGACAGAGAAAAAGGGAAACAATGTTCCCTTCCAGGTTAACGGCCAAAGAATCTCCACAGGGAACGAGGATCAGCATGCTTCGAAGCTGCATTTTTTCCAGGGTGAGATCAAAGCAGAAATCCGTTTTGATTTGCGGGAGGTTATTACAATCTCAGTCCGACCATCTTTCTATTCCGGGTGATGAAAGTTAATTTATGATGTATATTTTATAGAATCTGTATGTGATGGTGCACCGCCAAAGAAACAGGAGCTGTGGAAGACGGCTTCTCTGGACCGAAACCCGCAGCTGAACCAGCCACTGATTGCTAAAAGGTGATATCCCCCTTTGAGTTTCCATTTGGCTGCATTTTTGTTCTAAATATGATTTTGAATATGATATTAAGATTATGCCACTTTTGAGTTTATTTAATTATTATATTTTGATTCTTTATTTGAAAAAGCCTCCATGTTACATTCAGCACTTCACAAAGTTACATTTGATAACCTTTTTACAATCTGACTTTTTCAGAGACCTTTTCTCTTGAAGTAACATTGGTTTCATTATTTTAAAATGGACGCTTCCACTTAAGGTGCTGCAAAAGGGTGAAAAGGGGGAGAAAAAACATGTTGAAATAAAGAGAATAAGGAAATAAAACAAGTTATATTCTCCGCCCTCTTCTCTACTAAGTCAGATAAAGTCTGGTCTTGTGGTTTAAACATACTCAGTCCACTTGGTCCAAATCTGGTCAAATCTTTCCTTTTAGACTTTGAGGGAAAATGACAGCTTGACTATATTATATAACATTTTAATAAATTATCCATGTATACTTATCAATAAAGTGAGTGAGTCAGATTTTAGATATGATGCACAAAGACTCACAACACTGCTGCTCCCACAGATATCAATAAAGTTTATCTTTATCTTTTATCTTTATCTTTATCTTTTATATCACATCATATCTTTGGGAGCCATAGGGTTGTGAGTCTTTTTGCGACTAAACTAAAACGTGCTTGTGCCCTTGTAATGAAGTGTTGGCCATATATTCTTTTGAAATTGAATGCCAAGATTTGAATGGAATATAAATGGCTGGGAGTATTGCATGAGAAGTCCACATGGGGAACATTTGAGTTGTGGATTATTCTTCTGTTGAATGAAAATGTGTTAATGATTAATGATAGATTGAAGTATTTAGAGTTGTGTCTCTTTTATATTAAAAATGACGTGTTGGGGTTTTTATTATTCAACTTAACATACTGTTTGGTATGTAAACCTATTATTGTCTGAGTTCAGTGAAATGTGTCACTAACATCTCACAGGTGCTTTTCAATGATCATTGATTCATTTCTGTTTATATGTCTTTTTTTTCCACAGGTCTGAATCACAAGACACTGTAACAAACAAACAGCAGCCCTCCCCTTCAACACATCAGCCTCCCTCACCCAGCAGGTAATGATGCTGGCACAAACATACAGGACTTACAAATTGCTGCATTGTTAGATGAAGTGAGGATGATTCAGTTCTTCTTTTCCTGCTGCCTGTGTGTGTGTGTGTGTGTAGGTGTGTAAGTGGGAAGAGACTCTGTTCTGGTTGTTCACAGCCGCTGGGAAAAGGAGCTGCAATGATCATCGATACACTGGGATTGTTTTTCCACATACAATGTTTCAAGGTACTGTGTTAAAACATGTGCACTCTATAGAGATCTTTTGTGTTTTTACTTCATAATTTCTCATCTAAAAAAGTCTCTGTGAGTGATGCTAACTGTCTTTGTCTCCCACAGTGTGGGGTGTGTAAAGGGCAGCTGGGCGATGCCACTGCAGGGACAGATGTACGGATTCGAAATGGACTTCTGAGCTGTCACGAGTGCTACATAGCATCTCGGGGTAGGATCATACAAACATACAAAAACACATAAAGTCGTCCACATGCATATGGATGTTGTCCAACATTTGTCTAGACAAAACATGAACTACATTCATACTGTCAGACTTTCCTACAGACCCTGTTCAATCTTTAAACTTAACTCAGTGTATTTTCTTAAGCACTGTAATTGTACTCCTTCACATTTTTATACAGATTTTTATAAACTATATACTTTCAGCCACATAATTCTTACATAGAAGTGAAGACTTTAACACCTCTCATGTGTTTGTACACAGGCAGAGGTCAGCCCACCACACTATGATGATCCACATTTCAACTGGAACTGGAACTGGAAGTCACACCATGGATGTCTGTGATTGGTTATTCTGGAAGCTGGACTCACATTTCGGGCTCTCGAAAGCTCTGGAAGACTCTGGAAATCTCTGCAAAGCTTTGGAATCATGATCTTTCTCTAAAATGCACAAACAGCTTTCTGGATATTACTGAGAGTGAAACTGGACTGACACAACATCAGATGCACATACAGTACTGTGTGTGCTTATTAACTGTACACATGTATACACTTCTATTAATATGTGTAGCATGAATGTTATCAAGAAATCAGTATGTTTAATCCTTTGCACATTCAAACTAAGCACAGTCAAGAAACTAAAATAAGGATCTGCTTAATGTGCTATGCTAAGTAAACCTCAACAACACATCTCAAACCACGTCTCAAAATCTTGACCATTAACCCCGGCTTCTGCTCTGATCACGTGACTCCCCTCTCTGAGTGTGACGTAAAGTGGTTTGGGTTTGATAACCTGAAGTAGCTTGACCATTATAATGCCTTACTCATCGTCATACCTTCTCATTAATTATGGGTTTTTGTGTTTACAGTTTTGCATGAAAGAAGAACATATAAATAAGTTATTGTGAGTTGTGCTCAGATGGAATAGTGTAAGTTTGATGTAGGTTGTTTTCTGTAACAGCTGAACTTTCCTTGCGTATGTTGTACATCATCATGATTTCTATGATTTTTTTGGGCATCTGGCTAACTAACATAAGCTTTTTCTTTATGATGTCTTTTACAGGAATGAGATTGCATGTTTATTATTATTATACTTGTTCTTTGGATTTTAAATGTTTTCCCTTTAAGATGTTTTAGCCATTGTTAATTCTCATAGACTGACTGCGACCGAATACGTGCCTTATATAATGAATGCTAGGGCTAGGGAATGTGCAGGAGGATTTGACACCCACGCAGACCTCTGGGTCTCAGCACATTGTGTGAGTGCGTGTGTGTGTGTGTGCAGTGGAATCATGCATGATTAGGTATGAATGCAATGTGTGATTTTGACTTGAAGCACAGTTCCATACCAGCAAAAAAACATTTTTAATGGATAAACCTCTCCTGATCACCTTCTGTTCCCTGTTCTACTCCTTCCCTCTAGCTACACCAATGACGCTAAGTGATTTGCTGCTTCCCTGTTAATTATTCCTCATTTATGACAGTTCACAATGTCCTCCTATCTCTCCTTGTTTGCCTCTATCACAAGTGTTGCCTCCCCAGAGTCTGAGCTGAACGCCTCCCTCCTTCGTGTGTCGTTGCCTCTACCTTGACACCTGACAACAGCTTCATCACCTAGAGGAATAGAGCGCTCAGTTCATTGTATTTTATAGCAAGTGTATGTTTATCAATAAAATATTTTGAATGGGATTGTGTCTGTTTTATTTTTTATCTTAATTTATTAAAATGCTCTTTCATTCCGGAGGTAAAACAATAAATATATGCTTTACTATTTCCCTCACGTGATCAAATAAAACAATTCAAGTAAAGCAGGCAGACCTTTAGCTCATGACTATTTATTTGGTTTAGCTATTTAGTTCTGATTCGTGTTTAAACTATTTAAACACTGTTGCTGGTTACATTCTGTAGCATTTCAGAAACATTGCTTTGTAATTTATGATAACATGTATCTTAATGGGCTTTTCCACTCTTTAGTCCCATCACTTCCCACTCATTTAATCTTTGTACTTTTTCAAACTCAATCCTAATTTGCCATAACGTTGGATTTTTTTCCCTTCTCTTTCTCAGAGATAGAGATAATATTTAGTATAACGCGGCAGGGTGTGATTGTAGACAGTTTTTCTTGTGATGATCTGCGGATATTAACGCTCGCCACATTTGTTGTTGTTGTGGTGGGAACCATAGGTAGGTAGGAACCAAAGTTCGACAGAGAACGACGGCAGAATAAAACACGGGAACCGAAAGGATACGGATATTTTGCTGCCCGCCCCTTATGTGTCATGTGAGGTAATGGTGGTTTGTTGTTGTTCTGTCAAATCCTTTCTCAAACTGCCAAACATCAAAATAAAATGGAAACAAAGGAAGGGCCGCTTTATGCAGTACGTACAATCTCGTTAATGTTATCCGGTTGCTATGGCAACGGTTAATTTGTTCGCTTGAGTGACAAAAATACCATGTAGCACTTAGCCTGGGTTAGCTAGCTAGTCAGAGCACTCATGTCTTTTAGTAAATTATCTTTTTCAGATTATCTTACTTGTTAAATCAGCAGTCTTGCTTTTAAGCATCCCTTAAACATCTTTTTAAAAAAAAATACGACATCGACATTGCTCCCTTTAATTTCATGAATTGGCAAATGGAGTTAGAAGTTTATTCATGTCAACAAGTTTGGTATTTTGACCTGGAATAAGCCATTAGTCGTGTAACTATACAGTATAATGTGCAGCATTAGTCGTGTAAATATACAGTATAATGTGCAGCATTAGTCGTGTAAATATACAGTATAATATGCAGCATTGGTCGTGTCATTTTACAGTATAATGTGCAGCATTAGTCGTGTAAATATACAGTATAGTGTGCAGCATTAGTCGTGTAAATATACAGTATAGTGTGCAGCATTAGTCATGTAAATATACAGTATAATGTGCAGCATTAGTCGTGTCATTTTACAGTATAATGTGCAGCATTAGTTGTGTAAATATACAGTATAATGTGCAGCATTAGTCGTGTCATTTTACAGTATAATGTGCAGCATTAGTCGTGTCATTTTACAGTATAATGTGCAGCATTAGTCGTGTAAATATACAGTATAATGTGCAGCATTAGTCGTGTCATTTTACAGTATAATGTGCAGCATTAGTCGTGTAAATATACAGTATAATGTGCAGCATTAGTCGTGTAAATATACAGTATAGTGTGCAGCATTAGTCATGTAAATATACAGTATAATATGCAGCATTGGTCGTGTCATTTTACAGTATAATGTGCAGCATTAGTCGTGTCATTTTACAGTATAATGTGCAGCATTAGTTGTGTAAATATACAGTATAGTGTGCAGCATTAGTCGTGTAAATATACAGTATAATGTGCAGCATTAGTCGTGTCATTTTACAGTATAATGTGCAGCATTAGTCCTGTAAATATACGGTATAGTGTGCAGCATTAGTCGTGTCATTTTACAGTATAATATGCAGCATTAGTCGTGTCATTTTACAGTATAATGTGCAGCATTAGTCGTGTAAATATACAGTATAGTGTGCAGCATTAGTCGTGTAAATATACAGTATAATGTGCAGCATTAGTTGTGTCATTTTACAGTATAATGTGCAGCATTAGTCGTGTAAATATACGGTATAGTGTGCAGCATTAGTCGTGTCATTTTACAGTATAATGTGCAGCATTAGTTGTGTAAATATACAGTATAATGTGCAGCATTAGTCGTGTCATTTTACAGTATAATGTGCAGCATTAGTCGTGTCATTTTACAGTATAATATGCAGCATTAGTCGTGTCATTTTACAGTATAATGTGCAGCATTAGTCGTGTAAATATACAGTATAATGTGCAGCATTAGTCGTGTCATTTTACAGTATAATGTGCAGCATTAGTCGTGTAAATATACGGTATAGTGTGCAGCATTAGTTGTGTAAATATACAGTATAATGTGCAGCATTAGTTGTGTAAATATACAGTATAATGTGCAGCATTAGTCGTGTAAATATACAGTATAATATGCAGCATTGGTCGTGTCATTTTACAGTATAATGTGCAGCATTAGTCGTGTAAATATACAGTATAATGTGCAGCATTAGTCGTGTAAATATACAGTATAATATGCAGCATTGGTCGTGTCATTTTACAGTATAATGTACAGCATTAGTCGTGTAAATATACAGTATAATGTGCAGCATTAGTCGTGTCATTTTACAGTATAATGTGCAGCATTAGTCGTGTCATTTTACAGTATAATATGCAGCATTAGTCGTGTCATTTTACAGTATAATGTGCAGCATTAGTCGTGTAAATATACAGTATAATGTGCAGCATTAGTCGTGTCATTTTACAGTATAATGTGCAGCATTAGTCGTGTAAATATACGGTATAGTGTGCAGCATTAGTTGTGTAAATATACAGTATAATGTGCAGCATTAGTTGTGTAAATATACAGTATAATGTGCAGCATTAGTCGTGTAAATATACAGTATAATATGCAGCATTGGTCGTGTCATTTTACAGTATAATGTGCCGCATTAGTCGTGTAAATATACAGTATAATGTGCAGCATTAGTCGTGTAAATATACAGTATAATATGCAGCATTGGTCGTGTCATTTTACAGTATAATGTACAGCATTAGTCGTGTAAATATACAGTATAATGTGCAGCATTAGTCGTGTAAATATACAGTATTGTTAGTACGAATTTTCATGAAATTCATTAATCTTGGTAACTTCGTGAACTGTATTATTCAAGTCTGTCTACCACCTGTTAACACTCCTACCTTTAGGTGTCTGAAGCTGTAACCTTATATGAGCGAAGCACCTAAGTAGTAGCAGATCTATATATGGAGAGGAGCCAACTATATGTTGTCAGCAACTGTTTGCTAGACAGAGAGTCTACATCTGATACGTATACAAATCAGTGTCATGTCATCTTCATTGTTTATGGTGACGCACCCAAATAGAAAGGAATTTGTGGGTTGCACCTTTTTGACAGAATATAAGCAGCACTGTGAACACTGTTACTTTGTCAGCACTTTGTCAGTCAAGTGATTTGGAAGCGTGCTTGTTTGATGAAGTTGTCTGACCTCGGCCGATTAAATGGTGTTATAATCTCCAGTCTGTTTCGCGATTTCTTCATTGGATTTATACAAACAGAAACAACCCCCACCTAACAAGTATAATGTGCAGCATTAGTCGTGTCATTTTACAGTATAATGTGCAGCATTAGTCGTGTTATTTTACAGTATAATGTGCAGCATTAGTCGTGTCATTTTACAATATAATGTGCAGCATTAGTCGTGTAAATATACAGTATAGTGTGCAGCATTAGTCGTGTAAATATACAATATAATGTGCAGCATTAGTCGTGTAAATATACAATATAATGTGCAGCATTGGTCGTGTCATTTTACAGTATAATGTGCAGCATTAGCCGTGTTATTTTACAGTATAATGTGCAGCATTAGTCGTGTAAATATACAGTATAATGTGCAGCATTAGTCGTGTTATTTTACAATATAATGTGCAGCATTAGTCGTTTAAATATACAGTATAATGTGCAGCATTAGTCGTGTCATTTTACAATATAATGTGCAGCATTAGTCGTTTAAATATACAGTATAATGTGCAGCATTAGTCGTGTCATTTTACAATATAATGTGCAGCATTAGTCGTTTAAATATACAGTATAATGTGCAGCATTAGTCGTGTCATTTTACTATATAATGTGCAGCATTAGTCGTTTAAATATACAGTATAATGTGCAGCATTAGTCGTGTTATTTTACAGTATAATGTGCAGCATTAGCCGTGTTATTTTACAGTATAATGTGCAGCATTAGTCGTGTTATTTTACAGTATAATGTGCAGCATTAGTCGTGTTATTTTACAGTATAATGTGCAGCATGTTGTGTGTGCAACATTTTTTTTTTAATTACCAATTTTTAAGGTAAAACATAGACTTACCTGAAGTAAAAACACTCATTTAATTTAATTTTGTTCTTGTTTTTCTTAGCCAGCAGGCCCCTCAGCAGATATGACACGAAGCCTTGAAGAAGACTCCATGGTGGACGGGCCTCTGATTTCTGCCGACGCCCTCCACTCTGCCATCAGGAGAGAGTTTCAGACCATACCGACACCCTACCATGCCGGCCTGCTTTCTTTACTGCACGTATGATAAGCACATTCATGGATTGATTTAACTCACTCACTAATGAGGTTATTCTCTAATGTAAAATAGTATCCTGTTTATTTTTGATGAATTTCATATAATACTGATTATCTATAATCATGTGTACTTACTGTTTGAATAGTTTTTCATAAATGAATTGAATTGGTATTCAGTGGTATCTTATGTCTTCTTCAATGGGTGGATTTTCCGCTCTTCTCTTGTTTACATACTTGTAAACTTGTTATATATAATTGTAGAATATTTCAACTTGAATGGCTTGACAGCCCTTTTCAGGCATTATCTGAGCAATACAGCACATGTGAAGGGATTTTATTGATTCAACTGTCCTCTTAACCTAGTTAGGATTAGCACATCCTTGTTGTTGTTAAGTCTCCTGCACATACCAGTACATAAATCTGCTTCACTCCCAGTGGTCTATTCTTTATTTCTTTCAGGTCGTGTACGTGGTGTTGTCAGTGTGTTTGGCAGTGCTGTGTGTGATGAAAGTGGGTCAGGAGGAGGTTTGTGCGAGTGTTTTAGGTAAGGTGCAAGGTGACAGCGTCATTGTATTTGGGAAGGCAATATTATGGGTGCTGGTGCTGTTGTTCACTGGGTGCATGCAGCACCATCACAGCCGGGCCAGGAGCAGAGGATACCTGCGTTTCTACAGAGAGATGCAGGGACTGAAGCACCTGCCATTCACTGTGCACTCTGCAGGTACATCAAAATGCACTGACAAAATGTCAGTATGTCAGTAGGATATCCAGGTTCATGGATATGTCCATGTTCTGGTTTTTCCACAAGATGGCAGTAATGCTACAAATGTTTGTTTGTGTGCAGGAAATGTTTTGCTGCTGGTTGTTCTGGCTGCAAGACTCCAGACTCAAGTGGAAATCTACATGCTGCTCATTGTCCTGGGGCTGGAGCTGTTGGTGGCAGTGCCGTGCCTGCTCTATTACACAGGTAAATTATAATACTAAATTATAATATTGTTTCATTCTGAGATTGCTAATATGCCCTTTTGTAGAACAGCAGACCTTTCTGATGTTGCCTGAAGTTTGATTTTATAATGTGTAGCAGGTCTTCAATGCACACACAGACACACAGGACTTCTCCCTCCATACACACACACACACACACACACACACACACACACACACACACACACACACACACACAGTCTTTCCTTTTAAAAAAAAGGTCTATGCATGATCACAATCTAAGATCAATAAACTAGTGGACAGACTGCACTTGCTCTCTAGCCCTCACATACGTTTTGCGAGTAGTGTCTGTATGATCAGAATGTGACCAGAAGGAGAGAGAGATGTCCACTGTAAGGTTCCTTCTTAAATGCAAAGCCTGGGGTGTGACATGTTAAATATGAATCTTGTAATGTCCATTGATTTAATAAGCTGGTTGCTCCTGATGTTTTCCTCTGCTGTTAGATTTGTTACCTCATCATGTCTAACCTCTCTACATGAGGCTGCTGTGCTAACAGAATCACTAATGAAACTTTTTTTTATAGCCACAGTTGTGATTTTGGGAGACTTTATCAAACACACGTTGTCCTCACCTCACCATTAATAAGAATGACGATTCCATTCAAATGAGAATTATCTCACTTCTTTACAGCATGTATCACAGAAATGAATCTCATTCTGTATTATGTACGCATTTTAGGGTGTGTGTGTTTGTTGGGGATAGATTTATTGATTTTTCGTCCCCTGTCAGTCACATCCCTGATATCTATATTAATATGCAAAACTCTGTAGCATTTTATTTAATGGAGAATATGGAAACAACAGCAGTATACAAATATATTACAATTAATTACAAATATTTTGGATTTGCACCACACCAGTCTGCATTTGGTTTCATGATTTCTATCTTTAACGTTTTATATGACCAGTCAGGATAAATAAAGCTCTGTTTTCTCTTCAAATTCACTTCCCCTGATAAAAGGCAATATCATTTCTTCCATTACATTCGCAAACCTCTGCCACGGTGGGCCCATTTCTGGCATAGTGGTTTATGGAGAGTCACACCCTGTAGATTACATTACACAAATAGACACACACACACAAACTACCCCCACACTCTATCTGAGCACATTCGCATCACAATACCTGCCCTGCCCTTTTCAGACTCGACAGCATGACAATCAACCATTCAACTCCCAGTCCTCCCTCCTCCTCTCTCTCTCTCTCTCTCTCTCTCTCTCAATCTCTTTTTGCCAATCTGTTGTTTTTTTTGCAATCTTTGTTGGATAATACCTGTTCTGATCCAACTTTCGATCTTCTTTTCTTTTAACATCATTGGAGTTAGGAACTATTTCAATTCAATATTCTCCCTTTCAGCAATATGTGTGTTGTCTTGTTGAAATTACGTTATGCTACAAAAGCACAACAGGAGAAAAAAATTACTTTGTAACATAACACAATACTATGCCCTAACTGTTTCACTTTTATTGCCATGAAAGATTTACCTTCTTCTTCCCGAATACGGTGCACACCAGCCCATAAAAGTATAACGGGAATAGACAGATAGACGGATGTCTATGGACGGGCGCGACCTAACCTTAGACCATCTGCGCCCCTGCTTTACTAAATATTTAACTTCCCCACGAGATTGCTGTCAACATCCCTTCATCCAGATGTTTGTGCAGTCAGTCCGTCCACCCTTGTTCTAAATGGAAACATCTCAACAACTATTTCATGAAGAACTCTGCAGTTTGGAACAGACTTTTATCGTCTCCAGAGGATAAACCTCTGAGATTTTGGATGATCCTCTGACTTTGCTTCAAATTAACGATTTTAATGAAAAAAATTATGATTTACAATTGTTTGAAATGTTTCAACAAATGTTGTATGAATTCCCAGAACACACTTGCAACTCCCTTCAGGATAAACCATCACTTTTGTGATCTGGTGATGTTTCATCCAGCAGCACCATCTGATTAAAAACTTGTGCGCGTTACTTCTGTTAATGACCAGAAACACGGAAAAAACCGCTGAGCTTAACTAATACAATGAACCTGGCATTTACATTTATACCAGCTTAATATCAGCATGATGTCTGCATCAATTTTAGCCCGTCAAATGTTAGCATCTGGTTCAAAGCAGAGCAGTCTCATTACACATGATTGTTCCAAAAATGTAGCAACCTTGTCAGGACAAGAACACACTTTATAGCTTCAAAAGGTGTACTTTCCTCACACCCAATATCATGATCTTGAGTGTTGTCTGTTATGTACTTTTAAAAGTCATTACCTGTTAACATTTAATGACAAAAATAAAGTTCATTCATTGGCAATCCGGAGAAGGTTTTGTTTAGTCCAATACGCAATAAGGGAAAATGTAGTTAAAGATGCTCTATCAGAGGATATTGATATTGAAGAATGTGTAATTAAAGGAAATCCATATTAAAGGTGTGTTTGGCAGCTGAGGGGCACTGATTTTTGCTGCAGATACCAGAGAGGCAGGTGAGAAGATAAGAGGCATTAGGATTTAGCCTAGCCAAAGGGTAGCCCTCGACCCACTCCACCCAAACACACTAACACACACACACATTGTCCCGCTGTGTTTACAGTCAGGGTGATCCAGAGTGTATGTGGGGGTATCTGTGATCGCCTGCTACATTCCTGCTCAGATCAGTGCAGTCAGGCCTGACGCAAACCCAGCGACGCCTTGCAGCACAAACCTCTTTAAGCAAACACACACACACACACGCTCTGATGCGAAGTCAAGGTGACATCGCGAGGAAATAAAAAAATCTTTTTTTAGGAGACAGAGAAGGAGAGATGTAATGCCTGCAGCTATGAAGTCCATACAGGAAGGCCTCGTTCAACTTCTCTTTGAAGTGCATGCTCATTGTGAGTGTGTGTGTGCTTGTGTGTGTGTGTGTCTTTGAGGTTTGCTGTATTTTTCTGCCTCTCATTTTAACATGAATACACTCTCCTCTATAGAGCTACATACACATCAAAGCCATGTCTTGTCCTTCAAAGGCTTAATTTAGAATACTTCTCTCTCCTCTGCCAGGCAAGAAGTTAGTGTAAGCACTGCGGGGCACACAGTTACCACACACACACACAAACACACACACACACACACACACACACACACACACACACACATCCACACATCCCTACATACTTACAGTACACCGCTGTCACAAACAAAGCTTATGGACTGTAAGACAGGGAAAATGTCAGATGAGATAATGAAATGTTGCACACAAAGAATGTCATAGATTATTCAGTTTTCTCCTGTAAGCAGTGGTGAAGAAAATATTCAGATCTCACAGTCGTTGAAAGTATAAGTAATTTAACTACAAGTAATCTTTCTGTAAAGTGTTTGCATTAATTATAAAATGATGTGGAAATGTGCAGAAACACATTCTGAAGTTAAAGTATCCAAATGCAGATGAATGTCCTTTTTAAATGTTTTAGTTTAAATCAAATGAGGATCATAGGTTAAGAAAGATTAGACTGCCACTCCCATAAAGTTTTTAGTTTTCATTGAAAATTTCTACAGGCAATATTACAAACTATGTAGTCATATCATAGATAGTGACAGTCTGCTAATTCCCTTTCAGAGCTGCGTTCATCCTTCTTTAAGTGATTCTTCCTTTCTGCTCAGGTTTGTCCTTGAAGCAAATTTTTGCACCTTTTCTATCAGGTCTTCAGCTCCTGTAGAGCCAAGAACCAGGATTTACTTTTCAGCATATTGTCGACTTGCATCCTACTTTAAATTTCTTTATTGTCCTGTGTTACGACTGAAATGTGATCTTCCTCCTCTCTGCCTTTTCGTCTTGTGTATCTTCATCCTGTCTCCACATGCTTGCTGGGATCCATTTCCCTCTGGTTCTTTGATTTTTTTTGCTTCAAGCAGTGCGTGTACTTGTGAGCACTGTATGTGTTACTATAAGCTGTTAGCACCTCTGCAGCTTCACCGTTATCACCTGGAAATGTGCACCTCTTAATGGGTGATCCGAGCTTCTCAGATCTGCGTAGACCATGTCTGAGCACTGTATGTCCAACCGTGTGAGCGTGTGAAAGTCTCTATCAGGAGTGTGTGAAATGTGCCACCTCCTCCACACTGTTCCCTTCATCCTTCCATCCATCAATCCATCTATGCTTCCTGGTTTCTGTGTCCAATTTTGACCCCCTGCTGTGAATACACACAAGTCCACAGATTGGAAGGTCTTTCAGGTTTCTTGAAAACCTGAAAAGGTTTGAAAATGAAACATATTTACGGATATGTTTTAAAAGCTATGACTAAAGTGAAATAACATTTATTAAAAACCTAGATTTTTCAGATGTAATTCCGCTATTCATTTTCCATATTTAGGAACCTGCTCAAAAATAATGATTTTATTTCTGATCAAACACTAACATATGTGGAAAACAGAGCTTTAAGATCCGTCCCAACACTCACATTCATGATATTTGGTGTCTGGAAAGTACACGTTTCCAGATGTGTGAACTCTGGACTCCCTGAGTGACAGATTTGATATATTAAAAAAAAAAAAGATCAAATGCTTTGTTTCCCCCACAAGTCTTAATGAGTTGTTTATGTGAAAACAAGGTTTACATCTGTGAAACTAAAAATAACAACTATTCACTTGGAAAACAAAATCAATACTATTAAATAGCATAGACAAACCCTAACGTCTAAACATGTTTAGAAGGGAAGAAGACATCAAAAATCAAAATAGTAATCATGTAAGTGATTATTCAAGGAAGGCAATCATTTTAAGAGCAGGTTGCCTAGCAGTTCTATAAACTGAGGCTATAGTCCTCCAAACAGGCAGTCTAAAGTTCAAATCTAACCTTCAGCTCCTTTCCCACATGTCATCCCTCCCTCTCTCTGGATTCCTATTCTATCCATTGTCCTATCTTATTTAACCCCCCCCCCCCTCCAAAAAAAGAGAACAACATATTCTGTTCATGATTCCTTATTCTCATTCCTTTTTTAGTTATGAGGATAGTTATCATACTATAATTTTTCAAATGGAAGTTTTCAGACAAAACTGCACTTCAACTGAAGTATGCTGCAAAAATCCTATCAACATTTAACCTCTGGCATCTCTCAAAGTAGTTTTAAATTTATTATTCTTGATTGCTACAAATATCTTACTAAATAAAATTTGAGGAAATTAAAGAAACTTCCAGAAGAGTATTTGATGAAAGAGTTTCCCAAAAGGCTTTAAAAACACAGTTTTTCTTAAGGAGGTAAACAAAATGTCAAATTATTTGAATATTATTCCAACATAAAATAATATTATTAAAACCAACCAATGCCACATCAATTGTTTTTAACCAACTTAATTTTTATGTTTATAGGTTCTGTTTGGCTTGTTTTTTGTTTTGTTTTTCTTAGCATCGAATAGAAACATTGTCAAGGATGGTAGAATTTTAAAGGAAACCTATTATTAGAAACTTATTTCGGAATTGAAAATCATTATTTTGTGATGCTCAAATGTTGACCTTTGCAGGGATTAACTTAACTGTCTCTGCCTTTCTGGAATGTCTCTCTTTCTCACATACTTGCTTACTATTGCTGTATGTACAAACACACACAGACACAGACACACACAGACACAGACACACACACACACACACACACACACACACACACACACACACACACACACACACACACACACACACACACACACATAGGTTTAGGGCTTCATTATGCAGGAATGTGCAGTATTTCTTTAGATTGTGTGTCAGTGTGGATGCAGAGATGCTGCACTGTAGCAAAGTAAAGATAGCGCTCTTTAGAACCTCCCTGACAATTTCCTCTGGCTAATGACACCGAGTCTTATCAATACTGAGGCAGCTCCTCCCTCTACCCTTCCTCACTCACTCACCCAGCTAACTTCACACACCTCAGGCTTATCTTGATTCAAACAGCACCCGTATCTCCCATTTTTTAAGCACCCGCTCCTCTTCCGGCTTCTGTATACCCCATAGCAACACCTTGCTGCTAACCCCGCCTCCTGTGTAAAGGTGTACGTTTAGGGTGAGAGAATTAGAGGTTTGAGTGCAGGATATGGCAGCCCATAAGAGCTAAGTGCAGGATATAACAGTCTGTGTGTTTAGCAGAGGGATGGAAAACAGTAAAAAAAAACAAATGAGTGCTGTTTCTCACCTGAGTGGTTCATGTTTGCAGGACAGCTCTCACTGCACTATAACATCTGTGTGCAAGATGAAGTGTCAGTTTTGATTTCTGTGTTTGTGGTATTAGTGAAGGTGATGCGGTTCAACAGAGAGCGAGCGGCACCAGACGTGAGCCAAGAGGAACATTCACGCAACTTCAGCGTCACAAGCGTGCCGACTGAGACCGGCTTCAGGTACAAAGATTACACTCAAGAATACATCCCCAGTGTTGCTTCCAGCTCTGCAGACATAACATCATATATAGGCACTTTTCCTGCTCCAAGTTTCCTGCTTCTGAAAGTTCTGTTACAATTTATGTTGAATAACATCATTGGTCAAATTTTGACCTTCTCATGTAAGATTCATCCTAAACATGTGTCTTCCTTACATTTGTCATTTCTCACCCATTTTCTGGAATGAAGGTAAACAAAAATCCTGCACATTTATACAATTGAGTATTGTCTATCTATGAGGAAACACTGTGATGTGACTTGCAAATAATCATTTCTGCTGATAATGCTTCCCTTTTTAAAGAACAATAAAAAACAAAACAAATTAAAGTAGGACTTTAGCTAAGCTAGAGAGCTGCAGGTCGAGTACCGCAGGTCCAAATATTCGATTAATTGACCAGTCGACACCTAAATGATTAGTTGTCTCAGCTCTACAAGTGTTCTTGTTTTTACACTTTTTTTTCCTGATCTCATCGGAACAACATATAGTGTGTGAGGGAAGAATAAGGAGCTCGCGTTCATCTTGGCTAATGGACAGGCAGTGCAAATGTGTACCTTATTTGTTCGTATCCCACAGAACATAAAGATTGTGTGCTACTATGTGTCACAGGGAGTGCTCGAGTCTTGAGGAGGTGGTGGAGAAGCAAGCCGACCTGATTGAGTACCTGAAACAGCACAACACCTTACTGAGCAAAAGGCTGCTCAACCTCACCGCTCAGCACTGACCACAGTCCAACCTCCTCCTGGGCCTCCTCTTCCTCCAAAACTGTGAGGAAAGGAAGGGGATCTGTGGATTTTGAAAGAGCGGACTCAAGCTTGGAAGAAACAGTTGATAAAAACACTATTAAGTAAGACAATCCCCGCGCGCGCGAGCACCTGTGCGCACAGACTTGAAGACGGAGATGGAGAGATTGCGCAGGAGGAGGTGAGCTGTAAGTGTAGGGCAGTTAAAAAAGGGGAGGTGGTGGGAGGAGGAGGAGGGGAGTCATGGGTCACAGATCAGAGGTGAGGGGTTTTTATCACTGTGTTACGACCCTCAGTGACCCACGTTTGCTGCCGGTTGTGTTACTGTGAGAGAAACAGAAGGGGCAAAATAGTTTTAGAGATCATTTGCACTAAAGTGGGGGAACTGAAAGAGGAGGAGTTGGAGGAGGGAGCGAGTAAAATGTCTGAAAGTGCTTTTTTATTTGTCTGATTGTGTAAATGTTTCAATTGGTTGTAGTTTTTTTTTTTTCTATCTTGTTCAGTAATGTAGGCTGTGTGTATTTGGTCTGATTCCAATAAATCTATAATAATCTCAAGTTTTGTGTGCAACAGTTAAGTGTTAACTTTGTGTAGGGTAAAAACACAAACAATAGTACTGCTGACACTTTCAACAATTACTTGGTGTGAATGTCTTTCCCACCCGCCCTGGCTTCTTTCTCCGTGTTGAATTTCAACAGTCACGGGAATCTTCGTTAACGCAATATCGAGTTCATCATTTGAGCCCTTGGCGTTTTCCACCCATTGAGATCTCTTTATGCTCTTGCGTCTGTTAACACCACAGGGGAGCGCCGCTTTTACGACTCCTTTCCCATGTAGCTTCTCATTGGAGCTCTGTGTTTAAATTGGGGCCTTTAGGTTTCACATTCTAAGATATTTGTTTGGAGTAAAAGTTGTCCATATTTAAATTATATCTACCCTAAAAACTTTGATTTGTAATAACCCATTATGTATCCTGAAATGCTTTTTATAGTAGTTGATTGAAAAAAGGAGATACAACACACTTCATTGATATATTTTTATTTTTAAAATTTTAAAATTCAATCAACATTTGAAGTGCATACATCCATAATAAACACTTTGAAAGGAATGCTCCGAAGTTGCTGTTCATCTTAGCTGCAGTCGCTCAGATGTTTCCAGCTCTTTGGTCCGTAGCTTTTAAGTTAATTGTCGACGTCAGATGTTGATGTGGCTCCTTCTGTCTTTGCTTTGTCTTTCCCTCTTCTGCTGGTGAAGAAGAGGAGATGCCGCTTGCAACCTGACACAAACCCAGACCAGTGGCCACCGGGATGCCATAACATCACATATTCTACATTTGTTGGAATGTATGTAGCTGCAAAGACATGATAGTCATGTTGTGACCTTTTTAAGGTGTCCCATAGTTTAGCTCCAGTTCACAGTTCTTGGTTCTGGGGCCCTGCTTTTGGCCACACACTGCCTTTGTGTGGTGTTTTTCTTTTCTCTTTTCTTAGATCACCCTCAGAGTTGTGCCTCAACCTGTAATGGAAATAAAAAAAATCAATTAATTTTCGGCTTAAACAAGTTCAAAATAAGAATAAGTAACTTTCCATGTACAGAAGTCAAAATTAAAGCTGAATGGCCCATGGCCCAAAAGCAGCAGTCTTCATCATTAGTGAGATTTATGTCTGCACTTCTGTTCTGCGTGAATACACACCTCTGCCACTATTCACACACACCTACTTAACTGCCACCTGCTGGCTCTTCAACTTGAATTTTGTACTTAATGCTGGACAGCCCTGGGTCATTACTGTTTTTTTTCTTTTTCTTTTTGTTGTCACAGAAACACATGTAACAGCACACATGTCTCACCTTAGGGGAAGGGTACCCTGGAGTGGAGGGGTAAGCAGCGCCTGTGTGGGCAGTGGTGTCTGTGGTATTTTCTTCTCAGGTTAAGGAAATCTGAAAGAAAGAAAAAAAGGAGAGTTTAAATTTAAAATGAAGAAAAAAACAACAACTTGACAACCAGAAATAAATCAGTTTCTAACCTGCCATATGTATTTCTGATTAATGTTAGACTACTGGCATAGGTGAACAGCTTAGAACAGGGAGTCAAAGGTGCAAAGGCAAGTGAGACTGGACCTGCTTTCTTACAGCAGAGCTACCCCCTTCTAATAAACCGGGACACACTTGATTATTTTTTTTAAAAGTCCCTAATAAATCCACTTTGACTCCCGCAGTTCACAGACTACCAGCCAGGCCCAGGAAGAGATAAACTGCCAGATGACTTTATGACTCCCTCTTCCTCACCCCTCCTCCTCCTCTTCCCTCTGAAAGAAAATGCTCCCCACGCCTGGAGGTACACTTCTTTACACTTGGCACTGCTACTCCATGTCATGTTAATAAAGCTCGGGTATTTGCATGGCGTTTTAACACCGCGATTAACAAAAGCAGGCCAGAGTGCCTTCCAGCCGGGGACAAAGGGGGCTCTCTAGGGTCGCTGTGCGATCCCCGGCGGCTATCCGCTCCCTCCCTCTTCCTCAAATCATCCTCTCCCTTCCATCATCACATGAACCGAAACACGACCTCTAGCCTGACGCTTCTCTGATCAACAAGCGCAGATTAAGTCCGGATTAAAAAAAAACATCTTGGATCAAATTTGCGCAACAAAAAAAAAAGCCATGCCACAAGAAGTCGCAGCACTAACTCTACTTTTACCAGCAATTAAAAAAAAATATATATATATATATATATATATATATAAGCTATATTTCTGAACTTTGTCGATTGTTGCCTGGTTAAAGTAAAGTTTATTAGATAAACTCAAACATATGCTGCACTTTGAGTGTGCCAGTGTTGTGGCCGTGTTGGAAATTTCGCCTAAGCTTGCAGGAACAACCCCAATTAAATAAATGTATTTTTAAGGCAATTAAGACCATCTCTGGTTATCTTGCTATAGCATAAATTTTAAAAAAAGGAAATTATTACAGGCCTACTGAAATATTCGACAATGTAAGAAAACCATTAGCTAATTCTTATGATTGAGTCTCAGGAATAAAACTTTTGATTTCTTCAAGATGAAACAGTGACGTTGGCTTTGCACCTCTTTTTCTCTTTTATATATTTTTTTTGGTTTTATATTTTGGCCTGCGCTGTTCGCTGTAGTTAATATAGGTTATAATAGGTGAATATTTACAGTCTATGGTTAAAGTAAATCAGCCCAAGAAAGCGCCACATATTGTGCGGATTTGTACACACACAATAATGATTGACGGGCCATTACTTCATCTCTTAGTATGTTATCGCACATATTTTTTTACATTTTCCTAAAGAATATTAGATAAGAAGTAACTAATCATTTATTAATTTAAGTTTTAAATGTACATGTACATTTATAATGTGTCTAGTAGCAAGAAGTAGGCTACTGTTGCTATGGTTACCTTCTGATTTATCCATATTTTGCGCAAGGATTTGAAAGCAGTTTCAACTCTTGACCTGGACCATTTTCAAAACAGCTTTCCTTAAAATGTTTAAGGGACACCTGCCGCGCTGGTTGGAAAATGTTGACGGTAAAGTTTGGTGCCTCTTACCTGGTCTGGCGGAGGAGATTGGCGCCACAACAGCTACGAGCAGCAAGAGCAGGTACAGCAGGTTGAAGATCTTCATGGCTATAGGCCGCTTTTTATTGTATCTTCTGAAAGGCTCAGTCAATGATAATCTTCAAAAAGTTTCTAGAGGCTCGCTGGTTCTTAGTTGGACTGTTGGTGACGCTCTGGGATGTTTAATTCTCTTTTTCTCAGTTTCAGTCCAGAAGATGCTGCAGCAGAGTTCAGTCCGCTGATGTCCCTCTTTTCTCAGGAGACTGATGAGTAGGTCCCAGAGGAATGTGTGTGTCCACCAGTGTTTGTGTGTCCAGTGAGAGTGATTGTCTCTGTGTCTGAGAGCAAAGTGACAAAGGTGCCTTTCCCCCCATCTCCTTTATACAGCTTTCTAGAGGGAGGGGGGTATGGGTGGGGGTGAGGGTGCAATGGCTCCCACAGCAGCCCCCTCCTCAAAGCCCTGACACACACACACACACACACACACACACACACACACACTAAAGCATTGCACATATTGACCCCACATGTAGAGGGTAATTCAAGTGACAGGAAGCCCCCTCCCTGCCCTCTAACTGCCCCTTGAACACACACTCCCCTGCATGCTCCTTTTTGCGTATGCATTCATATGTGTGCAGCTATAAATGATTGAGATATTCAAAGAGAGCGGAAGAAGCAGTCAAATTTGATATATCACTTATAAGATTAGAACAGAGATACTAGAAACTGTACTTGAAAGTGGCAGGCTCTTGAGGCCAGATCCCCCCCCCCCCCCCCCCCTCCTCCCTCACTTGTCCCCTACCTACCCCCGCACTGAGGAGGACACACATCTGGGGGTTTTGGGTGGTGTTGGTGTTGGTGGAGAGGGGTGTTTGCACTGAGAATTTTGGGAGCAAGGGTCCCGAATGAATTAAAGCCAGTGATGCATTGGACTAACAATACTTAAAGAAGTCTGACTGTCTGTCTGCAGGACTGTCTGTCTGTCTGTCTGTCTGTCTGTCTGCAGGACTGTCTGTGGGGAGTGTGTGTTCGTAGGCTTGTAGTTATAAGTATTCTTTTAAGACAAATAGCTTACATGTAGCATGAAGTTGTCTGCCCACTAATGCTAGTTGTCATCCTAATTATTTATTCCCTAAAAAGCTTTCAATTGTCTTAAGAATAAGTGAAATTGTTTTCAAAAAAGTATCACATTTTTAAAACGAAGAAGAAAAGACTGCATCAAATGTCTCGTTTAATTCCTTCTTGATTTGATAGTTTCTGATTTGACCTTTAATTTTAGACTCTTTTAGACAAAATTGAAAAGTGATGTCTAGAATTCTTAGAGGATCTAAGAATCTACTTACAGGAACTTTGTTTTTAGAAGTACGGAGAGTAAGAAGATATTCCCAGCCCCGCTTTTTGGGGCTGTCAGTTGGTGGTACATGAGGGGATTTTCTTTCAGCAGGTAACCCAGTTCACTTGGCATTAGCTCTGTGGTTGCCAGCGGCTTTTGCAAAGTGTTGGGACTCATTAGCGTGTCTGCTTACGGCTGTCTCTGTGGACTGAGTCTCCATTCAGCACCCAACTAATGAATTAACACATTAAGATGAAATGTCAGCCATTACATGTGAATGAGGATTAAGAGAAACAGCAGGACACTAATGGACCAGGGGGCTCAAAAATAGTCTCAGAGACTTTGAACAAGCATCTGGACCGCCAGCTCCTTTTAGTCTTAAAATTAGACAAAAGGAGCCAAAAAAAGGTCTCTTAGTCTGTGGGGTGTTTCAGTGGCATGTGTGCTTGTGTGTGTGTGTATGTGTCAGTGTCATCATGTCTTTTCAAATGTTACCTTTATTGCTTTATGGTGTTTGCAAAAATGTTACTTGAAATGACAGAGATTCCTCATGGATTTGGCCAACGTACCAACACACACACTCTTGTACACACACACATTCATCCTGCTGCAAATACTCAGCTGAGGTATGTGGTTTGTTTCAGTGGTAGTCTGCACTTTGCATATCAGCTGCCATTGTCTTTTAAAAAACTTGTATTTTCCTTATTTGAATATGCTAATTTTGTCTCAATTGTCATTCAGAGCCACCTGGTTTCCGCTGCATCCAACTGCTTCTCCAGTTTCTACCCGGCTCTCTCTCTCTCTCTGTTTCTGTTTTTCAAACCACAAACAAGTGAATCATACCAAATTCTCCCCACCAGGTTTCTTATGTGACTGAGCAGAACATGTTGTAATATTTGCTCTGCCTGGGGATTATACGTCTTTACAGGGATTACCCAGCCGGCTCAAACACTCCCCTACAAGGGAGTCACACACACACACACACACATACACACAAACAGAGGGAAGCCTCTTGTTAACCTGCATCACTGCCTTGGCAGGGCTGCACTGCACAGATGAACCTTGCTCCACTTTTAAAGTTATTTCCACATCACATTGTCTGAAAAACACCCCAGAGCTATGCTCTATTGGTCTATTGTTTACTTGAAATTGCTCATAAGTTTCCAACAATGTATCGTGTTGCCAGTTGCTCTGTTTCGTGCTGTTAAATTTCCTGATTGTTTATATGTTAAAAAGTGGTCACTACTCCTGAGGCTCCCTGTATTCGCTCTGCTTGTATAGCGCCCCCATAAACAGAGGTGAAGTACTCGCCGCTCTAGCCCCTGGTCTGATCCACACCCCTGGCTCTAAGCTGCATGTCACCCTAATTCTCTTTTCCCGTCATTTCTTGTCTCTCTTAAGGTGTCTTTTTAAGTCATAAAGGCTTAAGAAAAACCTTTTTCCAAAAAGTGTTTTTTATTAGTAACCAATTTGTAGCAAATTTATCACACTGGTGGTAACTTTCTGTCATCCCTGCAGTGTGTTGCTCCAGACAGAGTTTTGCTGCAAACCCATTGCTGTAATTACTACTGCTACTATAGTCTGAGTCTTATTATTAGCTGTGATCTTTATGACATAAGAGGAAGCTTCAGCCTCTCCTCATCTCCTGAATTGTCACTCTTCCCTCTCTCTCCCATCATATCCTGACCAGGACCAACAGATAAAAGAGCTTCCTCTCTGATAAAACTTCTTGAGAGGAACAGTGAGTCATAAAAACACTCTGTTTCTTTTCCACTCTGCTGAACCAAACTGCAATGTACACAAGAACTCATGGCATAGACAAATACAGAAGGGTAACAAGTTAGAGACAAAAAAAACTAGTCAGGTGTCGCTCCAACCTGAGTCTTCAGAACAGCTTTATTTGATTCTGGGCAGAGATTCTCATCACTCATCTTTATACTGGAGGGAGATGAGTCTTTAAGAGTCGGGGGGGGGGAATTAAAAAGCTTAACTTTAAAAGGCTAACAATAGAAGCAGTGTCCTGAAAATATGACATGACAAACCTTGAGTCAATAGTTTGTCTACAATCAGTGATGTCATTAAACTACTGTTGCTGCTCCACCTAAATGTTTTCAATGTTATAGATCATAATCTCGCTTCAGTGTTCAGTTGGGTTATTACTGATGACTGTAAAGAACATTTCATTCACATTAAGACAATAGATTGTTTGCTATCAGAATATTGTCATGAAATATATCTCTCATGCTTTAGACCTAGTTGGGCAGCAGAACTCATTCAAGGATGATCTTGAATCATATTGCCATCAGGGTAATGGAGTAACAGGATTATTTTCACTGGCTGAATCCAGTTGAGACATCTGTCCAGCTAAGATGTTTGAAACGTTTGTTTCTGTTTCTGATCACCTTTTTATTTGAACTTTTGATTGGATACTTTTCGACTAAGATCAAAGTTTGTCTGTTTTAGACGACGTAATTGAGGTAATATGTAGAAAATATTTGCTGTTTTAATTAGGTTACTGTTTCTCATGTCAAGGTGATTCATAAAAAGCATATTCATGGTATAAAAACTGTTCTAGAGGTTAGCGTAGGAAAAGGGTTTAATTCTTTGTGATAATTGATGAGTTGTGAGGAGCAAAAACGTGAAATG
This sequence comes from Labrus bergylta, assembly GCF_963930695.1. Lineage (NCBI taxonomy): Eukaryota > Metazoa > Chordata > Actinopteri > Labriformes > Labridae > Labrus > Labrus bergylta. Next base: position 22,319,168 of record NC_089195.1, read on the forward strand.
CTGCTGGTTTACCTTTGTCATAAGGAGATAGTGTCTGCGTTGTTATGTTATGTATGACAGTAACTAAATATCGTTGCATTTTAGCATGTTGGTTGGACAGAAATATGGGTATTGCGTCACAGATGCTCCTGGGAAGTTGCGATTGCTTTTTTTTCTTCTTTACCATTCTCTGACATTTGTGGACCCAATGAACAAGATTTCATACAATAATTTACAAGTAAAAGAATGTTTTATACATATTTCCCACACATTAACATACACATCAGATATTTCTCACCTTGTATCTCGTGTATGGTGTCTGTCTCTCTCTTTTTTATTTAGTGAAAGCTTGTTATTCTATCTTGAAAACTTTCCTTTGTTTGCAGTATTTGGCTTATTTGTAGTAATTTTACTTTGTATGTGTTTACATACAATGTTAACAATAGAAAGTGTTTCAAAAGTATAATTAAAGTTGTTTTGACTGCAGTTCTCTCTTAAGACCCACCTATCAAGGGGAAAACAGAAGAAGGTGTTGTGAAAGAGTGATTAGCAGAGATGTTGTGTGCCGCGAAGTCTGATTTTTGGGGTGTTGACCACAGTCTGTGCATGTGTGTGTACGAGTGTTGATTGTGATCTGATGGGTCAGTTCGTTGGCTGTCGTTACACTGATAGCTGCTCTGTTGTTATGCCATAAGGTCGTCAGTGTTAATGAGGGCCACTGCCTGCCAGAGCTTAATTACTCTTAAGACCCTTTATCTCCAATTGCCCAATACAGACCCCAATGGATGCACATACACATGAACAGTATGGAACACCCAATACACACACAAAGAGTCCTGACCATCAGCACACATCAGACAACACAAATGAGCCGGGCGTTTTTTCTCTTTTTTTTCTGCTCTCCGTGAAGAGAAAGATAGAATCTCACGATGGTTGATTAACTTGGTCTTTATTCTGACGTGGCTCCTCCCCTCCGTGATGGCAACTAGACGGCTGACTGCAAAGAAGTGACGGAGGGCTCAGGGGGCAAGGGGCAAACTCAACAGGGAGCAGTCTCTAACCTCCCCAGGATGTCCCCCCAATGGGGCCAAAAGTCACTTGGTTTGTTAAATCCTAACCCAGACACAGCGGCTGCTCTGCACACACAAACTGGGTATCCACCCTGAATATTGGCCTTAATGCTGCAGAAAGCAGTAGTCACAAATACACAAAGTGCATTGGGAAAAACTGTATGAAGAATGTAGTGCAATAAAAGTACAATTTATTTACCTCTATGATGAAGTGTAACTAAGGATGTACTTAATTATGTCTTGTAACATCTCACCACTGCTGAATTGTGTTCATGTAATACATTACAGTTATTAAAGTGGACATTTTCAAGATTTGTATGAGATGGTACTGCACAGAGGGCAACTACATTTTCATGGGGGAAACAATTAGGTATAGCCTTTATTTCATAAAACTTAACACTATATGCCATAATGACATTTTTTAATCAACCAAAAAATAAAATCTGTCAGGTAGTTTTAAGAATTCCAGAGTACATGAAAGGATCCTGCGGTGCTACAGATCAAGCAAGAGATCTGTGACTGCTACGTTGGCTTCTGCCCAGCCAGCTTCATGATCACTCTCTGCTTTCTATTAAATTTCTTTGGCTTCTTTACTTTGCAGACAGCTTCTTCTGAAACAGAGAAGACACCCATCAGGAGAGCTGACACTGACAAGTTTGTGTGTGTCATACAACGGAGGAGGATGGTGTACCTGGATCTGCTGCTTGTGGTTGGAAGTAAACTGAAGCCAAGCTGAAGAGAGAGAAGATGACGAAGGCAACGATGATGAAGGTCAGCTCAAAGCCAGTGAACGGCAGTTCCATCTACACACCTACCTAACACAAAGCACACGTTTCATTGCTACTAATCTGAGATTTGGGCAGCAAATTAGAGGTTTGGAACCAGGATAGTGTACAGATACTATATGTAAAGAAAATTAAGTTTTGACAAGTCTTTAATTCAGAGTGAAAGCTCGTTTTACTGTTTGACAGCACATAGCCACTGTGTTGCATTAGATACAAGAGCTGCAGACACACAGCATGCGGTGCAGTATCTGTCTGTGCCACTAGGGGGCCTTATAACCTCGTTTTAATTAGATATTACCTAAGACTGTTTGTGTTAGTACTGCTCATCCTCAGTTTACCCACCCAGTTCAGGTCTGGGAAGAGCTTTATGGCTTAGCTACAATCATCTCTTTACAAGTACCATTTGAAAAAGTTATCCTCGTAAAACCAACTTAGCAGTACATTGTGTTAGATGATGTTAGATGACAAAGTTACCTTAAACCAAAATGCCTAAATTGTCTAAATTAACAAACTTTCTCATATGATTGCTGATTGCTTTATGTTAGCCATAAAGTAATCAGCGTACATATCTAAACATTGCTCTAATTGACTCTTCAGGTAAGTAGATTGGTAAAAACACTCTTGAAACACTAATTTTAGTTTCAGATGATCATGCTGCACATTACCACCTAACACTGAATGACTCAGATGGCCTGTGATTCACACTGTATTTTGTTGCTTTAGATTTGCTCCATCATAAGAGCTTCACCTGGCATGAGCTGGCAAGAATGATTCAATTTCACATAAACAGAGGCTTTAGTCCTCATGCATGTCTACTCCCCTCTCTCTTCCCTACATTTACTCTTGATCTTTAGCAGACCTATCAATACAGGTGAAAATTTAAAAAAGAATGATTCAAACATATTATTCCTGAAGAATAACTTCAGAGCTCAACAAGATCCTACATGCACATATCTTGTTTTTGAACTAGATATTTAAGGTGGGAAAAAAAATAGCATTTCATGACAGATGATACATTTCTTGTGGAGCAAATCAAAGAGTAAGATATACCTGAAAGTAGATTTTAAGACTTACCAGGAAAAAAGTATTGTGGAGCAGAACAAAGACTTCTTTGTGTCTTAAAATACTGTCGCAAAGTATTAAGATACATTCACAGTTAGTTGAGGCAGGCGTTTGTTTATTTGATTTTTCTGACACTGTGCCATCAGAGCCACTCCTCCTGCTTCATCCTGGAGGTAAAATAGCACCGGATCCTATAACTAAGTACACACACACACACCCGTTCAGAGGTCACTGTTCAGACTTTGTTCTAGTAACTGATCACAATTGAATACGAAGCTCTGGCTGCCACGTCCTCATATGCCACAGAACAGGAAGGACGAGGTTGGCTAGAAGTTTTTCATTCTTAATCATCTGTCAATGACGTCTGTGGTCAGACGATCTCTTCAACTCCCTGAGCTGCCGTTGTTGTCTCTGTGATGGGACAATGCAATAGGAAAAGTTGTCACTTACTCTGGTTTTATACAAAACTTTATATATGATAGATTCATATTTTTTTTAATATAATAGATGTATGTATATATTCTAGATAAAGAAGAATCAAATGACTGATGAACCAGTTTAGTCTCTAAAACTTGTGATGGGTTTAGAAAACATACATTATTACATTATTGTATACATGTTGCCTTATTCATCATCGATCTATTTGTTTATTTACTTATTTACATAGGAATCCTTTAATTTTACCATGGTCACAAATGCTATTCTTCCTGAGACATAAAAAAGACAAATCATTCAAGATCACAAAGAACCCGGAGGGATTTCCCTTTAAATGCCCTCAAACAGTGTTTTTGGAAAAATAAATGGTGATGGAGACAGAAAGTATAGGCAGTGATAGAAAATGAATTGTGAAGATAAAGATATTTCTGTAGTTGATGTTTTTTTTTAAATTGCTTGACATATCTGTTATATTTTATCAAACAGAAACTGATTATTTCCTGATTACATTTAAGACTCCGTAATCATTTTATTAGATACACAGCTTAATACAACAAACCCTTCAATAAACCTACCTTTATGGAGGTTTAGATTGAGTTATTTTTGTTGATTTAACATAAACTTATTGTCAGATCTGCTATCTGCAATGCTGTTTAGATGTATCTTACAATATACATTGAGGCGTTTCGAAAAAACAAAACAAGACACTGCTGTTATTATAACTCGAATAGATATACTTTCGATATGCCTAATATTACTGGGCTCTGCTTTTCAAGGCAGACATTCTAACTGCTTCTGGATAGCTGACATTTAAAGAGTGACGATAAAAAAGGCCCCACAGCATTTTAGAAACAAGTTACTAACTCAGATACATTTGGAACTCATTCCACAGTATGGCTTCAATTGGAATTACAGCAATCATCAATATAATAATTAGTCTGAATTTTTACACTATTCACAAAACATTATTATCAGTTTCAGCAGTAAACATTGCTAAAAAGGCATTACAACGCCCTGACAGGTAAGCTGTAGAGTATTATTGCATTGTAATAAAGGGGCTGTTTCTAAAGTTGAATCCAACATTAGAGTATTAATGAGGGTAAACTACGTAGTACAAAATGATCATATCATTAAATCAATACATTTCGAGAACATCGTCAACAAAAACGTAGGTAAGGTATTAAAGAAATAATTTAGGGTGACTTAACTAAAAGTGGAATGAAATTGTAATGTATACAACACAGAAATGAACAGATTTAGTTTACCAGAGGTAGGATTGATTACAGGGTTCCCTCTAAATAGCTTACTTATTGACAAAGTAATATCTTGGAATACCTTCATGGAAGTAGAATTAATTCCACCATGGTTGTATTAGACTGCTTGATTTACTAAATGAACTGAAAACTGGTTAAAGTCAAAGGGCATCTTGTTTTCTACTCCTGACATGAACTTTTGCCCTGTTTGAGAAAACACAAGAAGATGGCTAAAGTAACAAATTGTCTGTAAAGTTTCTTAATGGGAAAAGTCAGACACCTGTATCATTTTGGTGCGTGATTCCAGTTTTACCATTGGAGGGTGCACTGTCCTCGTTGAGCATCCCAGTGAGTGTGAAGAGGGCGAAAACCAGGAGAGAGAACATGATCGTCAACACCTCCACCTCTGCCAGTGAAGATTCCATCTACAGCGACTGCCAAAGCCACTGTGAACGTCTCATCCAAAATCACCTGCTTTGTAGGTCACACTCGTACTCCCATCACATAATGGAACAAAACTAGGTTGAAACACAAACCCAGAGTTTGGTAGTGGAGCATTTTCAGCAGCTTCCTTAACATACACATACTATCTCCCCCCCCCTCTCTCTCTCGCTCTCTCTCTCTGTTGTGTCTCCCTCTGGACCACAGACTTGCAAAACCTGTGAAGAGCTAACTAACACATCGCCTCTCAAGTTCAAGTGAGATCATATGAACCCTAATAATTAATGGGCCCTGTGCCTGTGTGTTAACCAGTAGAAATGCACCACGTTAAACGAATAAATTATTCAAACTTTGCGATTTTTTTTTTTTTTTTTTTTAGCCATAAATGGTCGAGCGGCTTCAACATTTCAGCATGGGTTCACACGTTCATGTGCGGTTCAGAAATAGAAACATAGGGGAAGATAGTGCTCAAACGGTTTACTGTAAAAAAAAAACCCTGTGATGTGATAGTGCTCCTTTTACAGTGGAGCAAAAAGATTTCATCTACTTAAATGAACTCATCATGACTAAACGTAGAAACTGCTTTAGATGCACTTTAGGGCTGAAGCTTCAGCAAGCTACAAGTGTTAATGTGATAAAATACAGAGAGTCTAGACTTCCCAATTTTCAGTGCAGTTTCAAAAAAATGCCTATAAATGTGTGTGCATGAGAGCAAATGTGTCAAAAGGATGTGGCTAACATACTTTTTACACTCATATATATTTAGAACCTCTTTTGACAACTTCAGAGCTTTGAGATAAGGTTTGCTGCAGCTTGCAAGTGGTGGCACCAAACAAACAGGAGACAATAGTGATGTAACAAGATATAACAAGATCTGCTCTTTTTGTAAAATGTCTTAAGATAACATTTGTTCAGTTGGCGCTATACTAGTAAAGATTTGTTGACCGATTGAGAGAAGGAAGGAATGCAACATTATCATTAACAAGATCAGGTAAAAGGCTTATTGACTTAATTCTTTGGTTTTAAATTTTGACCTGGCCATACATCTTCATAAACAATCAACACAAACAATAAGAAAATACAAATACATACAAAAAATGTAAGATAGCAGATAGCAGCAGTATACACTGATTGAAAAATGATCTTGCTCTCAATAGCTAATTTCTATAATTTTGAACAGGGGATTATTTTTACATAATTCATGAGTTTTTAATATTTAATGGCTAAGAGTTAATGAACAGCTAAACAATAAGGGGCGTGCCTTGGTTGACTGACGGAGGGTGCATTCTAAGCTCCACCCCTTAATTGTTTCTAGATTGATCAAAAGTTAGTTGGAGATAACATTTCCAACATGGCAACCAACATCACTTGTCTTAAAAATGCCAGTTCAGAACTCTATGGGTGACGTCTCTTAGTTAAGGTCCATGGATTAATAGGTTGGTCTGACAGTAAAACTTAAACAATTATTTTTATTTTTGGAAGAAGTGGACACGTGTCAGTGCGCAGTCCACGCTCTTGTATAACTTTTATTTAGTTTGTCACGTCATTGATCACTCTGAAGTCACACAACATCTAGTTACATCAAACATAATCCTCACTGCCTGAGACCCCTTGAAACCGGATTACACCCTCACCGCTTGAGCACACACACACACACACACACACACACACACACACACACACACCACACGTTTTCTTTGAGACTAAGGTTTGTTTTTGAATGTTCATTTATTTAATTCTGTGTTGAGTTAGACCACTAAGGTGCCTTCATACCTTTAATTTGACAGAAGAAATTTGGTGCCTATCAAGGCATTTTCTCTCACCAGGGAGTCCCTGAACAATTAGGCTTTGTGTGTATCTGTGTGTGTGTGTGTGTGTGTGTGTGTGTGTGATGCTGTTGTCCATGTGCACAGGTTGCATAAGCTTATTAGCAGCAGCACTGGTCAGCGGAGGAGATTGAGGTTAGTCTAAGCCCTAATCCTTATGGACCGTATGCTTATTTCCCAGCAAGCACGACAAAATCATGGCTCCACCCCTGAGAGAAAAACACACACAAACACATGCACACATACGAGCATATTCCCTGCCTCCTTGTTTATGCTCAGCTCCACCATCTCAACTCTTCCTCTCTCTCTCTCTCTCTCTCTCTCTCTCTCTCTCTCTCTCTCTCTCTCTCTCTCTCTCTCTCTCTCTCTCCCCCAGCAGGAGGGCAGTGGAGGACGAGAAGGCGGAGGAGGAGGGACAGGAGAGGTGCACACAGTTTCCCAGTCGTCATGGCGACCTCACACCCCACCATCTTCAGCGCTGTCTCCGTGTTGCCACGGTGACCTGAACTCATTCCATCCCTGCTCCACTTGATGATCCGGATTGGGCTGATAAAGAAGAGGTGATCCGGGAGCGCTGTACCGTATTGTTATAAACAGCCTGTGGATGGGACAGAGGATTACGCGCACGGACTCAGATCGGAGGACAGGAAGGCATATTGTGTTGGGAATGCTGTGGGAGTAGTACCGGAGTGTTGCCTGGAAACAGCAACATGCCAATACAACAGATAACTGTGGTTCCGGCCAAAGAGAGCGCCAGTTCCAGCAAGAGCTCCTCTCGTTCCAAAGACAAAACAGAGGTGAGTTTCTGACCTCTTCACATTGTTTACAAGCCTCTGATATGTTGACTTCTTTTATTTTCGCATGAAATGATCAAAACTAGTGTGAAGTTCGTCAAATTATAAAGGCCTAAGAGTGCAATGTTGTTTTTATGTTTTAAATAGAAGGCAGAAGTCATTTGATTGGTCCTTAAGTGACGATCTTGATGACAGTTAAGAAGACAGTGTTTGTGTGTGTGTGTGTGTGTGTGTGTTTGTGTGTGTGTGCATTTGTGTGTGTGTCAGTCCCCAGTGTCAGCTGTCTTTTCAACTCCCTCACACGTACAGTATGGATGCACTCAGCAGCCTTTTAACACTGTTCCCTCGCTTGGGGCTTGATGCCTATCCAACTGCATCTTCTATTGAGCCCGAAATCAACAAATCATGACATTTGTCATCACGGAACATCTCGGAGCTTCTATTCACCTCACATCACCTCACGTTACGTCACACAAATAAAGCTATAATGTGGTTTTTCAAAGACAGCAGGGGGTATTCGCTGTTGCCAGAATTAGGGATTTACAGCATGAAGACATGTAAGTCATCATGGCAGTAGATGAAGTTGGATTGTTGTGAAAAAAAACTGATGTTGTTAAACACATGCAAGTGGTCAAATGGTTGTTGCAAAGTTAGTTTGTGTATATTTGGTCTCTAAATCCAAGAAAACAAACCAATCATCAAAATGTCGGTTCTGTGTTGCTTCACTTTGAATGAACACTTATTCTGTAATGTTCTTCTTGAAGTCAGTGATGTGTCAAATGATTTAACTTCCTCATATTTAGCACAGAAGTGTCAATTAGTCTTTCCCCTGTCAAAGTGACAAGACCTGCATCTGAAACTATCATGAAAACAGCTTTATAAAGACACATTTGTTAAGAAATCAATATACCTAAACTCTCTTCTTTATGCTAACTAGAAGAAGAAGCTCCTCAAACCACAAATAAATAAGATATACGGATATTATTTTTTAAACTTATTATAAAACAAATGCAAATAAAGATTCTAAAGTGATCAACACTTTCCAACTTAAGAGCAATAAATCAGGAGATCATGATGACCAAGAGGTTTGTTTTAAGATCCTCGTGGCAGCCTGTAAAACCTTTCAATTAGGATGACCTTTTAACCTCGCTTAATCCTAATTCAGTGGATTGGACATCACAAGAGCAGGAGAAATGTTCCAATGTATTTCTAAACATAAATACGCACAGTAGAGTTTTAAATCAAAAGTTCCAACGGGATAAGATCCTTCCATAAATGCCAGCTTATGGAACTCATAAGTAATGTCTCTGATTCCACCAACTCTCTGTGCATGTTTTCACTCCTGCAGTGTAGATCAACTCCATGTAAGAGTGCAGTCAGTCCAAGATAAACACAGTAAGAGCAAACACTGAAGGAGGGTTCTGAATGTTGTAGAACAAGATTCAGTCAGAAACACAATCCAGGGAGGAACATAACATAATGTAAAACATGTATAAAACATGCTGTAATATACAGTAAGGACATTTTCATTTCAATGGCTTTGTCTTTTAAATGTTTTACCAGTATACTAATCATTTAGACTACTCTCCCAGGGACCATTGGTCTAATTTTTTTTTCTAAGGATATACAAATCACGCAGTCCATTAAAGAAAACATAAAGTTTATTTATTTGAAAGTTACACTTCTGGCAGCCTTTTTTTTATTGTACTGAAAGAAATAGAAATCAACGACTACCTGAATCAGATTTTTTAAATGTAAAAATGTACAATTCTATTTATTTGTAGTTCAAGAACTAACTCAATGGTTTTGTCCTTTTAACAGTCATAGCTGTATACACACACGCGCACACACACACACACACACACACACACACACACACACACACACACACATACATATATATATATATATACATATAAATATATATATATGTATGCTATAACCATCCATATTTTAAATAAAATGGTTTAAAGACAAGAATCCTTATTTCACTTCATACTAAAAAATGTCTTCTTTCACATCCCATATGCATCTGAGGAAGCAAGTGACGGCACATTGAAACAGTTATTTTTACAGTCTATGATTGAAACAGTGAAACCATTATCAACACAATATAATAATGGTATTGGGTTGTTAGGTTAGTTTCTAGGTTCCAGACATTATTCTTGTTTGACTTACTTACAAAAAACATTATTCATGGTTTAAAACACTATTAAGATACAAAGACGTTTTAAAAATGGACATTCTGTAAAACGGAAGTCACGAAAAATAGACACTTAAGCTGTAGCCTAAAGGTCACTTGTCTAAATATAGCTCTAAGTGGGTTTTTTGAATGTGGCTGTATGTGTTTTTTTAATCATCAATATGGCTGTGGGTGTTTCTTGTAATATTGAATGTGGCTGTAGGTGTTTCTTTTAATCGTGAATGTAGGTTTTTTTTCAAATCGTCAATGTGGCTGTAGTTGTTTTTTTTAATGGTGAATGTGGCTGTAGTTGTTTTTTTTAATCGTCAATGTGGCTGTAGTTGTTTTTTTAATCGTCAATGTGGCTGTGGGTGTTTCTTGTAATCGTGAATGTGGTTGTAGGTGTTTTTTTATTAATGTGAGTCAGAGCACAAACACATAGCCTTTGGTCAGTGCTACATGACTTAATCCACCTCTGAGACACATGCACATGGATACTTACACTCCCCACAGTCTGTCCTGTGCATCAGAGTTAGAGTGTCAACAGAGGATCAGATGCTCAGGTATGTTTCTGCATTATTTTATCTCTGATAAATAATTTCATTATAATGAACTGTAGGTTACTGTATTTCACAAGAGGCTCCTGCAGGGAGGAGTGGCAGTTTTATTTTGATCTCTTGATCTTTTGTCATTGTTCTTCTATGGATGTGTTGTAAGTTGGCAGTGCTATGTTCTGAATTGAACTTGTCAAGCTTGTAATCCAAGATACTTTGGATGTTATATTACAGGTTCTGAGCATGTGTGTGAGGGTTAAAATGTTTAGATGCATAACAACCTATACAAAGACTAAGAATCTACAAGTGTAAAGCTGCACAATCTGTCTATGAAGACAGAAAGTCTGATCTATGAAAAAGAACATTTTTGAAAATAAATATTGTACTTTTCAACTTAGTATGATTATGATGAATATGCAGCTATATGACAGAGGTTACAGACCGACACACCTCTTCCTGTTTGAAGGGTATTTGGCCTTGTCAACCAGGGATGATTGATTACTAGCAACAATAAATAACAAGTTCATATGTAGTGTCACTCACTTCAAATCTGCCTCATTTCTTAAAGGAGGCAGGAAATTGTTAGCATTCTCATCAATGATGAGATGAAATGGTTGACATCAATGTCGTCTTTTTTACTCGGCTTTGAAGTTAGAATGACACAAAGACTGGGAGCAGGCAGGCTGGGATGATGCAGGGGTAAATCTGCAGGGTGAAATGCCTTTGTTTGTTATTGCAATGATTTAATGAGGTGCAGTAACCAGACAAATACTGAAAAAAGAGTTTTAACACCTTCTTTGTATTTCTGCTGTTCTGCATATTTTACACTATGCCTGTGTTTGAAACAACCCGTGACCTCGGGATTCAAAATAATTGAATGCTCGGAAGGATTGGTGTTTTTTCGCCACAGATTTTTTCCTGATTTTCTCTCCTTCCTCAGTTATTGATTAGAAGATGTTTTTTCAAGTGCATGTCATGCAGTCTAATGCACTTACTGCACACATACTGTAGAAGAGGAAGGTATGCATAATGTTGTTATTCCTTGTTAAGCGTCTTTGATTATTTAGAAAAGTGATATATAAGTCAAATTTATTATTATTATTATTATAATCACTTCCACTCAAAGTTGAATTCATTTAGAAAAGTTTCTTCAGGTGAATATTACCTGAAGTAGACTAAACGTCGGTGGAAGCGTTATGATGTAATACATTTTTTGTGGCGTTGATTAAGTATGCCTATTCTGGCTGCTGTCTTCAAATTGTCCTGCACCTTCATGATGTGCGTATAACCACCTCTCTTTCTTATTGTGCATGGAAACATGAAGATGACAAAATGTCAAGGTCTCTCTTAAAGGTGTCTTCCAAATAATTGTTTTTGTCATAGTAACCGTTTTCACAGTTTCTTTAATCTGAATAACATCATTGGGATTCTTAGAAGGGCACTTTCTGAGCTAACAAGCTAACAGGACTAGCTCTCTCCTTCTACTTTCAGCAGTGCTAAAAGCCTGCATGATTATATAATACTGAGATTGTTAAATTGACATTGCACATACTGGTACATCTTAAAATTCTTAGAAATTAAAACTCAGACGAATAAAGAATATTCTGGACACCTTTAGATCTCACACACACAACAGTTGGTCTCATAATTAGATGCATTTTAATATTTCATCTTTTTAGATGTTCAGAGAATGTGATTTGTCTGTATTTGATATATTTCCTGACTTAAAACTCAAAAAATCAATGGATTTTGTGAAAAAAAGGCAAACATTGGACACATTGTTGAACTCCATTTCAACTGTTGACACCCTTGGTGGTTGCAGAGTGTTAGCGTTGACTCCATGAAGGACTACTGATTTAAACTTGGCCATCGGCAAATCCCTTGATCAGCTTAGACGAAGCAGTCTTCTACTTGTCATTGACTTGCTTGTTTTATTTCACTGATTTGCAGAGTGTACCCAAAACTACTTCTATGTGTGGGTTGGCACATCCAGCTCTGCCTTGCTGCTTTACATGTCGTGGGAAAACTAAAGATATTTAAAGCCTCCCACATAGAATAGTACAAACATCAACTTCAAGATCTATACATTTTATGTTTGACACCTCTAAGCAGGCATCCAATAAAGACTATGTTTTGCTTTAAATATTGATTTCTTCAGGGTTTTTTTACACCTGTAAATGAGTATTCAGACCATTAGAGCTGAGGAGTATTTGATTAAATATTATCATGGTGAGTAAATCAAATAAGAAGAATAAAACCATGAATTGATCCTGTATTCCATATCTTGTTTATCTGTGCCATAGACCCCCTTCATGTATAAAGTGAGCCCCACCGATACTTTGAATGATACTTAAGTCACTAAAATGAATATTGGCACTTTAGTTTATTTAGTCAATACGACGTAAATCGTCACGCTGCTAAAAACAGACGAATTAAACAACTGATTAAAATCCTTCCTAATCTTGTTTAAACAATATATGCTGAAAGCTACAGTGTCCAAATGTTTACATATACTTTTAAAGGACAGTGGATAGAGTCAGTAATCTGAGAGAGAGAGAGAGGGAGAGCGAGTGGGGGAATGACATGCAGGAAAGAAGCCACAGGTCTCTGTCCCCGCTTTTTGAGGACTACAGCCTTACAACCTTGGAGTGTTTGAATAAACCAATGAAAGGCCTTGAATTCTTTGGCATTGAATACTGTAATTTCGAAGCCAGTTGTTTAATAATAAACGGGGGAGACCCACATAAGTCTTGTTTATTTTGATATGCATATACACATATCTAAACTGAGTAAATTAAAACCATTCAGTCATGTCATGTTTTTTACTCGGCTTAGAACCTTAGATTGGCACAAAGACTGGGAGCAGGCAGGCTGGGATGATGCAGGGGTAAATCTACAGAGTGACGTGACTTTGTTTATTATTGCAATGATTTAATGAGGTGCAATAACCAGACAAATACTGAAATAAGAGTTTAAACACCTACAGTTAAAGCATTCAAAATGTTGTTTATCCCTGCCATAGTCCTCCCTTGTGTTTAAAGTGAGCCACAATGGTACTTTCGATGTTACTTACGTTTGTACAACACATTTACATTTAACAATAACATTCAACATAGAGAATGGCCTTTTTCTCCCATGTCCACAGCACGGCCTCTAATCCGGTAAGCCAAACCACCATGTCAACTGTACCTTTCCAGTTGACATGGTGGTTTAGCTTCTCACGATGTCTTTGCCAGCTTCGCACCATCTGCTTGTAAACAAATGCACGCTGTCTTCAGCGGCGTACACACTACAAGATAATCAGGACGATTTTGGGCCCGATTCCCCCCTTCCGACCAAAGTCAGCAAAGGCCAGACTATCTGATGTTCCAAAGATTATCTTGCCAGATTCTCCTGTGGTATGAGGTGTGTTAGGAGTGATTTTAACCTCCCCGATCTGCTCGGAAGACGATTGGGGCCGCCCCGATTTGAAATCGTAAATATCAAACATGTTCAACATTTACGATCAGACATCCTGTGGTGTGGGGAGAACACCGAGGACGGCAGAGCACGGACGGAACAATAGCCAATAGGGGATCAAGCTGACTGAAGCAGGAAGCACAACAAACATTACCATGGCGACAACAGTAATCGCGAAACATAAAGTTAAATGGACGTCATGAATTCAGGACCAACTTGTTGATTTGTGGCAACAACAACAACAACATATAAACAACGTGTCCTGTAAAACAGACCACAATCCAACTGACAAGGAAAGGAGTTTGACCAACATGTTTACCGTAGTGGATGTACCAGCTCACAGCTAGCCACATTTAGCTTGCCCGTCATGTTTGTTTACTCTTCTGACCACGCAAGATTATACGTTGTGATAGTCGAGACTCTCGTTGTCGGCGAATGAATCGGTTAGTGTGTGGTGTGCTGAGTTTATCGTCTCGTTGCACACCACACACTATGCGATCTGAACTGTTAATCAGTCAGGATTGTTGTTATGTGTGGGGTCTCTCACTTTATCAAAATCGTTTAAGATTATAAAAATCGTGTAGTGTGTACCAGGCTTTAGAGGAGGAGTCGTAACAGCACTATTTGTGTGTTAGAAGACCTTTGGTTGGCTCCAAAGCGCACCAAACCAAATTCCTACATATTGTTGCTTTAACTTTCCCTGCATTTTTTGCTCTTGATCATTTTTACTGCTAACTTATCCCATACAAGATCAAACAGCTGGCAAGTAACCACTCACGTGTGTGTGTGTGTGTGTGTATTGGTGATAGGGACCTTTTCCATGATTCAATCAGAAACCAGCAGGTATTCATGTCTGGAACAGGATGCTGTTAATCCCATGATGCACCTGGTTGCCAGGAACATCAACAGCTTGGCTTTGGGCTGAGAGTCGACTGGAAGCAGTGATGTTCGAAGTGTTCACATAAAAAAGTGTTTTTGAGAATCATGTTTTTGTCTGTTCTTACTGCTGCTTTAAAAATCTGAAGTTTCTTACTTTAGTTTTTTCCAACCCACAAAAACATTATTTGGTATGTCAACATGTTCTGTTTGAACACTTGCAGAGAGCTTTTTTTGATTTAATGCTAAAATGCAGGGTAAAAATGTTGTGGACAAGGAGATTCTCCCACTGACTCAGTCGTACTGCAGTTTCAAGATCAGCCTGCATCCATGTATTTCTAATCTCTATACATCAAGTAATCCATTAATGTGAAGACACAGCTGAACACTGACTATACATACAGACCATTTAAACTAATGTTTATTGCTGACACGTTGATTCATGTACACTGTCCTAACGATTCATCTTAAGGGTTTTAAGCCATTGTGCCAAGTGTGAAAAATAAATTATCAAGACAGTTTAATGGAAAATATCAATAAATCCAACTTCATGCCTATAGCTCTTTTCATAAAATAATGTAGAACAAAGTGCTTTACATAAAAAAAACAAATCAAAAAGCAACCATATAAGACCCCAGCACAACATACAATCCATGCACAACATGAAGAAGAACTAGATAGGAAAAGATACAGGTACTGACAAACTGAAGAAACACTCTCATGAATTCATTATGAGGAAACACACGAGGTAAGGTTACACATAAATGGAAAAAAAACAATAATGAAATGGAGGAAATATGATAAGAAAACACTAATCCATTAAAAATGTTTTATAAAATATACTAAAATAAATAAAACACTGGGAGCTTATCCAGAAAAAATAGAATAAGATGAAATGACTAAGATATAAAATGTGTTAATAATTAAATATGTAAATAACTATATGAGATCAAATGAAACTCAGTTCAAAGCCAGATTAAAGAGGTAGGTTTTGAGTTTGCTTTTAAACAATGTATCATTGTGTGCTGCCCTCAGGTCTTCATGTAGAAGACCTAGCCTATGTTTTAGTTCGGATTTTGGGAACAATCTAAAGACCACTTCAGAAAGACCTGAGGACTCTGGTGGGCTCATACGTTAAAAGTCAAAGTAAAGGTGGGAGCACGACCACAAGAGGTTAAAAAAACAATCAAATAATCTTAAAATCAATTCTAAAACACACATGTAGTCTTTGAAATCGGTGAGATGTGTGCTCTCTTTCTGGTCTTCGTCAGCAGTATTTAAAAAATATTTCTAAATCAATCTGATAAACTTCTTTAATTTAATTTTTCAGGCATCAACGCTCCCCAATCACACACAAACTTTTCTGTCAGTTTAAATACATTTAATCTTTTCTTAATTTTTGACTCCAAAGATGTTCTTTACTATGAATAAAATATGATATTGATAGACAGAGAATTGTGTTTATTGTCACCATGTAGCAACTCCCCTAACCTAACTTGAGGCTAACCTAAGTGTGTTGGCATCCTGAAATAAAAAAGGTTTTAAATATTTTTTGTTCATGTAGGTTTATTAGTGCGAGTCCTTGGCAGCACTCAACTTGGTGCTGGTGCCAGAAAACTTGTGCCTGAAGATGCTGCAGACAGTGAATGAGGCGACAGATGGTTTTGATGGTTGAGTTGAAGGTTCAGCAGTTGAGGTCAGACAATCAGTGAACCCGGGAACTTCTAGAAAAAGTTAGCTTTAAATAGAGACACATTGATGAGCAGCATCATGTTCTCTTCACAGGACGACCAGGTAATAGGATTGTCTGGCTTTAGTTCAGGTCATAATGAAATCACAAGGACACGTGTCCTTGCAGGATTCCTTGAAACTGGAGTTTAATCAATCAAAAAACAAACGGGGCCAGCTGTCACTAAATTGAAAGTAGTATATTGGAGATGTCAAAATCTGTTAAATTTGATTTTAAGTGAGTTCTTGTGCTGAGTTGAAGCGTTGAGCTTGTTCTATAATTCTACCCTAAGCTTTATGAAGCACACAAATCTGTAGTCTTCCTCTTTGCAAAACAGATTTGACAGCACGTTAGAGCTGGAATAATCTGTACTTCAGGGAATTAGCTGATTGACAGAAAAGTAAAAGTCCAAGATGTTTACAAGTGAGGAACGTTTTTGTATTAAGGAGAAAATGTTTAGTGGTTCAGCTCCTTCTGTGAAAATTTGCTGCTTGTCTGTTGCAACATTTTAAATAAATTCTTTAATACAGAGCATTTAAGGCATCATATTTCAGAAGAATTATTCGGTTTTTTTAAGAATAAACTATGAATATATTTAGAGAAAAAGAAAACATTTCTGATTATTTCATGATAAAATAAGTTGTATCCACAGCATATCATTCTTTAATGTGATGTGGAGATAAATACGCTTCTGTTGACGATGTTAGTGCAGGGGAATACTGTTTCAAGATTTTCTTACCACCATTTGTCGGGTTTGTCAGAGAATTCGCTGGTTCAAACCTCACCAGGATACTCAGGTGCCATTTGATGGGGTCACATGATGGTCTAATGATTTTCTGTCTCTCCTTCTCCCTGCAGGGGAGGAAGGGTCCCGGGCGCTCAGGGAGTCGATCCAGCAACATCTCCAAGGTAACACATTGATATCAGCAAGCTCAAAGAGCCAATAACAAGGTCACAGTTCAGTGTGAGGAAGCATCTTTAAGGCAAGAAGAATCTGATGTGTAAGAAAGTGGTAGTGCTAGAAGTGTTAATAATCAATCAATAAGATATTTCTCTTAAATACATACTGAATGAAGTACCGTAAGTTGATTAAGATATTTACTATATTTGTATTGGCTGTGAATCAAATGACAGTGTAATGGTGAGCGATTAAATGTATTATATAAAACCACAAAGGAACATTGCCTGTAGTTCAGCTGTTCCCTGAAACTTTGAGCATCTTTTCACAACCTTAATTGAATGTCTGTCAAAAGCTCAATCTAAATATTTAAGGCTGGGATACGTTTTTCAAGAGCTGGAAGATGTCAAACTACAGCTGTAATTAAACTTTATGTATATATATTATCTTTCATGTCGCCAGAAATATTCAAAATGAGTTAGAGTGTTAGTACATGCCTGCTGAATGTGTCCTTGTAAGTAAGTGGTCTTTGTAAAGAGTAGATGTTGTGACCAGATGTTTTTCAGCGTATATCTTCTTTTGCCCCCTAACAGACCAAAAACAAGGTATGCAGCTTTAAGATGACTCAGGTTTATTATGTATCAGTACAACCTTTTTTGTGATCATGTGGTCATTAGAAAGGATGTTCAGAAGTGTCAATTAGCCTGTGATTGTTCATTGAAGATGACAGATTGTTTTCTTTGTACAGCAGCATGAGAGCTCATTTGAGTTCATTTGTTGTTTCAGGCCAGCAACTCTACAACAGGATTAGCTACAGCCTCCAGAACATCAATCACCCCGTCATCCCAGGACATATGCAGGTAACAGCTATTTCAGTAAGAATGATCCAGAACTATCGCTAAAAGGGCATCAAATGTAACCCATGTCGCTGGAATCCCTAACATACCTGTTGAGAAGTCAAGTCATCCACAGTCCTCTGTGTTATATGAACATACCCAGCTTAAAGAGTCCCTTTATAGTGAGCTGGAGACTGACTAAATCCCAAGGACATCCGCAAAACTAAGATCAATGCTGTAATCCAATGGTGATCCCAGAGGGCTAATAATGAGAGGAAGAAGGCTGATCGCAGCAATTGGATCTGTCCGATAATTATTTCCACTGGTGGTCACTCAATCCGGCTAATGTTCTGTGGTTTAAATGCTCGAGGACACTGTGTTTGATCACATTATGGACACACTTACTGTATGAGAGCGCTTGGTTCTATATTCGTCCTTTTTTCTTTATCACTGTCCTAGTCTGATTTTAAAAAATCACTTCATTTATCAAACATCACATGTCATCAACAGGGCTCCCCCTTGTTACATCACGCCAAACTGTCTGTAAGGTAGAAGTAAAAACAAAACATAATAAAACAACTACAGGAGTCACAGTTGTGGAATAATTAATACTTCAGCAGAAAATGTTCTTCTTTAGTTATTTCCTGCACATTTCAATCACTGGGGTTTCCAACCGGCTTTCAAGTCTTGATCCAGTAGACTTGAAATATAAACAGTACCTATTTATTTCAGCCACCTGACCGGCCATCTTTCAATGCTCAATAGGTTTAACTTAGCCTTTAAAGGTTTGGAGTTTGTCTCTCAAAAGAATCAGGGACAAAGATCCTGTCACTGTTTCATGTATTTTTTCTCCAAACCTTTCACCTCTGAAGACAGAAGACAGAAATCCCACAGACAGTCATCTAAAACCTTAGGCATATATAAATATACATATACCGTTCTGTATAGCAGGATAGTTGGATCAGTGATAAACTACATAATGTGTTTGTTATATGGGTGACTATCCCTTTTGTTCCCATTTGTTTTGTTGAGATTGAGATTATTGTATGTTCCATCTCCTAACACCTTTTTTAAAAAAATTCTTTTTTACACATCTCCATTTCTGTTTCCATGTGTGTGTTTGTTTTTACGTGTGTGTGTGTGTGTGTGTGTGTGTGTGTGTGTGTGTGTGTGTGTGTGTGTGTGTGTGTGTGTGTGTGTGTGTGTGTGTGTGTGTGTGTGTGTGTGTGTGTGTGTGTGTGTGTGTGTGTGTTCAGTGCTGGCCAGCCGACCCTTGTAGAGGATGTTTCTGAGTCGCAAGAACACAACCAGCAATCACAAAACACAGTGATGACAGTTGCCAGCACAAATCTGGGCTCCTCAGCCCAAGCCCAGAAGAAGCAGGTGAAGCGCCGTCACCGCCGCAAGAGGAGCAGCTGTACTGCCCTCGAAGGCGTGGAAACCATTGCCAAACAGGAGCAGACTGATCGCAGTGATGTCAGCTCCGAACGCAGTGAAAGGGGAGAGAAGAGGGAGCGGTCCTCCAAGAACCGGAAAGAGCTCCAACCTCGCCTGCGCTCCACAAGACCCCCCCATTCCGACTCCAGCTCTGAGGAGGATTCATGGCGTGAGGCCCGCAGCTGGAGCAAGGAGAAAGCCAGGAGAGTGCGCCGCCGCAGCGGCAGCAGTCGAGAAAGGGACGAGGGGGATAGGGGCAAAGGGGGAGAAGACAAATCAGATGTCATGGAGCTGCAGTCAGTGGGTTCCGATGAAGGGAAGGAGAACCAACCTCTGGTGGAGGAGAGCGGAGGCCTTAAGAAGCGACACAGCAGCAGGGCCACGCTAAAGACAGACATTTCAACCAGAGAACGCTCGCAGAGCAGAGAAAAGGGGAAGAGCAACAAGCCACACAGCCAAGGAGGCAGTTCCTCCTTGGCTGAGGACGGTGAAGAGCTCATTACCAAGAAATACCAAGAAAAGGGGTCAGGGGGTGGAGACATGTCAGCCCCCTCACCACCGAAAGCATGTGGTGTGAACGGGAGCACAGCACGATACTGCTCTGATGACTCTGAGATGGAAGTCTGCAGGTTAGTGCGCGACTAGTCGTTTTCACATATGCACTTTGAAGGTGATTTCACTGGCTGTTCACATATGCACCTCACAGCGGGTCAGACAGCAGGGGGTATGGGGGATTTCCTGAGGTAACGAAGCAACAGAGTCCGCTATACGATGCTCTAATGAGAGTATTTGTTTTTATACTCAACAAATATATACTTTATTGTCCCCAAAGCCGTCCTGCCGTTACAAGAGAATACAAAAAAAACAAGCCCAGAGGTTGTATTTCATTACCTGCCCTGATGTGTGTGTATGGTTTGTTCACTTTATGTGTTTGTGTTTGTGTAGGATCTGCCACTGTGAGGGGGATGATGAGTGCCCTCTGATAATGCCTTGTCGCTGCACAGGGAGCCTGAGTTTTGTCCACCAGACCTGTCTCAACCAGTGGATCAAATCCTCTGACACGCGCTGCTGTGAACTCTGCAAGTTTGACTTTGTCATGGAGACGAAGCTCAAACCTTTACGTAAGGTAGGCACACCGTCTTAAACCTCCTGCTAAGCTGTGGACTTGAACTTAAGGATATATATATATATATATATATATATATATATATAAGTATAAGTATGAACATCATTTCTCTCTCCTCTCCGTCTCCATGCCTTTGTGCTCCAGTGGGAGAGGCTAAACATGTCCAAGAGTGAGTGGAGGAAGATCTTCTGTGCCGTGTTATTTCACCTGATAGCAATAGCGTGTATGTTGTGGTCGATCTACATTCTCGTCAAGAGAACAGCAGAAGAGATCAGACTCGGAAAGAACGGTGAGTATTGTCCGCAGTCCCCCCTCTCACACACCAGAGACACGCAGAGTGCAAATTTAATGAGTTTAATTAAGGCCAAAAAAAACATGGTTGATTGATTTTGTACTTCTGTCAACATTTGCAAAACCTTAATTTCCTTTTTTGCCATAAAATATGCAAATTGTGCAATGAAATAGTAGTCAGCAGTAGAATAAAGCATACCAACAAGAGTAAAAATATCACTTGGAATAATAAATATTATTGATCAAAACTGATGTTCAGTATTAGTGTAAAAGATACAGTCAGTAGGACAGTTTTCCATTATATGGAAGTTTGAAACTTGCCTTCAGGCCTTCTACAGAAATCTATATCACAACCTCTCTGCACATGAGTAACCTCAAGCCGGCTGATAATAATATCACAGGTCCAGTAAAATGATGTACTGCAGTGCCCCTAGTGGTCAAAACTGAAAACCTTTAAACATTTTACCTGTCTGCCTCTGGTGATGTGACTGTCAAGATACATTCTATGTGTAGTGATGCGTTGTGGTGATGTTTTCTCTCAGTTTAATAAAACTATGGATAGGATAACTCTCCCTTCTTACTTACTCACTGTGGTTTTCATCCCCAAACTGTCCCACTCCACATTAGAAGTCTAGTTCTAGAGTGAAGACACTGGTGGTCTAAGAAATCTTCAATATTCTTAAAAAATCGCAAAATTTATATATTAATAATAGGTAGGACGTTATGCCTCTCCAGATATATCGCAAAAATGTGATGGTAGTGGTTTGATGCCACCAAGGATGATGACTTACAGAAGTTTATCAGCTGTGTTTTATGTAAAAACACATTTCTATCATTTACATTTTCAACCCCTTAGTAGTTAATATGTTTGAAATATTTAAAAAAACAAAGCTGTTTCTGTTTGTGGTGTTTCTTCACCACATGAAATATATCCCTTAAAGCAGCTGCTATGGGTCAACAGGAAAGCATAGAGGTTATGATGCATTCCCCGTGTACAGCGGTTAGTCCTCGTTGAAACAACTGTGGGTTCTAATCTGACCTCAGCCCTTTGCTGCATGTCATCTCTCTCACTCTCTCATCACAACATTTCCGGTCTCTCTTCCGCTGAGAGTCTATAGAATTGAAAAAGACCAAGTACTTTGAGTTTTCTGTTGTATCACTACTGATTTACACAAGTCTTGTCATAAAAATTAAAATAAACAGCCTCAGCATTACTTATAAGGGTTATGGGTCCGGGCCAACTCATTTATGCAACTTGCCAACCCTAAATGACTGGGAGAAAAAATAACTTCCTTACTTATACTTTTGTTTATTTATATTTGATATTTGAATGCAATTTAACACCTAAAATACAGTTTACCTTATTTTAAATGTAAAGAGATTATAATTATGCTGCTGTCATGTTGGAAGTCTTGATCAATCAAATCAGGGCATCTTTTGCTACCCAGGCTTTATAATCGAGCGAGGACGCACTCATACACATGTCATGTTACTCTGCTCAGCAGCAGATGGATCCATGCTGGACACAGAATTCTGTTAATGGGACAGAGAGGGCTGCAAGAATGTTAAGTCCACCTTTACCTTCAGGTGGCAGAGAACCAACAATGACATCTCTAACTGCACATACTGTAGAGTGCGTTTCTGTTGACACGAGCTCATAAACAGACAGCGCAGTGTGCCTCTCTTTCTCTATCTTAAAGTCAATCTAGCTCACCCATCCCTCCTTCTATGCTATCAGTATGAACAAAAAATAATCCATCCTGATGGTCAGACAAAGAGGGGGTTGGCTTAAATAAAATGTTAACAATGGTGTCCTTTAAAAATAGATGTATTGGTCTTCATCATCCATTGTTGCAAAAAATAAACAGGATATTGTTTTTGTATTGGGCAATTAAGAGCAGCATGCTTTTCTCGCGTGTCAATTGATAAGCGAATCGATGGCATTGCTACTGCAGTAAATGCTTCAGATAAAAATCTTGAGCAAGTTTTAAAAGTCAAGAATGTAGTTTAATAACAGGCAGACAGGATAAACCCCTGCAATCAAAAGGCCCAGCCCAAAAATTACCTGGGCCCATCCAAAACTGAAATCCTTCCTCAAAAATATGCATTTGTCCGTGGGCAGGTCATTTCAGGGAGTCTAAAGAACTGTTAGACCTGAAAACACCTTATGAATTCAAATAGTCACATAACTTAACTTCAAAACATAGTGTTTATGGTTATCTTGGAGCTGGAATGTAAATTAGTCTTTGCATTTTGCTATTCTAAATTGCTTCAGACCACATTTTCTGATAAACCTTTTCTTGCTTTGCAGGCAGTTATTGCTTGGAAAATCTACTCGATTTCAATATTTGATCTTCACTTTGATGAATCATCAAAGTGAAGATCAAATTGGGACATTGGAACAGTGGAAATCAGGACACTTGAGATTTGACAGAAAAAATAAGTAATTCTTAAGCACAACCAAGAGAACAAAAGAATGCAACTGTTGTGAGGAAAGTCCAAATTTCACGTCAGGGATCATGACAAGGCTTCGGGTGCAGTCTCTGCTCAAAATGGCGACATGGAACATTACATGATGTTCACGCTGTTCATGATGAGCTTCACAAATACGACAAGTGAAAACAGACCCCCTCAGTGCTTCCTTTGTATTAGTTGACGGTGCTGTGTCGTGCTGTTGTGTGGTGATAGTGTATCTGTAATATTCTCATACTGTAGGACCTCAAGTTAGAAGCAGAATAAAAAAAGTCGCAGAATGTTAAAACTTAACATGTTTTAGACATTAAACATTCATCTATATTAATTGAGAGAAATTACACTCGCTCTTGATTGCAGAGGAATTATGGAGAGTTTCTCTTCTGAAGTACTCGAAGGCTGACGGTAAGCGCAGCTCTGCACACACCACCCATCATGATCTGTCCCACATCCTGCAGGCTCACTTACAGTCGCTGTGTGTGTGTTTGCGACTCCTCAGGCGTGCTGGAGTGGCCCTTTTGGACCAAGCTGATTGTGGTGGCCATTGGCTTCACAGCCGGACTCATCTTCATGTACATCCAGTGTAAAGTGTACCTGCAGCTGTGGCGTCGCCTCAAGGCCTTCAACCGCATCATCACAGTGCAGAACTGCCCCGAGAAAGGCCTGCATGTTTCTCAGGCTCAGCCCAACACCCTGACAAACGGCAGGCATGAAAATGTGGAGGTTCCTGTCAGTGCGGCACCCGCCGTGGCTCCCGAGCAGACGGACTCAGACATGTCAGTGGAGGCAGCGGTGTCACCGGAGCAAAACCCAGTCTGATTGACTCTCCTCATGCTCAGCCAGAATCCTGAACCACACCCTACTCATCTAACAGTACCAGCAGGTGTACGCACGGCGCGATTTAGACTCATACAGTGTTTTAGTATTATTCATCTCAGCTGCTGCGATGACTGATTCTGAGATGATGGACACAATTGAAGTCTTTCAGTGATCAAGGAAAACTTTAAGGCTGCAGTGAAAGGAAGTTGGTGGTGGCTGGACAGAATATGGGGAAAAAGGAGGTGAAAAGATGTAAAGTAAGAGAAGGATAGAGCATCGGGAAGAGCCACCTGAAAGAAATCATTTATAAATACTGTATTTAAGTGGTAAATTAAAAGTTTAATCCTCTATGCACTTTCTCAAACTTCACTGGCGTGTGAACAGCCCGTGGATGCTATGAAAGGTCTCAGTATGCTTCAACCTTGAATGACACTTCCTGCAATTGTGGATAAGTTTTAGCTCGTCTGTGAAGACAAAGAAGCAAGCTATTGTGCAGACTGGGACAACAAACTTTTATAAGTCTCTCCACAAACACTTTAAGGTGGTCTCTATTTAAAAGGTATTTAATGAGTTGCATTCCACAGTACACACGAGAAGTGATCGATGTGAAAATGTGACGAGTTGGAAGAGTTTTAGGAGAGAATCTCACAACTCTGCAAAAGAAGGGTGCATTCATGACATCAGGTTTCAGAAGCTGTTTGACAATCCAACAAGCACTTTTATTTGAAGCATACTGAGGCCTTAACCTTCCATCTGGACAATCAGGTCTTCAGACACCAAAGAGTCAGAAATGACTAATAGAGAAAAATGTATTTAAACATTATCTTTAGCTCAGTCTGAAATGGAACATGTTATGTTTTCAAAAAGATGAATTTATGTATTGTCACAGGAAAATGTTGAATATTTCTTAAAATAGCAAATGTTAAGTAGCCCAGATATTTCTGAGGTTATATTTGAACAGTTTCCAGCTTTATGTGGTCCTGTCTGCCGGGTCCTGATATTTATACACACAATGTAATCAAAGTTTTTAGACCAATGTCAAATTTATGTCACAAAAACTAATTTTTCTCTTCTTCGTGTCCACCAAACTCAAGAGCACCCAAACATCTTTGTCAAACTCCTTTTTTTAAACTCTGATTGGATACAAATGGATTCAGGTTACATATAATGCAAACTTGTTGTGCAATAAACAATGAATGTAGACCCCCCCTCCCCCTCACAGGCTGGTGTGAAGTTACTGAGCATCAAAATGACTGAATAGACTTTAGCTCTCCGTTTCTGACAGTGTGGTGCGTCCTTCTGGACGGTTCTGGAGTAGCAGCTTATATCCAACATCACAATATTTTGTTGAAAAGTCTCTGCTGAAGGCCGGTCTGATGTTCAGCTATGTTTCAATGCCGGCCTCAGTCTGACATCAGCACATTGTCGTCCAGCTGCTCTTCATCCAAGTCATCTTCTTCCTCTTCGTTGTCCTGTTTCTCCTCCTCTTCAGTCTTTGTGTCCAAATCTTTTTTAGAAACCTTTCGCAGTTTGATATTTGGAAGTTTCTTCAAATCACCAGTCCATTCCCTTTCCAAATAAAGAACAGACAAACACGATTGGAGAACATGCAGGAAAACCCTAACACTCAAAATCTTACAAAAATAATTCAAATTCTTAATCGAGTCAATATCTTTCAGCTTTTTTCAAGATTGTAGATTTTACTTTTTTGCCATTTACAACTCTTTTTGATAGTTTTACTTGGGTCAAGTAAACATTGAAGCTACTGTGTTTTGTGTTAATGGGTTCACTTATACAGTAATATGCAGGTGAAGCCACATGCTTTTGGTGAATTAAAGGAAAAAGAGGATGACTTTTAGCGAAGGAACTCCTTATTCCGTGCAAAGGGGAGGCTGATTGCACAATCAGAAGTGGAGGGAAAGTGAATGGCTTCATTACAACAGATTTTATAAGATTTTAGGATGCCAAAATAATTGTAAACTATCTATTAATATGTCATTGTCGGCGCACCATTGGAACTAGTGTGAGTCTACAGACATCAATGTAATAATTCCTTTATAACTTTTTATACACACCTGAATCTGATTTACAACCACATACTGTATGAAAGGGGCCCATATCTAAATTAACAGATTGGACTGCATGAGATGCTAATATGTTCAGACTTTCATGAAATCTGAGTCACATTTGAGCTAAAAAAAAAAAATAGAATAATCATATTTTGTCTGTAGTCTGTTCGTAGTGTAAGTCAGCGATCACTGAATTACTTATTTAGAGCCTCCACTTAAATACATAACAGATTATTTTGGTATTTAAAACACACTTACCTGAATGTTTTCAGATGTTTTGCATTGATAATGTCTGGGATCTCTAAAGAGACAAACACAGGATCTTAGTGTATTTTTCAACGCAGACATGCATGTAGCATGTGTACAGCATGTGTGTTTTGTATTTATACGATGAGGACTCACCAAATCCTATGCCCTCATATTGCGCACGCTCTCGCTCGATGGTCTGTTTGATGACAGCCTCTCTGGCACCATGGAGACGACCCTGTCGACCTTTGATCCCGTTCATCAGCTCAATCTGCTCAAGTTCAGAATCAAACCTTTGGAGGTGCCTGCACAAACACACACATGTAAGTCCACTACACGGAAGAGGAAATCTTGCTCTATCATTTGTTTAATTTGACAAACAAACCAGAACCACATGTTGGTGCATTTCCAATTGAGAATACTAATTGGCAAGGGCAGGTAGCAAAACTCTGAATTTCTGACCTTTCAATGATGTCACAGGCATCTTTCCTTGTGTAAGCTGTTTTTTCTGGATCCAGCTGTTCCTGAAACCACAACAGCTTCTCACCTTTAAGTTATGAGAAAGACAAAAGAAAAAGATTGTGTTTAATAAGGAGTGAGCATAGTGCTATATAAGATGATACAACAATGATACTATTAGACAAGAAGCATGACATGAGCGCTGGCCTCGAGCAGGGGTTCTCAGCTGGTCTAGCCTCGGGACCCACCACCAACTCCTTAATAAGAAATCACGACCCAAATTGTTTTGTATTTTCCAACCAATAAGATTTGTTTGATGAAAAATTGTGCCGTTTGGACCTCAGATGGGTCAAAACACGACAGAACAAAGAAATGAAACAAAACAAGCGTTAAAAGTGATTTTTAGACTTTTTGAAAAAAAATTTCCCCAGGCACACTTTCGCGACCCACTGAAAATGACTCCACGACCCACTTGTGGGCCCCAACCCACCAGTTGAGAACCACTGATCTAGATTACAAAATCACTTCAGCCTTGGGAATACTGTGTTAACTAACACTGTATTACTTATTATCTGGAACTCAAACAAGCCACCAACACATTATCATTTCAATAGTTTCGTGAACATTGGAAATATAAAGACTAACGTTTAAATGCTACGTTTCTGTCCTGGGGTTATGTGTAGACACACACAAAGCAGCAAGACTACAGACAAACTTGTCTAGTTACAGTAAATGTCAAAATCCATTCTAACGGTGGAGTAAAATGAGAGGTGAAATCGAAAAACATCCATTACACATCTATTAAATGAATGTATCACACACAAGGTCGTGCTGTTGTAATTTATATCGGCACGGCTGTGCATATGTTCGACACTTAGGGCGAAACATAACCATGCTAATCTGCCCTACAAAAGCAAAAGACCTTAACTCGCCAGAGTGTAGAACTCAGAAAAATGACTTTAAAGTATTTTTGTTGCCCAGCCAAATGAGTTGCAGGCAGAATATTGGAAATGTGGCAATTCTTTGTCTTTTTAATGAGGTTATTAATGTTCATAAACTTTTTTTTTTAGATCAAACATGACCCTTGACCCTCATTTGGAAGTACTCTGCCTTTGCATTGCCTGTACAATAATAACGGGGTCATGCCAAGGCAAAAGACAGTAACTTCCATTTGATACTGTATTTCACTTGGTTGCATGGTTAAAATAACACAACCAACACTATTTCACTTTAGTCAAGCTGCCGTGTGCGTCAGAAGTGCTTGATGAAGGATATTAAAACAAAGGCATAACACCTTAACTCCACTGCAGTGAAACAGTAACTTCACTTTGATCCGCAGTAAAACAAAGACAGAAGACCTTAACTCAGTTTGAGCATTCCTGAATGCTGCAGTTCAAAGGCAAAGACCCTGATGAGTTACTGGACTCTGCCTTGGTTTCTCGAGAGCTTTTGGAAGTTAAGGCAAATACAACCTACTATTTTCTCAAAAAAACAACAACACAATTGACTCAAGATATTTGTCCTCATAATAAAAGAACATCTGTAATGCTCCAAAAATGACAAAAACTAAGTTACTGCCTTTCGCCCTGTAGGGCAGTAATGCTGACAACAGCAGTAATTTCTATTGTGTGATAAACTTACCGATGCTGCTTAGACGTGTTGCTTTGTCATTCCTCTGTCTGCAAAACAATCAATAACAAAATGAAGCAGTTCTCAATAGTTTCTATGTAAACTCGTTTCACTAAGTTATTCAATTGAATTCAAAAATCTTTATTTGTCCCCGGGGGGCAATTCAAAGGCACACAGAGCAGTAAATTAACAACAGTGCAAGTAAACGAAACATTTTAACCTAAATAGAAAGTGTCAATTTAAATACAACTTAAAGCTTAAACTTAACTTAAAAATACAAAATATAAAAGAGTAGATATAAGTGGACAGTGATCGGACTAACAGATGGAAACAGATGTAACCATAACTATGTGCAGTAGTGACCAGATGTGAACAGAACCATGCGCAGTAAACGAGAAATAAATATATATATATACAGAACTATGTGCAATAAACGAGAAATAAATATATATATACAGAACTATGTGCAGTAAACGAAAAATAAATATATATATACAGAACTATGTGCAGTAAACGAGAAATAAATATATATATATACAGAACTATGTGCACTAAACGAGAAATAAATATATATCTATATATATACAGAACTATGTGCAATAAACGAGAAATAAATATATAAATATATACATATATACAGAACTATGTGCAATAAACGAGAAATAAATATATATATACAGAACTATGTGCACTAAACGAGAAATAAATATATATCTATATATATACAGAACTATGTGCAATAAACGAGAAATAAATATATAAATATATATATATATATATACAGAACTATGTGCAGTAAACGAGAAATAAATATATATATACAGAACTATGTGCACTAAACGAGAAATAAATATATATATACAGAACTATGTGCACTAAACGAGAAATAAATATATATATACAGAACTATGTGCAATAAACGAGAAATAAATATATATATACAGAACTATGTGCACTAAACGAGAAATAAATATATATATACAAAACTATGTGCACTAAACGAGAAATAAATATATATATACAGAACTATGTGCAGTAAACGAGAAATAAATATATATACAGAACTATGTGCACTAAACGAGAAATAAATATATATATATATATATATATATACAGAACTATGTGCAATAAACGAGAAATAAATATATATATACAGAACTATGTGCAGTAAACGAGAAATAAATATATATATATACAGAACTATGTGCAGTAAACGAGAAATAAATATATATATACAGAACTATGCGCAGTAAACGAGAAATAAATATATATATATATATATATACAGAACTATGTGCAGTAAACAAGAAATAAATATATATATACAGAACTATGTGCAGTAAACGAGAAATAAATATATATATACAGAACTATGCAATAAACGAGAAATAAATATATATATACAGAACTATGTGCAGTAAACGAGAAATAAATATATATATATACAGAACTATGTGCAGTAAGCGAGAAATAAATATATATATACAGAACTATGCGCAGTAAACGAGAAATAAATATATATATATATATATACAGAACTATGTGCAGTAAACAAGAAATAAATATATATATACAGAACTATGTGCAGTAAACGAGAAATAAATATATATATACAGAACTATGCAATAAACGAGAAATAAATATATATATACAGAACTATGTGCAGTAAACGAGAAATAAATATATATATATATATACAGAACTATGTGCAGTAAACGAGAAATAATTATATATACAGAACTATGTGCAGTAAACGAGAAATAAATATATATATACAGAACTATGTGCAGTAAACGAGAAATAAATATATATATACAGAACTATGCAATAAACGAGAAATAAATATATATATACAGAACTATGTGCAGTAAACGAGAAATAAATATATATATATATATATACAGAACTATGTGCAGTAAACGAGAAATAAATATATATATATACAGAACTATGTGCAGTAAACGAGAAATAAATATATATATATACAGAACTATGCAATAAACGAGAAATAAATATATATATACAGAACTATGTGCAGTAAACGAGAAATAAATATATATATACAGAACTATGTGCAGTAAACGAGAAATAAATATATATATATATACAGAACTATGTGCACTAAACGAGAAATAAATATATATCTATATATATACAGAACTATGTGCAATAAACGAGAAATAAATATATAAATATATATATATATACAGAACTATGTGCAATAAACGAGAAATAAATATATATATACAGAACTATGTGCACTAAACGAGAAATAAATATATATCTATATATATATACAGAACTATGTGCACTAAACGAGAAATAAATCTATATATACAGAACTATGTGCAATAAACGAGAAATAAATATATAAATATATATATATATACAGAACTATGTGCACTAAACGAGAAATAAATATATATATACAGAACTATGTGCAGTAAACGAGAAATAAATATATATACAGAACTATGTGCAGTAAACGAGAAATAAATATATATATATATATATATATACAGAACTGTGTGCAGTAAACGAGAAATAAATATATATATACAGAACTATGTGCAGTAAACGAGAAATAAATATATATATATACAGAACTATGCAATAAACGAGAAATAAATATATATATACAGAACTATGTGCAGTAAACGAGAAATAAATATATATATATACAGAACTATGTGCACTAAACGAGAAATAAATATATATCTATATATATACAGAACTATGTGCAATAAACGAGAAATAAATATATAAATATATATATATATACAGAACTATGTGCAATAAACGAGAAATAAATATATATATACAGAACTATGTGCAATAAACGAGAAATAAATATATATATACAGAACTATGTGCACTAAACGAGAAATAAATATATATCTATATATATATACAGAACTATGTGCACTAAACGAGAAATAAATATATATATACAGAACTATGTGCAATAAACGAGAAATAAATACATAAATATATATATATACAGAACTATGTGCACTAAACGAGAAATAAATATATATATACAGAACTATGTGCAGTAAACGAGAAATAAATATATATACAGAACTATGTGCAGTAAACGAGAAATAAATATATATATACAGAACTATGTGCAGTAAACGAGAAATAAATATATATATACAGAACTATGTGCAATAAACGAGAAATAAATATATATATACAGAACTATGTGCACTAAACGAGAAATAAATATATATATACAAAACTATGTGCACTAAACGAGAAATAAATATATATATACAGAACTATGTGCAGTAAACGAGAAATAAATATATATATACAGAACTATGTGCACTAAACGAGAAATAAATATATATATATATATATATATATATATATACAGAACTATGTGCAATAAACGAGAAATAAATATATATATACAGAACTATGTGCAGTAAACGAGAAATAAATATATATATATACAGAACTATGTGCAGTAAACGAGAAATAAATATATATATACAGAACTATGCGCAGTAAACGAGAAATAAATATATATATATATATATATATATATATATATATACAGAACTATGTGCAGTAAACAAGAAATAAATATATATATACAGAACTATGTGCAGTAAACGAGAAATAAATATATATATACAGAACTATGCAATAAACGAGAAATAAATATATATATACAGAACTATGTGCAGTAAACGAGAAATAAATATATATATATACAGAACTATGTGCAATAAACGAGAAATAAATATATATATACAGAACTATGCGCAGTAAACGAGAAATAAATATATATATATATATATATACAGAACTATGTGCAGTAAACAAGAAATAAATATATATATACAGAACTATGTGCAGTAAACGAGAAATAAATATATATATACAGAACTATGCAATAAACGAGAAATAAATATATATATACAGAACTATGTGCAGTAAACGAGAAATAAATAAATATATATATATATATATATATACAGAACTATGTGCAGTAAACGAGAAATAATTATATATACAGAACTATGTGCAGTAAACGAGAAATAAATATATATATACAGAACTATGTGCAGTAAACGAGAAATAAATATATATATACAGAACTATGCAATAAACGAGAAATAAATATATATATACAGAACTATGTGCAGTAAACGAGAAATAAATAAATATATATATATATATATATACAGAACTATGTGCAGTAAACGAGAAATAAATATATATATACAGAACTATGTGCAGTAAACGAGAAATAAATATATATATATACAGAACTATGCAATAAACGAGAAATAAATATATATATACAGAACTATGTGCAGTAAACGAGAAATATATATATATATATATATATATATATACAGAACTATGTGCAGTAAACGAGAATATATATATATATATATATCACATAATTCACTGTTAAAGGAAAACTTTAAATTACTTATTCTGCTACGTTGTAGTTGTTTCCTTTCACCACTTAAACACGTAAACATTTGAACGGATTTTTTTTCACCCACCTATCTTTCTTCTTCAGTCTGATTTCCTCTCGGGCCAGGTAAGCAGCTTTCCTGCTGTACGGGTGAACAACCTTCTCCGCCGCTTTTCCTTTCTGAGCTCTCGGCTTCATGAAAACATCGACAAGAGAAGA
Source organism: Labrus bergylta (assembly GCF_963930695.1). Classification (NCBI taxonomy): domain Eukaryota; kingdom Metazoa; phylum Chordata; class Actinopteri; order Labriformes; family Labridae; genus Labrus; species Labrus bergylta. Next base: position 22,352,555 of record NC_089195.1, read on the forward strand.
CAACACAGTCAGGAACAAACGAGTCCACGTTAAAATGTCTTACATTGTTCAAACTATTCTGACAGACCACCAGTCTTTACCATTTTTTGACAAAATCACACGTGGTGCTCCGATGTTGACGGATGTTGACATGTGGACCGGAAGCGAGTCGTTCCGTCGTCAAATCGTTCCGGGCGTTCTACGAAGACATTGGAAAGGTTCCGACGTTCAGTGCATCTGAAATAGAAGCAGCGAAAGCCATTTATCAAGCTTTATGTATATTGTAAATACATAAAATCATAATTTTTTAAGTAATGGTCTTAATGTTTTTTTTTCACATATGGGCTAATTTAGATTTAGAACAAAACCCCCATCATTTGTTTTTGAATGTTGTATTACCATATAAAATTAATGTTGTGATTGATATCTAAATAACCTTAATAGAACATAAACATTTGTATGGTTTATTTTTAAATGGCTGGTCAATTAAGTACTATTTTCATTCACACTCACTTCACAGACACTTTATTTCACTTTGCGCAATCGGTTTGGTCTAATAAGATTCAGAAAAATGTACAACTCAGGAGAATCATTATGCTATTTTATTTCCATTAAAAGAATATCAAACAGTAATCTGGTGGGTTTATATTTGAAGAACTTGATTATATTTCATAAACAACTATACATGAATAAAACTGGACACGAAGATGATCATCTCTACATGGTGATACTGATCACAGAAGTTTAAGAGACTTCAGATGGGGCCAGTTGAGACCAGTCGGGCTCCTCCAGTCCCTCAGGCTTTGCTTGGCTCATGTGTTAAAAAAAGATCACATATTTAGTATGGGAACAAGCTCTGGTTTGCCTTGCGTACCACCATAGCAGGTTCATAAGTAAATCATGTGGTGGAAGAACTAGTAACCTCGTTCAGCTGAAACGAATGAACTGAAAGATTATCTCCCCCAAAAAACTGTCCGGACATACTCGTGCCTTAGCTTCCAAATGGGATCAAATCCCTAAATCTTACACAAAGCCTTTATAAAAGGGTAGAGGCTATTATAAGAGCAGAATAATACCCGGTGGTTGGATTAAATCCTCAGCAACCAAATATGAGTTTGAAGTTTAGGAGTGTCAGTTTTACTGGGGCAAAAAAACAATATGTGTGTATTTAATTTTATTGTGACATTAACTTTCACGGGCTTCTACAATGATCTACAGATTTCCTAGAAAGTGAGGCAAAAAAGCAGAATGAATCAGAAACCTAATATTAGTAACTTTATCCTAGAGATAACGTTCTCAAACACCCTTAACAGATGCAGATATGACACAGATATGAGTCAGACATGAGAGACAGCATTTCTGAAGAAGTACTGATAAAACTCAAGAGTGAGCTGTGTCCTCTACCAATGAATACAAATGATTTAAAACAAAGTGTCTTTTCAAGTTATTTTATGTTTTCATTAAATCATCAAGTTTTAGTCAATTGACCTGAGCTATCGAGTTCTAAGAGCTAAATCTGCAAGCTAATAACCTGCTAAACACAACACATGTTAGCATTGTTAGCTATGGAGTGCTCGAAAAACCGGTGCGTAAAGTAAGCCAGCCACAAGCAAAGAAGATGAATTCTGAGTAACTCAACCCTTCAACTGGAATTTTACTTCTGCAAGAATCACAAAATATTGCCTAATCTTCTGAGAACAGACTCTAGTATTCAGAAGAAGTGACATTATTTGTGTTTTACCACTTGAACTGTGTTACATGCATGCAGTTGTGTTTTTGCTTATCTTTTATCTGTCATTTTTTGTCCAATAGTTTTAGATTTTCATTTCATTCTGAAACTGCCATACTTTCCTTTTAGCAAATATTAGAAATCCACAAGATGAAACAAGATTGGGTTTGAGGATGCCTCCATAATATAGTCACATAAGCATTGAGAGCTACGTGGAGATTGATTTACGAGTTACCAATGCTTAAATGTGCTCTGTGTTATGGTGCCAGGGAGCACATATGAGCAACGGTAACTTTCTCTTTAACATGACAATTTCTATGGAACAATGCCCTAACCTATGAGTACAGACTACCAGTAAATAATAATAATCATAATAATAGTAAATTCTATTCATAGGCACCTTTCGAAGCACACAAGGTCACTATACAAAGTAGAGATAGAAATAAACAACAAAGTAAAAATAATTCAACATAATTCATATTAAAAAGGCAAATGTAAAGTGAATAAAATAATTGTGAAGAGGATTCATGAGACTTAAGATGGACAATGATCCATCTGATGCCACCTCAGTATTCAAAAAAAGCGGCAAAAGAAGTCTTTAAATGTCATTTTTGGTAATCACGTTGAACACTGCTGTTTTTTTTTTTTTTATCTTTAATCAGTTCAATATTTTGACACCAAACTTTGAAATTGGCATCAGCACTAAGCTGTGTCGTGTTTATTAGCATATGTTAGCCTACTAACACAATGAAATTAGATTTTCTGAAGTTCGTAATTGAACCTGCTCAACATCAACATATCAGCATTGTAAGCTAAATGATTACAGATCATGTTTATTGTGTCTTGGAGCCACACATGTTTTAGTTCTCACAGAACAAGTAGCATCAGGGTTAACTTTACCTTCAACATGGCATTTATGACAACAAATGTTGCCAAACCATCTGAGCACAGACCCGCAGCATGCAGAGGAAGTGGCACAATCTCTGTTTTGAATGTCAATTCTGGCCATCATGTTGAAACCTGTTTTACAACCAGGACTCTGCTGTTAGATGAAAGATAGTAGTGTCTTTTCCAAGTAGGCCAACAGACTTCTACCATAGATAATCATAACAGCATGACCCTCCAAATCATGATCAGTCTTTTATCACAGAGGGTGACCTTAAGGCTTCAGACATCCAGAAACAGTAAAACGTTGGGAGTTATTTTAGGTAGCAGACAGACAATTTACTGAAACGATATCCAAGCAGCTGTCTCTCTCTCTCTAAGCTCTGTCAAATTGTTTTTTTCTTCTTTTAGAGTTTGTTCGGCTTCCCCCCCACTCACTCTGTAGGGCCACATACCTAACCAGCAGGAATGTGATTGTACTAGAGCCGAGGAGCCTTCTAACTTGTGGCGACAAGCACACAAGTCCATTGCATCACATCCGAGTGAGCTATCTGAGGGTGTGTGACTGAGTGTGTGCGTGTTTTTCTTCTTCTTTTTCTTCCATTTCATATGTTTAGTCAGATCAGGAAGTGTGATGCTATAACAGAAGAGGAGGAGGAAGGGGCACACAATGGCACTATGTCTGCTTTGCGGCCTTGTAACATGAGAGGCCCCCGGCTGAAGACCCTTTTGTTTCTTCTTCTTCTGCTGCTGACCGCTCTGACACACACAGGTAAGACATGAAGATTAATTTCTTTACTCTTTGAGCGGCACTTTCACCTTTTCTGTCTCCTCCCTGCTTTCTCCTTTTTTCATCTTGTGACTGTGAGTGTAACTTCTTGACTGCGAATGAAGAGTGTTTGATACAGGTACTGTGAATTTAAAACATGACTTCGTTCAAAAGAGCTTTGAGATTAGAATCGCTCAAGACACAAGATACTCCTCTTTCCAGTCTCGCCCTATCTCAGTTCATTTCACTTTCAGCCCAATCTATGTCACTTTAATCCCTCCTCCCTAAAATAAAAAGTCTTCTAAGTTCACCTTAACACAATGGTCTTTATGTACTTACTTTTTCTGGGGGCTACAAAATCACTATAAACAACATTGTTTTATTAGCGTGGAGATGTTAATGATAAGGTTAGGTTTTTTTACGTCTTCTTTTTAAAAGCTGCAAAAGTATGCGTTGATGAAATTTCTGTTTGTGCAAGTCTGTTTTTGTTCTTTTCTGTTAACCTTTTGTACGCTGCTGTCTAGGCCAGGTCTAGGATTGTTTTCTATCATAATTAGTATATTACTGGTTAAATTAATCATTTTTAAAAGTGACACAAAAACATGTCACTTTAATCCTGTAATCTTGTGTCCTTTTCTTTAGCAAGATAACAACATGACACATTTGTGTCTGGAACAAATTGCTCAACATGATTTAAAATCTCCGCCCACCCTCCTTACAGTTTTGCAACATTTCTCTTTTCATTTTTGTAACAACCGGAACAAATAATGCACACGGGTGTCTTCAATTTCCTGTGTGGACGACTCTGACAGTTACTGTGCCCTGCTGCAGATTTTTTTATTTTTTTTTAAACTAGGCCGGTGGAAATAAGTGTCAACTTTCACTTCTAGGTTTCAGTTGTAACACTGATGATGCATGTCTTCCTTTAAGCTTCAAAACTTGCTTTTCAATGGCATGACAGCGCTGTATTCTGAAGAAAGACATTTTTGTTTTATTGCAGGGTTGTGTGAAGATGAAGATGGTTCAGAGCCAGAAGAAGAGCCAGAAGGGGAGACAGGTGACCTAGAACCACCTGTGGGTGGTGACACAGGTAGGACTTCAATAGCAACATTAACATCTAAAATAATAATACACTTTGTGTTCAAAGAGGGTTATGGAAAGGTGTCTTTAGTCAAGTAGGTGTCATATAACAAAAATAAAAACAACTGAAACAACAGGCAAATTTAAACATCACATGCCTTAAGTATTAAACAATAATCATTACTCTTCTATCCTTTTGTTGTTGTTGTTTCTTTCACCCACAAGGATATCAGGATGTCCACCTCCACTGATTTAAAGGCAGCATCCCTGTAGTGAATCCCTCCTCTACCAATTTATTTTAAATATATTTAATTGATTATGTTAAGTCTAAACAAGTAAATGGTCAGTACCTACATAAGCACTGATCTCAAATATTGTAATCTCCATTTCTGTTACTTATTTTCAACTGTCCTACTGTTCAGAAATAATAAAGTACCTTTTTACTCTACTTCTATTTTAGACCAACTATAATATGTGATTAAAACAATGCTTTTAGTTTCAACGCTTATGTTAACCTGATAGTATGTGTGCTCCTTTGCTTGAAAGAGTGAAAGGGAATAATTTAAAATCAATGTGTTCATTATTTTTTGCACTGATAAAGGTTCTGGTTAATTCTTCCACCTGTTGACATTGGTTCAAGCTCGGTGAACAATAGATTTGTATACCTGTGTTTCTCTGAGGGACTCCATTTGCTCCATATTTTGTTAAAATTGTCTCTGATTTATTTAGTCAATGCCTTTGAATGTACCTGCTCTTAAATCAATGTGATGCCAATATACTTTTGGCTGGGTATATAAATTGACTCCTTAGAAATCCTACGTATTGCACACTTTAGATTTAGAGTTTATAATGCTGCTCTCTCTGATTGTAGAACTGCTCCCAGCTGATCCTGATGCCACCTCGCCATCGGAAAACCCCACCACAGTGAACACAGGTCAGTACAAAACAGCTTTTATTCTACCTGTTGGCTTTTTTCCAACATGGTGCAAGAAAAAAAATGTACCCTTAGGGGGAAAAAAACACAAATGAAGAAAATGCTTTTCTGTTCGTGATCTTAACCAGGCCATTTAGGGGATAACAAAAAAAAATTGCATTGACAGAAATGAATGAATGCATTTTTTCTCTGCTATTGTTTTCAGATGGAAACCCCACAGATGATGAACCTGAAGGCTCAGGAGACGGTAAGTCAGTCATAAACGGTGGTAACAGGACTAATTTGTCTTTTAATCTCTGTAAATATAAAAATCCCTTATTACTTCTTTTATTGACCATAAATGACAGAATAATAAGTAGAACACTGCAGCAGAAGACTTTGATTACATAAGTTACAAATCACAGGACATTGTTTAAATCGGTTGGACTGACGACTGACTTTTTCGGGATCAACAGAGGGCACCACCATTTCAGATACAACCTCCTCACCAAACGTGGATGATGTTTTGAATCCCATCATCATCCTGATCCCTGTGGTGCTGGCGGTCGTCATTATCGGCATGATAGTCTGCGGTATTTTCTTCAACCGCAGGTGGAACAACAAAGCCAGAAATCAAGGTTTGTCCATCCCAGGAGGGGACACTTCAAAGGTTCAGATCAGTTGAACACCGGGGAGGGTGTCAGGCTTATATGGTGTTTTTATTTGTGGGGATATACAATGGAAAACCTTTTTTTCTTAACAAAAAAAAGATAAAGTGCATCCGTTTGAAGGGATATCTGTGTATTATTCTTTAAAGCCTTAGTCTTAAAACCTCAACATCATGACTCTAAAAGAATATACTACAATTATGTGCATGACCATATACCATCAAAAATCAAACTTAATACATTTTTGAGCTGAGTGTAAGTCTGACATCATCCATGTGTCATATACTTTCATTAACATGGAAAAAAACATCATAGTTAACAGTCTTTGTTTCCATAGTGACTGCTTAATAACTCAACTTATTTAGCTTTTGGATCTTTTAACTTAAATAGCGACTGAATCCAATTACATACTCATGCTATTTATAATACTAACAATGTTCTCTTCTCGTAGAGCTGAGGAAAGAGGATCCATATTTGGATGGTCCCAGTACAGAAAAGGTGCCAATGTAAGTATTAAAAACATCCTATTTTTATTGCAGCTGATCATTTGAAGGACCTTTGATGACCTTGTAAAATATTAATCAAAGATCCAAATTAAAAGAGGATTCATTGTTGATGCTTTGTAAGTTGTGTTTTTCCTTAATGTGTAATGGTGTTTACTCGGTGTCTCTTATGTGGCCCATTGTGTGGGAAATGGGTCACAGTCATATCTTATGGTGAGATAGCTTTCTTTCCCCACTGGTACTTCTCTATGCAGACTCTCTTTTCATCGTCCTGATAAGGGCGGCTGGAATCATCTGTTAAATGTGAAAACACTATTAGATAAAACACAATAAATTCAACACATATGAAGGACTGACAATCAATGCAAATTAGATTGTTAAATCTAAGGGGCTGTTCAAATGAACAAGGATTAAGAGTGAAATGTCAACATTAGGTCTATATGATCAAAGAGACAATGCACTTCGTGATAGAAGTTGACATGATGGAATTAACCAAATGAGAAACAATCAATTAAAAACTTCTCACTTCACACATGATCGAGTATATGCGAAGAAGTCTGTCTATGTCAAAGATCTGAAAAATGTCAAAACAATGCCAGTTTTTCAATTTTCATTTTATAAAGCTCTATTGGCATGAACGACGTGACATGAACAATATTGCCAAAGCATACACAATACAAAAAATAACAAACAGTGATCAATGATGCTGCAACAGTACACAATTTTATAGGCTACATCAAAAAAATAAACAGAAAAAAAGAGTGTGTGTGTTCAGATAAGAAAATGATAAATAGAGCAATGATTATTAACTTTATATGTAAAGATACTATATACCAAATATTCAAACATGAAAAAAGCATCTCTGACTGCTGTGGATATCCGCTAGCATGGTGGCTATGAAAACAACAGCTGAAACCAAGAGCTGGTATAAAAAAAAAAACCTGAGGTTATTTGTTAACATGGTGTTTGTGATTTATATGATCATTATCTGAACCTGTTGTACCCTCAGGCCCATGTTTGAAGAGGATGTCCCCTCAGTCCTGGAGTTAGAGATGGAAGAGTTGGAGTGGATGAAAAAGGATGGTAGGTATTTTCAAATGAAGACTTTATTTGATAGCAAAATATATCAAGACACTTTTAAAACAAAAAAAACCCAAATCATGGACAATCAAGCTTTGTTTCCTATAATTACTTGTTCAGGACTGAGAGCCTAGTTTGTCAAGTTTGTTGTTCATGATCCACCCATGCCTGTTGTTTGTTCAGAGTATGTTTTTTATGTGGTTAGTTGTTATTTTGGGTTGGTTTGTTGTGTTGACGATTTGCTGCAGGGATTGTTGACTTTACTGAATAGAGCTGTTTTTTTAAATGATGTACAAGTTATGCATGTGGAGAAATATGATCAAATATCTAAGATCAAAATAGTACAAAAATAACACAAGATGTGATCTTAAAAAAATGTATGTAAAGAGATGTGAATGAAGCTGAATATACCTGTACAACTGCAGCCTACCTTCTAAAGTGAGTGCTAGTTAAGTTTAGATGTTTATCCAGTACTCATCAGTTGTATTATTTGTTCTTGTTGGACTGCTTAATGACCCCCCTGAGGTTAAAAGAACTATTTAACAGTAAGTTGAATTAGCGGTTTATCCAGCAGATGTCGCTGTTGCTCTGATTGTTAAAACTGCTTTACAAAAGAGGTGCTCATAGAGGCTTAAGACACTGTCTCTTGGGTTGTCACTTTTTCACAAAGTAATTTTGTTTCTGAGTACTTGGTAATTTCACGCCTACTTGTGAAAATTAGTTTGGATCATTTGCGTGGCATGAAGGATAAAAACCATGGAGAGTGCTTATATCTTGTGTTTGTTTTCAAGGTGACACTGCAGAGGACTCTAAACAAGCATGAATCTATGTTATGGTAAGAAGACTTTACATTTCCAGTTTTTTTAAACTCATTCAGTTTATTGGCCATGATTAGAGAGACATTTTCGTTAATATATTATGACTATAATCAAACAGTCACACAGGTGGCTAAACAACCTACTTCGAATGAACTATCTATTTGATGCCAGCCTCTGTTTGTTTTGATGCACCAGCTGGATTTCAGTTTCGCTGAGACTCATGACCTCTGACCCTTTCATCATTACACATTGTAGTGTTTGAAAGCACAAACACTCATAACATCTGTTAGTGATTAGAACAGGCATGCATGGAAGTGTGGTGCAACTTAACCCAAGGATAGTCTTCTTACTGAAAGGGCTGGGAAGGCCAGGTCAAGGTCCACTCAGAGAATTGTTGACCAATGTCATTTACACACCGCTTTTTCTCAGGATTTTATTTGCAGGGCCGGCCAAGGGTTATAGAGGGAACCTTCATTCAACACAGAGTTTCTCTGTATCCATCAGGTTACACAAGAGAGCTCTAAACAGAAGGAAATGTAATGTTACAGCTGCTGCTGTTGCACAATGTGATGCCATCTACTGCAACAGCTGTTCAATTCCTCAAATTTGGCCCAACAGTGGATCAAATCAGAGAAATAAACAAATACTAACAATACCGTGAAAGCTGCATTTGGAGCAAACCAAGACTTAAACAAAGACAGGCAGATAGAATAATGTTTTGGTTAAGTCTCAAGAAAAAATGTGCCCAACACATATCTAAGATTGAATAAAATTTGGGACGCTAGTGTCAGAAGTGAGAAGATTATATTGAATAAAAGATCATTTAAATATTTAGATTTGAAGGCACCTTGTAGCAGTACAATAAGCTGAAAACACAACGATGGTCTCACTTTTTAAAGTTTGTGAGCATGTAACTGAAGAGCTCTGGATTTGATTCTGCTCAATGGATAATCAGAATTCATGTGAAAGTCTGTTTACTTAAAAGACAAACTAAGTCCAACATCAATGACTCTTTTTGCTCTGTTTTAGTCTCCACCAACCCGTTAAATGCTTAATGCTCTATAAAATGAATTAGCTAGTTGCTAACTTTGTCTGTCTTTATTTGATCTGTGGGTAGTGTGTTTGTAACGGAAGACGTGGTCAACACTTAATGTTTTGGTCTTTTTGGGTTGTTTGTACGTTTTTTTTTTGGTATTTTTTTCTGCTGAACTTGGTTAGATCTGTTGATTGAGCTTGTGGTCCTTTGTGATTTTTCTTTGAAATGGTGTGATCAATACCCTGTTATTGTGTTTTGGCCAATGAAGACAGCAACAAGGTTTTGGATGAACTGCTATCCAAGTTCTTCAAATTTTATTCAAAGCTTCTTGCAGCAAAAGCTAGCTCACAACACTTTACAGATTACAGCCGATAACTAGTAGTACCCTTAATAATATTACCTCCAGGATCTCTCTGCCCACTTTAACTGTTCGCTTGGAGGGGGTAGTTCTTGGACTCTTGGCTGGAGCTAACTCTCAAGCCTCTCCAAGGTGATGTGGGCATAACTTGACAAAATAGTGGTGAAGGGAGAGGCCCACTTGATAACCCTGGTGATGTCCTGGCTCTCACTGCAATCTTTAAGGGGGCCATCAAGTAGGCAGGTAGGAAGGGTAGATGATATCAGCGCTGTCAAAAAAGCTGGTATAAATTAAGACTTGCAGGTGGCAAGGCTGTTTGGGATGTGGTGGCCACTGATGGCTTTGTGGTGCATTATTTAACTTTTTAGTAGTGCATAGGGGCATAATAAGGATGTGGGGTTTACTCACTGAGGGCATATCCTTTTCAATAGGGCATGAGTATCTTGTGTTCTTGCCAATGAAACCTGATTTTTTCCAGATTCTACGTCAGATTTGTGGATAATAAAGAATAATGAAACTCCAGCAGTTTAACTGTCTATAGGTGTGATGGGCATTTAGAGAACACACATGAGGGAGTGGTGACGGTTGTGCTTCTATATTTTATTGCTGGGATTTGAAATTCTCATGTTATAGCGCTCCTTTTTTGCAATATATTTCACAGAATCCCTTATAACCTTTCATGAATCCCTTAAATCCTTTCATATCAATATCCATGACAGTATTGCATTTTAAAAGTATGTATATATTTGTTTAGTTAAGTTATGAGGAAGCTGCAACACTTCACCCCACTGTTACCTGAACATATGACTGTGAAGTCAGTACCACCATCATCGAGCCGTGACCTCTGCCTCTGCTCCGCTCCGTGTGTCTCTGACTCTGACATTGGCACTTCTCTCTCTCTCTCTCTCCCATGACTAATTTACTACAGGTTAGGACACTCTCCCCCAGTATGCAAGGACACACAGCCAACATGCTTCGCTGCCAACTTGGAGTGTCCAACCTTCAAACAACATCTGTGACCACAGGAACTAATCTGATTGCCAGGAAATGACATCATTACATTTAAAGGACTCTCACAATGGACAGCGACGTGCAAAAATCAGACTGAAACCTGTTACAGAGTGCCTCCAAAGTGATCCTTTTTTTGCCTTTTATGTATTGTTTTTGGCATGCTTTGCCTATTATTATTTTTTATTGAAATTGTGTGAATTTTTAGCAATAGTCAGTCATTCCAGGTAAATGCACAGAACGTTCTGTCCCATTAATGATACAAATTGAAAAGCATTACCTTTAACATGAACACAGTGCAGCAGCTACTATAACCCCTTTTCTGCTAATGCTCTTACTGCCAAAGAGATTGTTATTGTCCTAAAGTGCATTAGGGCAATGCTGAACCCCTCCCCTGCACATACAGCTATGACTACTCATAGTTTCTGCTGGTAGTTTCTCTTTGTTGTGTTTAAACTGTGCGACTGCCTCCAGCTGCAGGTGTTATGGGGAAATATCCTGTTGAAGATTGCAGGCATGCATGACAGAGAAGGCCTCTCCTTTTCACGCCTGGACACGGCTTATTGAGAAACTGTTGTGCTTTTCCTAAACAGAAATCTCAAAGTGTGAAATCAGTTGGATTCTATTGCTGCGTCTTTTGATAAATTCTTTGCTTGTTGCTGAAGCAGCTTTTCTTAAAGCTGCTGCCACTGATAAGATTGTCATCTCGCCATAGATAATACCTCTATCTGAAGATGCTGCATGTTCAAATGTTTTGCTTTCAGTTTGGACTATAAAGTGTTGATCGAAGCAGTCAGGATTCTGATCTCAAAATGAGTGCAACTTTTCAAAACGTATCAGTCAGTATTTTGCAGTTTCTTGCAGTGTAAATATGAGAGAACAAAAAGTTAATATTTTCAAGGAATGCCTTCTGTAAATATTTCATAAAATGCTTTGGTACTGCTTTGTTGTTGTTGTTGTTGTTGTAGTTGATGAAGCTTTGAATAAGATTTCGACAAATAAAATATTTGTAATTATTTCTTACACACACTGGCTGTGTGGCTGAAAGTCGACCTGTCAGCAAATCTTCCAGTTTTTCTCATAGGCTGAAATATCTCCACAACTATTCGAGGAATTGCTCTGAAATTTGGTACAAACATAATTGGTTTACAGAGATATATCATATTAATAAAAGCTTGAAGATATATTTATATAGCGTCACAGTGAGGTAACTGTGTTTCTGCTTCCAACTCAATCAGCTGGCAGACAGTCTTAGTTTAAACAGATTTCTTCCACAACCTCTGTTAGCCTGACATCTTGTTTCTATCGAAATGTGAAGCTGTCCATGCTCAGCCGTTGTTAACACGCATAGTGTCATATTTAAAGTAACTCGTATGTGGCCCATTCACCTACAATCTTCATTAAAGCCAGTGTACTCAGTTTGTCCTTCCAATGAGCTCATGGGAAGCCCCGCTCCACACGTCAATGGAGGACATTTCCAAACATGTTGTTTCAACTCTGAGGAAAGGATGATGTATTGTAGGTTGGCTGTGGCTCAGTTGGTAGAGTCCTCAGCTTTTGACTCCCTTGACTGTAGTATTTTTGTCATTTACTTGCCTTTTTACTTTTTTATTTGACTTCTGTGTTCATTGTTTTTGCACCAAAACATCTAGTCAAATTCAAGTCAAATTCCTTGTATGCGTAAACCTACTTGGCAATAAATCTGATTATGATTTCTGATTCTAACTTTCCTAATTTTCTATTTGCAGAATGTAAATATATTTATTTTATGACACTTTGAGCATTTCTTTTCATCTTTACTGATTGAGATAACTTTAATGATAATTTGACTAGCACACTGAACTAAGATAATGTATGTTATGGTTGTTTCATTGTAGAATGTGTGCTTAGTCTTTTTGCTTTAAACACAACAACATACGGCCTCACACAACTGGTAGCATGCCTGTAAACTCAATAAAGATACAAGTAAATCATTCAGATCAATGTGATTCCATCCCATCCCATTTTTTTTTACAATTGTTAAAGTGTGCTCCACTCTCTACTCTGCACTGTTTGTCTGATGGGATTCTGGGAGCAAGGTTGGACAGTTCACACTAACCAATGAATACAAATGAGAGAGAAGTCTTGTACTCCATTTCCTCCTTTTTTTCACTTTCTCATTAGATTTCCAGACAGCAGTCCTGTCCATCAGCTCACACTGTCTGCATCATCACTTCTGTCTGGCTGCTCAAACATGCTGACTAAACATTGACATTTTCATTTTCAACATTGACACCTGAGAAAATTATGTTTACTCAGGTAAATCAACTCTGTGTCTGTCTGGTAATAAAATGGTTGTAAGATCCTTGCTGGTTGTCTTTGCTTCATAGTAAACAGAATTTGAATGATTTCATTGAATCTTGATTTATAATTCTAAACTATATTAACTATGGTCTGCATGTACAGAGGTTGTTTCAATGAAATCCAAAAATCTTCTACATATAATTACATTTCATCTAACTTATCTTATTTTTTTTTTGTCACAAATTATTTTTGCCTTTTTTTTTATTATGAAGCAAAATGTACCATGCTTTTATATGAAATGTGTTACAATCACTTGACCTTTGTTTGTCAATTAATCAAGATATTGATAAAGAGACATAATGATCACCTGAAACATGAAGAAAATGTCAACATTTGAAACATTTGAGGGTTGATTTTTCTCCAACATTTGCAAATAAATAACTTCTTATTCTTTGCACAGGTTTAGTTTAAAATAGAAATAAAAAGATGTTTACCTTACCAGGAGTGTCACTCTTTGTTTTGGTGTGTGCTGGTACAATAAAAGTAAAGGCTTTCTATTTTATTTTATTTTATTCTAGAGAGTAAATACCCTGAAAGTTACAATTGTATAATTCGTTGCAGATACTTCATAGATACAAATTGGACAGAAAATTAAGTTTTTTTCTCTATAGAGATCAGCATTGTTCACAATGTGCCACATTCTGGCTGAACTGGTTCACATGTAAACAAAGCACCAATCCTTCTTGCCAAACATGGGCATGGCATTGACGAATCTGAGCATGAAGTAGGATACCTGTTTCAGCTGACCAAGTTTTCTCACATCAGATATTTTTTACAAGACTAAGGCAAAGATTTTATAATCCTGATTAAATCCATGTCTGTCACTGTTAACAGAAATGTGATGTTTTCCCCTGAAGAAAAAAATCAGTGACCCAACTCTTTGAATTTGCCCATCATTGTAGACTGCATCAGTGTAAACCCAGCAGGCACTGTTGCTGCCTGTCACACTCTATCAGCTCCATTTCACAGCCGCACCAGCAGCTCTGTTTGTTTGCCTTCAAGAGCTGTGATGTTTCAGAGACTCATCCGTCTGTCGCAATCTTCACATTTACTCTTTGGGCAGTCTTTGAGTAGAAAATATGGAGTGTGTGTGTGTGTGTGTGTGTGTGTGTGTGTGTGTGTGTGTGTCTTAGTGAACAATGGGGTTATGTTTGGTCCTTTGTAGTTGTGATGAGCAATTTTAACTTGTGAAACTTCACACTGCCTTTTATAATAGACTGTCTGTTGCACCGATTAGACAAAATATTCTAAAATTACTCATTACACATGGCTATAATAGTGACAAAACAGAGCTTGTGTCCTCTGTAGTACTTTTAAGGTATAAGAGAAAAATACAATAGACACATTATGAGTTTTGGAAATGGTTAGGCTAACTTTCACAGATTCTCCTGAATAGATAAATCAATATATAACAAAGATTTTTTTTTACTATTTCCTTAAATTAATTTAAGTCACCAGAAACCATAAATATATATAAAAATATATTTATTCTACACGTTTGTATGTGAAACACAATAATTATCTCTTTGGGTATGCAAAAATCCTTTAAATGAAACAATGAAATAAGAAAAATATCTGAAACATTTCTTTGTTGAAAAAGATAACAAGTAAAAATGAACGGAAATTGAAAAGAAATGAACAGAAGAAGACAAATCTAATCAGTCTGATGCATTAAACATGGGAAAAACAATTCTCGTTTGTGTGTGTTTATGTAAATATTGAGATGGTCATACTATTTCTAATCTTGGCACATCCACTACTGAAGCTCATCTATTTCAGTGTTTAGCTTCACTGACAAGACAAAAAAAATCAACACACAGAAAGACGGTCTCAATGAAAGACTATACAGTTCATAGTGAATATTTGGGTGGGAAGTGGCTTAGAGGAACATGTTCCATGAAAGCACAAAGCTTCTGAGAATATTTATTGACAAAAAGAGGATATTTACAGTCCTCCTTTGTTTCCAGGTTCTGCTTTTTAGTTGTCATTGACCAGATGCCAGTCTCAATTCTACACTTCTCAGGATCACATGTTTGGGGCTTAGTGATATCTCAGGCTTTCAGACTCTCCCTGGAGAATCCAGATAGCGAGCATGAAAATGACCATGAGCCAAAGCTAACCATGGCTGGCACTGTAGAGCTAAATTGAGCAGCGGCACTAGAAACAGCAGCAAGCTAATCCACTATAACCTGTGCTTTTTTTTTGCCTATGAATAAACAATGCCCAGTTTGCTGGAAAAATAATCAGTTTTCATGCAGCACGAGTTTTAACACACCATGAAAAATGGAATTTGAATTTGATCTGTTCTCAAGTGTTTATTTTTTCAATACTTTAATGATCGATACATTACCTTTCTATACATACCTTTGTCTAATAATATGGGTTTTGTATTGATACTACATATAGGATACTGTATGCAGACAGAAATGCTATTTAACAATACAGAAAATTAGTACTAGTATTTCTACCACTACTAATTTTGCTGTAATTGCAATGTTTTATTTTGATTATTGTTTTAAATATGCCTATTATTATTATTTACAAAGGCTTTAATAATAATACATAATTATAATAATAACAATAATTATTATCATTATCATTATCGATAATATTATTAATCGTAATCATTGGTGTTACATGTCATTGGTAGTAATTATTCATCAAAAATTCATTCATCAAACCATCAAAAACTCTCTCTCTGTACAACAGCTCAACTCTTGCGAGCAGAGAACTGTCATCATGATAATATCTGTCTATCCATACTGTAATCTGTTCTGCACATAAATTTATGTGCATAAATTTATTTATTTAATTTATAAATTTAAGTTAAATTTACAAATGATCCCTGCACTCATGTTCACCTCATGTGGCTGTCTACTCGCCGTTATATTGTATAGTTTCTGCTTATAATATGTCTACACTCATGCACTTTAACTTATGTCAGTAATGTCCTTTTACAACTCTGTTTTTTGCACATTTACATTTAATCTTTCATATTTAATTTACAACCATTTACAACTCTGTTTTTGCACATTTCCATTTAATCTTTCATATTTAATTTACAACCATTTACAACTCTGTTTTTTGCACATTTCCATTTTATCTTTCATATTTAATTTACAACCATTTACAACTCTGTTTTTGCACATTTCCATTTAATCTTTCATATTTAATTTACAACCATTTACAACTCTGTTTTTGCACATTTCCATTTAATCTTTCATATTTAATTTACAACCATTTACAACTCTGTTTTTGCACATTTACATTTAATCTTTCATATTTAATTTACAACCATTTACAACTCTGTTTTTGCACATTTACATTTAATCTTTCATATTTAATTTACAACCATTTACAACTCTGTTTTTGCACATTTACATTCAATCTTCCATATTTAATCTTCCAATTTAAGACTAGTAATGCTTAGTGAAATCCTGGTTGTATATATTCACATTCACATATATTCTTTTTTTTTAAGTACTTATTTACTTTGTATTTAATATTATATTATGTTTAGATTTGCTAACATTTTTACTCATATTGTGTGTTTGCATAACCTGCTGCTGCAACGCCACAATTTCCCAGTTTGGGATCAATAAAGTGAATCTATTCTAAAACATCAATCATGTCTCCGGGCGTTTTTTTTTTTTGTTTTTTTTTAAACATCACATTTGAGCGCCCACTTTGCAGACAAAAACCCGTGGCGTCATCACGCTGCGACAGCCAATACTCTCCAGTCGGTGGAGAGAGAGAGAGAGAGAGAGAGAGAGAGAGTCAGGAGACGATCAAAACGTAGCGGGTTGTCGGAGAGACATTGAGCGGCGAATCACTCACCCACTGACACGCTTCTTGTTTGTTCTTCGCGGATGTGTTTCCCCTCCTTGTTATGGGGGTCAGCCACCACCGTATGACGCCCAGCAACCGGAGAGAGGGTCCTTAAATGTCCCGAGCGATAACTCCTCTCCTCGTCGTTTTTTAGACAGAGCTGCTCATGTTAGCGGTGTTTCACTAGCCTGCTATCTACTACAAACCAAACTCTTTGCCTTGTAGCAGCTAGTTAGCCGATGTTGCTAAGCGTGTTAGCCTTCTGCTAAAGGTGGATGCAAACACTGACTGCTGTTGGTGGGAAACCAAAAAAAAGGCGAAGAAGGAGCGTTTAAGAAGAAGAAGAAGAAGAAGAAGCTGAAGCTGAACTCCTGCTCTGAGGGGATTTCTCCGTCTTTTGGGATATTCGACTGAAAAGGGGGGAATCACGGGAGAGAGAAGAGAGAAGAGGAGAGGAGAGGAGAGGAGAGAGAGAGGCCCCCGCTGTCTTCACGCGTCCGAGGTAAATAGAGTCCAACATTAACTATGTGCAGCAGCAAAACTGAAGGGAATATTAGAAGTTAAGGAGCAGTGCGAGTCGGCCTAGCATTAGCCAGCTAACGAATTAGCTAGAGAGTTAGCTTCTTTTTTTTTTTTTTTTTTTTTTTAAGCTCAAGCTAGCCAACTTCACGCACCGCTGTTGATGTGGAGTTTTCTGTCCTGTGTGAAACAAGTTAAAGGTGTCACAGTCAGCTCAATGTGGTGGTATGTGTGTGTGTGGGGGGGGGGGTTCGTGTTGTCTTGCAATGCTTTTGCCTGTCATTCAACCAGTGTAGCAGATTGGAGGCTTACTTTGATAACATTGAGCCTTTTTTTAGCGGCACACAAACTTTTTTTTTTATCAGCGGGGGAAGTTTCTTATTCCGCTTATAGTTCACGTTATAAAAATGCATGCAGATGCAATAAAGCCAGCCGAACTACACCGTTTTCTTCTAAAAACCAAGGTTTTGTGTGGAAAAACCTCTTGCTAAGCTGTAACTCCAGATGTTTCATGTACATTGAAAGCTTTTTTTTTGCAGGTTGTTTGCAGATCTTGCAAAACAGAATGAACTTCTTATCATTTTGCAATGCTCAGGACCACTTGTGTTCTCTACTTATAGAGGGGGTTTCAACTTGGCAGTAGTAGTTTTAGTGGAGGTTTTTTCAAATTGTGTAATGTCAAACTGAGGAGTGGCTCATGTATTTACTTTTTTGTTTATCTTTGTAAATAGGTCATTAAAATATATAGGAAACAACAGTTTCTCAGTTTTGAGTCTCATCCTCGTAATGTTGCTGTTTTACAGGTTCATAAGCAGCGTGGAGACACCTCTGTACTTGCATCACTATTTTTGTTAGTCTGCAGCAAGTCGTTGTGTTCTGAACATCAAGCAAATCATTTACTTCTGCACAGTCTGAGGCAGAAACGAGTCTTGAATACTCAAAGAGGAATGGAAAAAATGTAGGTGTTTCGTCGTCGTCCAGGCGGTTTATTTAAAAAGGATAATATTTGATCGAGGTCTCTGGTACCAGAATATACTGTTTACGTGTGCAGCACATAACTGTACTACAGTCCACTTGCCTGTAACCTGAGATTGACCCCTCAGTGTAGCTGGAGGTGTGTGTGTGTGTGTGTGTGTGTGTGTGTGTGTATACACAGACTCATGCCTGGAACCATTCTTTACACATCACACTATAATGGACTTATTTGATCATTTGTTGTCGTTCTCTTTTGCCGTTTTCCAAGTCTGAAAGTCGGTCAGTTCATTTTATTTTAAACGTCTTTGTATGGCCCTAGTTAGGCGTGATTGAGATGCATGTTAAACATATCTCAGAATCACAACTCGAAAGAGGTTTTAAGAGAAGTGGTTGTTTGAATTTCCTCTACAGGAGAATGCTGTTGCTTCTGCACTCAACCTGCTAAATGAACAGCATCCACTTAACCTCTAAGGTCTGAGTTGGCCCTTGGTGAGAAGATTGCCCTTGGTCTGTAAGTCTTTAAGGACAACCAGTGACCTGTATTAAATACCTTTTTTATTTGGCCGGTCAACAGAAGTGAACCCATTCATGTGTGTTGTCAACGGCTGTGAACTCCAAACATTTATTAAACTTCAGTTGATGACAAGTTCAAAATTTTGAATCATCTCCTTTGATGGTGACTTGTGCTGTTTTTATTACTAATAAGTAGTAGTTAAAACACTGACGTCTGCATTCCCATTAGGTGTTACTGCTTTTGTTGCAAAATGTTTTAATTTTCAGATAAAATACGGAAAGGAAACTGTGATGGAACATGCCTTTTTTTTGTTGAATTTCTATTTAAAGTAGTATCTTTAGGTACGATACCAGATAAGTCTCGTCTTGTCACATCATCTACAGGCAAGAAATCGTAGACGCTCTCTATCGCATATCACAAAAGTGCAACTGCAAATGTGCACGTGATCTTCGTGACGCAGAAAATCGGGTGTGTAAGACTCGGCGTTAATGGTTATGCTGGCGAATACAGCTGTACATATAGTGACACAGTCCAGGCTGGCTGTGCCACTTTCAGGGGCCGAAATTAACACCTGCAAAGCGCCAAAAGCGGGTATATTTTCAGAGTAAGTTTCTCAGGGCTATATGCCATATAGCGAGTAAATGTACTTCACATCGTTCACAGTAGGCTGAGAGCTCATCTACTATACTCTAGCTAGTAGAAGTGCAGACTCAACAAAGCGAAAACAGTTGGTATTAAAAGAGCTACAGAAATGCACAGAAACAACACGTTGTTGACTTTGGTGAATGCATTTGAAACGATCACGCAGTAAGACCCCGCTTAGACCTTTTCTTCTGTCCGGTAGACCCCCAAAAAACAGACTGCGTCTTCGATGCGACCTACACTCCGGTTCCATTCCACTGTTTTCTAGTGTGATCAATACTTTTCCCACCATTGTTTTCCAAATTGTATTCTACAATTTCATTTAGCAGAAGCTTTTATATCAAACAAAATATAAATGAGAGAGTATACGTAAACATGAAGTATTGAATGTGTGGCGTCTGCTGTGATTCATAGTGCCATAGTCATTAAAAAGCTAAGTTGTGGAACTGACCAACAAGACAAATAGGAAAACATATGGACATCTTGAATTACTATATATTAAAAAAAATAGGCTGGAAACTATATACAAACTGTGCAGCAGCAGGTTTTTTTATTGCCCACAACTTTTATTTATAGTCCACATGCCTTCTATGGATCTCTTTGAAATTCTTGCATGAGATTTAAGTTTTCCGTCTTCTCCAGAAGTGGAACACTATAAAGAGGTATGAGTTACAGAATGGAAGAACAAAGAGTAGCTGACAATATGTATACAAGAATAGAATATTTTGATCAGTATTTTGAAATAAAAAATTCTGGCTGTGGATATAACTGCACGCCTTGAAGGGTGAGCAGTAAGGGGTAGTCCGTCTTTGTTTGCAGAAAGCAGCACATTACCATAGTCCTGACTGTTGCTCTGTAGCTGACCTCAGGGCCTTCCTATAACCATTGTCATATGGACAGTGAGATTTCCTGCCTTTGAACCCTTTAATTGACTAAACTTGAAGTGAGATGAGTAAGATTTGGTTTAAAGGATGTCAACAGTTTTATTCAAAACAATCAAAAGCAGACCTGTAATCCATGTGCTGAAGCAAACCTAATAATGACTGATAAAGACCTGATCACATTGACATCATAGAGCTGGGCTGATAAGATATTCTCTGTTGGTAATAACCATCTGACTTTACCCAGTTTAGGGAATACATCATGTAATCTTGTTTTATTAGGGAGATTGGGAATTGTAACATAAAAATTGGATTAGGTGAAATGGTTTCTTTTGATTCAGAATTACCAGGTTCCTTTGTACTGTGTTCCTCCCTTCTGAAAACATTTCTGCCGACAAATGTGGTCTTTGCGTTTTTTGGGATTTTATCATATTGACTGAAGATGGAAGAAGTACTTCACAGTACTCATAGTGTAGCAGGATAACAAGCTTGAATCTTGTTGTTTTAAAAGTGGCTTACTACACACTCACTGCAAAGGAGAGGGAAAGCAGAAAACTTCTTTTTCCCATGAGAAATGGTTCAGCAGCAGTTTCAGTAGGAGTGGTATAAAAATATCACATAAAAGATCCACAAAACCAAACTATGCCCAACACTAAACTATAACAAGATGCTCGATGTAAGAAATGGACTCTCAGCTCTTGTATTAATAGCGTAGCACCTTGAACAAGATGTTAGTCCACTACTGCTCTTTGGTGGGCCCAGATTTTATAACTGACCAGTAACGACCAGTTTATTCTTTCTTTGACAGTGTGGAAATCTGATGTGTTGTGCATGCTGCAAGTTACGAACAGACAACACTCATTTCTAGAGGTATTCCCCGTGAGTTCTCTAAATTTTGTAGATAGGAGTCGGAGTGTGTTTCACTCGGTGTTAGATCACAAACACAAGCACGGTGTATTGTAAAAGACAAGATATCTCACTTGTGTAAAAGATGTTCTTGGATTTAGTAAAGAAGACTTGGTTGAAGAGTTAAAGTCGAATGCTTTGTTTGTTTTTGATGCCATGAATGGGTAGTCTTTATAGAACGGGCAGTCATCTAAGCCTTTAAGGACCCAAATCACTACTAACCAGCAAAAGATACTGAGCCATTTGGGTCATTAGTGAGTCATGACATGATCCGTGATTTGATGAGCATCCTCAGTCCAGAGGGAGGAGAGAGGGCAAAAGTTACTGTTCCTCTGGTTGAGATACATTTGGTTACTTCTTCAAAGAAGAAGGATTTATAGAGAGAGTACCAGCATTAGACAAAAAGGTCAGATTTCGGTTTTCATTGACTGTTGTTAGCTGTAGAGTTTGAATTTCGAGAACAAATTGAAAGTGGGAAGACTGTCTAGCAAAATGTGGGACTTTTTCTCAGCTGTCTGAAATGTTTTTTCATCTGGTTTAATGATGTCAGACAAAAAATGTTGGTGTCTTCAACAGATGGGCAGGTTGAGAGGAAATATAAAAATGTAGATGTGGGAGTATTTGTGAGGAGAAAGACTGCAGGGAGGAGATGATCGGCCAAATATGTAGTGTGTATAGACTTATTTACAGGTGTTAGCCAATGGGAGGGGGTGAAAGGGAAATGAAACTAGCCTCATGAGAAAGTAGAGAAGAAGCATAAAGATAGATGAAAGTAGCTCTATTAAAAAAAAAAAGGCCAGCCTGCAGTCAGCATTGTGTGTGGGCAGAGGCACTTTCAGTGAGAGGGATAGAGTGAGATCAATGAAAGAGGAAATGAAAGGCCTTCTCTGTGGGGAGGTCCAAGTCACCTTGAAGAAAGAGGGATCTCCCATCTCCTGTTCCACTGTTTTCTTTCTTTTTAAGAGAGTCATAAAGTAGGACTTAGGGGCAACAGCGGACTGCAACATTATGATGGGCAGAATAAAGGTTAAACTTTGAGTAGGTCAAAGGTTTGGATATTATAATGGGCATATTAGAGGTTTAACTTCCTTACCCACTATGAAAGAACTCCTAAAGCACCCTTAAACTCCTGATGGCGATGTGCATTCAGTGGAGTGTAGATTTCTTCTTGATGTGTCTTTGGGCACCTGGGGGGACAACAGCAAATGTCCTACCTCCCTTCAAACTGTCACCTTCTGTATCTGGGAGATTGGCCACGCAAACTTAGTTTTTACAACACAGATTTAATTCTATCAGAGATGATGAAACAAATATGTATGTATACTTTTGTTTTACCTCAAGCTGATGATGGAAGTTGCTCTGAAGAGAGCTATCCTGCTTCCTCATCATCTCTGTGACACATGCACTGTACTGCTCATGTATCCCTATGTTGATAAGCAGTCAATGATGATTTAAAGCAATTAATAGAGTACCGTAGGTAACATTACAACAAGGTAAATGGTGAGTGTGATGTTTTCTGCTATCTATCAGATAATGCTCAGTGAAGTAAATTCTGTATTTAAATATTTGGGCTGTTTTTTTGTTTTCTATTTAAAGTTGTGTATGTCATAATGAAGTTTTTCTGTATTTAAAGTGATTCCAGATTTTAGCTTTGCAACTTTGCTCTGTATTACGCATGTCTTTTACATTTTCAACAAATAGTTTAAATGTGATCATTTTCTTTAAACATTAAATTCATGCTCAGTGTCCTCATGAATGCCCTTCTCATAATCAAAGAAAAATGAAAGTCCTTACGTTTAGATTTCTCTTCATTGTTTTTTGCACATTTTCACCGTCCAATCTCTCCACGTCTATTATGCGATCATCAACTTTTTCGATGTTTTGTTCGAGCTTCTTTCAAATGCTTTCTTAATGAGTTTGAATTCACTCTCGGGGTCGAGTGGAGATTTACAGCTACAGCAGACCGTGGGTGTTTTCTCGGGTTGTGAATGGCCCTCTGCTCTGTATCTGTGAGGCACAAGGAGCATGTTAATAATTCAGTGCTTTGCCATGTAGCTCTGAGTTGGTTAATGAACAGGGGGAGGAATCTCCCAGGCATATCGCTTTGATGTGTGCTGTAGTAAGAATGCTGTGTATCAGTGCGGCGACAAGAACACGACAAAACAAGTTAATAGAGGATGCATTATATCTGAAAATGATGCTGTGGATGATCACAATGTATCCACATTTATACTTTGGATATGAGAGAATAGAGGAGGGTCTCTTTATCCTGTACCAGAAGAGACTTTTTTTTTGTCTGTTGGTGCAATTATGCTGAAAAGTCTGATTGATGTGGATAACAAATACAACCACCATCTAAACAGTTTTTTTTGATCCGTTTAATGTTGTTTCTTTAATCAGCAGGTGTTTTAGGGCTGCCGCTTTCTTGTGCAACACGGCTTGCTAAGAACGCCTCACACTGCCAACTCTTTTCTGCTACAGTAAATAAGCTGTCCTGCTGCTGCTTTTAGTTTCCGCAGACTTTAGACAAACTTTACAGTAGACGGTGGTTCACATGAGGTGGGACACTGAAAAAGTTAACCTGTTCCAGACAACAAACTAGCCTTTATTGAGAATGAACTCCTCACTTTTATAGTGCTGGTGCATGACGCCATATTCACATTTTTATCTGTGTCTGAAGGAAAATGTCTCCCTGCTATGAACAACTGTATTTACCCAAGTTGAAATGAAGAGTGGTTCATAACAGTGACTTAATATATAAACAGTTAGTTGTCCAGCTCTAGGCAAGGCAAGGCAAGTTTATTTATATAGCACATTTCAACAACAAGGCAATTCAAAGTGCTCCTTTAGGTTGCATATGGGATTTACATCTTACATCTTATAACCCTGTTCACACACATATGTTTAACATCATTGGGAAGCCTTGTTAAAGAAATATCAATGACTGTCCCTGTAGATCCAATATCTCTACTCTTTGATATGCAACATTTATTCAGTTAAATACAGTCAAATGTTGATGGTATATTTACCAAGGTATAGCAACAAAAAAGGTGTTCTCTTGATATATTTTGTCTAATTATTATTGAATAGTTTAATTTCAATAAATATATAATATATATTCAAAAAATATGATTGCCGCCTTGAATCATTTAGATGCAATCATGTTCATTTTTTTTTTTTTTTTTTTACATTTTAAAATGTATTTGTGTATAAAAGTCGCTATACAGTGCACAGAGCCATACCCAGTCCTGGAGAGAGTTCCTGTCAGAGAGTGCAGAGTGTGTTTGGCTTTAAGCTCAGACCTTTTCCATCTTTGCCTTAACACAATTGCATCTCTTTGCTGCCACCCACGACTTATTCCCTCTCAAATGCCCACCAGTCCTTCTCTGAGACTGCAGCAGAGGTGCAGGATGAAAAACCATTTGAAAGGAGGCCTCTCCCAGCAGAGGTCCCGTTGGCATGGAAACGGCTGTCTTTGTGAATGTAGGCTTCCCTTACACGCCTCGTCGGAGGTTTCCCAATGTCTGAGGACCCTTTGGTAACAAGTAAACCTTAAACAGTTCAACAAACATTCACTTATATTAGCTTTATGGTATTTTCTGGTCATACCCTTTTGTTAGTTTATATTCAGGAAGTTAGATTTAATGACCTGGAGTTTCATTTATAAAACAGTGTGTAGAATCCATACTTAAAGGGTACGTGTGCCCAAAACCCTCAAACGGCATCCGTACCCTAAATTCAGATTTTTAAAAACCATATGCACGCACATTGTTGGGTGGGGGTGTTTCTGCTGTAAATATCCAATGATAAAATTGCCAGACAGACTATGGGTTATCTTAACAACAGCAACAGAACACAAATGGCTGACAAAGTTTTCATGTTATCAGGCTTATATTCTGTTAGCAGGTACTTCTAATAGGGCTCTGGAAGTAAAAATCCCATTAAATTTCTCCATAGCGGATTTGATTATTAGCCATAATGTCATAACCATCCATGGTAGACTTACTACGAGCTACCTGAGTGTGAAAAGATGGTATATGCTCCTGTAGGAGACACAAGTCTGTACGATATCAACCTTGTTTTGAGAAAAACATGGTTTTATTCACGATATCGGGACAAAGAACTACACTACCCACGATCATAGTGTCACAGCGACGTCTTTGATTGGTTGAGCTCGCTGTTACCATGGCAATGTTTCCCGCCCCTCAGCGCCGTATGCGAACACATAGTTTCGCTAGCAGGCTAGTTAGTTAGCTAACACAAAATGTACTGATAACCTTGTCATGCCGCAGTGAATGTAGTTGATGTATTGACGCAACACAAATTATAAGATAGTACAACACTTTCATTAACAGAATAAACACAACAACGACAAACGTTACTTTTAAGAAGAAACGCCATCATTCCCAATGGATTGTGGGATGGGTAGTATCTTGACTCTGGACAAAAAGTATGTACACAGTCTTGTACCTTTTGCCTTTTTTTCCTGTTTTTCCATACCAGTTTGGCGCCGAATTAAAAGTCCTATAGTCACAAGTATAGGGGTAGCTGGTTGTCTTGGTTCCAGGCTTTAATCACTAGTTTTGTGAAAAATCAGTGGAGGATTTGAATGGGGAATTCTACTTCCGGAACCAGAGCCACTGAAAAAGTGGGCGATTGAGCTCTATAGGCTAGAAAAGTGTTATTATCCTGGCTTGTAAATGTCAGACATATACATTTCAGTCACAGCAAACATTGTTTTCTTTTAAGCTCACAACATACACTTGGCTCCTATCCAATTATAGATCTGCTGCTATGAGAGTATTACACTTACTGTTAAATTTATACAAGAATAAAGATGGTTGACAGATTTAAAATGATATGATCCACAAAATTAATAACATGAACGAATTCATCAAAATTCAAACTAAATAGACCTGCATGCAATGCTCCCTTTATAAACCACGATCCACCTGAAAATGAGTGCACGTTGATCATCCTAATGTTACACCCTTTACGCGCCCATTTTAACCATAAATGGTAAAAGCAAAGCACCTCATGAATGAAAATGCATACAAAGGAGCAGACAGATCAAAGGCTTCCAGTGCTTTGATCACCACCACAACAGGTAGTAAGACGTAGAAAATAAACTTTCTAACCCAGAATTCGAGGGGCTTGTCAATAAAGTGGAGTTTAGTAATCACATATTGTTTTTTGTGGCTCAAGGGTCAAAATAAAAATCAAAACCAGAGAATGACATGTTGCTGCTGCATTCACACAGTCCTCCTGCAGCCAAAACATCAATGTATCATTACGCAAGCGTGTCACTGCATTGTTCATATGTTTACAGTACCTACACCGATTTGCTCATATTTTATCACGTCAGCCTCCTTCACTATAGGATTTTATTCAGCAGAACTTTGAACGGTGAGCAGCCGCTTTAGTTGTTCGCCCTGCACTCAGACTATAAGGATATATCACACTTAATTCCCACACTTTACTCATTTATACAATTAATATGTGCAGGACAGGATGCTGAGTAACAAGACGGCAAACTGTGTGAAACAGCCACCAGTCGATTGCGCTTATTGATGATAAAAATTACATGTGCTCGATATTGGAAAACATGAATAAGAACTTCATGGGCTATGGTTTAATATAAAGGCGAACTACATGGGCTATGTACTGGTTTGGATTTTTACGTCAGTGATTACGTCGGAGCACAGTCTGGTTCTCTGCTCTCCTGTGAATGAAAGTGAGACAGCGTTGATAAAATATATGGCTGAATTTATATACAGTACATAAGTTTAATGTTTAAATCTTTTGATATCGAAAGTTACTCATGGAAAACGGCTTACCACATAAGCATGTTAAACTGTCGGTTTGAATGATTATCATGATGTGGATCTGTCAGTCAACTTTGGTATTTAGTGAAATAAAATGTGTAAGAGGCATCTATATACATTCCTGCTTCAATTCACCACCTCACCATCTGTGTTGCCATTTTCCTCTGCCTCCCAAATGTGTTCACGCATGCTGCGCACATTTCACCATTGGGTTTGTTTTTAAAGATCACACTTTGCGGGGAGTTTCAGGACCTGTTTTGTTTGCACGCAATGCATATAAATGAGACCTCTGAACTGTACCTTGTTTTTAAGAGTGTCTAATTGTGTAACTGCAGGTCTTACGTTTTGTTTCACCTTTTTAGTGAACTCTACAGTGCTTTCATCCATTTTTATCACATAAACTAAAAGGGAAATGTAGACCTAAAGTTTAGAGAAGTTCCTTCCAAGTTGCTTGATCATGCCCCCTTTTCTCCTGTTGTATTTGTTCAACATATTCAGTATTAGTTAAAGATGACTCTCTCCCATTGAAACAATGTGATTTAAAGGCCCTGCTTTCTGTCTTGGTGACTATTGATCCTTCTTCAGAGGCATACTAAATCATCAGCCTTTGAGATAATTTTTACCAAGAAAAATACAAGTTCTAACACCTTTTACATGTTACTGGTGATGAAACAACATCAGACTTCCACAAAGAGAAAGTAAGAGTGTTTTTAATGTTCATAAAATTCATGAGTTCTAAAATCTCTACGCACCACCAAGCTTTTCTCCTGCCAAGGGCAGGGCTGCAGTCAGCTGAAGGGTCAATCACAGTGGATGGCATTGGAGAAGGTGTTGCCACCATCTGTTTTAAAAGTTGAGAATTGGAAATGTAGTAGAGATTGTTGCATTTAGCCAACAGTCTGGAGATGCACCGCCCTGATTCATACTGCCCACTGTCATGATATCCTTAGTTTCAGTATTTTCCCTCACAGTATGTTTTGTTTGATTTAGTATGATTTGTTTGTGAAGTATGCTGCCTGCAGTGCCATACTCCTGCATTGCTCTGTCTTCACAGTGTATACCCCCACAATGATTTCATTGTCCGTTGGGATATGTCACGATGGTGATCACCATCCAACGATTGGTAGACGTTGCCCAACCCTGGTCATTTGCTTAGATCAGTTCCTTATCATGCAAATGCTTGAATATAGTATGTTCACTTTTGATGCTGTACCTTCCTTGATGACTAGTAGATATATCCAGAGTTTTGCAGCTTAGTCAGCTCCAGTAAAGGTCTGGAAAAAAATCACTATACTCTGTTTGTGACAACAGCTGAGATAATAAACTGTTGTGAGTAGGGATGTAACAATACAGCAAATCCACTGTTCAACACATACCTTGGTTTCTTGGTCATGGTTTCCAGTTTTGGTTTGGTGCTTATGGTTGGAGTGTTTTTTTGTTTTTCATCTTTACGAGTTTTAGGCAAATTTAAGAGGAACAGCAATGGCTTAAGGATAAAAAAATAAAAATAAAAAAAAAACTCATTTTGTAAATTCCAAAACTATTTCTTTATTTTACTTTAAGGCAAAAAAAAAAAAAAAAGAAGCTGTTTCCATGTATACGTATTCCTGGTGTTTGGTGGAAGTTTCTTTTCAATCATGCGGAGAAGTTGTTGTCAAGAACAACAGAAACCAATGAGAGTAGGCAGGTTTAGTGAAAGAGAAGGAAGATGTAGGGTTGTGCCATAGGATGATATTTGATCGTGAAGAAATGTTTTCAAGATCATAGTATCATGCTTCGGTGCGCGCATGGACTCTCAGGCACACACAAACAGGAGCAAGAAAATGAATAAAAAAAAAATCAAAGATTGTGATTTCGCAAACAATAGCACTTTGATTTGTAAATGTTGAATAGCTACAAATTAGGGATCAACTGGCATTTCATTGGTGCAGAGGGGGTCAAGGAGGAGGATAAACCCGCTGATGAAAAGAGGACAATCAGTGGTAGAAGTATACAAAGTGTTTTCTTCTCTTTGCTGTCAGCCAGCTATTTTTTCTAAATGAGTCCATTAGATGATATTTTTGAGACAAACCATCCAGTCTCTGTCCTCCATCGACCAGGACACACAACAACCAACCTGACAAGTATTCTCCAAATTCAGTTGAATTCACAAATAAGCAAAGGCCACCACCGCATCCTGTCCTTGTCTCTTCTCTGCCACACAGATAGAAACAGGTGGCCTGCTCTGTTATCTGTTCTACATGCTGTTCACGAATTCTCCGTTAAAACCTTTTGGATTTAAAGCTTACTGAACTGTACAGGAAGTATATAAACGTCTCAGGTAACTTTTCACAGCACATCTTCATGCTACAGTCTTGCCAACCTAGAAACTGGAAATCATTGCAGCTTGAAGTTAAGTAGATCAACAGTTTTGTGGCCCACATTTCTTTTTCTTCTGGATAAATTATTTACTGTTTATCAAATATAAAGTAGGTTGGTTGCTCTAAAATGCATCTGCTATGAACTGATCCCAACTAGAGACAAATGCACAGATGTATTGGGGTGTGATTTCTCGCACTTAATATAAAGGCGGTTTTTATTAGCAGATACATTTGTTTTCGACTGGTTTCGTAGTTTATATTGCATAAATTAGCTTTTACGCAGTTCCTTTTAAGATGAAAGTACAATAATAGACTTTTTTGCATTTATAAGGTATTCGTGGCACCAGAGGAATGCGTTGCATTGTCATTGTAGGATATCCTCCCTCAGATTTGACCTGGGTAGCTTTCCGCTGGGGAGACACGGGCAGCTGGCAGCTCAGTTAAAGTTCCTTTAAGTCTATTAGAGAGGATAATCCTAGAGGGAGAGTTTCAGTGAACAGGAGCAGGTGGACAGTCTGTCCATTCACTTTCCTCACTTTTACTGTCCGACTATAACCTTTCCCGATGCCGCTGATCGTTCTCCAACACATGGCCGCCATATGCTTTCTTAAATATTCCCTAAAAAGGAAAGATAGCTTGACTATACAAGACATAAAAATAGAGAGAAAAACAATGATGTGTGTTGCATGACCTCAACATCAAAGCTCTGCTCTAAACAAGGCTGCTTCCAAACGATCTCAGAGGTGCATTTTTTTCTGCCATTACAAGATGAAAGTTAACACGCATGTTTTGTTTACTTCTCCGCCGTTGCTCAATTTTTCGTAACTCACGGTTGTATTCTGACATTTGTTGCTCTCTCTACATTTTCTCTATAGCCCCCCGCCCTCCAACTTCACTACCCCTGGCTCAGTCTGTGGTTCAGCATCACTTCAAAGGGAAGGTCTGTGGAGCTGCAGATAACACCGCCATACCCCCAAGCAGTAGAAAAGCTCAACAAGATCCCCTACGCAGTCCCTCCGCTGACAGGTTTGGCCCCTCCTATGTCTCCGATGTCTTGTAGAAAAACTGTCTCTGCTGCTCCTGTCTGTTCACTGATTTTTTTTTTTTCTTTCTCTTGTAGCACTGCTGCAATTTGCATTGTTCTGGTCAGCCCCAGGCTTAAATTTACACACAAATGGCATTGTTGGCTAGCAGCATTTGTATCAGTTCACAGAACTGAAATGAGAGAATAAGTTGTTGTTATATTCTTCTAGAAGCAACCATTTGACCAAAAGCATAGAGCTAGTCTTGTGTGTTCTCTGTGAAAAGTATGCGTTTATGAAGATAAAATATTGCAGACACCTCCAGCGAGAGGTGCGATGAGCAATTCAGTTCCATTCATGAGCAAGAGGTTGGGATTCAGTTAAAAGCAATTACATTTTCCTCTTGTACTTTTTACTCAGTTTTGGGCATTTGGCCTGTGTTAGCACTTGTGAGTAATGTCAAATAACATCATACTTCATAAGTTAAAAACTAGAAATACAACAAATTGTCATTCTAAATAATTTTCTCATCAATACTTATGTAACACTTGACCCAAACAAAAGTAGATCGCAGCTCTATGTTAGATCACTGAATATTTTGTTGGTGCTCAAAGTGTTGTCATCTGTTGGCTTATCTGTGTTTCCATGGCAACAGCACCTGGCTGCTTTTGGTTCCTCATGATATCCTCAGGGAT
The DNA here is from genome assembly GCF_963930695.1 of Labrus bergylta. Lineage (NCBI taxonomy): Eukaryota > Metazoa > Chordata > Actinopteri > Labriformes > Labridae > Labrus > Labrus bergylta. The sequence goes on from NC_089195.1 coordinate 22,383,891, forward strand.
GAAAACACCTCTTACCTGCGCCTCTGTCCCCCTGTGAATATCTGTCAGTCCTAATGTTTTAGATGAAAGCTAGACTGTTACACCAAACGTGTCTTCCAAGTTATCAGGAGCCAGGTATGGAATATAAACGCACAACCTGATGTCATGGAGAAGAAATTTAAGTAATGATATGCTCCATCAAAATGTTGGACTGGCCTTTGTTGGCATAACAAGAACAGATAAATACGATATCAAATGCTTTACAAAAGATGAGTCACCTTTGAAGACTTCTAAGTAATGAAGCCTATGGCCTGACTCACAGGATGTAAACTGTGTGCATAGTCTGCCAAAAGCCGCTATCTCAGATGGAGTTCTCTTCCCTCGATTCTATCTGGATGCTTCTGATTCAAAAGCCCTGTCCCAAATAAAAAAACAAGAACCTCTGAAGTGAAACATGAAACAAAGCAGGCCTTGGGTCTTACATCCCTTAAAATGTTCTACGTGGGGTTTTATTTTCCAGGATTTAGTCCCAGCTCTGCTCCCCTGCAAGTTGTTTCACCAAAACAAGTACCCTGTTGAAATGATTTTGCACTGTCGCTGAATCCTGAGCTATAGCCAAACCGAGACATCTGTGATCGGTTTAGAAAAATACAAACAAACCAGAGCATGTTTTTCCCTTGTGCAGAATTGTGATTTTTCTGTCAGCCCTTGTCTAACACAGGTCTGAACTAGCAAAAACCTTTTCTCTTGTAGGCGACGAAGGTTTGTCTTTCACAGTTACATGCAGGTTGAATATGTACAACAATATCATGGGTAGCATTTAAATAATTGTGACTTTACTTTCAGTTAGATGTTTTCCACTATAGTATTTACTAGAGCTGACTATTATAAATACATGTTAATCAGTCCCAAAAATACCCCCCCCCCCCCATAAGTGTCTGGCCTGCATTTCATTATTGCACTTTTGCATGTCTGTCCCTACTCCCTCTACTGCTGGTGGTGAGGCTGTTGTTTTTTATTACTGTATCTTATTGCAGCAATTTCTTTATTTCTATTATTTGTTACATTGATTGCGAGTTTCACTCTTAATTTAATTGTACCTGATATAATAACAATAAAGGTAATTCATTCTATTCTATTCATTGAGAGAAAGAAGCAGAGTTATAAAACGATCTTGGATCATGGCTCGTCTTTGTCCAGCTCAAATCTGCAGACTAATTTTTGATGCTATGCAAATTGTGCTTTAGACAAACTATCAGGTCTAATTCTCTAATTCAGTCTCGCCCAGAACATTTTCAGGACCAAACATTTCTTTTCCTAAATTATGATAAATTTTATCCACTAATTTGTGCTTTTTCTGCACCGAGTTATGATTTAGTCTTGTGTCCTCTTTAGTGAAACAGACTAGCAAATAGTGTGATTTGTCAGAGAGGTTTTTTTTTTTTTTTGGATGCCTCTGTGTATGAGCATAGAACTGCAACGGATACAGTGTGCACCGAAGCTTGATACTATGATCTTTCTGCCTCGGCGGATTGTCGACACATTTCTTCACTATCTAATATCGTCCTATGGCGCATCCCTACATCTTCCTTCTCTTTCACTAAACACTGCCTACTCTCATTGGTTTCTGTTGTTCTTTGCAACGTCTTCTCTGCATGATGGATATGTTAGCTAGTCTGCGTTGGGGAAACATTTTTTCTTTCTTTTTTTCAACAGATCCGATTCACAGCTGCACATTGTGTCATGATGGGGGATTGTCAGGTTTCTCTGCTGCTCTGTTTAGAAAGCTCCTGGATTTGAAGGAAGAATCTGTTGGGAAGGTGGGGTCGGAGAGGAAATGAAGCTGCATTCCAGCAGTGATTTATGAAGTGTCTTTCACAGTCTTTGTAGTGTTGGCTTGTTTGCAGCTGCTCTAGAAAACATTGTATTCCATAAACATTAGAAAACTCCTTTATACTACAAAATAAGGAATGACTAACCTTTCAGTGATGGGCTGAATAAGTAATGTGTGTGATCACTGCACCTGTGTGTGATTGTGTGAAGGGCTTGGCATAAGGTTATGTCATAAATTCTGCATGCCTTGCTTTGAATATTTTGTTGCAGCTTTAAGCTATTTTTGTTATGTAACTTTTTATGCATGATTTTATGCATTGTTAAGTAATGGAATGGAAAGGACTCAAGTTTAATCCTGAAATTTTCTGTAATTTGGATCATCAGATTATTGACACAGAGCTAACACTTCTGCTGCACAAATACAAGATAAGAAACTTACATTCTTGTATTGTTTCACTTGTCTGTTTTCCCTTTTTTTTAACAGGGATTTTGTTCACTGAACAATGTTGCGTAACCCAGTGCTTCTGTTATATTTTAAACAGAGTTACTCAAAGCTGAACCCAGGCCAGGAAACACGCCGTAACATTCCTCCATGTGGAATCATTTTATTTGGTGCAGCTGACCCAGACTGAAGTTGCAGGCATCTGGATCCTCTGTACTTGCCTCTCTCAAAGGCCTCTGGAAACTCTCCGAACTTTTCCTAGAAAGCCCTGGGATACAGCGGTTAAAAGTTGGCTAATTTTGTTTCCTAACACAGGGGTTGGCTCACATAAACATTGCAGATTTTGCAAAACAGAAGTGGAAGACCTTTGTTTCGGTATTGAGGAGAGGACTTTAGACCACAAACTCAGAACACAAGAGGATACTACGAGGATTATAACCAATAGCCACATATCATAAAATACACAGATTTGCTAAATGAAATTGTCACTACTCTGTTCTGATTAAGATAAAGGTTATTGAGGTATCAGCTTAGCAGCAGCCGCTGGCTGAAAGGATGGACACATCGCTGGCAGTATGTCACAGGCCAGCAGCTGTTGCTAATTAAAGGTAGATATGTGAAGAACTTGATTACAGGCCAAAACAAAAACTTGGCTGTTGTTGAGTTTGTGAGTTGGCTCTAAGTCTGTGTTTTTACTCGGGCTCTGTGTCAGCAGATACACAATGTTAAAGGTCTTCTATAAGGGCTTTCACACTTGCAGAAAACTCCTGAAAAACAAAACTCTTGATAATGACATAAGGAGCTGTATGTGTAAACGCAAACAGCCAAATACTTCACTCAGATTTTTATCTGGAGTTTCTCCTGCCAGCCCCGTAGTATTTTTTCTACATAAAGTCTGAGTGAGCTGATGTGAGAACACAGCTGGATATTATCCGGAAAATTCACCTTGAGCCAGTGGCCAGAGAGCAGAAAAACACGGCCAGCAACGGTTTAAACAACAGGATTAAATCTCCCGTCGCAGACCGTTAGTCCGAGCTCCGCCCTGTTTAACTCTCAGCAGACTTCTAACGTCTCTTGGGTTCATTAAATGTTCGTTTGTTGGGTTGAAATGTAAACCTTACCTGTGCAAACTCTGTAAATACGCATTTCTTTTGCACTGTCTGTATGGAAAAATGTTACACTGTTCCATATAACCGGGATGGAGTAATTTTCTCAACTCCTATGTGTCGTTTTCATTTTCAACCGTGAATCCTGCTTTCGCTGCGGAGCAAAAGGGGGGAGGGGGAGACACATCTGTGTAGGAGAATAAACTGCATGATCGAATAAACACTGTAGCCTGATTCTACAATCTCTCTGCTTTGGCAGATCGTCAACATATTCTGATCCATCATGATCCATGATCGTCTTATCGCACACCACTATTCTCCAGTATGTTCTTCTTCGCGCTTTTGTTGATTTGTTGAATCGTTTTTTAAAAAGACAGCCATACAGCATACCAAACACAATGCTTTATACAATGTGTTTGATTTGAATAACCTTTTACCTAATAATTTGATTTATAGCTCAAACCACTAATTGATAAAATAAAAAATTTTACAAAAATGATCCTGTCAATTGTAACCCCACTGAATTGATCCAATACATTTTTTCAAGTCTGCATTTGTTTGTAAAAATCTAGTACCACAGTTGTAGTTCTATCCGACTTATCCTGTTGTTGGCAGTCTGTATCATCTGTTTAATTCTGGAAGCAACCACTAGTTACTTCATGCAAGTCACAACACAATGAAGCACTTGTTTCTTAGCCACTTCAATCCTGCACATCGTAACAAATAAAGTTTATGAGACACGAAACCTAAATTGTGGATATTTCAGTCAGTCAACCATTTTTCTGTCTCACAGTTATCAGATGTCAAACAGCTGGATTCCCTGTCTGGGCATCTGCTCAATTCCCAGAACTCCATGTCCATATCTAGTTTTGTTTACGTCAACTTAGAAATCCCATTCTCTCTTCCCAAAGTTAGCTCTTGGCCTTGCTGTGAGTCTAGTGGGCTTAATATTGTATGTAGGCAGCTGCTCAAAACCAACAGCTCCATTTCTCCTATTAGAACACTTTTATCTGTGTTCATTGTCGAACAAATCATACCCTCACATGCACAGAAATAAGCTGTCCAGGATCGGATAATGTGCTACGTTGTTTATACAAGGCTGAGTATTTCAACATGGGAACATATGGATTGTGTTAGAATGATCAAAGATACTCTGTTACAGATGTTATCCAGAGGTGGCGGTTGTTGTAATAGAACTACTATATTCAGTGTTTTTTTCCATGTGTGTTTTTCTAATGGAAGTCTAAGACATAAGGTTCTTACTTCATATTCTGCTTGCTGCTGTCTTGTCCTCTTCAACGCAGCAGGATGTTTTTATTAAAATTCATTTTACATTTGGACATAAACTGACATTTTTTCAGATTTAAGGCGCAGCTACCTCTAAGCTGTAGAATTTTAGAAATATTTATAAATCCTCCTCTTGCATAGATGATAACTTCTGGATGTATAAATCCAGGACGGGGATGGCAAACTTGAGGCTGCAAAACCAGTAGTCCATAAACCAATGGGTGTGTCTGCTGTTGCTACGCACTATTGTTTTATTTCCATAAGCACCTGCTGTCGGGCTAAACAAACGACTACTTCTGACTTTTTCTATTGTTTATTCTGATGAAAAGTTTAACTCGTAAGTAAAACCGCTTCCCTTGTTTATTTAAGAGGCACTGGCCTCCGTTAAAATTTAATTAGTACATACTTCAGGATCTCCTCCAGTCATCTGTGAGACTGACTTAATTTCTTGCTGCTCCATTTGGCATTCTACTGAGTTACAGAGCTAGCCTTAGCACTTAGCAGGGAGTGACTGATTAGCCCCCCCAAAAAATAATCGATTTTGGAAGTTGTGAATCTATTTAAATCTCAGAACATAAGAATCTCGATTTTTTTCCCCCACCTCTAATGTTTATTGGTGTTATGATGTGCCCCCTCTCACATATTAAGATGAAGAAGCTTGTGGGTTAGATTTAGAAGGATGCAGCTGTTATTTCAATGTGTCAGATACACTACCTGTTTGATCATCATGTAGGTACAAGTATTGTATGGGACTCTGCAGATACCCATTGTTATTATTAAAGACAATACATTTAATCTGGACAACCCTGGTCCTTAAAGTGTGGAGAATCAAAGTTAGTTAGATTTTTAACAATGCACACAGCATCATGTAAAAGCGGTTAGCTGCACACTAGTTAACCAGCAGCTGCTCTCTGTTCATTTACGATCGAATGAGACAGAGGAATAACTGACGCACTTGTGGCAGTGACTCACTGTTGCACACTGATGCAGGTGTTGCATGTTGTGCCAGGTTATTAAATTGTTCTGCTGTAGTTTATCTGGCAGACCTGTTGAAGAACTGGCTCGATCTGGCTCGATATTTTTGAGAATCTGAACTGTGAAATCGCAGCATCCCTATCTCACCGCTCTGGCCCTCCTGTGCTTGCCTCATATTCCAGACCTGTTAACTCTTTGATGACTTCTGAGATTGTTTTTTTTTTCTTTCTTTCCCCCTTCCTATCTTTGTCCACAGAAAGAATCAAATCTTAGAGTAGGACCAGGAGTGGAGAAGACCAATTGTGGCCTGAGGAAAGACAGAAAGACAGAACTGTAAGTAAACACTGCAACTTCGAAAACTTCTCAGAGGTCAGGATGTGTTGACGTGAATGTAAATCTCACACAGTGCTAAACCTATTGCATCTAAAAACTGAGATATGTCTCTTTTTTTTTTTTTTTTTTTTTTTTTAAAACAAATGGCAGTAGGTGTGTTGTTTGTAGCTGACAAAAGAAACCAATACAATTCTCCCTTGGGCTAAGACAATGTATTGGATCTTTGCACAGATGTTTGGATCATAATATTCAGCAGATGGTGAGAAATATCAAAGGCTCTTTGCATTGGTGTTTGAGTTCTATATGTTGGCTTTAAGTCCACTAAAAGCTTTTTTTTTTTTTTTTTTTTAAGCTTTACCAGAAAGTGAAACCATGTCAAACAGTGGAAGGGGAAAAGAAGAGCTGGATAAATAAGCCTCTTTTAATGTATAGATTTTCTCAGTTTCACACGTTGGTAAACAATGTCACACATATCATGTTCATTGTCAGGTGTTGTTAACAGCTGATGGGATGTAAGCTTGAATCCAGTTGTTTCCTAGCAACACCTTTCATGTACACTTCACGAGTGTCATCGATTAATTCACTTCTGCGACCACTTACAATAAGTTTACCTATAGCACCTATATGCACACTGCAAAATTACAAAGCACTTTTCCAAGTTGCTTTGATACAAATGTGGGCAGTTGATGATGACTTTGATTTCTTCTAAAAGAAAAAACTTTCCCTTTTCCCCCTTTGGCTACCCATGTTGTCAAAGCGGTACATTTATGTCTTTGTGGATCTTTTTAAAATAAATGCTTGTTGGCAATGAGCTGATAATATCTATTAGCTCACTGGTCCCGGCTATGGGGTCATGTTATGGATCATAGAGAGAGGCATCAGTATCAATTTCAGTACATTTATAACCTGCGAAACAGTCATCACTGTAGTTTGAACTCTAACCTTGTTAAGTATGATTACGCTGATTTTGCAAGTAACACAAAAGAGACAACTAGAGGTTAACAGCACAGATAAGACTGTTTACAAAGCATTGTTATTGGCATGTGGAGCTCCTGCTGTGCAGTGCTTCTGCTACTCTGAAACGCAATGTGATTTCACAGACTGGGACACTCAATATTACGCCATCGCAGAATCAATATGGCTGTACAAAGATGCAATGACGGCTGAGCTCAGTTATGTGCATGAGACACAGTGGAAGTTGTTGAGGTTGTTATGAACTTACAAATTCACTGAAACGTATCTTCTTTGTATAAGTGTATGTGTGAAAGCAGGGGACTAAAATGTTGCAAAATACACAATTTTTGGATTGTGGCTTTATACTGTTTGTCTTAACGTTCAAAGGCATTGTTTACATATTAGTAATTTTATTTTGTATGTTGGCAAACTTACTGTCTGATTTTGAAATGTGCCCCCTTATTTATACACGATGGCAAACTTTCAGGAAGAGTAAAACCCATTTTCATCGGGTCAGGCTGCAGTTATTGATCTTTGTGCACCTTGGAGTTGATGTGTGTATCGTTGTCAGCTGTTATTGTGGGGCTAAAGACATATGGTTAATGTGTTAATGGTGTATTCAGTGCTCGTAGCTCTATGAGGTGTTCTTCCTTAAAGCCATAAGTGTGGTGCAAGTGTTGAATTATTCATCCGGGGCAGACGCTGGTGAATTAAAGGTAAAGTGATAGCACATAGCAGTGCACTGCTTGACTCTGTGCTGCATTTTTAACGTGCGGACCGACACTCAGATGTCTAAATGTTAACATTGTCTTCCTCCTAAAACTGTTACCGTGGTATCAAGGACCGGATACAGGAAATCTGATATGGAGTGTGAATAATTCAGCATGATGCTCAGGGAAGTTGCACTTGAAAGAAAATTCAATCCCAGTTTGTGTCACACGGCTATCTTCTTGTGCTTAAGACGCGAGTGCACTGAATGCTGACTCCTATCTGTCCTGAAGCAGAAAACAAAACAAAAACAGAATTAACTAATATTTCATCCTTCAGCTTGAAGCCAGCATCACTCCATCTATTCCATCCTTGAAAGGTACATGTTTCTCAATCATTAGGGGACTTTTTTTTGTTGAACATTACAGAACACAATAATAGTGTATTCCAGTATAAAGTTGACCACAGAATCAAGAAGAAGTGCACTGCTATTCCATGAAATTTGAATGTGAAACTGCTTCATAAGCACACTGTTGAAAAGAACTGAGATTTAGCTATCCTCTGTGTCCCTCCCTAATAAGTCCCACACCTCTCACCCACTCATTCTCTGTAAATAATTCAGAACAACCCTTTGCCTGCAGAATAGCTTAAACACAATTGATAACAGCGAGATAGCAGAAGACAGTACAAAATTGCTGCGGATGCACTTAAAAAAAAAAAAAGTTAAAGAAAAACTCTGACTGCAATCCATCAGTTTTAAATGGGAGGATAATTTGCAGTGATTCACGTCACATTCGTCTCTTTCAAATTATCTCAAGTGTAACATCTGTGAAGTATACAAGGCTGCTGCAGATAAAAGCTTAAAGGGGATACATGTATCTCATTCTGAAAATAGTCAAATAGCAAAACCTAAAGAATGGAAGTCATTGTAACTAAAAGCAGAATGGGCTACTGTAAGACTAAAGGCAGAGTCTGGTGACCAAAGTTTAGGAATGACTCTAGTCATCTCTAGACTGCACTTTGTTTTTTAGACTTTTATCTGAAGCTGTTGCAAACAAGAAATGTTGTTGTCTTTTTAATTGGTTGACTAACATCTGGGTTAGATACTTGATCTATAAACAGTGTTGATTTCTGTTTCCCAAACCTCAAATTGACGTCCATACATTTATTTTATGTCCACAGCAAAATATATACATTTTGTGTTTCCTCTTATAACGGATAAGAGCCCTCTAAAAATCAGCCAGTTATCAAAACAGTTGCTGATCTAGTCAACATTAAATTATATCATTTAATAATTTGGTGAGTTTGCTCTGAGAATTTCAACTTTGTGTGACATGATGAATGCTACAGAAGAGGAGAAGGAGTAAGGGACTTTCAGCTGGCTGTTTTTATTTTCCTTTTTTTGTCTTGTGTTTTAAGCTAATAGCTCACTGCTGTATTAGGGGATAGCGGGTGTTTATAACCAACACCACAGTTTTAGTTTAGTTTAGTTTGTGTTCTTCATCAGTATGCTTTGAGGCTTTTATGTCCATTCTAGAGGCTACAGGTGGAAGATGTGGATGCCATTCTTTGAGGGGAGTTTTGTAACACTCCTTGTCTCGTGTTGTGGAGCTCCTGTTGAGTTGATCCAAGTGTGTCCCTGTGCTGGTGAGAATGGAGGTTGTCGTTATCTTGAGCTCTTCTCTTTTGGCATCTGATGATGCTTTCATCAATTATTCTGTGCATTTCTATTACATGTTTTTCTTTTGAGTATGAGAACCACATTTAATTGTTTTGGGTGATTTATAACACCTTGTCACATCTCTGATTTGGCGCATCCAAAATCTAAAGCATGATAAATCTGTCTGAAAGTACAGTCTGGTGCTTTTTAGTAGTGACGGGTAGGGAGAAATCATTTAGGATCTGTATCAGATGTTGAGTGCTGTCCTGCTTGAGTTTCAGTCTTTATCCACTAGAGTGCAGCCTACCCAGAGAAAAGGGTCTGTGTGTAAGCTCAAGTAACTGTTTGTTGTAATTACACTGAGGACTGGTTTAATGACACATGACACACATTTTTGTTAATGTTTATAGCAGCATATTATCTGCATATTCAATCCAGCTCCGCTCTTTCTGTACACCTTAAACATAGACATTGTGTACTTAGTTTCTATAACATTCTCGTATTTTTTTATGATTTAATATTCTGCAATACTTACACTTTTTGACTATTTCAGTACTGCACTTAACTGACTACCTATGTTTATCCTTACTTTATGTAATGTCTTCAACCTTGCAGTAGATCTTTTTGAGTCTTTTAAACAGAAACAGCACAGACAGCCTTTATCTGACAGGATCTTTAAGAATAAACTGTTTGCACACTAAAATGTACCATCCACCTCCTTCAGTGTTTTACCTTTCAGTGCGTATAGTTTGTCCACTTTAGGATAATTGAGGATGAGATTTGCAGGCTCACTTAAACATATCAACTGCTAATTGGTTTTGAGATTAATGGCACCACGCTAATTATCACACATTCTCCACACTGAAACAATTTGTCAACAAGTCTATATCTTACTGCACTTAAAACAGTGCGCTGCTCTTCCCTAGGAGATTTTAACACAGCAGATTAAGTGAATAATTTACCTTGTTTTAAACTCTGATAGCGTTAATGCTTTTGCTGTTTTGTTTAGGAAGTTAATAGACTCTAACTTCTCTCCGTCCGTCACCAGTTACTGCAGTCTACCTTTTTCTCATTAGTAGCATCGTCAATGACGACTGTGCCATAGATTTACTCAGCAGAAAGCAGCTGCAGCCTCATTGGCTGTATTTATCAAAGGGAATCATACATTCTTAGTAGAGGATCTAGAGGTGGATAAACATGGTCTGTTCTTTTAGAAAGAGTGGATTAATAGGCTATCAAATTAGTTTTTTTAATTGACATCAAATAAATGTTTGTTCAGGTTATAGATATATAGCGACTTTATTAATCCCTTTGGTTAATAAAGTCAGACGGCAGTAAGACAACAGACTAAATCAATGTGAGTCTTTCTTTTGTCTTTGTTTTTTATAGGCATCAGTCATTAAAAAATCTACCAAGATAACGAATATATTACATTAAAAAATGTATAAATGAATAATGAAGAGCACCGTGTTGGTTCTTTGTGTCGGCCCGTATGAAGGGTTTAGTTTTCAGAGTGAGTATGTGGAGACAGGAAGTGGATCTGTTGCATCCTAATATAGTTTTGTAGTCTGGGAAGTTGCTGTGCAGTCATTTTTCATGGTTGAAAAGGCATGTAATGAAATGTTATCTTTCAGTAACGAAGAGTAATGGCAAGTGGTCTCACAAGAGAATAACTGAGGACAGAGTGCGTGCGTGGTTTAGATTCAGAGTTTCTGGGCTGACTGTGGTTGATGTGCTTTTGGCAGAGCAACATAACTTTTGGGTGAACTATCCAATTTCAATGGTAATGCTGAGGATGTGAATTTATGCAAGAATGACACCGATGGGAGTCTGTGTGTTAAAGTGTTGATAAAGGTTCCGCCTGTTTTTTGCTGTCCACACAATTTCTCCCCTGTATACTTCAAAGTTCGCTGATACCTAATTGGTCAAAACAGATTTGATTTCAAGTGTTCTAAACATTCTTCAGGTGTGCAGCGGTTGCAGGTTATAAGCATTTCAACCCCGTCCCTCTCTGTCGCTCTCAATTTTCCTAAATAATTCCTGCTGCGTTCTGACAACAGATCACTTCACTAAAGTCACATGGAAAATGTTACTAAGGGTTAGAGTTATTCATTCTGGGTGAAGTCGAAATGAAAAATGTGTCTTTTTGTTCTAGGGCTTTCATTTTTTCAATGAAACCACTTCAAACAAATTCAGAATATGGCGTGACAACGTTTGAATAAAAGGGTCACGTAAGCAAAAACGGTTTAAAACCTGTTTGAACATACAAACCACCTGCTACACTTCATCATATTGATATATTTTCTTTTATTTTTATAAGGGGATTGAAGAGCTATTTGCATCTCCTCAATAGCGTCCCGCAGCATTACTGGCTGAATCTCGATGTCCTCCCTAAACCCTGAGCCCTTACTGACTTTATTGACGTCACCTGGAAAGTGATTGAGTGCATGAGGCTGCGAGGGCTCCAATGGTTAAATACAAATGGGACAGCACTTTGCAACTTCTCTGTTACCAGGACAGCATGATGTAATGTGGCAAAAGCTTATTTAACGTTTTTTACTTTTCTCACTCACAGCCATGGCACTTATAAAAAGTTCTACTCAATATAGGCCTCTAAATAAATGTATTCATTGTGGGATGAATAACGGTTTATCTTATCTTATGGGACTAATATGCTCTCTGTCTCTATTTTTTGTTTATAGACTTGCAAATGAGTTCTGTATTATCTGTAGTTTCCAAATAACCTTTTTTAATAGACTGTAAATAGAGCGTGGTTTCACCTTCCTGTTTTTTTTACTCTCTACCTTTTTTCCATTTTATGGCATTTGTTTACCTTTCAATTCTTGTGGGCTTCCCCGGGAACTCATATGTTTCACGTCACAGTGCTATGAACTATGGGTAATTCCCTCACGTTAAGTCTGCAGATATGCCCACTTACGGACAGGGTGCATAAAGGGCTCGTAAAGTCAGCGAGAGATCCCTCAAACACTTGATGGATTTGACAGTGGGACAGCACTAAGCCCTCACAGACTTGGTTCAGTGAGTGTGTGAGGGTGGACATCGAGATTGGGCCACTGTCTTTATTTACCGAGGTCAAGAGTGCATGCAATGGTCAAGTAATGCTGAGAGCGCCCTCTGCTGGATCAAACTGCAAACTACTTCAGACGGCTCGTTATAGTTCGAATGTGAACTTTCTCCCCACAATTGAATAGCCGTATTTTCACACTGAAAATGTCGGGTGGTTTTCAGGAGTTTGGTTTGTGTGTCAAAACCCCAATGGACAAGGGTTTTGATAATAGCATTAAATTGCATAAACTCATCAATTTCTTGACTAGAAGAAACGGCACAGATCTTTCTGGAGCTCAGTATTGATTAGTGCAGCTTTTGTTAAGTAAATACAGTGCAGAATATTAGTTTTATGGGCTGCAGAATGAACACAATGTCTTAATTATTCTATAACTGATGCCATATTTTATGCCAGTCTAACTACCTCATTTGGTCGGGGGGTTACTCCCTAAAGCTGCTGCACAGTGTTGTCATGTCTTCCTCTGAAACCCTCGGTGGGGTTGCAGTGAGTCTCGGCTTTATGGATCGATACCAAAGCAGTGAGCTGACACAGGGAAAAGCAATATTCATAAATAATGAATTGGGCACCCTTTCAGCCAGCCTTGTCTTTTAGCCCTGAACAACAAAACAAAAAAGAAAACCATAAATGTGATGCTAACATTTTGCTTATGAAGCATTCTGATTGAAGATTATACATGCTGCCACTATACTGCCTTCATGTTTGATGCAGCAGACTTTATTTGTAGCTTTGGTTTCTTTACTGCTACCCTATGTCCTTGTTCCAGTTTGACACTTACTTTCTTTACAGATTGTTTCTGGAAATTGTGGATAGAGGTCTCTGTTTGCCGTGTTCCATTTCTCTCCTGATGTGATGTTTGTTCCAGGGAGACGGCAACCCGGTGTTTCAGGAAATCTCTGTTGTAATGAATCACAGCGAGGTGTCACCTTTAGTAGCACACCTATCAACCGCTCAGAGATGTGCCAGTGAGTGAGCACAGGGAAGGAAGGGCTTTAAGTGCTTCATTATTACCCGTTCCAACACCTTTTCATATCAGGCGCAATTGGCATTCAGTCAAAGCTTCACTTCAAAGCGTATTGCACTTCACACAAAATTAAATGATGGCGCAAAAACAGTAGATCTAATTTTTGCATTAACCACCTGAAAAGCCGTCGATCTCAGTGATGATCTCTTTGCATCATTAGCCCAGCCAGTTTATGCAGCACTGATCAGACTAAACAGACAGGAGGCATGGTTACTTTCATCCTCTGTCTGGATACATGATGATAATAAAGCTGCACATACATGAATACAACTTCTTCATTTAAATTGAACTTGTTTCCTTTTTGGCATTTAAAGGTTAAAGGATCCTTGGAAACATGATTTAATTGTTCTTTTTGTAAAACATACTCATGGCAAAGTTAGAAACGGTGGTAAATGAAACCTGAATGCCTCCAAAATGTAAAGAGGTTAAAGGATGCTGTAAAGTAAACCCAGACTTACTCTTGCCCTAAAGTACTACCTGCTCATTAGGTCTCTTTTTATTATTTAAAAATGGACAACCTGAAACTTGAAATCTTGAACGGGAATATTCTCCAAGGTAAGCAGACATAAATAACAATTTGCAATACCAAACCTGGGTTTTTATCATTGATTAATCAGACAAATATTTTACCAAACAGTAGATCGTCTATAAAATAAAGATTATCCAGGAATGTCCAAGAACTCAAGGTCACTTTAAGAAACAAACGGTCAAAAATCTGCCAAGTAAATCTTACTGGTGTAGAAACTCAACTGCAGCTAAACAGATTCACCCTCTGTGAATCGATCACTCAAATCATAACTTCAATGATCAATAAAGGAACTTATTATGGTGTCCCTGTTGAATGTAGTGCCTAATCATTAATGCATTTTTCATCATGTTTTCATTTTCTTTGCTTTATCTGTCACGTGTGGCTTTGTTTGTGTTGGTTTGTATATTACAGTACCGGCATGCTATATCGGTTGTCTGTGGATTGGTGGTGAAAGCTGACAATGATTTGTAACAGTTAATTAGCTTTATTATGTGAAGCTATTAATAGAAAGCTGCTGCGGTTCCTCTTTTTTTTTTTCTTTTTTGTCATTATTCCCACCCCCGCACACCGATCCTTGCTATCTCTCCCGCCCAAAGCCTCATTAGCTCTGCTGAGTATTTGCCCCTGTGAGGAATAATGGTCACATCATCCCTGCACGTTTGTGAATTCATCAGGTCAAAGATTCACGATGGGGTGAACAGCCCTCATTGAAGCTGGGACAAATGTTGAGACACTGTGAAATTAAAAAGATGCACTTTTATTGCAGATGTTTACACTGGCACCACTGCATGCTTTTCACAAGGATGTGCTTAATCGAGTTGCTCTTTCCACCTATATTATTAAAACTATAAGAGGGTTTTTTTTTTTAACTTGACTTCAGCTTTTCTTGCTGTTATAAAAACACATTTTAATCTGTCTCCCTGATTATCGTAGCAGTCTTCATCTGCAATCTCGACCACAGTGACAGATTATTACCACAAGGATGCTGTCTGCTCAGTTATTATCTCCTAAACGCTCACCCTGGACCCCTCCCCCAATCGCATCCTGACTGTATCCTGCTTATCAGTCATTGTGGTGCATGCAGAGTGGCTTGGATTTCTTTATAATATTCTATCCACACCCTCCTCAATTAACAGAACAAACAGGAGCTCCGATGTCACGCGAGAGAAGCACTTTTATCGGGAAGTTGGAGGAGCACAGTCTGAGTGGTTTACTGTTGTAGCTGCAAGTGTTGGTGGCGGAGGGAGGGGCGGAGAGGGGTGTACAGTGGTGGCAGCAGCATTGACGGGGAAAGCATCCTCATAGCACAGCAGCTGAGGGAGGGGAAAGACACAAATGGAAAATGTGGCAGACAGAAGAGAAGTAGTGGCAAACGATGCATCCTGAGTGGGTTTTGCGATATCAGAGGAAGGTGTTTTGTGGAACAGAGTGAGTTTGGCAAATAGGGGGGGGGGGGAGCTACAGCAGGCGGCGCATGCTGTTCAGAGATACAAGTATAACGCTGGAAGTGGATTAAGTGGGAAGAAATCACAGGGGAAATGGAACAACAAACTGTACTTTCAAACTCACGTGCCCTTACCGTGGATTAAAGTGAGTGTTGGTTTCTTTCTGTATATAAAACCATCCTGATCTCAGCCGCGGAGTACCTGTGGAGTAGCATGTGGAATACATCTGAGCGGCTGAACAACTGAGGGGATTCAGAGAGAACCAGACAGTAGCTGCTGTTTTGCAGCTTTCTTTTTCCTCTCACGTCTTCTTACCGCCCGAAACAGTTCGGCTACTAATGAGCAAGTCTATGTGTGGCTGTGGCTGCAGCATCATCTCCTCTCTGATGAAGAGACTGGGCCGCACTGCTTGCTGCTCAGATCTCTTCTCCAGCCAGACTTCAGAACAGCTGCACCGCCTGGCCACTGGCTGCCCACCTCAACCAAAGGTAATCCGTGTCCCCGTGCCTCTTTATCGGCTGGCTGTTTGCATTCTGTTATCACCGGTGTGCAAAGCGTGAAACCTACAGAGCTTGATGGCATGTCAAAAACCCCACATGCTAAGTCCAGTGTCCCTGTTTATCTGCTTCCTAAAACTATTTTTCAGCCTCAAGGAGTGTGCTACCAGGGAGAGCAGCAGCTCAGTAATTGATTATTTAATAGACGCAGGTGATTTAATGGTCGTCTTGCTGCCTTGACAACAGAGGACTTGCTTTCAGCTGGCCGAGTCATTTAAATGGATGCCTTCAGACTGCCTGTGGTTTACAGGGATTGCTGCCCCACATCAATTGGAGGAAAAGCTTTTCCCTAATGGAACAAATAATAGCCAAACAAGATTGTGTGCGTCTGAGTGCTTGTGTGCATGTGCCAGCAGTGTGTAAGCAAGGGTGTAACTTTTGCTCTAACTAAGGCTTCAAAGCAGGTGCTGCTAGGGTTCCTCCCCTGTTTCAGTGTTTGTTATGCACGTGTAGTTGTTGGCAGGTACTGACGGGGATTTTAAGACCCTTCCAGTCTTTCTGGCAGTTGGCCATTTCCACAGTAGCAGAGATTGATTCTTTTTAGTTTCCACCAAGATTTAAGCCCTCATGAGTAATGATAGAAAATCCACAAAGGAGAATGTTGTGGTATTATTGGGCTGTTGCATGGATACAATTTTGAAAGAAAAAGAAAAAAAAAAAGATGATGATTGACAGTCATAGTCCTTTTTAGATAAAATCCTTAATGTCTCCTTTGTATTGTGTATTTATTGTTTTCCCGGGAAAGCATTGTCACAGAATAACTGTGAAATGAATGTTGATATGTTTGGTTCCTCTTTAAAACAGCTCAGGGAGTTAGGTTTCACTCTCTTCCTCTGAGACATCACACGGCTCCTGCTGCAAATAGAACCATCGATTGATAGCTTCTGTATTGAACAAGAGACACAAAGGTATCAAAAAACAGGGTATTTATAGGATTTCTTGACTTTGTAGGAATCCTTGTAAACATTTTTTTAATAATGAATCTCCTGGCTCAAAGAATTCCATTTCAAGAAATCAAAACCTTCATTAACCCTATAGTTTTTTTTTTTTTTTTTTTTTACACTTTTTTACAGTCATCAGGATGCAAAATGTCAGGGAGCTTCAAATCTGCGTTCCTCTGCTCAATCTAATTAATGTCCCAGTGTTAATATTTTTAGTTTAAGTGTAGCCAACATACACCCTACCTGTTACTACAGTTTGTGCTTGTGCAGCCAATATTTCCTCTCTGTCTCGCTCTCTCTCCCACTGTTCTATTAAGGTCACTTTGCTGTGATTTATCGCTGCCATTTGGGTGGTGTTCTGCTCAGTCTTTGACTTTCTTTTCCTTGTTCACACCAGGGTTATGTGCTTGTTATGTCTGGTAGCCTTGAAACGACTGAGCCTCTTTAAAGTCAAGTTTCATCTTTTTCAAAGCTGAAAATCATTTTCACTTGTTAAGACCCCCAATCTCCGTTTTCACAGTTAATCAGCAAGCACAGAGTCTCCCCATGAACACAGTGACCATGAATGATTGCAAATAGTTATTATTATACCCAGCTTTTTACAATGTATATATAACTCCAAACAATCACATCATACCTGTTGGCATGATGTCATCAGTTTGCAGTTGCCTCAGTAACTGGAATAAGAAAATGTTCTCCACCTATTAAATCTTTCTATCGTTATAAAATGGTGCTGACGGAATTCAATAAAGTTTGTTCTGTTACTTTGACTTGCAATCTTGAACTCTTGATTGACAAAAATAATGTCTCCCCTCTCAAAGTCACTGTACTGAGGGTATTTAATAGGAATAATTTTTATTCAATTTCAAAACATTTCATTAATAACCAATATAAATGGAACGGGTGTAAGTGAAGGCACTGAAGCGACATAATTAACAACAGATTAATAAACATACTTCTGGCAGGAGGAACTCTATATAAAGATCAAGTGAAAAATATGGCTGTTTGCTGTCACACATGCAGCTTTTCAGGAATTTTGTGGAAGTGTGAAAGCAGCTTTAGAAGCACAGAGGACACTGGCTAATGAAGGGCGATACGGTCCAAAACATTTTATCCGAATGGGGATGCACAATATTTGTCTGAATTTGTTTCTGTAAAGAAATACACAAACTAAGTAAGTTCTAAGTCAAATCCACATGGACCAAATTGTATGTCACACAGGTTACAAACAGCTAGCTGCACAATGTCAGCATGTAGATGAAAATGACATCAAATTAAACTGTTTGTGAAATAGAAACAGTAATGTCCAATAAAAACGCTTCTTAAATAAATGTAATAAAAAATGTCCCTTTCCTGCAAAACAAAATACAAATAGCTGTGTATTTTGTTATTCAAGTGTTTTTTGAGGGAGAGAGTTGGAGCAGAGGGAAGAGGGGCAGACGGTGAGAGGAGAAATGTAAGAACTGGCGGCTGTACGGAAGAAATGTAAAATGTTATTTTAACACAACATAAACTACATCTCGTTGAAAATATATCGATTTATCGTAAACACTTGATATTTTGCTCGCCCCTACTTTAGACTATAGTCTACTACTATAGACTAAGCTTTACCGACTTGCTCTTGTCGTACTTTGAATTTACAAAGATTTTATAACACCTTTGTGCTCGGATCTGCAGCTGTTGGCAGCTGCTTTGATGATTTCCACCCAAAGTTTGGGAAAACCTGTTGCTCCCAGCGTGTTAAGAACTCTGTCTAAAATCATCCAAGAGAAGCCCTCTCTCACTGAAGTGGCCCCTGTTGAGTCTCTAAACAAGGCTAAAGTAATGTCTGTGTCTGCCACAGCTGTGGCTTTATCTGTGAAGAGCCAACTTGGCAGTCCAAACTGGGGAGACCCTAAGCCATCCTCCCATCAGCAGCATGTTGCACTCCCAGAGAGTCCAGCACTCATTGTCAAGGCTGGTCTACATTCATCTCAGAGAAAAGGGAAGACCTTTTAGCCACTTAAAATGTATTATTTAATGTGCTACAGGGAAAACTTACAGAGAATCTGTTTGAATTGTCAACAAACTAAGCCAAGAGTGTAAAGATTTCTGTCATTTGGAGGCAAATAAGACATATTGGCACGTAACATTTCTCTATTTGCACATACAGAAGTGATAGAGCTATTAGCATTAACATTCACTAGTAGTATGTTTTTGGGCAAACCGACAAATATAAGCTTTGAGTTCCTTCACTGTTTGTCTGTTTTAGTCCCCACAATACCATGGTGAACGTATCTTTAAAAAACAACATCTCTCTCTCTCTCTCTCTCTCTTTCTTTTGGGGCCTTTTTATGCCTCTTATTAGAGAAGGGACAGTGGATAGAGTCAGAAATCAGGGAGGGAGTTAGGAATTACATGCTGGAAAAAAACCACAGGTCGGATTGGTACCCAGGGTCGCCCACAGGAGAAGAGCCTTCTTACATGGGGCACGCGCAAATCAGAGAATCGAAATAGGCCAAGTACTACTGGTGCCCTAGAAAGTGACTCAAGTTTATGTTCAATAAAGCTCGGGTCTAAAACTTTCAATCTGTGTGGTGTCCTTTTATGTTTTCGGTCTCCATGTTTTGAGCCTTGATTTAATTATTTTGCTTAAATAAGCTGTCTGAGGCACCTCATGTCAACACAGTCTACATGTTAGCTTACTTGCGTGTCTGTGTCGCTGTGCTCAGAGCATGAAACCTTGTGGCATGTTTCTGTAAGATTTTCACTGAATCTTTTTCTGTTGTTGAAAGGACCAGTCAGTAACCAATCACGACTGAACAGGCGGAAAATCTTCTGATTAGGGTCAGCAGTTGGTCAAATGGTGCACCACTAGAAATGATTTGCTAGAAACATCCCTACATGACACACCTACATGTCTTTGACACTTATCCAAGCACATGTCCTTGGATCATAGTTTCATAACTTAGGGGGGAAAAACAAATCTTATTGTGGGTTTGTTGTTCTTCGAGGCTCTTCATCCTTTGTCTGCACTGTTTGTACATTGTGTTGTTCATTTATTTCAGACAAACTCACACCTTCCCTCCTCAGCTTCCTTAAGCTATTTTTGCCCACTTCATAGCTCTTGAAGGACTAAGAATAGAGTGAAGAATGAAAGCTGTGTATGGAGTACTACATGTGCGAAGTCTTCTCTCACTACAAGATTTGTTGGACTTTCATATCTGTTGTATGTTTAGTAGCGGACCCAAAAAGATATTCAACCATAATGAAGGCTTCATCACAACTGCAGTTTTCTAAATGTAAAATCTCCTTTCGCTTATTCAAAGAAGCATTTTAGTTAAGGACCTTTCCAACAAAAAGTGTATTGATAACGTTTCAATGAAAGAGTAACTCTTTTATAGCTAAATCTGAACAGTCCTTTACCAATAAATGAAACACAACTAACAGTTACATTTGTCATGTTTAATCACCAGCACGTGTTTTTTTTTTTTTTTTTTTGTGCGTCAATCTCCCATCCTGTTTGCTCACAATAGTTTGAACAACAATAACAACAAGAAACACTTTTCATTCTATAAAGGAAACTAATTACAAAACATCGTTGGTTCCGGTAAAAGGCAGGGACAACTTAAGCTATTCATAGCCTTCCTCTTCTTGCTCACAGCAATGAACCAGCGGTCCCGAGGGTGGGGGGGCTCTGCAATCTGAGATAGGTCTAATGCTTCCCACCACAGCAGTGCGACCATACAGAGGAGACATGCCTGACAAAGGAACGAGTGACTTTTTCTTCAAGGTCAAAGCAATTGGCTTTTCACTGAGACTGATAAAATATGTGAGCCTCTCAAATACATTTTCTCATCTTGCATGTAGCACATCGAGGAGATTTGGAAACTGCAGTCTGCATGGCTGAGCCTTAATTTGTTACAGTTAAGATTAGCCACAGGCCTCGTGGGTATTTAAAAAGCCCATTGGCACCTTTTAAAACTATTAGACCAGATTATGTTCAATTCAACGGACCAAATTGTACTATTTCTCAGTGACATGTGTGACCAGTGGTGAAAAGCTGGCCTAATGTGAGCCTGATAGTGAAACCCTGAATTCATCAATGGATCAAGAGGATAAAAGCTTGAAACCAGAGAGAACTGTTTACAAAATTAGACTGAAACATTTCCAAACCCATACCAAATGTCCTCCCTCTGTGTCTTTTCAAGTAAAAACAATAGTTTGGACGACCAATTTGATATTGATGTGAACCACTTTGTAAAGCAGGGGAACGTTGATTGATAACAGATGTGACGTTCAATGTATCTTTAGGATGGAGAAATATAGACCTTTCTGAATCGTGCACTGATTTTGCCAAGGTGCCTTTTATCATTTTAATTTCAGGGAATTTAACCTTAATATACATTTCAGCTGTGATGCTCGGCTGAATATCCTGCAGACAGTGCTGAGAGTATTGCAAACAGCGGAGGCTGCGCATACTCTGCTGGATCAAAATGTGATAAAACTATTTCTAGAGCATTGTCAGTCACAGTGCTTGACACTCTCGAGGAGGGAACGAATTTGCATGCTACTTACTCACCCCTCAACCACTTTGACCTCACTGAAGTCAATGAGTCACACATCCCACCACTTAACTTAATTTACATAAGCCTTTCTTTCCACTTTAATGCTGAGTTAGTAGAAACAGAATTGTGTGTTTAGTTGAAATAATTTTGAGTATTTTTAAGATATGTAATTTTGAGCCTATGTCCTGAATTAATGCATTCTGAATTTACTGAAGAGAAAAGGAGATACAATGCCTTTTTTAAAAACACCTCTTTATTCATTTTATTATTTATTTTTTTAACTACCATCATTTTGCTTTATTTAAAGTCTTTTTTATATAAAGACTTTTGACATCACCATGTGTACAAACTTTATTTTATTTTTTTGTGATATCTGAGCTTCAGTGATAGCTTAACACTTCCATTCAAAGATACATCCTGGGGTGAAGTGGAAATAGAACTTGTGAATCTAATACTTTCCATCAAAGCGTTTTTATTTTTTTGTAAAGCTAGTTATACTTCATTACACTAGAGATAGGACAGATCCAATCTGATATCGGTATGTCATTAACATATCAGACTGGTGGCTCTGGTCTACATCACAAATCAGGAAAGATTGTCCGGCACTTTCAACCTTCTCAACTCGCACAGTCTCACTTTGAAGACATTAAGACTGAACTTCAAGTGCCCACAAATCATCTACATCAAGATGTTCAGACGAGATGGAACAACTCCTTCTATTTGATGAAAAGTACAACTCTTTCACTTCAGTTAAAAATATTTAATTTGAAAGCCTTCCAGCTGTTGCTGCTACATGTTTGTGTGTGAAGCCAGCACAAACTCCAAATACATTTCTTTGGAATTATTTAAATTGTATGCATTTTTATTTAGCTTTTCTTAAACACAAGTTACAACACCTTGAAATATTATCGAACATTATGAATATTTTCATCCAGTTCTAGTGCTGAGAATCTTGACAGTTTAGAGGCTCTGCTAAGTGTGCTGCAGATGGTGCTGATGTAAAGTATGGAGCCAGAGCCTGCACTCATCAACTACTTTACATCGTGCACCACTGAGTTAAGAACAACAAGCATTGTTTTCTACATTATGTTTACCAATACCAGTTTATCTGTAATATTAGTCCTATGTAGACCAATATGTCAGTACTTGAATGTGCATCACATAGCCCACTTTCTTTCCCAGAGACTCTTACATGTTATTCATATCAGGAAAACAGGACAAACATTGTTGTCTGTTGTATTCCAAGATTATGTGTTTTTCACACTTCATCCTGAAGAGCAGTTTGCACAGGTGGGAGATCTATGCAGAGTCTGTCTGTGGAGGAAATTGCAGATTTTGCAGGGTGTAATGGGATATAACAAGATGACATGAATCACTGCTTCCAGTCTAACAGGAAACCACCTGTTATTTATTTAAATAGCTTCTAGAAATATAGGAAAATAATATGCAATGTGGGTTTGTGCCAGATTTGAAGAACAACTGGAGGTGCTGCAGTGTATGAGGTGGCAAGTATTAGGGGGATGTTTGTGGGATATATATTTGTTAGGTTCTTTCTTTGGATATTATTATTAAAGTACTGTAGTATTGAACCAGTCTGTTAATACTGTCACATAGCGAAATACTAAACACTGATGATAGCTATAGTAAGTACATTTAAGCTTTTATTGCTTGGTCTTTCAGCCTGTGATCACTGAATAACTTTCTAGTTCATGTGTAGTACTTACCTGTAGCATGCTTTGTTTGAGCTAAAATCACAGAAAACATAATGTTCTAAGAGCACTAACATTCACAGTAGAGCTGTCTTTCTGTCTGTAGGAGTTGTTGTAGCATCACATTACCCTGAATTCACCCATCAGCATTTATATCCAAGGAGAAAAAGCAGAAGCAGTGTTCCCCTTCCAACAGTGTGAGCCAATCTTCTTTACAGACACGGCTAATGTTTAGTCTGCACTTCCCCTCCTCTCCATATTTCATCTTTCAGTCTCCCTTTTGTTAGTTGCCCTTCAAACAGAGAATTACATTGCAGTTACAACTTTGCATTCAGCTGCCAGTAAGTGCAAGAACATGTGTGGACTCAAAGAAACTGTAGCTCCAAAGTAACGACGCCTTGATGATGACAGATTAGCACTGCTGCATGTCTGCGTGGCTGTGTTAGAGGGACAAGCTGTTTTGTTTTAGATAGAGCTCTGGTGCATAAACAGTGTGTAGTTCAAGACATTTCAGAGGCATACTATGTGACTTCTGTGTTTACTCACCATGTTTGCCGTCATAAACTAGTGAACTCGCAGCAGCATCATCACAGCAGATTTAGAAGATCTGCAACATGTCTTTCATCTGTCAGACGCTTGTAAGTAGACACTACAAATCTTAAGGAGAGTTTTTTGGGAAAGCTTCTGGTACATTTAGACAGTGTTGAGCTTTTGTATTTGACAGATTGGACTTTGTTTATTGGCTTTGTTGGAAGCTGAAACACTAGGAGCTCTCAAGGCTTTTCTCCTCTTCCAAGCGCTGTGTGATCTGAGGCCAAACACAATCACTCCCACCTTTTTGTCCTCGTCTCCTGCCCACAGCAAATGTTTAATTATTTTTTATTAGAGGCAAGAATGGAATGTGAAGAGGGATATTCACATGTTTCTTTAGAGGAAATATGCAATGAGCTTGCCTTTAATACAATGATGTCCAAAAAGAAGCAGTTGTATAAACAATTAACAAATGTTGACCATCTTTGTCCTTTTTTCCTTTTTTTCTGTGTGTCTCTCTGCAGAATGCCAAGCCCTTCTCCTCCTCAGACAGCCTAGCGAAGGTCCAGGAGGTAGCAAGCTGGCTTTTGGAAATGAACCAGGATCTGCTGTCGGGGGGCAGCAGCAGCAGGCGGAGTCGGGGTCCGGGGGGTCCGGCAGTGCGAGGTAACGCCTCCTCTACGGCCCGGGCACCTCAGCAGGCGGCAGAGGAGGGGGATGAGGATGAGCACATGAACCGGGTAGTAGAGGTGGAAGAGCAGCTGCAGCAAAGGGTAAGACCAACTGAAACATGTACAGATGTCAGGATACCATTTTTCCTTTTTTGATACGGATTCCTTTTCCTCGACCCGAGTATTTGCTGACACCTAGTCCTCCTTGGGTACTAGAGCAATGAAAAATATTCAAATCATCATAAGTGTGAAAAAAAACCTGACATTTTGCTAGCTTTCATGAACCTAAAACCTGACCCACACTAAAAGATTTATAACATTATTATTTTTTTTCGCTTTTTGTGCCTTTATTTGAGAGATAGGATAGTGGATAGAGTCAGAAATCAGGGAGAGAGAGAGGGGAATGACATGCGGGAAAGGAGCCACAGGTTGGATTGGTTGCAGTGCCACCACTGCCCCAGATTTAATATTTTTTTAACAGATTTTGAAGATGTGAGAGACCCCACACATGGCCACAAATCATAATAGATTAAAAAGATTTGATCCTATCGTGTGGAGAACAATCATATGACTAAACAGCAATCCACACAACAACAGAATCTATTCATGACTCCAAACTTTAAAAACTGGAAATCTTGTCTTTTGCTGTCAAATGCAACTTCAGAATGAACAAACATGGCAGGAAGACTAAGTGATCGTTTTTTGAACTACTTTTTTCTGAAAATTCACTGAGAAAAAGAGTCAAACTACGGGTGTAAGTAGTGGGGTACATGTTGAGGGGAGTAAAAATTACTTTGCTGGAGTTGTAGTGCTTCCTTCTTCAGTCAGCTTGTTTCCTAATTAGTAGGGATGCCCCGATCACATTTCTTTTGTGCTGCTGATTACGATACCAATAATCACTGAGTGTGATCTGCTGATCCACTGCCCACACTGATCATATTTTGTGTTTGTTATAGCAGCAGATTTAGCAGTAGGTCACTACGCTTGGCTTTGTAGTGTACTTGTACCTCATGCAGGTGGCAGCGTTGCCTGATAAAAGGACCACAAAAGTCATCCTGATTCATGATTTTACTTTGTTCAACAGAGCAATACAAAAACCCTCTCAAGGAGCAATGCAACAAGTATACTGCAGTTAGAGCAACTGAATTACACAATGGGCTGATTCATTAGATACATGTGTTAATTTATGTGAATTAATTAACACAGACTGAAGAAAAATTAACAAGCCTATTTAATAGGCTAAACAGTGCAAATAGTCTAAATACAGTGCTTCTCTCAGCCGCAGACACCAGGGTATTAACCACAGGTGATCTGCTTTGGTGACTTGTCGCATTAATTCGGATTGACCAATCAAGTATTTTTTATAAAAAATGGCTGACAATGAACCGTGGCTGATCAGTCGTGCATTCCTTCCAGTTATTCTTTTGTTTCACATGATAATTCACTGATTGCATGCTCGGCTGACCTCGGGGTACCCTGTTATCGGGATTATAAACATTAAACGTGTAATAGCTACGATTTGAAAAGGTTGCAGCCCTGATGATCCTCCAAGCAGATTTTGATCACTGTTAACACCTCTCACACCACAGGAACATCTGGCAAGTTCATATTAGGACCATCAGAAAATCATAACTTTACTTGCTTTTTCTGAAGGAGGGAATCAGGTCCAAAATCAGCCCGATTGTCTTGGAGTGTGTACTCTGCTAGCAATGCACTGTCGTTATTTTTTACACAATATCGTTTCCCTTTTGTCAGTTTAGGAGGCTAACATAGGTATTGTTGTACAGTCACATATGCATAGAAGAATTTTAAAGATAAAGTTGTGGGTTTAAACTAGATTGTTAGATTATGTTGTGAAGAAAGAGAGATCAATCAAGTCTGATTGTGGGGAAGTTGCTTAAGGTCTGCATTTGTGTAGGTTTCTAGGAACTTTTAGACAAGATTATTCTCGGTATAGAAGTACCACTAATAGATTTTTTTCATTTTGTATCCGTTTCTTCAAAGCCCGAGGCGTCGCAGGTCGATGGGGAGAGAGAACAGCCATGGGTGCCATCTGATACAGGAGCCAGCAACGGCCCCCGAGGAGACGATGAGGGCGAGGAAGACGAAGAGGGCCCTCCGAACGAAGTAAACGGAGGAGACAAAGGAGCGCGATGGATGTGGGGGTCCGAGCAGAGGCGGCTAAGAGGCCAGCCCCTGGGTGAAGAGGAGGAGGAGGAGGAGGAAGAAGAGGAGAACAACAACAGCAGCAGTCACCAGGAGGAGGAGGAGGTGGAGGAGAGGACAGAGGGAGGGGAGGAGCAGGGAAGGGAGGAAGAGGAGAGGGAGGAGGGCGAGGAGGAAGAAGAGGAGGACGAGGACGAGGAGGAGATGGACCAAGACAGCGATGATTTTGAACATTCGGCTGAGAGTGGAAGGGAGGAGGAAGAGGGGGAGGAAGGAGAAGGGGAGGAAGGGCTGCGGTCTCCCTCTCTCAGGAACAATGTGTCTGCCCCCAACAACAACCTGGACTCTGGTTGTACACACCAAAGCTCTTCCAACAAGAAGGTAAGCACAGCTGCTGTCTCTTTGATGGTTTTCATTGGAACTTGTTCAGCTTCCTCTGAAGAAATAGTCCCAGTTTAACCAGCTCACAGTGAGCAGGTAGCGAGGACTTTATCTGGAAGGGATCCTGCTGTTGGAAGTTTTCAAATGTTTTCTACACGTTAGGAATCACACACAAAATTCCGTTCACTTCCACAGTGATTGTCAGATAAGGCAATTGCATGGCTTGGGTGCTGCTTGTATTATGTGAAGTTGTTTACCGGCAGTGTTTAATTTCTCGACATTGCTGTTAAAAACTAAATCACTATATGCAGCACTGGGAGTAAATGGTTTATGTTTAATACAACAGCTCCCTCTGTTGGGATAAACGTGTAACTGCAACACACAGACATGCAGCGTTACCTTTTAAGAGAGTGGCAACGCTTTCTACCGAAGGATAAAGGATTTGAAACAGCTTTACAAATAGGAAATACATTATAGATGTATGAAAAATATGGACATAAAAAAGTTTGGATATGATCTAGGCTCTTTAGAGATGACAGCACTGTAATACGAGCTTAAACATAAACTAGAAGTGGATGGAAGAAGACTTTTGGATGGGAGAAAGGATAAAAGATTTATAAGGCTTACCTCCTCAACTACCCAGCCTGATGTATTAATTGATGTGACCATATTCCTGTGTGGTATTCTTGTCTCATCCTAACAACATGCTCCTCCTAAAAGGTTTTATTACATAACATCAGGCTGCAAAGTACATATAACAAACAATACAAACTTGAGTTCACTGCAAAATAGTCTTTTAACAGATAAGTTATCTGAAGTTCATTTTGTCTGAACTGATGTCTTTATTGATGATCAACAGGATACTGTTAAATGTTTCTGTTTGTGACTCATTGGAAAGTATCAAATGTATCTTCAAAGGCAAAACCACTTATGAGTGTTCAGTTTTTGAGATGTCAAAGTGACAACAATGGAATAATAAAAACAGGTGATGTTCAAAGAACAGCAGTTAAAGGTTACTGTTTCCACTAGGGCTGGGTATTTCCCACAACCCCATGAATACAATATGTATCACAGTACAGAGACCATGATACGATCGTATCATGACATATCTTTATTGTTGAGAATAACAGCAGAGGCATTTTGAGGAGCCCACAACTTAAAACACGTCATTTCAGGTCCTCAGAGATCCTACAAATACATTAAAATATTTTAACCCCAGAGCTGTGTTCTTGTGAACTGCATCATAGGTCAACTATCTTTTATAAACTGTCTTCAAAGCTTTGCAGCCATATCGATTCTGTAACATCTGCAGACTGCAGCGATACATGTGTTTGTAAGGAGCACAGTCTTAATGTCAACAGGTCATTTGTGTTTACTTAATGGTTTAGGAAATATGTTCAGCCAATGATGTGAATAATGAGCATTATATATTTAAATCCTGCTTTAAGCTTATGTGACGTTATGGTCAAACAGGACTCTGCATCATCATCATCATTCTCCTTGTCTTAATCAGTAGAAGGTTACAGTTGGTGGTTACCTGAAGAGTAAACAAGGCTGTTACTTTCGGAACAGGATGAAACACTTGATATTTTTGTATCCTGCAAAGAAAGAAGCATTTGTTCATTAAGAGAGTTCAAAGAATCTTTTAGGATTCTAGAAATACCTGGTACATAAAGGCCAGTGTCGAGTGTTGTTGAAAGAACCTTTCAGATACTGATTGTTTGTACTGCAACACAAATATAATGCTAATCCATGATCAACACGATTTGAATGCCAAAAACTCAGTTGAAGCAAACTCATTTGAGTCTATAAATTCTGAATAACATTTATCTCCAAATAAAGCAGCCTCAGCGCATGGTCCCACTCACAGCTGTCAAATCATTGAGTCAACAAATTAAGGATGATCACTATTCAAAGTAAAGAGGGTGTTTTCTTCTTTCTGTCTTCACATTTACTTTTTAGCAATTTAACCAAGATGTATTCTGGCACCACCTTGAGCTGCAGTTTTTGATGGAGAGACGGCACGGGACAAAATAATGACAGCTTAACAGCCTCCTTATGATTACTTCATTCATTTATAGAATGTACTCAAGTCTGATTTAGAACACGTTGAAACTTCGAGCATGCTCATGCCTCTCTGATTGATCGCCGTCGTAGTGAGTGACGAGGAGAGAGAAGTGAGATGTTAAAAAAAGGCAAGTGTAGATTCAGATCTTTCCTCTCTAACTGAATTCATGTCCTCGGTTCAAAAGGCCGTTATGTCGCGCAGCATTGGTGTGTTGATGTCAATGCCGGTGTCTCGTTTCAGTGTTGACTGATGGCGCAACTGTTTGTGTTGAAGTGACCTTCACAACAACACCTGTACTTTAATAAAAAATGAAAATGGAGAACACAGAGGCATTTTGTTGAAGATAAGGGATGGCATTAATAATTGGCTACGGATAGATTTCATAGAGTTTTAAAGCTGTTAAGCTGTAGTCGATTTTGGAGACCCATGTAGACAGAGAAGATGATTAATCCATGTGCTACTTGTGTCTTGTAGTTGGTAGTGTTTTCTTTTTATTTAAACGTTTAACATGCAATTCACAGAGAACCTGTGGTATGAAAAAAACTTTAAAAAGCATGCTCTTATTTGCCTTGTTTGACACATACCATGTAGCAGGTTGAAGGCATATGATTTAACTAGAAATAATCAGTGTTTCGACTGATGGCCTCTTTTACTTTTGTAGGTAATGAAGTGGCATAGGCATTAGTTTCAGTCTGTTTAATAACCAGCTAAAATTCCCCACAGGAGCGTTAACAGGGGCCAGCTGCAATATTAACACATACATTCCTGAATATTGGCAAATGAATGATTCCTTAAATCTAAATAGATATCACCTGAAACAGATTAAACTTGGTATTGGAGGCTGTGAAGACATCGCCTTAATGCCTGTTTTTCCTTTATACTGAGCTTATTTTCAGCTTGTAGTAGAGAAATATCAGGATCATGACAGCTGATAGTGGTAGGTTGACTCCCCCACTTGCATCATTTATTGTTTCAGTAATGCATTTTAACTTTATTTGCTCATCCTTGTCATGTATGCAAGTCTGATACTTAAGCAAAATTAGCTCATTGAATTCTGTGTTTGTTATTTGTAGTGATATCTTTTTCAGAATACGACTTGAGGCAGTTAAAAATACAATTCTGTACACCCTGTGCGTCTGATTGGACTCAAAGCTGTTAGTTTGCTCTGACTGATGTTGTTTCCTCATTGCTCTTGTTTTAACTCTCAGGAATACGTTGTTTTGGGAGATAAAAAAAACATCTGTAGATATATTGTTAATGTGTAATTTAACAAAAACTTGTGATGTGTATTTTATAGGGTCATATATTCTCTTTAAAACCCCAGAGGCTAATGTGACAGACAACAGAGATAATTATCCCATCTCCACAGACTGTAATTTGATTTGTTATCAGCAGCGCAGTCTCATGGCCGTGATATTTCTCTCTCCACAAGCTGTGACAATAGGAAGCTGCCCAGCAGTGACAATAGGAAGCTGCCCAGCAGTGAAGTTAAATTATTCCTGTTGCATATCATTTCCCCCTGTAAACCGGCACAGTTGTTTCCTGTATTATGTCATACCTCACATACATCAGTGGTAGTTGACTGTCTGAGCCTTTGATGGCGACTTTGCCCTTGCTTACATCAGCCTAAATATAGCAGTTAGTTTGAATTTCCTGTTGTGTGCTTCTCATGGTCTGACACAGCTGTCAGTGGGTTTGTCAGGGTCGTAGTCACCATGGTGGGCCAGCCGGCTTTGATGTTGAACGTACACATTTTATTCAGCTGTGACTCTTGAATGCTTGGAATTAGGAGTGACTCGAGCCGAAGCTGTGCACTTCCTTGTGTCCATGGTTTTTTCATTTTTATTGCTTTGTCTCAAAATGTTATAGACTTATGTAAACTGATAAAGCATCATCTTGTTCACAGTTAAAATCGAGTCCCTGCTGTGTGTGATCCATGGACGTTTTTAGTCTGTAGCAATGCACTGGCATAATGTCAGATCTCCAGGTATCTGCAGTGAAGGTTACAGTCTTCACATCCATTAACTGCTCTGTTGAGTGTTCTAAAGCGTTCTTATAGAGGTTAGGTGAAGCACTCTCAGAAAAATATTAACATGACAACAAACTATACAGTGGTTCCGAGTGTTTAGGAGCTTTCAAACCTTCACTTGGAAGTTTAGTGTCTTTGCAATGCAGCCGACAAAGTTAACTATTTCTTTTTAGTTTTTTTCTGCCTTCTGTGTTTGCTTCAACTTGTCTTTCTACCACCACCCCTAGAAATATTTGCGTTGCGGATATCGCAAGTAGTCGTAGAATTTGTTGGCTTTAACAAGCGTGAAATACCTCCGAACTGCTATTCCTTTGTTGTTAGCCTTTGTTGTTAGCTCCCTCTGTACTATGTTGACTCTGACAAGAAAGATGAAAAGGCCTGCTAGTGCACCGATGACAGAGATGTAGTACCTACACATGCTTGCTGTAAACAAAGAATAGAATAAAACTGCACTAGACAGATCAGCTCATGGATCAGTCCTTCGGTTCGGCCCATTGTCATACCAGGATCAGATCGTGCATCCCTAGTTCTGAGTGCTCGTATCAGGATAACAATGAGTTATTGTGATTTATTGCACAGCCCACATGTGGAAACTAGTTTCTTAATAAGAGCCCTGGTTAATTTTGTGTGATTTATAGTGTAAGTAAAATGTTACTAAAGTTTTCCTTACATTATAACCTTCATATTTGACAGACATTTTTAAAAGTAGGAAACATCCAAACAAAAGGTACGTAGGAGACAACCGTTGATGATTTCACATTGAGCATTCCATTTATCTCCTTACTTCCAGATTATTTGGGCTTCATCTATCTATTTCCAACATGCTAAACCTAGCTTTAAAGTGTTGTACAGAATACCTTCACTCTTGACATTTGTCATCTCAAACGTGTCTGTTTGCCTAAAATCTAATTTATAGATTTAAAATGCCCAGAACCTGGGTCACAGGGTGCACAAGAGTGGTAGTAGATAGATCAACTTTAAATAGGTTAATGGTCATAGACTATATGTTTCCATAGAGCACATGTATACAGTCTTCCAAACTATGATATGTGCATATTGACAGCTGCAGTGTGCACATGTCAATCACAGGGCAGCAGGGTTGTAG
Source organism: Labrus bergylta (assembly GCF_963930695.1). Lineage (NCBI taxonomy): Eukaryota > Metazoa > Chordata > Actinopteri > Labriformes > Labridae > Labrus > Labrus bergylta. The sequence goes on from NC_089195.1 coordinate 22,415,956, forward strand.
TGGAGGATCAGTAACCATGTTTGGACCTAGAATGTGTCGGCCCATGTCTGGGTAGGGGATATGTACTCACACTTTTATGTGTCATAGTCGACGAGGTGTACAAACAGAAAAAAACAACACTGTAAATGTTTTGAGGGGCGCAGGTCCTATTTAAAAAAAAAAAAAAAAAAAGAAAAAAAAAGATGTCAAGCCTTTTGTCCTTTAACATGCTCATTGTTTATCCTTTTTGAAAATTCTTCAAGAGCTTCATGATACAATACTGGAACCCTGCAGTAACCTCTCTGCAGGCCTGACTTAAAAACATTTCCAAGATGAGTCCAAATTGTGTTGGTCAGGTGTTTCCAATCTTCACATGTTGAATGACAGAATATGTGGTGTTGGGTTCTCATGAGGCTTGTAGCTGCCGGGCTGACGCATGTGTGGATATCTGCATTACATGATATATACAGGAGTCCCTCAGTGGGAAGATTATTTTACATGTTGCCATGCTGGTGGATAAAAGGTTAAAGGTTGTTTAAGGTAAGTGTTAAAGGTTATAGCACAACAACTTTGAGATAGATCAGAGTTCACATTCCAAGTACAAATGATTTCCAATTCTTGAATGAGAATATACAGTGAGAATCAATGTTAACATTTATGGACTCGTAACAAAAAATACTGGGATTTAACTTTTAGTGAGGAAAATACTGTGTACTACAATATCTTAGAAAACATATAGAGACCATTCAAACCATCCCTCTGTGAGAGGCCCATTGTATTGAGAAGCTGCAATTACTGCTTCGTTAACTACTTGGATTTATAACCCCTGTTAAGTATCACCTTCACAGACAAATGGCAGTAAAGCTACTTTTTAATTATTTGAATTTAATGGGACTTAAATAATTTTATACTTGGGTTCTAATTTTTCCTTTCTGTACCTTTACATGACAGGTTCTCAATCTTTAAGTGCAGCTTGCTACAGAAATAAATTAAAATTACTGCTCTATTCAAATCTGAAACTAAGGTTGGCTGATTTGATTTTAGAGCACAAGATACATCTTTTAAAATATAACTTTTGTTTCCAAACCATAACCAAATCTTTTAGTCCTTAAATTGAATTAAGTTATATTAAACTGTCATATTTTTAAAATCCAATAATAATAACGTGAACATATGGTACCCATTTTCAACCCTACACTGCTGCCTTTCCATCCTAGTATTCAATTTTATCACATCAACCATGACTAATGACTTCAGCATTATGTGATCTTACAGGATTCAACGTCTCTGAATGACTCATCAGAGACCTTTGCTTGGTAAATGGATCTGCAGAGCGGTGATAAGGCAAAGTGGGGTGTGTGTGTGTGTGTGGGGGGGGGGGGGGGGGTAGCAGGATGAGAGCAGGGTGCAATGACACCCCTGGATGTATAAAGCACGTAGTTATCTGGGTTTAAATAGATGTATATTATTAATGTTAGCTGGGTGGCTTATATGTTAGGTACTTTGGGTCTTGACTTAAAAAAAGAAAAAAACAATAACTGCACCTTTTCAGCCATGCAACGTGGATATCTTTGTATTATGGTGAACAAAATCTTTGCAATATATCTGCATGATGAATCCAGATCAAAGTCACCCTTTGGCCTAATGCAATATACAAATCGGAGGAGCTGAATGTTCTTGAAAAGAAAAGTGTGTGACGACAAAGAATTATAAGTAAGTTATACGGCGTTGACACTAACACATGATACAACATCTGGTTTGCACAGATTTTAAAGTGTAAACACAAATTGAAAATGTTGCAAAAATGATCATTATAACTTGATTGGTCAGAATGATTGCAGTATAATTTAAACCCCAGAATGTGCTTTAGTATAATCCCTCAACATCTGAGTAGGTAGATTCAGTGCTCCTCTGTTCCCTTCACACACATAAACACACAAACACACACACATTGCTGTCTATCAGAACTAATGAAATGTTTTTTCCAAAGAAAAGGCAGCCTGCTTATTGTAGGTGGCGTCTCCCACACACTGGCCTTGTCACACAGGCAGAGATGAGCCATAAAGGACCAGTGTTTTCTTCCTCCCACACCAAGCCACTAGTTTGAGTCACTACTGATGTATGTTGATAAAACAATATAAAAATGATATACTGATAAATGTGCACTGAACTGTTGAATGTATTCGCTTTGCTATTTTTTTTTTTAGTCAAAGATTCCTTAGTACAGTTACTCATCTCTTTGTTAACAAGGTTTAGTGATGAGGTACTGACGTTATGAAGACATTCAACCACACGCTGCTAAAACAAGACAAAGTTTAAGCCCAATACAATTCACTGTAGAGTTAAGATTGCATAAAATGTGAGTGCCGAGTTGTCAAGGCAAACTCTCAAAGACATATTTAATAGAAAAAGAAGACACAATACATGCCTATTCATACATATAAAACCATTCATTTAGTCACCAATTATTTTAGATAGTCATAGTGCACTGCAGTTCATTGCTGCGCGAGAGCCGAAAGGTTTTGTTTAATGAGCATATTTTTTTTGTTTGTTCGTTCAAGCATTGTGCTAAATGATGCCAACATCACAAGTAGTTGAGACTTCTATAATTGCCTCTGGTAGACTTTGCTGTAAACATACTTCACAAAAAAGTAAATCAGGTTTTCTAAATTAGCAAAGATTTGCAGTAAAGGAGGGATCTGTTCTTTTGTTACGTGTGTCTGTGTGCCCACCTCTCTGGCAAGCTCAGCAAAGTTTTTGTCTGCATTTTTTTCTGCTTTGGGAGCTAATGACAAAGAAACACGGACCATAGGATTTGCCCCTCCATAGGCCAGTTACACTTCACAGTCAGTTTGTCTGTACACCGATACGTCTGGTCCTTGTTGTGTCATTTATGATGATCCTAGCACCAGATTTCAGGCTTCATTGCGTTGTCACGATACATATTTGACATTTCTTATAAAAACCTTTGAAGGATATTTGTCATTGTGTTGATATTGTTGTATTTCGCTGCGCAACGGTGTAGTCCCTGTTTTTAACACAAGAGGGAGGCAGGACTCTGAAAGCCATGTACATACAGTGATCCATGACCCCACAGGCTCAGATGAATACTGTGCTGCTGGACAGTGAGTGAGAGTTTATGTAAAGGTTTTTTCTTGCAGGGCTTCTGTTGTTTGGCAGATTTTCTACTTTGACTAGGACTGATAAACCTAGTCCACAATTATCTACACCTCAACGATGTGTCATTGTCACAGCATAACCACAAACTGACCTGTCAAAATAGTTGGGACAAAAAAGTTCCGTTTTAGAAGTCACCAGTTAACACGGTCAACATTACCGAAACACTCGGACTGTTACATCTGTGAGCGGAGCAGTGCAGACAATGCCAACAGTTTGCCCTTTTCCACTGGTCATCAGTGGCCTGAGCTGATCTGACATTACTAGTGAGGTTAAATAAGAGTAACCTCCTCGAGTGTTGCCATGTCTGTAACTGTCTACAGCCTGAGCTCTGTGGTGTGCCCTCTAGAAGTATCCTCCAGTAACACACATTGTGTATTGTTAAGTGTGTATATATACAATTACATTCACCACGCAGCCGGTACTGTATATCTCTGGCCTTAGTTGTTATGCTTTGCAACATATGCTGCAGAGAATGCTGAAATTGTTGTTGGTTGTTGAATGGGAGAGTTCATTGCCGGACATTTTGGAATGACCATTGACAGTGTTTTATGCACTGTATTTTTTGACGCAGAGCTTTTTGAAATTTGTACATGCAGACATATCTTTGAATGCACTGCTGATTCACAAAAATATTGGTTCTAATGAAGGAATCATTATAGAGAAGATTGTTCCTCCATATTGTTACGAAAGGTCCTTCTTCGTTTGGTCGTCATTATCACGAAGGCGTCTCTTGTTAAAATTAACTTCTACATTAGATTGTTTTACCTCCGGAAAGGCCTTCAGGATCACACTTTCACAAGGCCTACATCTGTATCTTTGCCCTGTCATCTCAGTTGCTGTGAGATGCTGGGATTGATTTGTACATGTACTGAGTTACCAGAAGCCGGACATTCTTGACCTCTGGCTCTCCAACAGTCTGGGGATGTCTTTCCAAGGACTGCAAACTCAATGACCAGGCAGTTGTTGCCGGTAAACTTTATTAAGAGGGCTGACAAACAGAAATGTGCCCATTGAACTGTTTTATTTGTCTACTTCATGAGCTACAATGTATTGTAACCATAAAAAGTTTTGGCTAGATTATAGGAGTGGTTTTACTATGAGTAAATTTCATTCTGGCATTATTTCTCCGCATTGGTAGGGTTTAATTACTCTGAAGTTAGATGGGGCTTCGTGTTTAAAACAACCTTTAAAGCTTCGTTCTCATATTTGAATACATGATTGGTAAATATGCTTGCATGCCCTGCTATAACAAGACACTCTGGGCTGATCATGTTGGAGCAGACTGCAGCAGTGTGTCTGTCACATAGCTCTACGGCCTAAGATTAGTCTGAAAGCTCAAGTAACCTCTACCACGGCCTGGGTTGTGTGGAAAACAAGCACCCCTTTCCAGGTGCCTCATTGGTTATATCACAGTGCATGTTGACAATTGTCCGGTCATGGTGTGAAAACGGCAAGGGGAAGAGAAATGTATGTATTCGCCAGTCACTCAAGTAATAGAAGTTCAAAAAGCACAACTCAAATAATGATGTCCAAGCGGATAGTCCGGGTTCAAGTCCGACGTGTGACTCCTTTCCAGCATGTCATTCCCCACTCTCTGTCCTATCTGCATGAAGACAAAATGAAGCTTGAAAAAATCACTCATCAATAAATTCAATGGCATTGATCTTTCATAGATAACATGTCATGAGACATTGCACCAAAATCATTGCATCTAAGAAGCTTATGTCTCTGAGCCTGTACCAGACTCTATTCTCACTACTTGGATAGAGATTGTTATTATATCTGTGTATGATGGAAGTTATATACAGATAACAAAAAAGAAGAATGCCTAAAATGGCCAGCAAATAAAGATGGATGGTCCACCCCGGAAAGGTGTATGTGTTGGAAACACTGAGGAAAGATGAGGAGCATCCCTGTGACTCATAAATAATAAATTCATCACATATTTTGTATTTAAGTGTCAGGGACGCAGGACCTGTACCTAGTAACAACAACCTCTCTGATGTTCCATAAAGTCTGTTTTCAGATACTTTGTTTTGTAGTAGATCTGAAAACAGACCTCTGATACCATTTTTGAATCCACTGTTTTTGCTGAATGGAAATTAAACATGGCCATACATTTTTTTTTTTAGAAGTGTGAGACAGTTTCAAATTATTCACAGCCATGATTCTGCTGAGTCTTTCTTGTTGGTCCAATTTTGTATTCGTGTGATTAAAAGTTGAAACTGCAGATCTACAGTTTGGCCTTGATTTGCACATCAGCCAAATGTATTTTCGGGCCTGTAGAAGAAGAGCCAAAAATAAAATAAAAAATAAACTGCATGAAAGAATAACTTGGCTCCATGTCGCTTGACAGCCTCTGCACCTATGCTTCATTGGCAGAACAGCTGCCGATACTGGGGCCAATTTGCTCCAATTGTGCTGAACATACCGTAAAAAAAAACTTTGGGCGTTGTTCAGCCGCACTCATAGTGTCTGATGGCTGCCTCTGGCCTGGTGTGCCGGGGCCCTCCGTCTGCTCTGATAGATGTTCTGCTGCTGTAATCCTCCTCTAACAATGGTGGATGTGAGAATAGAAGAGAGTTTAAGCCCTGGTGTTTCTGTTACCATATGAGCACATATTTAAATGCTCACTGGGAAGGTTGTCTCTCACTCAATCTGTAGGTGCATACATATTCAGTGGCAGGCAGCTGCTTTAAAATTTTCGAGGGGAATCAGCATAAAGAACAAAAAACTTTGCTTTGCTCCCTGCTGTTGCACCCTACGCGCCCACAGACTCGCACATCTCTAACTCCAGCGTAGTTGAGCAATGTTTAATTGAAAAAGATCGACATCCCGCTGCCGCTTCCATTTTAGTGTCTCATTTGAAGACTCTTTAAAAGACTTCCCCCTCTCGACACTCGCTCAAGTGAGTTCATGGTTTAAGTGCATGTGGCATGCATACAAATATTGAGCTACTGTGAACGTCTGCTGAAATATCTTCAGCCTCTTTGCTGACACGGACAGAGTTCCTGACATTCCTGAACACCTTGGTTCATGGAAGAGTCAGATAAGGTTGACATTTAACAAATCCCAGTTTCAGCTCTCCCTGTGACATATGGGATTTAGAAGAGGAAGGATAAAGCAGTGTGTTGTTTTGTTGTATGCTCACAGTTTTCAACGAGGTGAAATCAGCCGGGCTCAGTTATGATGTAGGGCACTAAGTTGGGAGGACCAGAGGGGGTCAGAAAATGACCACAATGAGGAAGCTCCCCGGACACGTGTGCTGTGTCGGCGACTGCTGGTACACATTCTACTGCAGAGGGGGTCATGGGAGCAGATTCCACAGTGCCTGTCTGAGGGGGGAGAGGCTAGAGAGTTGGTTCATCCTCTTTTCAGGGCCTGACGGCAGCTGCTCCGCTGGCTTGGGGAGCGAACGGTGATCTCACACCTCAGAGATATTTTAAAGGGTGCCAGTCAGCAGGGAGATGATTTGTGAGTAGGTAGGTGCCTAGACTCAGGGAGCGCGTTGAGGAAGATACGAGATTGGTTTGAGAAAAGTTATCTGATTGAGACAGTTTTCCACCAGCTTTCTAAGCTGCTTCTGGGATATGATCCATTAAAACAGCATTTTCTTGCAATGCTGAGGCATTGCCCTATTGCCCGTTTCTCATCCTCTGGTACTCGTAAAAAGACGCCAAATGTTGCCTCTGGGAAAGAGAAGACTTCGCACGTCCCGCTGGAGAGCAAGCCGCTCAACCCGGCAGACCCCAAGGATGTCACCAAGGACCCATTACCCCCCCAGAAAGTGCTCAAGATATTTAGCATCAACATCATTGCTCAGGGTTTGCCTTTCTGCCGCAGACGGGTGAGTGTTGTTACCCATCAGGCCTGTCGTAGGATTTGGGTTTGGTTGATCAAAATAATCTGAAAATGTCAAAGGTCATCCAACAACATCATCCCCCTTTCACCTTGGATGGACTTGACCTTTTTATATTTGACATCGATTGCTTGGTTTTTGTATGAATTGATAAGACGTCACTAGAATTTGTCCTTTGGTCATTTCAATTTGCTCATAGATAAAAGGTTCTTTCCTCGGCTCCACCCATGGCAGACGGCGGATACCAAAATATAACCTTAAAAAGGCAGTCGCGATGAGCCTATTTTTAGGTTATGTTAAGTAAATATAAATCATTCATTTCGAGATAAAAACACATTGTGCAGTTGCTGCTCATAGACTAATTGTTTGATATACAGTATATGTCTAAAATATTCACATCAATCATTTTGTTAATTGACGATGGGTTATACATTTTTTCTATATTAAGTTATTTGTTTTTCTTAAAATAATAGAAAATCACAAATAGTAGTCATTTATCTTTGGTTGTCAGTGAAGGAGCTTTGACAGTCTGAGTAACAAAGGCCAAGGATTTGTTTTATTAATTAGTAGAGAATGTTTGCACTAGAATTTGCTGTCAAACCTGTACTGTCCCGTGAAGAAGAATCCCCCTTTGGGGACAAAATTAAGTCTAATTTATCTTTGGTAAAATCTAGTCTAAGGTGGAAGCAGTTCGAGCATGTTAGTCCTTTTTTCCTCTTCGAAGGCCAATGAGACTCTCTGATCAGAGCTGTAACTGTAAACCAATAAAAGTCTCCTTTGACATTTTGACTGAAGAAATCAGCAATAGAAGTGAACGAAATGAAACTCATTGTATTTATTTTAATAGATCAAATCTTACAGAATGTAATGTTTACATGGATTAGATCAAATTTTGTTTTACAAATTATTTTTGATGATTTTAAACACAATATAAACAGTTCTTTCTCAACGTAAGATATCCTAAATAAATCCACATTGGTTGATTGGGGTTTTGGTTTTCTAGCTGTAAAGATTTACTTCTTTATTTATATTTATTCTCTTGTACACTAAATATATGACTGTTTTTCCATCTGATGTTATAAAGCCTATACATGAAAAATAGGCATAGAGCCATTAAGACTATATACTGGTTTGGTCGGCTACATTTGGCCTCTGAAATTCAGTCGTGCTGTCCGTGTTTCAAAGTCATCAGAGATGGACTGATAGTCTATGAAAATGTCAACCTTAAAATCTGTCAGAAAATGTAGACATAGAGGAGCAGAGAGGAGAAAGGTTGTGAAAAATCGGTCAAAGACTAAAACAGATCTAAGGCTAAATGTCACATTGATGGGGGTGTTTTAGCTTGTCCTCTTTTTTTTTTTTTTTTTTTTTTTTCCTCGCTTGTCTCTCAGATCAAAGCTGGCCGCTGTTTTAACTGGGTTTCTGACACAAAGGCTCCATTATGGTGATGGAGTTTTAATTAATGCTGTTTATTCAGTAGTTAAACAGTAGGATCAAAGCAGAGGCTGAGACAGACAGCAGCAGGAGCTTTCTTAAGTTTACCGAGCCACAGGCTTCAGATATCCAGTCAATCGGCGAGGCAGCTCTGCTTTAAAAAGAAAGTCAGAGAAACAGAAATGTAGACAAAGAGCTGTGTGTTACACCTCTGTAGACACTGAAATGTTGTGTATCCTCCCTAATTACATCCCTACACAGGGCCTGTTTCATTTAAATGTCACAGTCATGTCTTTATTTAGCTTAAAGGACATTAAGTCTTTAGTTCATCATTTATACTTCAGTTTTTTTGGTTAATGTTTGCAGCCTAATGTGTCCATTGTGGGTTTTTTTCACTGCTAATTAGCAAATTTTAGCATTTCTAATGCCTTCATAACAGGCTTGCTTAGCCATGACGGAGACCATAGTTACATTATACCTGATTAACATCAGCATCTTGCCACTGTCATTATGACCATGTTAGCATACAAGGCTAGCATTTAGCCCTAAGTGCAGCCTCACATGGCTTCCAGAATGGCTTTAAAGTCTTACTTTTATTTGTGGTGAATCGTTTTTCTTTTTCTTCATTCAATTTAAACGGTTGAATCCACACCCACCATCAAGGTTAACAATGAATGTTGCATGAAGTGTTGGGTAGCAGAAAAGGTTATGATCTCATCCCCCGTAAGCAGCTGCATGAAAATAGATTTGAGTTCAAATAAAAGAAGAACTGAGCTAAGTCCTCGAGCTAAGGTGTTAAACTTTACCATCTGGTACCACTAAATGTGGTGGTCTTAAGTATTCTCAGACAGATGAGCACTTTTGTTTGCATTGAAGAGTTAAGCATCTGTTATTATGATCAGGAACAACTTTTATTTCTCTTACTGTATAAAAAAAGGCACAAATGTCTGCCTTTAGGGGAAAGAACTTAGAGTTTAAGGATGTCTCTGAATTCTCTTTTGCTGGTTGAACTAAATTGAACGTCCCACAAGGCCGGTTCATGGAGTTGTTGCTCCATAGAAGAAACATGCACACTCTGCTTCACTTTTGGCTGATGTCTCCAGTGGATAGGTGGGATATCCCATGTTCTCTCTGTTGTTTGGTGCAACCTTACTCTTCTGAAACTTTTACTTCAGAAGCTACAACTGCATTTAAATGTTAAGCCTAAACTCCATTCTTCTTCTATTGCTTATGCATTGGGGAGCTGCAGATAGTTTGTCTTTAAAAAAAAAAAAAAAAAAAAAATCTTTTGCTTACTTCCTCTTTTTAGTTTAATCACTTGCAGTTGTAGTTCCCACCACGGGAGCTTTCTTTAAGGCAGTGTGGTTTGCTGTATATATCAAGCCTCTTGAGAAACTGAAAGGGACATCCACACCAGCTGTTATACTTTCCAAATCGTAAATACAAAAATAAACCAGGGTTATATTTCATTAAAAAGGTGCCCAGGATGTGCTTTTGTATTTCCGAGGGCCCAGATTGGTCATCCAGCTGTTGCACGCGATAGCGGATCAAGATATAGTACATTAACAGCATTACATTCTAGCTACGGCATTACTCTTGTCACCCACCACACCCTTTTCTGCGGGCCTGTGGAGTAAGAGGATCTGGACGTGCCCATAGCAGCTATGCATATATCCACAACTCTCAGCACCATGCATCTGCTGTTTGAGCAGGTGTTGCTGGTGGATGTGTCGAAACTTTCTTTCGAAGAAACGTTTTTGTTTTCGACCAACCTTCCAATTTAATCAATTAAATCTTTTAGCCACCAAAAAGGCTAGTCCTACTATTTTCTTGTCTTTGTGCAGTCCTATATCTTTAGTAGACAAGCCAGTGGACAACGGAAGGTTTTTGTATTTTCTTATGACTGAGATTGAATGAGCTACTTCTGTCAAAAATATCTGAACTGCAGTGAGTGATACGCCTAAATCCCTTTAGAAGGTCGACAGAGCCGCAGAGTTTCCTGCTTTTTTTTCTCTTGAGATCCTTTAAGTCACTCAAGTGCTTTCAATTTCCCCCATTCCTGCTATTCAAGTTTTTATCACGTAATAAGGGAATGTATGCATTGTGATTTAATAAGGTATGGGTACATAAAATCCTTTTTCCTTTTTTATAAATCCACTGTTTTATTTCTTGTGTGAACACATGGATACACTGAGAACTTTCATATGCTCTTATTTGCTCTTTTCATTTCATGTTGTGTGTCCTCGTGCGTTTCCTGACAAACATGGGAGACATGATATATCTCCTGAGCCTTCTACTACCGAGTCAGACGATCGTACAGCAGCTCCAGTTCTTCATTTTCCAAATGTGTCTCTCATAGCTTAACACCTTCAAATCACCTGGCACTATTGTGTGTTAAGGTCAATTTTAGCATCAGAATCATCACACTTTATCTACCCGTTTTTTTTTTTAAATATATTTTGAGTCCAATATTTTTTAAGATGTTTTTCAAAAGTGCAACCTGTTGACACACGTTGTCAGTGTTAAGTACTCATTTGTGCAAATGTGTTGATTGTGCATTACTGTTTAAATGACTAAATGGAGGAAAAAGAGACTCCACCGTGCTTAAAATGAAAAGCAGCCACAGCAGGAGCACTAAAAAAGTTAGTGCAAGCAAAGAAAACACCTGATTAAAACACTTTCTTGCAGATTTTCCATGCAGATTTTTTAAACGCTCTTAAATAAGCACTATAAAGTTCAAGTCAATAAATCGCCTCCATGGCTCTCCAGTATGTACAGTAGATGTATTTAGCTACAAAATGTTCTAACCTGACTTGTTTATGGTTCAGCAGCAGTCAGCTTTTCCCTTTGAATAAAGTCTCTGCCTGGAGGAGCAGCTGTCTTAACTTCTGTCGCTCTCTGTAGATAAGTGTTGTAAAGAAAGTAAGCTTCCCCTGACAGCATCATGCTGCTTCAAAAACACAATCCATCAAAACTTTTGAACCACTTTTCTTTGTTTAAAAAAATAAATAAAAGAGTGTAGAATATTACGTTTGACAGAACAAGAGGCTAATTAACGTTTTTGAAGTTTTAAACCTTTTCTTTCTTCCTCCTCTATCACTGATGCAATTCTTTGTAACACACTCGAGTGAAGTTGGCGTGCAGCCGAGAAAAGCTCTTAGGCTTTGTTTGGTCAGTCCTATTGAAATGTTTGACTGTTTGGTGCCATTTTGATGTGCATATTAGTAATTTCTGTCACTTTTTTAACAACTTTATTCCTATATAACTAGAAAATCACACTGCTGGTGGTTGATTGAAAATTTCTACATAAAGTTAGACACGTTGAGGGACTAAAGTTTAATACAAATGTAGTAATTATTGCTTTTTGTTTTCAAACAAGCAGCAAACTCTGGTGTTAAAAATTGAAGCCAGTGCGAAAGTGCAAAGAACTGCAGCTCCTCGTGAGTCCGCTTGAGGCTGGCTCCAAGACACCCAGAAGTTGCATACACACCCTGTTCAAAATGCCTGTTTTGACAGCAGAAATGAACAAGTTTAAAGACTGGTACAACAAACAATATTGGTCTGATTAGTTATTGTATTCATCGGCACACACTGAATTATTATTATTATTTTTTTATCCGTTGGATTTTATAAAGAAATGTGTTATTCATAGTTATGCTCGACTCACCCGACTGACTGCTTTTCTAACAGCAACAACGGTGTTCGTCTTAACAACGGTGATCTATGGAGGGATAGCAGACCATTGCTATGTGTAATTAGCCAATCAGATTATTAGAGTATTTAACATAGCCGTGTAATAAAGGAAAAAATCAATAGTTTGAGCCTTAGATTGAAGAGATTTATAGCCTGAACAATTTCATAGATTAGAAGTGTTGCTGGAATATCTCCCTGTTTTAAGACGTTCTACTTCACTTGCTTGCAACAGTAAGTCACCTCATGATGTAACCCTGATGCATTTGATGACATTTGTTAAGCACATGCTCACTGCTCGCACGAGTCAACTATCGAAACATGGCCAATTTCGTCAACCCTCGATATAAAGTTGTTTTCTCTTAGCCCTGAAGTAATGACCACAATGCAGGAGGCTGGATTCCATTGCCCTTGGGCTCCAAATAACACACAGAGGGAAGAAAGGCATCTGCCGTCGGCTATTCTGAGAAGCAGATTCATTCCATGGAGCACAAGGATCCAGTCAGCAAACTACGCAGCACCCAGATCGGCCAAACAGTATTGTTTACCCACCGATTTCAGTAAAGTCTCTAAAACTATGGCAACCAAACCCGGGGATTATAATGTTGAAAGAGCTCGTCTTCTTTGGTGGAAATCTATCGATCTGTGCCTTCTTATCTTGCTTGTGAAAAAAGATCTATGTACAAATAATTAGTACAGGAATATTGTAAAGAATTAAAAGGAGCAAATATATGCTGCTATTACTTTATATGTATCTGCTCATACATACGTTGACTAGTTGTTTTTGAGTGAGCCGTCTTTTCACTTTGACATGGCGCGTGATCAGTGAACTTAAGCTTGATCTAAATACCTCCTGAGTTCAAGTTCAGGGGTGTATAATGTTATACTGTTGCTGTTCTTCATACTGGATGGTGATGTGATCCCACCTGCTCTGACATTTCCCACACTGTTAGACTGTATTAAGCTGAGAAAAGATGCACTCTTTCTCAAGTGCTCGTATTCCGCCTCACTCCTACCAGTTTTCCTCCTTTTGGACTGGAGTGCTCTTAAGGGCTAAGATGCTTTGTGAGGTTAACTTTGATCTCTACCAGGGTCCGGTCTTAACTTTAAAAGGGTCACAAATGTCGTGATTTTCAGAAATTAAAATTTGAAAAAGCGACTCTTTGTACTAGGTAGCGTTCTGAAAACAGCTCTAGGAGTTAAAGCGCTGCAGCTCCTAAACATCACCTCTTAACGGAAGACATGAAGCAAGCAAAGTGAAACCTCTTACATACACTTTGTCTTTCACAAACACCAACATTACTCTGGTTAAATTATTCATCTGGGCTGTGCTGCATTGCACCCACATTGTGCTACATTATTCAACACTATTGGACACATTCAGTCGACTTCTGAATAAACCACCTGAGTAATCGCCTCTACAGGTTCAGCTGCAATTTACTGCTTTTTTAGTTTGTTTTTATAAAACCCTGTTTATGTTTTTGTTCCTACTTTCTATCTGATAAGATTTTCTCTTACAAATGATGAACTTTGCTTCATTATAAATGTGTAATACATAAATAAAAAATTGATTTATGTAACAGTCAAGATTCTTATCGTCTGAGATTTTAAATAAATTGATTCGCCAAAAAAAGAGAGAAGATTTTTGGAAGTTATTAGTCACTCCTTGCTAAGTGGTAAAGCTAGCTCTTTAACTCAGTAGAATTCCAAATGGAGCAGCAAGAAATTCAGCCAGTCTCACAGATGACAGGAGTAGATCCTGAAGTATGTACTCATTCAAAAATAGACTTTGAATCATGAATACAGAATAGAAATTAGATTCTCAATCGTATCGTGACCCTAAGAATCGAAATCGAATCGTGAGACACCCAAAATTTCAGCCCTACTTGGCCATCTTTTTTTTTTTTTTTTTTTGAGCAATAATGAGGAAATTCCAGTTCTTCACTATCTTGGTGCCCTATGTGGACAAATGACTAACTCTGGTCTCTTTCTGGTTTTGTCATCTTGGTTGCTGTTAAAAAAATACAAAGAAAGTCCGATGCCTACCCTAGCGTTAGTGGTTACAGATGTTTAAAATTAGTCAGATAGCCATTTATCATGTTGTTTCAGTTGTTTTGCTTTTGCTGTCGACCGGTCTGTTTCATTGCAAGTAAAAAAACTCCTCACATGGACTTTAAGCGGTCTTATTATTTATTTTCCCCCCAAAAAAGAAGACTTAAAATTTCAGGAGCTGTGATCAAAGTTGGAAGACACTGAGTCCATCCACAGTTAAGAAAAGCTCCAAAATAACAACAGTGACAGTAAAGCAAACACCTTCATCTTTGTAATGTTTTTCTATTGACAGTGTAGAATACAAAAATAATTTCACAGAAGTTTTCATTTTCTGATCCTATAATGAGCCCCTCACTGTTCCCTTTTAAGTACAGTCATACTCCATTAGCATTAATTAATTTAGTTTACTATTACGTAAAAAGAACAATTTGCGAATGCAACAGTATTTTCTTTTTTTTTTATCTGATGGCCAATGTCCTTATCTCATCGTCAGTGTGTGAATGTTAGTGATGTTGAACCAGAAGAATAAATATATGTTTTCTTACTTTGAAATATTATTGTAATGGTTATTTATTATGACAAGATTCTACTGTTAGATTTTATTTGTGCTCATCTAACTGGTTTATAGTGTGTTCTGCTGTGTTCTGCAATTCTATGCTAATACCTGACATTTGTGAAATGAATGAAGATGCATAGCTGTCCTTTTACATCGCTTTTTAATTGATTTCTTCACTAAACGAAAAATAAAGTACTACATATGTATGTGTAACATCCATACAGTACATACTAGAGCCTGACAGATTAATCTGTCAGCCGTTAATATCAGCCGATATTAGCGTACCAAGTGATCAGGAACAGCTAATCACTATGGTAACAGCCATAGTGATTAGCTGTTCCATCAGTCTTTGCTCCTATTTTACTTTAGAAATATGACTTGTGCATCCCCATGTACAGTCCCTTTCCCCTCTATTTTAGTATGAGCATGTCTCAGCGCCGACCTTCAGTAGGCGGCCCTCATGCCTTTCACAATGTCCTGCTCGCAGTAATCTGGTCATCAGTAAAGACAGCCTGTGAATGGATAGCTGACTGGCTGTAACTGATGCGGCCGTCTGCATAGTTTGTCTAATCGGTGTATGAACCCTGCTGTCTGAGTCACAGTGTGTGGTCTGCCCGCTGCTTTTTCATGCTCACTGCTCATAGACTGCAGTGTGACTCAGGGACTCCCTGTGCTTTCACAGGAACGAAAAAATAGCATTGTGTGTAATGTGAGGTTTGAGATTATTTCTGCCTGTTTGTGATTTAAAGTGAACCTTTGGTTAATGTGGATGCTATTTAACAAAGTTTGAAGTTACATGTCAAACATTTCTTTATATCAGGAAGAAAAAAAACCCTTAACACATGGCTATGGTTCTAATGTATTTATTTCAAAACACTACCAGCCTCACTCTTCTGAAACACCCTGTATCAACAACTCTACATACTTTATACTCACTTGATGCATTTTTCAAGTGCTTCTTTATTACTTTGAAGGCAGGAACACAAGGGTTTGTAGATGAGTACATGTGCATACTGTCTCAGAGGCCTGTTGTTCTGTCTTCAGAGGTTAAGTGTAAATACAGATCCTTGCTCAGCAGCAAGAGCATAAAACCCTCTCCAAAATGCAAGGCCACTAACTGAGGAAGATCATCAGAAAGCAGAGGCAGAAGGTAACTTATTTTAATATCATGATTGAGGGCAGTTCTGTAGGTTATGTAGCTGTATTTTAAGCATTTGTTCATCATCAAGGAAACCTGTTAAAACTGCAACACGGGATGTAAAAGGAAAGTGTTGCTTTGTAGAAAGCTATTTCTCAGAGTACCCTGTATAGTGAAGTTGAGTATTATGTGGAGGTTTTCTGCACACATACTCCAAGTTTGTCACAACATAGCACAATGACAAGCAATTATGTTATGTGATTGCTCATCGGCCATATGTTAACTGACTCCTGCTAATTGCCAATTAATTGACCCCATAAATTAATATAATTGATCGATTAAAGCCATTTATCTTTTAAACATTAAATTCTCAAAGTAATAAATGGGAATAACTGGTATTTATTTTCAGCTTTGTGATGATCAGACGAGTACTAGCACCTTCACTCTTGGGACTTTTTGATACAGTGGCTGAGGCTAAGAGACCGGAGAGGATAGTGATGGATGAAGTGAAGAAAGAGTGACTGAGCAAGAACATCCCTGCAGATACTATACAAAACAGATTGCAATGTAATGTTAGGCTGTATTGTTATCGTTGTTTATCATGTTTAGCAGCTTTACCGCTTGCAGAGAGTTGACTATCCAAAGTCATGGCTCAGGCTTGCATACAATAAAATCAGTAAATCCATCTCAGGCCAAAAGTGGTCTCTACAACAAGCTGTAGATTCATGATCGCGCAAATACCGCCGATGTTAGTTTACCTTGTCAGTTGACGTGGTCCCTCGGCTTCTGACACCACCCTCTGCTTGTCCACAAATGTATGTTGCCTGTGAGATGGCGGAATAACAGCACAATGTTCTACCAGAGTGCAGCTGCACTCTGAGACCTTCAGTGGGCGCCAAAGCGCACCAAACTGAATTCCTACACAATGTTGCTTTAAGCATTTTGTTACTTTTCTCACATGACAAGAGAACACTGAAACGTTCCACAACACAGTCTCTATCACCAAACTTGGAGATTCATAGTTCTCTCTGGACACAAACTTTGTGTGTATCTCAGTATAAAGGATATGTCCTAGAGTTCATAAAAACATTGGTTATGATAACTACAGAACAGAAAGATGGTTATAAGTACAAGCATTAACCCTAATATCTTCTCCGAGATGTACAGGAGCTCCTCTTTGTGGCTTTCAGTGGCCTTCCCCAGTCTTTGTGATGTACTCAACCTGATTTATCATCTGACATTGATTATCAGCATGCACACGGTGAGAGATGATGGATGACTGCCAGGTTGAGGCCATGACATCCATATTTATAATTTGTGCAGTTTGAAAATGACCTTGGCTCTGGAGTTCTGTATGTACAGGTCTGACAAGGAAGGCTGTGTTTGCACCAAAAATACCTCTCTGTTAAAAAAAACCACAAGGGGCCGCGCTGCTACAGGTACCGGTGAGTAAATGAAATGTGACCCAGCTGGGTTCCTTTTGAGAGGTGCATCCATGACTTTGAAGGCTTATCACATGCCAGAACACTGCACAGGGAGTTATTAAACTATGTGGCTGAAATGTACCACTGCGTATAGTTATCACGACGGCTGATGTTTGATCCTCGGTCATGGCCTTCCTGAGGTAAATAGAAGAACAATCGGTGTTAATGCTGCAAAGAAGCAAAGCCGGAATATACACCGGCACATACAGACCTTGAATTGGCGGTATATTGTGTTACCAAAAAATCCGATTATCTACCTAAAGACCCTGCATTTGTTTTATAGCACCTTGATTTAGGAGCATCACGTAGGCCTCATTCAAATAAAAAAATTCGAAGCATCTCTGTAAATGCAGCCAAACACATTATCCCAAGATTCATACTTTCATTTCTTCCCACACTGCATAAAAAGCTTCATAATGGTTACTTACACTTACTTAATGAAATAAAACTTCCTGCTGCCTACTTACCTTAATTATTCAAAAACACCACGACATTGTGGCTGTGAGGTGGATGAGTTAATTGTAAATGTGCATATATTTCTGTAAATATGATGACTCGCATGACTAATAATAGTCTTGACTGTCTCACTTGTGCCCCTCTGTGAAGAATAGTTCAATATGCTTCTTTCGACTGTTGGTGGACAAAGCTGAAGAAACGGCCTCGCGTCAATGGCTGACTTTGAGTTTAAATGTTTGTTAGTCAAGAGTTTCATCTCTGTGAAAAGATCCTAAGTATAAAACACAAGCCTTCCAGGGTGTAGAGAAATGTGTCTTTCTTTTCCTTCAAGGACAGACCACTCCTTTTGTGTCATTAACGGTGCAATGAGGTGGAAATGATTGCTTCCTTTCACTTTCCCTCTTAGGATTTGGAACAGAGAGATTGGGAGGGGGGAGGGTGCTGCATGTCTCACTGTTCATAAAACATCTACTCTTTCTACCTTATATCACTTTTTATTTTTTTTAGACTGTCTCTCCTCCTACTTCTGCAGTCTTTTCTTTCACTCCTTCCTTCATTTAGTTTTTCCCTTGGTCAGAAAGATGACTCCCGGTCTTATCTCTGAGGAGCAGAATCAACACCCTGCCTGCTCACACTGTTCCGGCTGCTTATTGTCCCGACTAAATTGAGTCATTCACTCTCAGAAAGGATGAGTCCTTCAAACTGAGCATTTCTCCAACACAGACCATGATTGATTCTTGAAACTTTCACTTTTTGAAAAGTTGCCTTTGTGAAAGTATAACTGACTTATTAATGCACTAATCCATTTAAAGTCATTTTAAGATTGGCAGACAAAGGGTTAAACCGCATCTGGCTCACACCCACTGCCTGCACAGTTTTTTCTTTGTCATTATAGTCTGTGTTTCAGTCCTTACTGGTGCACGATTGTCATTTTGAATATAATTATGTGTAGATATTTAAAAACATGTGAGGTACAGTGTGTTAAGCCATCATGTAGGTATAAATGAAAACATACATTTCACAGTCTGTTTGAGTCTCTCCATTTTACGCCCTCTGGTTGAAGAATTGAGAATGCAGATGTAAAAGCTGCCTTTGTGAGCCTGTTTGGGATGATTGCAGCAATTTCTGTTCACTTTCAGTTTTGGTTTCAGTGTTCCTATTGTGTAAAATATAAAAATGAATGAGTGACAAATACAAATGCAAAATAAGTCAAGAAACGTGTGCGAGCAAAGTTGGACTAAAGTGCAGCTTCATCCTGACACTGATTGCCTCAGCCTTCTCGCAGCATGTGGACCTCTATGACTCCTGTGTGGGAGTTTGTAGTTTTCACATTTTGCTTTCAGACCCACAACTGCACACTATCGCTCATTCCTTACTGTTTTCATCTCTGGTTCTTTCCTTTAAGGACAAACTCAGAGATTACTTTTACTTCTCGGCTCTTTGTACTGTTTAGGCTCGGTGCTGAAACATTTCAGCAGACGCTGTTCTGAACAATTGGTTGAGAAACTAGAGAAACAAAATCGATTTGTATGAACCAGAGGCGAATTGCTTCATCACCTACACAACATCACATCAGACACCCACAAGAAAGACCTTCATTACAGAGCTGTGAATCCCACCCTCTCGTAGTCCTTGCAGGCCGGCCTTGCAAAAGGCCAAACAGCGAGTGCTTTTTCTTAGCCTGAAAACAAATTGAGCAACTTTAAATCAGTTTGCTTAAAATTGATTTCTACTGAGCATGAGGTTATCATCCGGCTATGTACTTTTTTTCTTTATCCTCGTTGCTTATTTCTTTGCATCCTCTGTTTCTGTGCTGTAATATCAGTATAGAGAGAGGGTGATCAGATTTGACTTTTTCTGTTTGAACTAGAAAATCAAGCATGCTGTCAACATACTTTTGACCACACCTGTTTGTATTGCATCAACATCAGTTAATGGGAACACAGCTGTTAAAGGGTCAGTTCCCCCAAATCAAAAAAGAAAGACATATTCTTCATCGTTAAGGCCCCAGTCTTTTTATTGCTGCAGATCATTTTGGCTTCATTGGCTGGCCGAGTGGTTCCCAACCCTTTTTGGCTTTCAATCTTGGACTTGACAAAACTCTGGGGGCCCTGGAATCCAAAACACATACAGCTGTTGGCTAAAATGATACTTTTTTCAATCATGTGATAGTCTTTTCTTGTGTTTTGCAAGTAAACATGAATTTTAGACCAAACCAAGACTATTTTATGGATATTATTGGACAGAGGTAGACAAGCGGAGAGTGAGGATTTTATTTATTTTTCTCAGTGCAAGATATGTGCAGCTAGGTGGCTAACGTGTTATAGCTTAATTCAGGGAGACCGGTTAAATGCATTTTTCAATGATCAATAATCAGAAATTTCAGGGGACCCCATTTGAATTCCATGCGACCCCCATATGGAGTCTGGACCCCAAGGTTGGGAAATCCTGGGCTAGCCAAATCAGTCCCTGAAATTTCAGATTTACCATGAACAATGAATTGCACCATTCTCTGCATACAACATAGCTTTATATGTAATCTTAAAAAAAAACAACAAAGAAAATGTATTTTTCTAGAAACCATGTCCTTGTTACTAATAATGGTGATCAAATGATCCTGGGAGTTTGCATATAGACCATTTCTTCTGTACCAAAAAAAGTTTGATTAAAAGCTGTTTGAGGATGTTTTTTTTCAATGGTATGAGTTCTCCCAAAGTTACACATGTGACCACATCTGATTGTAATGTTTCAATTATCTATTAGATTATGTTCTTTAACTAACCAGAAATTGTTCTCTTTGTCTTTTCTCTCCTATGTCCTGCTCTCCTTTAATGGAACTCTATGAACACACAGGTAAGAATGATTCTTTTTTAATGTGTAACATATATATTTCTTTCCACATCTTCATATACACCGTGTTTCCTAAATCCATCTTTTCATGTAAAGAGACTAAACTGTACATAACCCCAATGCTCTCCTCACTGCTGCTTGAGTCTTGAGTTGTGTCTGCAAAATCACAAATGCAGTGTTGTTGCCTGTAGGGGGCAGCATGAACTTAAAAGTATGATCACTGAGGCAGGAGAGTGCTCAGTGTCACCCAGGAAAATGAGTGTGTTATTGTATAGCTCAGAGGGTTTGTGCATTACTGCTCAGTCTGTATTTACAGCCGGTGCGTTTGGTTCTTCTTTGATAGTTTGAACAACAAAAAGGTTCGGTGGAGATTCTATGATCTGATAGGAATCCTTAATGTTGTTTGCTGCAGTTCTTGTAGTACCATATGTGGTCAGGTCTCTCCGTTGTCATGCATCAGTTTTAAATCAATTCTTCAGAAAGCCGCGTCACTCCTGCTGTTTACCATCGTCGTCTCTGCAGTTAAACTTGTATTTAGAAGCAGTTCACGCGTCCCTCAGACGCACATCTGCTGTCTCCTCTTCACTCTTTTTCCACATGCAGACTCTCCCAGCTAAGAGCTTCATTAAATGTTCTGGTTGTTATGGCGACTACGAGTGTGGCACTCAATACTACATTAACAGTCTGAAGAAGCTCTTATGCTGTTGCACACCTCTGCAGCTTCAATGCAACAGTAATGCGTCATATAAACATTGGCAAACATTTTCAGAGACAGGAGAGAGAGAGAGAGAGAAGATCTGTGAACACATAGCACCTGGGTAATAGGATCCTAGCGACCTGTATGAGAAACTAGGACATTTTCATATTCATAAATGCAGTATTGCATATCATAGATGTCTTTAACTAATGTAAGGCAGCATTCATGTTTAGCCTTTAGTGTCTCTCCTGTGCTCAAGGAGTGGACTGCTGAGCTTTCAGCTTTGGGTGTGCTACAGTTTGATTGAGTGAAAGTCAACAGATGCAAAGTGGGAATCCTTGGGATTAAGTAGAAACATGTTGCAAACACAGGTATTGTTTACAACATCACAAACAGCAGGAGGACAGAAAAACTGTGATTTATAGCTTGTATGCTCTCTTTAATATTTGTTTATGTATCACACTACATATGGTTATCACACACAATATTGAAGAATGTAATCACACATCGCCCAATGGCTCTAACAGCTTTGAAGGGCCTTAACAGTCTTACCCGATAAATGGTTTCCCTGCTTGTAAGAAAAAAAATGTTGTGCTAATATGTTATTTTTTTGTCCCTTGGCATCAGACTCCAGATGTAGAGTGAAGAAAAACCAGAGCTCAGTAGACTTAGGTAGTTGCCGGAATGATGAGGGGGCGGTTTTCTTATCCCGTCTACTGAAACTTTGAGGTTTTGGTGCCATGAAATTGCGCTAAGTAGTTATTTCTTAAGGCTGTACAAACCCTGAAGTATTAGTAAACCCAGGATAGATAAAAACACAGTTCATGTAGCAAACATTGTAGCTTATTGTTTACATAAGTAAGGGTTTAAAATCTAAATTTGTCCTCTCTTTTCAAAAGTCATAATTTAAGGTTTAAACTGAGAAGCAAACTAGAATTATAGTGAAGATAGTGAAGTGTATCCCTTGTTTTGCACTCTCTGGTTTATCTTATGGAAAAGCTGGCACCAACGTCTGACCTACCCCAGTCATATTTGATGCAACAAGATGACGTTCCTTTTGATCTCAGATCGTTGTCATAGTGAGTTGATGTCCAGTGAAGGACAAAAAAAAAAGGTCATTTTTTAAAACTTGACTATTTATACCCATGAGAATCCTTTCTGTGCAGGACAGATCTGACATAGTGTTAAGTGGAAGCTTGGTCCACATAGAAATGTGTTACAATCTTATTTAAGCATCACATATTGATTCTTACACACAGTCCACTGCCTGAGTGCATATGTCTGAGTGTAAACTCTGTATCTCGGCGTGAAGGGAAATTCTTCTGCTGCCAGAGGGATAATAATGCAGGAGAATCCATTGGAAGGAGGTGTGTTTTAATGTAGTACTTTAAACCCTCAAGCACTTTGGAGTGCTCAGATATTAGACAGGACGATGAGATTATGCCTGAGAGCAAATAACTTTTTCACCAGTAGCTTTTTTTGTACAGTGTTCAAGACAAATGTCAAACTTTGATACATATTCCAGTTTTCAGCCCATAAAAGTGCTTATTTCACTTACGGGGATTAAATGGCATTTTGTCTGAAATGTAAAACCAGCTTTTCTTCATGTAAAAGTAATTTTTTCCTTTTTTACAAAACAATAGATAGTGCAACTGTGTGTTGTTTACAAAAACCCGACAGATATCAGACAAGTGTTCAATGACCAGAGAGAAACCGTCTTTGTATTACCGTTTCACTTGATGTATAAATCAAAGTATTCCTAGACTATTTAAATTTGATAAATCTTTAATTATTCTAGTTTTATAAATTTTGTAGTTTTCTCTTCTTTCAAGAAAAGAAAAGAAAAATACTCCCTTTAGTTTTATTTTCTGTATAGTGAGTAAGCCTTTCTTTCTCATTACACAAACAAATAAATGTTGATTATGCAAATTGAGCAATCTAATGATGCTCAATCACAATTAATAATGGCTTTTTTTATACATCTGTCTCAACTCTTATTTAATAATGGAAATTTAAACCATAAAACAGTTAAGATTAATTATATTGATTAGTTGTCGTCCTTGTTGAAACATGAAGGGAATTTTACTTTTGAGTTTAAATTCATTTGAAACGCAGTGGTGTTGAGGATTGGTGTTGATGTTTCATTACCTCTTAAAGTTTTCTACTTTATTTTTATTAGGGCTGCACGATATATCGCTTCAGCATCGTCATCGCGATGTGCGCATGCGCAATAGTCACATCACGATGTCATGCGATGTGTCTGGGGAAAAAATCCGTCTGGAGCCGAAAAATATATTTGAGCCGTTCAATTAAGTTTATGTAGCCTGTCTATGCCCATTCACAATACTAATAGATCTAAATGAGTATAAATGAGCATCCATTTATATATTTTACAACGTTATGCAACAACTCGCATAGTTAGAACACCTTCTCAGCGCTCTGTCAACCCACCTGCTGTTATCAGAGCGACGTGCAGCGTGAGTGGTTGAGCGACTGAGAGTTTGATTATAGTTAACATCACATTACAAGCGGCTATATTTAACACTTTCGGGGTTAAAGGCAGTGGCTTCCAGATCTGTGCGTTCAACTTTGTCTTCAGTCAGAACAGGCTCTCGGTTTTGTTTTTGAGCTCTTAAGTTTTGATCTTCTGATAGCCCATTTTATTGTGTATTTCACGCCCTCCTTCCCACGTCTTACGATTTCATGAGCTGCCATAAAACTTGAAACAGTCGTAGTTTAATGTTGAAGTAATCCGTTGCTTAAAGTTTGCTTTGCTTCCTGCAGAAATCGCCCTTTTTCTCTTTCCAATGGGGACCATCTTCACAAAATGCATTGTACGCGGCACGTTAACATATTTAATAAATATCCCCGTAATATTATTTGGTCGCGGAGGGAAACTTAAATGATGGAACCTCAGTGCATGAGCGCGTTTTTAAAAAGCCTGACCTGATGTGAGAAGAATCACTTGCAGAAAATATTATAGATCAATATCATTAATAAACGGATATCAACATGATTAAGACTCTTGGCAAACACAAATAGCGTTCACGGAGGCTGAGAGACAGAGGCAATCAGGTGAGAGTCTGTAATCATCATTTCAGGGAGAGTCAGGGAGAATTCAGCTGAAAAGAGTGAAGCAGTTAGCTTTAAAAAAATAGCGAAATATATATATCGCAGGAAACAAAAATATTACAATGTCATTTTTCCCCAATATCGTGCAGCCCTAATCTTTATGTATAAAGCTTTTGCCAGTCCTGGATTTTCATGCCATGGAAAACAAATTACACAAGGTCACAATCTATGACTCTGCTGCAATTTCTCTCCATCCCCAAACAGTTTAGCTGTGTTTGTTTTGCATGGCCAAAAATTGAATAATTTCCCTGATGCGGCTCCCTGCAGGATTTTGGTTTTGATTAGAAATTCATGGCCTCCTAAAGGCGGTATAGCAAAGCAATCAATATCCTCTCCTCTGATGTGGATAGGGGGGTGCACGTTGTTGGGATTAATTTACTAATACAAAATGAAAAATCAATGATAGGCTCCACACAGAGATGCACACATACATGCACAAAGAGCAGCTGGATCTGCTCAGCCTTGTTTTTTTTTTTTTATTATTACTATCTGTGCTGCAGCATGTTATTTTACTGTGATGGATGACAATAAAAAGGATTCCATGGCTACATTAGATTTTCCAGTTATGGCTTCTGACTGGGCAGCAACAGCCGCAGCCTTTCATTTAAAACAGAGGTCTGATGTGATTAGCACAGCCTCATTACTCTGCTTGTTAGCCCTCCCACTTGTTGTTTACCATTAGGCCAGTGGAAAAACAGGACCACGCCGGGGACAGCTTAGCCACATGAAAGTCACCCCTGAATACAGCTAAAGTTAACTTTTAAAGGTGTGGACATTTACCACACAATCTTTTCCCCTTTATATGTTGGCTCTACTTTTTGCTGACTCCCTCCTATCTAACAAAATGTAACAATTTGTCTCTTACTGTACAGATTTGAGATTTTATATGCTGGCCAAGTATTATGTCCGAGCTGTGATCCAGCCACCTGCTACTAGCTGGGGCTGTATCCATAGAAGTGGGCGCTATTGGGCCTTCTCTCCTCGCTCTCCTGCCTGGATGTAAACAAGCAAAGTGAATCTAGAGTAATGAAGAAAATGGATATAAAGTTGTAAGTAGGCTTCGTCAGGTTAAACTGACATATCAACCAGGCTGGTGGTGCTAACACTGCTAATGTTAGCCATGCACCTTAAACCAATTCGACATTCACCTGCAGACTCTGTGCAGACTCCCCATTTTACCATGTTAAAAAAAAATGTGTGCTCTGTTTTCTTATCCAGTAGGTATTAGGTAAGTCTGAAATCTGCGTTTAATCACCTTTAAAATAAGATGTCTAGGAACAACCCTATATTGGACCCAAGAGGGATGTCAAAAGTCCTTGCCCTCTCCAACCACAAAGATAACATTATGAAGTTCTTTCAAGAAGTTGTCATGCATATTAAACTGAACAAACTCATTGGAGTTAACAGAGTCAGTGGAGATGAAGTCACCCTGGATGTGGTGGAGTTGCTTCAGGCTCGCAGCACCAACATGTGCACTTCACGCTTCATCTCCTCCTATCTTCTCAGGGCCTTTTTTTTTTTTTTTTTTTACACCTCTGTACACCATCAGCATGCTACAGTGGATAAGAGAAAGTGCTGATCTGGTACGACTGCTCTCTTTAATTTGTGATGAGCGTGGGAGAGCGGGACCCCACGGGCCTGCCAGAAAGCCTCATGGCCAGGTTGTGATGCAGCACCATCCCCCTAGCCAGCTGTAGACGCACCTGCCAAGTCAGCGCCCGCTACCCAGTTCACTTTTTTTTTTTCTTTTTTTTCACCATTACCAGCAAGAGGAGCATCTGCAAGCTTAGAGTTGACCTCCTTTTTTTTAATGTCCAGTCAGAAATGTGAAAATTGCATAATTACCACACTTCATCTACTTATAGTTTTCTCCATACTTTTCTGTCCCATCTCTTTAAAATAAATGTATGTTTTACTAGACATGTTTTTACTACTTCCTGTGCTGCCCGGGCTTAATAGCATTTGATATTGTAAAACTATTTCTGGAAGGCAGGGACACAAGACATTCAATTTCACAGTATTTGTTTTTATACCAGAGCTAATAAAAAGTTATCAAGTAGGATAGATATGGTACTTGTATTCATTTAAAGATGAGAAACGAATGTAGAAATACTGTAGCACTTAACTCCTGCATCAAACTTATTCACATGTCTAAACAATGCACACTGATAGTGAAATAATCACATCAAGGACATGGAGTATGACTAAAATATCCCCTGATGGGTGTCAGTGTAGTGATCAGATAAAGATGCAAAATCCAGCAGACAGTGTGACAGTGCTGCAGAGTCCAGACAGCCGTATATTTCAGTGGGAACATCCTGAACTGTGAAGAGAACCAAGTGTTGGCAGAACTGCTGACACCTCTGGGCATGTTGAGGATTTAAACAGTTCAACTGCCACAACAGAAACCAGGATACTCTCTGATTCATGAATGATCACAGTAATATATGCATTCATATATCATGTTCTAAGTTTGGCCAAAAAGACAAACAAGAAAGAATATTTGAAGTATAACAAGATATGCCAGGTCACCATACAGTAGTTATGTGTAGCCATTTTCACACATGCACTCCTGACATTTCTAGAACATTTCACTACACTGGCCTTTGAAATCTTCCTAAGTGGACCTTTTACACACATTGTCCCTCACAGCAGAAGATTTTCACCATCGTGAGGGAGGGGCAGGTGAACAACTTACATCCAAGGTGGCTGACAGGCAACAGAGTCTTAAGCTATGATGACGGTTATTGCCTCTGTATCACTGCTATGTGCAATTGGGTGTATTCACTGTTTAAACAAATGAATGGAAAAGAACATACTGGCCAAGAGTAGAAATATGAAGCAGCTTCATTATGTGCATAATTATCAAACTGTTGATGAAAACGGCATCCACCAGCCCATTTGCACACAGTGGGTTTTCCCAAATTAAACCTGGTGTGTTCACGTACCTGCACGCTCGTCCCCAGGTCTTCAGAAATATTTCTTAGGGGCTGGTGGGAAAAGTCTGGGAAAAGTCGTGGTGAAAAATTGGGCTGTGTTCACACATACAGATCAACCTGGACACAGGACACAGGCCCTATTTCTAACTCTTTTTAGTGTAAACTTTTTCCTCTCTTCACTGCAGCTCATCAAGGAAACAGTGTCCAGGGAGACCAGCAAAGGGAAATGTGTTCTGAAAAGATTGCAAATGGGTTAGATATCCTTGTGAGTAGTCTAACTCAGACTGCTGAAGGCTTATATTAGTTTCAGATAAACTTTCTCAGAGCACAGAACCCAGATGGCTTGCACTGATTTCACCCTGGAAGAAAAGGTGAATGCACTTCTAACGATCTGGTAATACATGAAGAAGTCACTCCAAAGACATTCGAACTTCACAGAGCAGTGCAGTAATTGAGAGTCCTGATGTCTGAAGTTTCCACCTTCGACATGTCTGTCACCGACTTCAAAAGGGTCACCCACGATGCTTTGGAATTACTTTATGCACTTTTGGGGAAATGTTTGACTTTCACTTAAGAAGAGGAAGAGCCCTGGTTCCTTTTATGCTAAGTCTAATTAATAACCAGGAGAGGCAGATATCTGCTCCCAGCAATTTCTGTCACAAAAATAACTTTGTTGCTTTGGTTTTATTTATTGTCAGGTGTATTCACATTTGCATTTCTTAGTGGCTCAGCGCCTTTCCTAATGAAAAACAACAGTCTTCCGTTCAGATTGCTAGTGCTTTAGAGTATGTAAATGTCAGGTAAAGTGCAGCCTGCATGTCGAGGAATTATTGATGCATGTTAATAAATCCACCTGCAAGCCTGAAATTTGAATATCTGCCCAAGACCAAATGTGAAGCATCTCTTCTGTTCTACACTTTCAATCCTTTCCAAGTCTGTAAGCTTTCGATTTTCCATTCAGAACCATTAGATGGTGCATTCATGTTTTTCATCCTTGTGCTTTTTAATGTCTATGAGCACAAAACAGGACAAGCTCAGATGATATGGCTATTTATGAGCCTAGCTGAATCAATGCTTGGTAACAATCCATGTGTTATAAGCGTGTCTCCACTGCATAACAATTAAGCCACGTTGTCTCTGGGAGCATCAGAGACGCAGAGACAGATGTCTGGAGGAAACAGAGAAACTCTAGAGGTTGTGTTGTTTCCTTTTTAAGCTGATGCTTCCAGCCTGTTGGGGATGTAGCCTGATGTTCATGGTGTTTTTAGCTGAGCAAGATTCTAACAAATTGTCATAAAACTGTTGGCAAGAAATACCTGGATCATATCCAGCACTGCTTGATGATTTTGTGTCGCATTTTGAGACAAAACTGACCCCCATTCTTGTGAAATTGAAGCCTTCATTTTCTAGCCTCTGCAGAATTCATCCCCGAATGGCAACCCCCTGCATCCATTGCCAGAATGGGTCTGACTCTAATAGAAAACAAGAGCCTTATCCCTGGATGAGGCCAGAGGCAGCATACTGCAGCCTGGAGGCCAGTCAGAGCGAATCCTGTTGCCAGGCAACAGTTTATAGAGAGGAGGGGGGTTACTAGGAGTGGGGTCCTCCACCGCTGCCCACGCCCCCCGCTTGTCTTCCGTCATCACCGCGTCAAGATTGGATCTGCAACTTGCCATAATTACACTTCCTCCTGATTTAGGCCTTAAAACACTGAACGTCTTAACTCTGCAGTTGATTTTACTCTTAGGACTCTTGAGGAAATTAGAAGTTAGAGAATTCTCTACTTGGTGTTTTCATTCCTAATTAAAGCTTTATTTTTTCATTTCCAAACTGAGGAAAAACCACAAGATGGCAGGCAGAGTTCTCCAGACTCATCACTTGAATACTTAAAGATTTTTCCTCTCTGCAGGCTTGTGTGTTAGTGGTGGTTGTTGTTGATTTCGGATGCCCGTCTTATTTGTTTCCTGAATGTTTAATCTGCCAAGTTCATGCCTCTGGCTGCCCATTGAGAAAGGGGCTCCTTGTTCTGTGTCTGCTGTCCCCGGCCTCTCGTGCACATTAACATACAGCTGTCCCACAGGATGTAGTGAGACAGACACCCATCAGCTTCAGAGGGGAGCCGGGTACTCCCTCTCCTCTCTCAGATTCGTCTTAACAGGCAGCAGCCGCAGCAGATGGGCTGTGGAGATTAAACCACCGGGCACATGGCAGCTATTGTGGGCTGCCTATTGTGAAATTCACAGGTCATCTATAGGGTCAAGGCTGAATTGGTGTGGTGAGCCCCACCTCCTATACATGAACTGTGGTAATGAAGGTTTTTGCTAATGATAGCATTTTGGCCTGTTTGGAATATTGATCAGTAGAAAGTGTGCTGAGGGGAAGAAAGAGTCGGAGTATAGGAACACTGAGGGAGGTTTAGCAAAGGATGCATGAGCTGCATTATACACATCTTTAAAAAAAAAAAGACAATGTGATATTTTAAATATTTCTTAATAAAGCAGAAAATCAAACATGTTACTATTACCTGTGTATCCCATACTGAATATTAAATACCCATTGGCCTATTCTTCAGAGCCATACACCTCTTCTGTTGTCCAAAATATCATCATCTTGCCTCACTCTGACACTGGTTAACTTTTTCATAATCATGATTAGGGATGTGCGCCATTGATTTAACATTGTTGCCCTTGCTAGTTGACCTCAGAATAACTATTCCGTTAACCTTACAATGAATTGTTTTATTAATGTGCTGTAGTTCCAAAGTGCTAGTAAAATGCGTCTAAGCTCGAACGCAGCCAACCGCCAGTTAATGGGCCTGCTGTACCTGCGCCACTGCCCAGATGTAGCACAGCGGACCGATGGCGTTTTGCAGGACCAGCGAGGTTTGTCCGTCTCTTGATGTAGAAAAGAAAGCAATACATAACCAGCATAGGGATTTGGACATTAACCTGCAAGGGGGGGGGGGGGGGACGAGGGTGGTGGTGCTTGCTCGGTGCATATCATTTTGACAATTGTTCACTCACTGGCGCTGTGATCCCGCTCTATTTGAAAAGAAAACAGCACATTGCGACAATGACTGTAGAAGAAAATGTGGTTCCTTAGCTTTGTCAACTTGTCTGAACGCAGGTCTCCATTAAACAGACAGGGAAATTAGTCTCAAATGAGTTCTTATTCAAACGCCAATACAAACCGAGTAAAAAAAAAAAAATAAAAAATAAAATTAGAACAACTATAAAGGCCTCCACAGCCATCATGAAAAAATGTGTCGTAATGTAAAACGAAGCAAAACATGCAAATGTGTCACTAAACCCAGTTTTAAGCAGCTACATCATTTTGACTCGCCTGACATCTGAAATCTTGAATTTCAGCTTGAATTTGCATCAAAGGCCGTGAAACACGCCTTAGGAAATATAAAATGAATGAAAAGTGTTGATACCCTTTGACTTCAACATCTTCTAGTGGAGTTAAGCTGAGAGTTCGTAAATGGTTGGAACACTCCACAAATGCAGTACTCAATCACATTCCAATTCCCTTTAAACATGAAGTTCAGCCACTCCAGTTTTGTCAACACTCACTTAAATTATCCGTTCCAACGATGAGTTCAAGTGCTGTGCACATGAAGGTGATGATAGGATAAACCTACCCTTGTTGCTCTGCTGGTTCAGATAACTCTACTTATCCTCTCTCTCTACCCCCTAAGTTGTGTCCTGCTATTTTTAAAATGCAGTCCAAACATCCCCTGAAGATAACTGTGTGGTTTCTGAGTGAGGAAAAAGAGAGAAAAAAAAAAAAAAAACCTTCCATGTCGTTGCGGTGTGAGAGTATGACAGTGTGTGCTCATGGAATTCTATTTTTGGGAAGTTGTTCCGACCTCACTTCCATTTTCCACTCTTGTGCTCATTTCATTGACTGGCCAGTTGGCTTCTTGGTTTCTTTTTACATTGGGAAAGTCACCAAAATTACAGGAAAAGAAATGGCAGCAGAGCATTTTAACTGGCTCCATGCAAAACAGAAGTGATCAAATCCATCCACACTGTACCAATAGTTGATGTAGGAGACAGACAGAACAGATCTCACAGTTGCCTGTTAGAGACTGGAAAGCCTTCTCATTGGAGGATTTTGTTTATTTCGTGTGATATTATTAATTTCATGTGTTTCTCTGTATTTAATAGAGACATGTGTTGAGTTTGGAAACTCCTGGTGTGAAAATGAGAGTCTAGACGATATTGAGTAATTAAATAGTTTTTAGCAATTTCAAAGATTAATCATTTTTCATCTACTTGTTATAATAGAAAATAAATCACCAAACACTCTGTTTTCAGCTTCTTAAATACAAATAGTTCTTAGACCTTTAGTTCTTTATAAAGCTTAGTTCTCCTAAAAGCTCCGCTTAGTCAACACATCCAAATATTTTCAACTTTTCATTGTTCCTGCTTATTTTTTCCTCTTCACTGTTTTAAACAGTTGACTCTATATGTTTACTTTCACTCATAGCATCTGCTGCTTTAATACCACAGTAGTAGCTGCATAAATGCTGGTTAGTCACCCTCAGGCTACGTGTCGTTTCAATGCTGACAGCTCATCAGGATGAGTGACAAGCTTTGTAGAATGAAGCGGGACAATTGACAGCTTGTACCAACAACACACTTCCTGCCACAAGGTGAAAATCTGATGTTCTAGCGTGTTGAAGCTTGACCTCTGGGATAAATGTCTAATAAGTGGACGGTTATTTAAAGGTTAACACAACACCTCTGACCTTAAAATGGAAATACTGACAGAAAGATTCAGTTCTTTGTTGTTTCAGGAAATCTGTTGATCAAGTTGAAATAGTCACATAGTTGTATACTCTCAGTCCATTTCTCTCAAAGCAATTAAAACAACGGCAGAAATGGAGCATGTAATCCATTTGAAAATACTTCAAAACATTCATTTACTCACGGGTGCCTGATAGCCTAGCGGTTATGTCGCACGCCCCATGTATAGAGGCTATGGTCCTCATTGCAGCAGCCGTGGTTTGAAACCGACCTCGGCTCTTTG
Organism: Labrus bergylta; assembly: GCF_963930695.1. NCBI lineage: Eukaryota > Metazoa > Chordata > Actinopteri > Labriformes > Labridae > Labrus > Labrus bergylta. The sequence continues at coordinate 22,448,439 of NC_089195.1, forward strand.
CTGCATGTCATCCCTCACTCCCTCCTCCCAACATTTCCTCTCACTCTACAGCTGTCCTATCCATTATAGGCAAAAACTGCCCTAAAAATATATTTAAATATATTTTTTAATCATAATGAGAAATAAACTAGACAACACGGATACATATACTAGAGTGAAAACTAAACGTTATGTATTATTGTCATGAAATCAAGATCTTTTGCTTGAGTACAGTCGAGACTTGAGTGAGGTAAACAATACAACCTGACAAAATATACATGAAAAAAAACAAGACATGGAGAAAGATGGATACAGCATCAGAGACAATCACAGACATCAGTAAACAGACAAAAAATGTATTCATGCCAGTGGAAGAGGAAGCCATATTTACGTAATTGCTTCATTTGACTATATAGCCAACAACAATAACATTCATTGTATCTCCATATTGCAGCATTATAGATGAAGGCTTATTGTAGGCTTAATGTATATCCTGGCAGAAACATGTTTGATTCCGATATAAGACACTGATTCATATCTGCTCTATTTCTGTGAAAGTTCCTCCACGTATTATGAAAAAGATGCTTTCTTTGATTTCTTGTGATTTTTCAGAAAAATTATTCAGCTAACAGAAACTCTTGGGGTGTTAAAAGTATTGTCTGACATGACTGACATTTCTTTAATAAATAAAAAAAGTTACAGACATTATCTGTCTGATAATATATGAAACAATACACCGCCCTTGATGTTGGAAAAACACGACTCTGACTACAGACTTTCTGCTACATTCTATCAATATCATCTTATGCCTGAGCGCTGCACTCTGCTGCCTGCTGTATGACTGTGCGTTGTATTTCCCTATTGCAAGGCTCTCAGGGGATTTTTTTGTATCCATTATGCATGGCATAAAACACTGCACATAAGCTATAGGACACACAAACTCCTAAAGGTGCTTTACCAAATGACCCTATATACTCTACTTGCCTTATTCATCCTCTGCCAGAGAGGAAGTTAGCGGTGTCTTGTGTGTGGCTTGGTGTGTAGGAGTGCTCTCAGAGTACGTGTTAGGAGCTGTATGAGTCGGAGGCAGGGAGTAGGAAAACACTGCAGCAAAAATGTGAGTCATATCACTGACACAGAACCACTGGTTCCACTGTAGACCTTTCTTTTCTTTTAGTTTGAAATTCTCACAAAAAGCAGCCAACAATTCCTCTGAAGTGTTATATCTGACAAAAGCAATGTAAGTGTTAATGGCTTGCAGCAGTTGTAACAAATCCATCAAAGTCAGAGGATGGAAGTTTTATTATTGGTAAATTTCCAAGTGAAGTTTTATGACATACTCTTCCCTTTTCACTCATAAGTCATGTCCAGCCATTGAAGACTTCCTCTAACAGCAGCTGGTTTTTCCTCTGCCCTCCGTCTGTCTCCATGTGGCCCAGCATGGGATGTAACTCCTCAGAGGCCCCATGCTGCCGTTCCTCACAGTCGGACACGTTTCCACCTTAAGATCCATTGGACATATGGCATCCAGCTTCATCGTCAGCCTTACAACTGACCTTAACTAAGCCCAGCTAGCACTAACTTACTTTTCCTAGGTCGTGCAAGTAGAATTTAAAAAAAAATTAGAATAGAACATGGCAATGCCTGTTCTGTTGGACAAGACTGAGTCTTACCCACCACAAGTATACAGCAAACAGCGCTCGGAAACTATAGAATAAAATAGAGCCTGACTAATAAACAGCTGATATGCATAGCTGTTTTATTATTCATGTTTATATTCAAGTTCTCTTTGCAAAACATCTTTACGAAACACAAGTTGAGTACAGGGCAAGACTGTATTACAATAGTGTAGCCTATCAGTGTGATTGGTGATTTTATACAGAAATACGATGGTCTTTAAATGTTGTCCATGTAAACACAATTCATCATCATGTTTTAATTATTGTTTATTTGGCATATTTCCAGCCGGACATTTCTGATGTTGACATCTCATTCTGCCTGACAACTCCACGTGATACCGGCTAATGTAAAACTGCTCAGGGCTTTGGAAGGGTCCTTATTTATCAAGACCTACAGTATCTAGCATAGAGTTTGTTTATCTTCTGTGTCAAGTAAACTGTCTTATTTTATTTATTGATGAACTACATTTTTCACTTCAAAGAGCCCTGTATTTCCTGCAGCAACTTTCAACATATCTGCTTTGATACAAAGAGTAAACCTCTTCTGTCTATAACTACTGCAGTAGTATCATGTATTTGTGTGCCTTTGTGTGTCTTTGTGTGTGTGTGTGTGTGTGTGTGTGTGTGTGTGTGGGGAGAGAGAAACAAACATGCTTATGAGCCACCCAAGGTTCACTGCTCCTCTGTCCTTCCGGAAATGAAACATTTATGGCCTTTTGACCTGTGTCGTTCCATGTAGCCTTGGGAGTAGCATCTTGCTCAGCATCACTATCATCCATCTAACCCTGCTCTCTAAAGACTCTCAGTTCGCTCAGTTTTATGCCCTCACTGTTTTTTGCAGTTTGACTCTCAATACAATGGGGTCAAAAGTTTTGCCTATATTTTATATCAATTCCTGCTTACTTTACTTTTCTCATTAACTGGTTTTGTCTCAGCCAAACAGGCTACCTGACCCTCAGATGTAGCAGTATACCAGATTGAACACAGTGAATATAATCCCATATCTCAGTACACTACATGAACATGTTTCATTACTTTATTTATGACTGTATTCTGTTGGATTCTTTCTCTGCCAGCAGTTTTCATTTAGCCTCGGGCTGTTTTGTTAAATAACAGCCCCACATCTTTTGTGTTCACAGAGCACAGCACTGCTAAGAGTCTGTATTTGTTAATGTGGAGTGACACGAAACACATTTTATTGCCATCTCCAACTCTGTGTTTGCACACAGCTCTAAAAAATGTCTCCCGATTCAGCAAATTTGATTTGATTCATTCCTCATTGAAATTTTTGGTGTTATTTTTGGGATATTGAAGAAACATTTTGGATGTTTAACTTTAATGAAGACCACATTCAATTCAATTAATGAAACTAATGTATTCATTAAATGTATATTTAAATGACACCGTTCAGAAAGTATTTTGAATAATAATATTAACACCAAACATGCATTCTTATTTATTTTTTTTATATAGAAAATCCTTGGATCTATAATGGGCCTATAAACTGTATTTTAATCAAAATCCATGAAATACTTTGTGGAAACGACGATGTTAAAGGGGCCCTTTTATAAATAGCTTTACGCTCATTGTTTTTAGCTGTTGGGCATACTGTTCAAATTTGGTCAAATCATAGCATTGAATTATAGAGCAGCACAGCAACATTTTTTCCGTAGCAGGAGGCGGTAGTGATAAAAGCTTTCTTCAAAACCTGCTCATCTTACAACACAAGACAGACACAGTAAGTGACAGGTGACCATAGCGGAGCAGATAGCATCTAAAAGGACAGATATTTACCTAAGGAGGTTTTGGCGACTAAAGATGGAGATACGAGAAAAAAACATTAGATCTGCATTTACCAGGAGTCTGGTCACACCTGTTAGAAACATCCCATATTACACATCACATCATCTTCAAAAGGTGATTCTTTAGCATGAAGCGATTCCTATAAATCCTTACACTTTTCTTTTTTAAACATGTTTAGTTTCATAGAAGCCTCTTGTAAGGCTAGAGTTGTTTCATTTACTCAGTATATACTTGAGTAAAATCCGGTCATGTCCACAGTCTTATTCACAGTTCCATTGCTGTTCCGTTGCATCATTCATCTACCCAGACAAACGCCAAAACTCTTAAGATGTATGAGCTTTTATGTGCCCCCTTTTTGATCTCTCTTTCAAAGTACTCTCATGATGTCAATCTCACTTTGTGCCGTCAGACATGCCACTCGATAGCTAGTCAAGTCAGACACTGAAAATGTTGCTATCAGCCTCTCTGCTGGTGGTCCATCAGAGATACCAATAATCTCACACACTAGCCTTCAAAGCATGGCCAGTGGACATATCTTAACAAGATCAAATGTGCCCTTCACTTTCTGGAAATTGAATTTGTGTCAGGATGAGAGTCATGTATTTATCTCTTATCAAATAAATATATTTCATTTGTCCCTGTCCATTTATGCCTCTCCTCTACACAACCTCGCTATCAAGAATATAGTGGACAACATGAGGGCTGTGTTTTCAACGTATAGCTGAGCAAACCTGGAAGATGTTCTTCCCGGATTACCTCATTAGTCACGCTCACCTGTCAGTGGGATCCACCTTGGTTTAATCTTTAGAAAACAGCTACTATACCTCATCCTGAGGAGAAAATTGCTTTCCCCAACCTTCCCCCGATCATTTTCCCTCCTGTTCTCCTCTTTTCTTGAACTTCGTCCTTCTACAAGTTGTTAAAGAGTATCCCTCCATTTATCTTACCAGCGATGAGGTCACCACCCTTTACTCTTTGGCTGTTTTCTACCTCACTGTTTTTGCCGCACTTGTTGTTGTTGGGGTTTTTATTTTATTTTTTAGGGGAAGTTTTTGAGGCACATTGCAAAGACAGATGGCACCATTCTCCTTGAACTCTATTGTTTCTCTGCTTCCTCAGATTCCAGCAGAGGAGGCTCAATGAGAGTGCATATTAGTATTATTAGTAGCGCCACTGGCATGTGGCTTTGAACTATTTTTAAATGCAGAGCTCCTCTCCAATTATAACATGAGCTGAGATATGGTGAATGCTGTTAATGAGTGTGAACTGTTCTTGCACACCTCTGAGAAGTTTCTCTTAGAAGTGCTAGGGTATGCAAATTAACATGTGTTAATTTATGAGCCTAATATGTACAGATAATTGAGCAGCGCTGTCTTATTATAAAACAGGCGGCATCAACAATGCTATCTGCCATCTGAGACTGTGCACAGAGTGTAGGTTTGAGCTAAATGCTAACGCTAAGTGACGCTCGCAGTGCTAAAGAGGGGATATTAGGCAGGTCTGATTTTGATCAAAGCAGATAAGCAAATGAGAACACTGATATGAGTCCCTTTAATAGATTTAATGGCAATCCACCCAGTATTTATTGTTGTATTTTACTCTACATGACAGTCAGCGATGCAATCTGCATGGCTGCATCAGATGGTCATCAAAGTTATAAATCATCTGAAACAAGAAAATGTCTAGATAAATTTGTATTGCCATCTATTGGGTAGAAGTTTTTCCCCTGGTAGTTGCTAGAAGAAAAGGTTCTTTTTTTTTATTTATTTTTTTTTTTTTAGGGTGCAGGGCTTTTCCATTTACAGATAGGACAATGGCTAGAGTCAGAAACCAGGGAGAGTGAAGAATAACATGCGAGAAAGAAGCCACAGGTTGGACTTAAACCCGGGCCGCCCACACTGGGGGTCCTAAGACTCTGTACACTGGACGCGCACACTAACAACTAGGCTACCGACGCCCCAGCTAGAAGGAAATTCTATGATAACCAGAGTGATAAGGATACATCCTCTGCTGACCACAAGTATTAGCACAAAGTTTCATGACAATACATGCAATAGTTTTTGAGATATTTCAATCTATATTAAACTAGACGATCATACAGATCAATGCTGCTATCATAGAGCCATGACGTTAACATAGCTTACAAATAACTAAGATTAATGCCTTACAGAAAGATGACCGATCAATATATTTGTTTATTTTATTGCGTCTAACAGACTGTGTTAAATCACATCCTCTGATCTGTGATCCGCTTAGATTAAGGTGAAATCTCAGCTCAGGGGGAGCTCAGGCATGTTTTCTTTTGAAAACCCTTTATTTGGAACAGCAAACATGCAAATGTCTGCTTTGATGGAGCGATAAAGGGGTAAGTATGGGTAGATGGTGTTCCAGATGAGATCAGTATCACAAAGGAGGATTTAATACAGAAGGCAGTGGGATGCTGTGAGTGTCTGCAGTGAGTTCAGGTCAAGAAATGAGACCAAGTCAGTGTCACAATGTCCCCACACGGTTCCCCAGCATATTTAGGGCTCTACAGATGACAGCTAACACCCAGCAGGCACAATCTGGCTCGCTCTGCTTCATCTGGGATGCAGAGTGGTAATTTTGGATGATTAAAGAGGTTTATTTGGTTCTGTGTAAATGTTTACGCCAGCCTTGGCCAAGTTTCACCTGGCTCATCACACACATTTCCATAACCTTCTTTCATTTCTGAATGAAAGACGACAGCTCAGGCTGCCTCAAAATGCAAAAAAAAAAAAAAACAGATCGACCTGTAGACGGAGAAGGATTAGTAATGGTGGAAATGTAAATACCTCTGTGTTGTGCATTTTCTTGTACAAAGTTGGACTTTTTAAGACCTCCTTCCGAGATTCATTTGGTATGATATATTCAAATACTCAGGACATTTATTTAACCGAGTGACAGTCCAAGTTCATAACTCTTCTTCTACAAGGCCAAAACTCTTCCTGACTCATTGTTGACCTTTGCTCTTACAAACTTTGTGTTGCTTCTAACTCTAAAACGTTTTGTTCACTTCATACTGTACTTAACATTTGATTCTCTTATACTTCATTATATCACTGCTAAATCTAAACATACACAAACTGTTTAATTTCTCCTGTTCAAAATGGAGAACTGAGGCTTTGGTATGGAATCACATTTCTGTCCTTGCATCTTTGTCACTGTACAGAAATGTTAAGTCTGCTGAGAAGAACTTGTGACTTTGGTCAATGTTAATAAACATGAACTTGGAATTTCCATTGAAATGAGGAAGGGGATGCAGTTAGAGAAGTAACTTACTGAATAAGACGATCAATCTTGCAGCCCAAGTTTTCAGCTGTATTTATAACTCGAACATTATAACTTGTGCTTTGGGCTGATTTTGATAGGCTGCTCGTGATTGGACTAAAGAACGAGTCATTAGTCATTGATTACTTACATTTCATTACATCTAGAGCAACACATGATACACCTTTACAGGAGTCCATCTTTACCACAACCTCTAAAATATCTCCCGAGATCCCCAGGACTAATCCAGTGTCATCCAGGTGTCCTTGTGTTCCTGTAGCTTTGCATGTTCTGTAACATAAAGCACCTGTAATGTTAACATATCTGTACGACATTGGGTCATTATTTTGTCTATCTGTGAGCAGCTTTTCCTCATTTCAGGGTTCACACTGAGACCACTGAGTCAATATCAGCTTCCCTAAGCACTCACTCCAGACTGACTCCTTTTCCTTGGGGAAATCAGCATTGGTCCTTTATTGCCCTGCTGGGGGTTCTGCGGTCAGTTTTAATCGGTACACATGACTAAATAAGGAGACGGGGGAGATATTGTAGTTCTGCTAATGATCAAACAGAGGATCATCTTTGGCGTACACGCTATTCTGTAGCCTCCATGGTTTAAACGTGTGAGGAAGTTTAAATGATGAATGTTTCCTGTTTAAAAACGTATAATTCTGAGAAGAACACAAAATGAAGAACCAGCCTCCTGTCCCGTTTAGAAACTTACATATTAAAGTAATGGTGAATTTCTTTCTGCATTATATCATTGTCGTGTTTCTTTACTGCCTTCTGCTTATTCTTCATGCAAAAATAACAGAAAGAAATTGACTTTTATTGTTGTATTGTTGCATAAATGCTATTTAATGTATTTCTTAAGCTAGTTTATTGCCCATTTAGATTCCACAGAGTGCTGAAAGAGAAATATCAGCTTTACTTTTATTATTGCATTTTAAGCAACCTTTACTTAATAACCATTTGCCATTTTATTCTTGTGTGGGTGGCAACAAGACTGGACCTTAGCTCCTTGAATTTGATATTCTCCTTAATATAAAAGCTTTTATACATCTGATCATTTTTCATTGCCAATACTATTGGCCATTAATTGTTTCTCAAGGTGTCTCCGCTTGTATACACCTCAAAATGCTGCATCTGCTTCAACCTCCATTGCCTAAATAATTGCCAATAATTGCAAATAAGGACCTCTTTTTCTTCATTTATTTTCCATGAACTGCATTCATGTCACAGAGGAGATAGCACAGGCTCTTGCTTTAATTTCTTTTTTGACCTGACCTCTTCAAACTTGAATGTTTCAGTCGCGTGGGTGGCTGTAGGATATGTTAATGCGATTCCATGCAGATGATGCTATTATTGTCCTTTGCAGAATGCCATGATCCATGGTTTCCTTATTCATCAAACCTCCCCCACACGCATTGCATCTGTCGGGCCTAAAATGAGGCTCACACTTCACCATGTCAGGGAGAAAAATCTATTCAGAGGATACCCCCCCCAGTCTTCATTTTTTTTTTTTGCCACAGAGTGGACAATCACACAATGACATGGTCCCGTTTAGTGATGCATCACTGCCCAGGAAGTATTTGTCTCTTTCAAGTTCACCACCTCATATAAAACATTTGCTCATGAAAGCTTCTTTGCTCCTAGGTTTGCTTTTTTCCATCCAATATCTGTAGATTAAGATACGCACATTTCCCCATTCTTACTAAACAGGTGTTCGAGCATAGATCTTTTGTAGCCTAACTTTTCAGATCATCAATTTAGGACTGATAATTTTTTTCGAAATTGTTTAATGTCCTGAGCAGTTTCTTGGTTACTGTATGGCCTTTAAACCTAAAAAAAAAACCTTTTCAAGTTTTAGCAGCCAAGGTTGACATAATGAGCTTTCTTTGTTTACCAACAAACAGTCCAAAACGGTACCAAAAAGGTATTCAAAAGACCGTAATAGAAGGCCAAACTTCTATTCATCATATTAGAGAAGACCTGTCATTGTCCTTGTGTATATTCCTTCCATTTCAGCTCTAAAATATTGAAGAATAATAAGAAGACTTCTATCAAATCACAATAGTCAACGTTTTCCCCCAAAATTTGAGAATGTCCTTGCTTTTAAAAGCATATTTGATTGGGTGGACATGCACTTACCAATAAAAAGATTAACTTTAGTTTGGCATTTATTCATTGAATAAAAGGTTTATTAATCAAAACAGGGGCAAATAAACTGTCAAGGAAAGTAAGGAAGTTGTGTTGCCAACATGCCCTAATCCATGCGTTACATCTTGTATCGTCACACATGCAGGATGCTAAACTTGTCTGCAGCCTGGTATAGTGAATCTCTTGAGTCAGTATGCTGAATCCTTGGCATTGATGTTATCTTTTATTTGTGCAAAGTTTAAGAAGACAGCATTTGCTTTTCCCCGCCAGCTATCTGCTGCTCTGAGATGTAATGAGTGTATTTTCGTACTTCCTCTGCCGTTCAAATATGGCAGCAAAGCAGCGGCTGGTGTCATATGGAGCAGAGTTACCTGAGAGTTTGTTATTGCTGAAAAAACAAACAGAATGTGTAAAACTGAGGGAAATATTTGTCTGACCAGTAGGGTTTTGTTTTTTTGGATAACTGGGAGGTCAGCATCAGAAGAAGGGGGGGGGGGGGGGGGGGGTCTGTTAATGCTTTACCAACCGGCAGGAGGAAAATGACAAAGGAGGCCACGGCCTATTCAAAGGCCACAGTGCAGCTCCTCTCGCATGCCAAGCATTCCAATGTGCTGTGTAAAGGTTGAGCCGGCCGAGTGCGAGGCGAGGGCCTTTCTCATGAGGGCCACCTTAAACACACACAGACAAAGATCGGCCCGCTCTGTCTGATGCACCCACACATCCAACTGTTGAAAGCAAAGGACGTGTGGATTTTTTTTTTTTTAATGGAGAGAATGTGCGACTAAAATTGCAACCATTAGCCTTTTACACCCATCTACTTTTGGAAATTGATCATGATATTTGTCATACATTAATCAACAAGATGTGTTCATTAAAACTTGGTGTTTTGTTACAGTAAAGGACTGGACTTCATTCACTTTAAGAGTAGGAGCACAATTTGAGGAAAATATGAGATTGGCAGCTATATTGGAATATTGCAATGACAATATTACCAGTGACAATTATATTAAAGCATGCATACTGTGTTAGCCATAAAGAAGAGATGCTCGGTTGTTCATGTTTAACACAGTACTGTTTGTTTGTAACATATTATTCTTAAGAATCAGAAAAAATCAGCCCAAATTGCATGAGTCATCTTCATTTTCACCTCAAGAAGAAGTTACTCTTCCACATGTCCCTCCCTTTTTCTCTTTCCTTATACATGTGCTAGCTAAAGGTGTTTCATTGGCATTGGGCTTAAGACGCATGTTGATATCAAGTGCTGTTTCACATCTGCACATTTCTTGTGTTCTCTAACATAACTCAACAATCCTCAATTGTGGCTGATATTTTTTCAACCAAAATTCCTTGCCAAGCTTTTTCTTTTCAGAAAAAAAAGCCCTACATCCCTCCCTGTGTCAGGTCACTTAGTAATTACAGGTGTAAGTTGGGAGTGTCTGGAAAGCTGCCAGTTCCTGACGCTCCATTACCTGTAAATAGCTTCCCACGACCCTTCATTGTGTCCCCTGTTTCCATGATGTAATGCTGATGTCTTGTGAGGTTGAGCGAATGTTAAAGATCTCTTTTAAAACTAACGCTGTGTTCCAGACTAACATCAACTGGATTAGATGATAAATGATTGCATGAGAAAATAAAGTTATAGCATGTTCAAAATTAAATCTAAACTCCAACAAAGTGGTCAGTTGAATGGTTTCACTTAATTTCCTAGCAGGACAGTGATGTGAAAGAGTTGGCCTGAGTTGGTTTAAAATTCTCTGTTCTCAATTTGTCCAAATTAATCAAACAAAAAGCTCTGGCTGTATTTATCCCGCATGGCTAAACAAGATAAATGTGCTTTGTGCCACAACTGTGACAGTAAGCCTTCATGTGTTTTAAGGTAAAGCTACCATCTTGGGGGTTAACATTTTTAAAAGCTGAAAAAGCAGAAGTCATCAAAAGCACATTTCTCTGTAAACTGGGCAGCTGCAATCACCCCCATTACCTGCCATACTGAAATGCAAATATTGGCCTGTTCCCTGTGTGCAAATAAGCAGGTGCAGCTGATGGACCCATTCACACACTGCTGCCTGATAGAGTAGAACGGTGGACTGTTGTCATTCATGTCATCTTTTAGCTGGGATGTTAAGCCTTGAATGAAGCACGCAGATGCAGTAATGTACTTTCAATAGAAATAAGTAAAAAATAATCTTGCAGGCTGGCCCTGCTAGGGTTATAATATTACACAGTTGGATCATTATAACAGAGACATAAACATGACAGCATGTTTGTTATCGTTGCTGAATTGAACTGATTTACATTAAAAACTAGTAAAACCTTTAAAATTATGTTTTTATAAAAAAATAAAAATGGCAGATTCTGCAGTGAAATTCAACGCAAGAATTATTTAAATAGATTATATTCTTTGCTTGATAAGTGGCTGAAAGATGAATCACTCTCCTGTACCTGCTTCTCATTTATAAAGATGCACGGCTCTCCTCTGGCTTACATAATCACTTACCAAATCATTTGGAGCCTTGGACAGATGGCCAGACTAAACAGGCAATTTAAAGCAATCTGTAGCAAAACTTGAAAATAATTCGCCTCGTTCATGACTTCTTGCAAACTCATTGATAATTCAGATAATTGACTGTTTTCTAAACGGATATATTTTTGTATGTTAAGTCTTAAATACAAATGAGTAACTCCCCCTCTGCTGCAAGTGTACACTAGCAAATGCAAATTTACTCAGTTTCTGAGCAATACTTTCAAATTACACTCAGAGAATTACTGGAATAGATGTGTGTTGTTATTTTTCCATCACTGCGTATGGGCTTTTCACGGAGGCAAATATGCGCAATACAGATGCAAAGGATTTTTTTTTTTACCAGAAAGCATGCCATACCGAGGTGACTAGAGAGTGAAGCAAATAGGATGCAAGGATGGGTGGGGTGTTTCGGTTCTGCAACAAGTGGACGTTCACCTTTTTTCATGCAAGAGGACAAACGCGTACCCCACGCGGTCTCTGCTGCTCCGCACATGTCCCTGGTCTCGCGCTCTCAGAGGATGCTCTGCGTATACGGTGCTGAACGTCAGACTGCACCATTCCTTCTGTCTCCACCGGGGAGGCTGTAATCCGATCCTTTTTGGAGGAGCCTGTGAAGAGGGAGAGGGCACTGCTCAGCGCTCTGACGCTCTCCTCCTCTCCTCCTCCTCCTCTTCTTCTTCTTCTCCTCCTCCCCTTTCTGCCGAGTGTCACCCTCTTCCTCTCTCATCTGCTCACTCCCTCTGCTCGGTGAGGCTGGTCGGCGGCGCACACGCCTCCAGGATCGTCGCATCGCATTGTTCACCCCACCGATCGGCGTGACACTACGGAACCTTTTTTTTTTTTCTTTCTTTTTTTCTTTTTTTTCCCCCTCTCTCCACCCCACTTTAATTTAATGTATTTACCTGGAGGATCTACTGCATGCACGCCAGTCCGGTGACGTGTCCGAGCATGTTCACATTAGAGACGGATTTACCTGAGAGTACGCTGCCCTCACGCCGTCAGAGCCATCTCTTCGCCGCGCGCACACATTTGGACTTCACCGATTGTCACTGAAGAGGGAGAAAAGGGGAAACACACCGGGTTACAAGGATGGGGTTCTACGGCACTTTAAAGATGATTTTCTATAAAGTGAGTATGATTCTAATCGAGATGCAAGACGCAGTCCTCATGTCGTCTTATGTCATGTTTGACTCGCTCCGTCGCCCTCATTATCTCTGACGCGCCTCTCGCGGCAGATTGTGCGGCCACTGCGGAGGGATGAACAGCGGCGTAGCAGAACCCCCCAGAGACGCCGCGTTAATTGCAGGGGCCTATATGTTGTGTTGGCGCTGCCTTACACGTTGGAAAATCACGAAACGATTTGGCTCCCCCCCCCTTCATAGTAACTTAAGATTTGTAAATAAACGCACCACATCCAGGGCTTAGGGTTGTGTTTATATTTGGGTCTCTGCTGTAGCTCTATCTGTGTATGTGGGCACTTAATTGTGCATCGCTGGATGCATATAACATGCATTTTTCTCACGCATTGAATTTCCTTTTCTGTATTCCCTCGGCGTTTGCTCGATGCTCTCTGCACCTGTGCATCAACCATGGTCCTCCCTTCCACATAATGCTCCATAATATACACCCCATATGCATGTGCACCGCTGCTATCATCCCTCCCATGTTTAACACACACTTTCACTTCGATAAATAACTGTCAATTACAAGAGCAAAATCATCCAGTTTACTCATGCAACCCTCCCCAGTTTGCAGGGTTATTATATTTCTACATCATGCAGCAGTGGTTAATCTCGCACTGACCAAAGTGACTGCCGGAGATGCATGCATGTGATCAGCCTGCTGCTGCCTGCTGGAGTCGCCTATCCCCTGACATTGTGCGCTCGCCTCGGGCTCCATCCGCAGATAATGGGTCACTGTGTCAGACTGCGTGAGGTAGAAATATCCTCAAGGATGTCGGGTCTATCATGCTGGATGGCAGCCATATAACGATGCTGCCTAAGCTGGAGATGCTGAGTACAAACAACGCAGAGAGAGGGAGAGTGAAATGTAAACAAATGTGTTAATCATTTCAAACCCTACTTGCATTTAGGTTTGTTTTTGTGCAACTGTGTGCACTTTGTTTGTGTGGGGTTGTAGGTTTTACCCAATGAATCCTTGAGATTGAGTGAAAGTGTCATTCTTAATCAATGGGCGATCGTTTATTGACTTGAGCGGTGACTCATTTGTATTCTCCATCCATTTTGAGATTTCAGGATTTTGAAGTCAAAGCCTGGAGCTTAAATATTTTCATGCCTGACAAAAACTGACACTAAGACTGATCCTTTTTTACAGACACATTTTCTGGTTTCATTTCAATTCTCGTCCTTATCAATTCTCTAACTCTTGTGTGTCTCCTGCGTCTCCTGCGGTGCTGATTGACGTGAAGTAACTCTCTCATGGCTGCTTGAGAACAGTGTTTGATTTATGAGGAAGGATCTTTTATGTGACTGATGCTGCAGGATGTAGTCTGTGTTGGAATGAATCAACACATTATGTAAGAGCGATTGCTGTCTTTAAAATATCATTAACTCTCTGTGTATCCATCTGTCGTGTTTTTGGACGGAAAGAGTGGGGGGGGGGGAAGCCAAGAGGAAGGAGGGGAGGCGAGGGGAGGGAGGACTGATTAGCAGTGATTTACAAACACTGCGTTCTCTGGTTACCTTTTCCCAGGCTAAAACACAAGACGACGCTGGTTACACGCTGTGTTTTGTTTTTCACGCCCGCATTTAGTTTGAGGTTTTTTCTTACATGTGCACACAGAGGGGCACACACTCAAAGCCAAGCCAGCGCTCCCCCCTTTTCTTCTCAAACACACACACCCAACGCATGCATACACACACACCCCGGCTCTCCTTTGCTACTGAACTGCCATTGCAGTGAGATCACCGCTTTAAGAACAAGGCAGTTCGGTTTTAAGAGCGGGATTTCTACAAGCAGGCATACCTTTATAAACCGTTCGACCAATCCAACAAGTGCAATCGATGTAGTTTCTGAAAACGGTTAATGCTTTTTGCCACTTAGATTCAATCTCCAAGTGCCTTTTCTTTACATTTCCATCATGAATCCTTGTAGATTTTTATGGCTTTTCCCATGATCCTCTCTGCAGCTTGACACAGGAGCTGACTTCTGAGGAAAAGATCACAAATCATATGTCGGACTAAAGATTGAAGTCCAGGGGGCACCTAAACCTGCAGCACATGTTGGTGTGCTAATCATGTATACATGTCTCTGTAAATGCAGGCTGATGGTTGATACTGTGGTGAATTGATTTAATAATCTCTTTTTAATGACTAGAGAATTGGCCTTGATATCCTCTCGTCATTCAGCATTTCTTGATTGTTTTCTGTTAGTTAATCATTGTTTGATATAAACTGTAGCGTGTCGTTTTCTGAAATGTGCACCTCAGGCTGCAAAGCGCTGCGAGGACAGAACACGCAAACACATACTCACACTCAACTAAATTATAGTGGTAAACAAAGGGAACATATCTCGTGGACAGACATGTAATCATGCCACTGTGACGGCAGACAGTTTGGAGTCAAACATCAACTCTGCTGTGTGTGCCTGCGCTGTGTGAGCATCCAATTCTATAGTAACAAACCAAGTGTATCTAAAAGGCATTGTTTGTCTCAAAGCAAAGGAGAAAGTGAAATTTTGGATGTGGTTTCTGGTTCAAACAAGCCAATTAAAGTTAAGTCAACAGCAGGAGATAAAAATGGAAGATCTGCAACCAATTCGGCACTGCAGGCTGTGTTTTAGCAGAACAATCAGCTGGACTCCTGCTGTAGGCTAAGACGAGCTTTACAGTACGTCCATTATATTATATTCTCCTTCTTTAGTCCCTTCATTTAGTCAAGGAGAACTTTGCTCAGAAACCACCCTTCAAACAAAAAGTGTTTACAAATCCTTTTGTAACCAAATTCAAAGTAACTTTTCATAATTTACTGAACAGAAATGAATCATCCAGATGCAAGCTTATGTTTATTTATTTGGTCTAAAAATATATACCCTTGTTAGTGCTTGTTGCATGAAACCCAGAAAGAAACAAAAGCCTTACGTGATACTGTAGGACTGTGATCGAATCCTGTTCAGCTTTCACCTAAACACGGAACATACAAAATTAATCAAGAAACAAGGCCCCACTTTCAAATTGTTTATTTGATTTTGGTTGGACACTAAATAAATGTGATGGCTTGCATGTGTGCAGCGAGGCCTTGATAGAGAGAGTGGCAGGCAGGGGATGAAGAAAATTGGCTTGCCCAGGCCGCTACACAGGCTCCTTTGTTTGCGCGGTAGGGTAGGTGGTAACAGGGACTCGGGTGTTACGTGCACACGCAGGTGATGGAGAGACAGATAAAGAACCGACTCACTCTGTTTTTTCTTTCTCGAGTATCAGTGTGAATCCAACTTCAATGCCAAAGAATGCACTGCGTACCCTCCCTGAACACTTTGTGGTTATTATGTGTGCATGAACACGCTGCGCTGCTCCTGGAGTTTTGGGTGTGAATGCATGATTGCCTCTGGATATTATAGCAGCGTCTGGTTGCCTCAGGATCAGTGTGCACTTGTCATGTGTCTCCAACATAGACAATAATCAAAACAAAGCACAGCCTTGTTTAACAAGCACCTGCTTTGTATCTGACTATCTCATAATGTTGAGCTCCTTTATCTTCAGATACCTCGCTGCTTTGTAATAGAACGTGTTCATAAATTGAATTTTCAGCCTGCCCATTAAAGTTTAATTTCCTATTTGCATAAAGCCGCTGCAAGAATGTGCTGTCGGTATTTAATATGCAGAATTTCAGACACAATGTTAACAAAGTCTGTAACTTCCAAAAGCAATTTTCTGCTTCCGCTCCTGTAAAAAAAAAAAAAAAAAAAACTTTGGTGACCCGTGTCCTTTCTTAAATTTGCTTTTCATGAGTTGGCTTCTTTTCTACTTAAAAAATAAAGTTAGTCTCAAAAGAAAGTTGGTTAGCAGTAAGGAAAAAAAAAGGATTGGTTTATACAACAGATGCCAGAACAGCCTTTCAGACAATTCTGCAGGATTTTGTGTTTTTAATTTCAGGCTCCTCCAGTGTTGGTTTCTAATTTATTTTCTTATGTCTCATTGTTTCTCTCTCAGATGAAGAGGAAGTTGGACCATGGCCCCGAGGTCCGATCTTTCCCTTCAGGAAAAAAGCCCTGCAAAGGCCCAGAGTATCCAAGGTAAAGCTGCCCACATGTCAACACAATACAGTTTAGATAGATAGATAGATAGATAGATAGATAGATAGATAGATAGATGCTTAATTAATCCTGTGCAAGAAGTAACACCGTCACAGCAGCAGCACAGTCAAGAAACTACATAGAAATCTAGATAGATATTTTAAAGGATCTATTTCTACTTATTGTACTGCTGTGCACATGCTAAAGCAACCATGGAAAAAAATATCAAGAAGGTTGAACAAAGATGCGCTGCGCCTTCAAACGGAATGATGCAACACATCATATCATATCATAGAGAGAGCCAGCAGCACTCCCAGATGTTTCTCTTGGTCTAAATATTTAATGCATGTGTTCACATGTAGCCACATTAAAATTCACACTGAACACGGCCACTTAACTGTAAATGTTGCCATGTAACAGGCTCCTTCTCAGCTTCCTCTCCCATTAAAAATAAATCAATAATGAAATGGACCCTCAGCTTTCCAATTTGCTGCCAGAGCACAGAATCCGAAGCATTGAAGGTGCCCACTGGATGGCTTCTACCGCTGCCCTTACATTACTACGGCACGTGGGCACCCTTTGAAGTCCTGTCCTGCTTGTTACATCCAGGTTCTTGCAGCAGGAGATCCTGGACTTGAGCAGATATCTGTGGGATTGTGTTGCACTTTGAAGTCTCTGGGTTTAGAATAAATCTTGAAAGTGCTTACGAGCAAATGTTTGCTGATTGTGTGGAGGATTTTGACACACTTTCTGTCTATCAAATGTGCTTCCTCTCTGATCAAACAGTAGAGTGTCAAGTTTGAAACTACAGAAGGCTGACAAGGTCATATAACACTTTATTTTGCTGAACATGTTGTATTTACTTGCAGTGCAGCTTACTTTGGGCTATCATTTTCTAGCTATAAAAGGGTTTTTTTATGATGAAAGAACATAACAGTTGCTGCTGGACCTGAGGGATATATATATATATATATATATGACTTCTCCTCTGTGTGAATAAAAGAACAACACATCTGTTCACTTGGTCATAAACTGTCTGTAACAAAAAGAAAGGGTGTTACTAAGGGAAACAAGCATAATGTACAAAGAAAACACTGATTTTATTTGAATCAGCTTAGCCCCATCCACTTGATTTCAGTGGGGATTTTATGTTAAATCAGTTCAGTGGCAGGCAAAAGTACATTTAATTTAAAGTGCAGCTTTTAATGTTTAATTTTCAGGTGACCTAAAGACCACATTTATTGTCATTTAATGTGTTCTTGGTGGTTAAAATAGCTAAAATCCCTCACGATTGACTTACTTTTGTTCTCTTTTTTTCTGTTAGATCAAGATCCCATGATCTTCTTAAAGCTGTTTGCCTGTAAAGATGATGTTCTGTTAGCAGTTTTTAAGCAATAATTATTTCCTTGTCAAATGCAGCCCGACAGGAATCGTCCCATGTCCAGCCACACCTACCACATTCGGCCACATTAGAACAGCCAACGGTCAGGGGGGGCAGAGACGGCGTATCACCTCAATCCAGCCACCCACGGGTCTCCAAGAATGGCTCCGAACATTTCAGGTGAGCGTGGCTTATTACTTCTTATTCTTCTTCTTCTTCTTCTTCTCTTCTTCTCCTCCCCCATGGGCATCTCCAAGCCCTTGAGCAAAAGCTCATCAAAAAGCAGATGTTGCTCCCAATCAATGTTCACTTCTTCTCCAAGATAATTGGGGCCTTGTTGTTCAGGCCCACCGCATTACCATAGGCACTGAAGCGTGGAATTGGAATAAGCTGTACCTGTTCGCACTTAAAGGCAAAGTCACTAAATGTCTGTAATACACTTCAGGTCTGTGGTAATAGTTGAACAGATGCTTGTCTCCTATGATACTTTAAAGTTAAATTGGATATATTTTATGCCTAGTATTATTTTTGCCACGTACTTTTAACTGTATAGAACAACCTCTTCCTAACGAATCGGAAAGCTCAGCAGTACATAGTTGCCCCGTAGTCGATAAATCACTGCAGGAGATTCAGACGTGTGCAGTTAAAGAAAGGGGCAGACATGCGCAGTAAGTGTAGTTTTATCCCAACAAGAAAGAAACGATCGGATCTAGCGTGAACATGGATATTGATCCTGACTACGAAAGGCGTAAGCCACCCCTCTCGTTCGGAATGGCATTTTTTTTCCTAATGAGCCAGATCAGATCAGCCTCTTCCAATTGGTGTGTTTACCTAAAGTTTATTTTATTCTGATCAGGCTTTTATTCCGATCATTTGTGTCCATGTAATCATAGCTAATGTCTTTAAATCCTCTCTACACCTACACAGGTGTTAGTGATTGAGGCCATGATTAGACCACTTCTCAGGAATATGTGGGGGTGGCCAAGTTTTTGACTGACAGCTCCTTTAAGCTGTTGAATTTGGAGAAACCTTTTGAGAAGGATGACCTCTTTATCATACCTGTTCATGCTTAGACATTATTACATGATAGATTATTGCAACAGCTCCACCTATTTGCAAACCTTTCCAGGTCTGATCAGCCAGAATAATTAAAAACACCTGTGTGGATGTACAGACGCTATATAGCAAAATGCTGATAGAAACATATAAGGTAGTACTGTGTTATATTTCACCCTGTTTTTATGGTTATTTATCATGTTCAATTATTGTTTGTCTAGATGCAACATGATATACCATAGCTATTTCTTTCTTGTTAGTCTTGAGCTCTAACAATTCCACACTAAGTAGAAACAGGATTTCATTTTGACATAATGAGCCTTGACAGGTCTCTGGTCTCTATGATCCATAGGATTTCATTATCTAAGAGAGACTCAGCTCATTATCTTTGAAAAGCAGGGCTAACCTGTGAACCCTCACCGTTTGTTTCACACGTTATTGTCCTTAAGCCTGCCCTAAAGCAGTCCCCCCCCCCCCCCCAACTAAACCTCAAACTTACATTCTGTACATTCCCTAGTCCAGTCCCAGCCTGCACTCCCATTATACTGTAGAGGCAAACACAACCACAAAGCAGCATGCAGCTTCTTCTGGGGGTATTTTATACTCAATAAGCACACGCAAGGACACTAATGTAACTGACAAAGTCACATTATAGTCAAGGATAAGTTAGAAATGTTGAGATACTTTATGTTACTTTTTTTTCCCTTATGCTGACAGAAGAGATCATGAATCCCACTCACGTCGCCGCTTTAAAACATAAAACCATAATCAGGAGCTGTTGGCCTATTTTAGCATCAAGAGTTGGAACAGGTTGTATGGCTCTGTCATTCAATTGTAAAGTCTGCTGATTCGCACTTCTACATTCACTCATTAACGCAAGATATCTCAGTCATTTATTGGTTAAAAACCTTTAGAGTGTCAACAACCTGTTGAGTTTGTGGAAGATAACATGTGAGACTATTTCTTGTCCGAAAAAGCCTACAGTGCATTTTTCAAAATGTCAAAAGAAAACCCCTTACAAACCAACACACAGGCACATCTGTCTCAATATATACCTTGTTTTTTCAAAATACATTAAGATAACCTATATTCATTTATATCCAAACGTTAACTATCAATGCAGAGTATATAATGATGGCATAAAATATGGAATACTTGCCTCTGCGGTGTCAGAGATCATCAGTTATCTAGTTTTTGCTTGCAGCCTCTTTTTAAAGATTGAAGAATTGAGTCTTTGTGAAATGAGGAATTATTTTTTCAGTAGATACTTGAACATTCCCCCAGATTGTCTGAGCTGCAGTATTTAATCAGCATCTTGAATGATACAGACTGAGGTGATCAAAGGAGTAGCACTTGTATATCAGAGTACCAGCCTGAGTTTCCTGCCTTTTTTCAAGTATCTGCCCTGTGACGCTAGACTGTATCTCCTGGTCTGTGTCACAGAAATTCCCCGTTGATTTTAGCCAGAAACTACACGAAAGACAGGAAAAAAAAAAATCAGTAACTTAAGCCTAGGTAGGAGGACGAGTTAGGGAAATAAATAATCAATCTCTGCAGTTTTTTCATGAAACTCTTGGAATACGTTGAGCACCTCACAATTAAAATTCAGATTAGACGCAATATAATTAGAAATTTCTTACGGCCAATAAAATGTCTCTAAAATATTCATTTTCAAGTTGGAGACTTTCACAACTGTTCCGAGAAAAAATATTAAGAACAATACAAATGCTCATCATTGAACAAGAAATATTCCAAGTGAATTTATTCATACTAAGCAAAAACAAGACTAGAAAGTTTGTCAGCAGTTTCAATAGATACGTGACATCTCAGGTTAAGAATTGTAAATTTAATGGATTATGTTCACACTAAAAGTACCAATAATCTACGTCATAAAACTGATGTAACACAGGAGTAGCTGTTGCCTGGTCCTCCCAATTGGTAGAAAGGAGGTCTCTGAAACCCGTTATTACCTCCAAACGGCACCTCTGGCTAAAGCTTTTAGCTGGCAAATTACAGGTGGTTTGCGTGTGCCAGATTTTCCATCCTGCCTCGTAGCCTGTA
Organism: Labrus bergylta; assembly: GCF_963930695.1. NCBI lineage: Eukaryota > Metazoa > Chordata > Actinopteri > Labriformes > Labridae > Labrus > Labrus bergylta. Next base: position 22,469,620 of record NC_089195.1, read on the forward strand.
ATCATCGTTAGATTTTGGCTCTCTACGGGGGAAAACAACTGTTGCTGCTGAGTCCAACATGCAGGAACGTTGTTTTCTGCGTCCAGCATTAAACAACTGACTGTTCAGGAAGAAGAAATAACTCCTCTGAGTTGTAATGCTGTTAATGGGGTCTGGTTCCTCATGCTCAAATTTTTCCACTGATGTGCTGGCTGCTAGAAATAGGCAGGTGCCTCAAGCTACTCTGTATTGCTGAGGAGGTCACGTAGGGAACATTAAAGTGTTTCAGACACACTGCACAAGGCGGTATGTTTCCAAGTCTCTCCACTCCAAGTCAAATAAGAGATTATACACGCTCAGCACACCAAGGCGTCTAGTTTGACACTAATAAATTGGCACAATCAGCCTGGACAACCTCTTATGTATGTATTTCATTTCATCCAGATGTGGAGGTGGAATGAATATTCTGCCGACAGTGTTCATCTAGTGCATTACTACCTGTAATACCCAACATGGAAAAAAGGAACCTGTGGAAAGGACAGTACAGAGATAATACAGAAAAAACACGCAGCAATAAAAGCCAGAAGGATGTACTCATTCATGAGCTAGAGGCTCTTTACTGTTGTGCTAAATCTGTTACAGATTAAACCGCTCAAGCAGAAAGGTGTTTGTCATGATTTTGTATACCCCCGAAAACTGTAGTGTCACTTAACACAGCTAGATATTTCTTCCTAGATCACATACAAACCTCTTGATTATCTGTGATAAAGTATAGATTGGTATTTTTAGTTAGCGGCATGTTTTTCCCCATTCTTCTAACCACTTGTGCAGAACCACCAAACCCTTCTACTTGACTGGTTAACCTACACATTTTGATAACATGTACTCGAGTTTGTTGCAGATGACTTTAATGACTAATAAAGATGAGTTTTTAAACTAGTATTTATTCATCTGTGTGTTCCAGAGCTGGACTGGGCCTGAGAAGCTGCTGGCGCTGGATGAGTTGATTGACAGCTGTGAGCCCACACAAGTCAAGCATATGATGCAGGTGATCGAGCCGCAGTTTCAGCGAGACTTCATCTCCCTGCTGCCCAAAGAGGTGAGTCCCTGAATCTCTCTCTCTCTCTCTCTCTCTCTCTCTCTCTCCCCCCCACACACACATTTTGTTCTGTTATCACTTCACAACGACATCTCTGGTACTTGTTCTTCTTCTCACCTGGAATCCCATTGGGAAATCCCTGTGAACATGAACGGGCTTCCTCTGTAGCGTTAATCCTCTCACAGTCTTCTTTCACATCTTTTTGAGGAATCTGTAGTGAGTGTCTTGTTTTTGCTCTACTACATACCTGACAATACAAACAAACTGAAGTGTCAGACTGATGATAAGATTACATAGAGGATCCTTACAAAACAGCCTCAATCCAGCTTATCTGATGTAGCTGATCAAATACTTTACACCTTGTGTCTGGCTAGCAGGTGTTTGGATAAAAGTGGGAATGAAGGCTGCAGTAAAGAGCAATAGGATGTAAGACTTCAAGGTTTCAGAACTTCTTGATTCAAAACCAAATATTCAAAAGCATCATATGTTTTCAGGACATCAGCCCTCCTCCTTTAAAAAAGAAAAATCCTGTTCCCTCCGACTTCTTTTCATAATCCTGCCTCTCCTCTCTACCAGAGCTGCTGGATTTATATTGGGAGGGGCTGTCAAGTCATTTAAACAGGACAATCCCTGTGGCGCAGTGAAGATACAGTTGAAATTGAAAGTATGAAGTGAATCTGCAGAAGAGACTTTGCGTCAAGCTTAAAAAGCAATCACAGACTCGAGATCCATTCATAAAGCTTTTAGAAATATCGTCTGGTAATGACTTCTGGCTCAGACAGGCTTTCAGGTGATTGAGGCAAGTCAAGGTTTGTGGGTCCCGTCTGGGGCAAGCGGCTCGAAAGAACCTTAAAACCAAAATTGTACGAAAACTTCCCTCCACCATATTCTCAGTACTTACATTGTCAAAGAAGATTTGAGTTCTATTAAGTTGGATATATTAAACAAGGGGAAATCTCCATGGAGCTCAGGAACTACATAAGTGTTTGAAGAACTTAAGATCTAGCGACTGCTTTCACTAGAATAGACATAGATCAAACTAATAGTCAGAATGTTCCTGTTTAAAAATCAATAAAACAACTTAATTCACTTGTTGATTAACAAAAAAAGGAATCTAGTCTTTAATTGCAGCTTAGATTAGACAAGAAGCAAGGTTTCTTTTTCACTCTGCGATCACAAAATCCTTTTTTTGGTAATGTAGAATGTTTCCAGATTGATCAAAGAAAGTTTTGACATCAAAAACATCATAAATTATCATTAAAAAAAATAATTCAACGTGCAATCAATCAATTCATCTCAGTTTTGTCTGCTCAAATTGAATTGTCATATGAGTATTCCCTTTTGCCTCAGAACAAGGACGTGACAGATTGACAGAAGCGGCTAGCCTGAGAAATGTAAAGCAGCAACAACCGTAGCTGTTTTAGTCTGTTAAAATTAAGCACTTCTGCACCAACTCAAGCGCATCATTGTTGCATTGGGAGAAGAAAGGCTCTCCATTTCTTGAGCTTCTTGCTGTGGAAAGCCGTTTCATCAGCATGGTCACCACAGCAACCCATAATAAAGGTTGGCAATGTCCAATCATAAAAACCCAACATATAATCACTTGCGAACAACAGTTTAGACAGTCAATGTTAAGAGATTTGTTTTGAGACACAAATCTGATTTGCATTAATTCTAGACATACTGTATCTTGAGAGCAAAAGGAAAACTGGCCGACACCAGTCCAAAATGTCCCCTGCTAGGTATTTGAGTGACCCTGTTGGTTTCCATTTGACTCCATGTTAATGGCTGTGACCCCACTCCTGAATATGTCCCAGTGTGCTGTGGGTCATTATCATCTCTGATCATGAAAAAAACAATACATGAACAGCAGGTGTCACGTCATCCTGCATAATGAACCCATTGAAGTGTTTTTTTTTGAATGACAGAGTAATCACTTGACCTGATTATATCATTGTTTCACAGCTCAGCAGACACTTTGCGTTTTTAGAGCTTTGTATTTGAATATGTTTAGGGGGGAAAAAAACGGCAAACTATTGTGTTTTTTCTCCCTGTAATTCAGAGGACCCGGCTCTATGTTTTTTTTATTATTCAGGCTTTGGATTAACAAACGACAGGCCTGGTATTATGACCCTCTATGAGAGGCTCCTATTGTTTATTTTTCATGACGCTTCAATAAAAGTGTTGATTCTGGTAATGGCGTTGTCTACCTTTGTCAGTTAGATCCACTCTGTTAATATTGCGCATATAATTTGTTCACCAATTTTGTTTTCTCAACTGCTTCTTTTCATTGTTGTTATTTAGTTAACTTAAAGTCCTCTCCCATAACTTGCTTGTTCTGTTTTGTACACCTGCTGCAGGGAATAATGGCTCTTTTTTTTACGTCTCCTTTTGCGTTTACACCTCTCACATTCCTTGTCTCCTTCTGTCAACAGCTGGCTTTGTATGTGCTGTCATTCCTGGAACCGAAGGACCTCCTCCAAGCAGCGCAGACGTGTCGCTACTGGCGCATCCTGGCAGAAGACAACTTGCTGTGGAGGGAGAAATGCAGGGAAGAAGGTGAGTGTGAAGTCTTTGCAACAGAAGCAGACAGAGAGACACAATGCTAGAGAAATCCCAGTGGGAGCAGTGTGGAGCTAAACGCTGGGTTTAAAGATGTGCTGTTATCCGTTTGTTTTTTTAAATAGACTTTTCAAGGGGAAAAATGTGCCTGTTAGTCCAATCTGTCCTTGTCTCCCTCCGAACAGGCATCGATGAGCCTCTGCCCCTCAAGAAGAGGAAAATCGTCAAGCCTGGCTTCACTCACAGCCCATGGAAGAGTGCCTACATCAGGCAGCACAGAATAGATACTAACTGGAGGAGAGGGGACCTCAAATCACCCAAGGTAGATCAAACTTCAAATTCCCCTCATCGCTGGTTTTGACCTTTTTGGCCTGAGGTTCCCCCGCAAGCTCTGTCAGCCAAATTCATGTTCTCCCTTGTTAATTCACATCTTTCATGTTCTAAATGCTGAACTCTACTGGTTCTGTAGAAGTGGATACTGTTTAGATCCATTATTCATACAATGGAAGAACTGTCATTCAAAGCTTTAAGATTCAGCCCATATCTTAAGTTCTAACAATCTCACCTGTTTATACATTAGTTTAAGGAAACTATCTTAACTGTTTAACCATTACATGTAGCTTACCATCTCAACCATTTATCCATTTCTTTTAACTATTGAAATGGTTTATCTAGTGGCCTGCTTGAACTTGCCACTTAAATTACTTTTAACTGTTAATGAGTAACAGTAACCTCAGGTGAGACTGTGGCTCAGTGGTAATCGGACATCTTTCAACTGGAAGTTTGAGGGTTCTATCTCCAGCATCTGCAGGCACATGTTGAAGTGTCCTTGGGCGTTTAGTCATTAGAAGCTACCTGTGGACCTGTGTACCTCTGGGCTTGCTTGCTTACTTATTAGTTGAGCTAACCCCACAATCTCTCTCTGTACCTCCTGGCAACTGCTAAAATCCCTAACAACCAATACCCCTGTTTAAGAATTGCTGCCCTACAGGCTGGAAGGTCTGATGGATTTGCTATCAAACAGCCTTGAGTCCAAAAACAATACAGTTCAATCAGCACTTCACAGTGATACTTTGATACTTATTATGCAAATGTGCAGTGCTTTTGAACCAAATTTATAGTAAAAACCTTCAGCGTTTTTATTTTTGGTTTACATATTCAGCCGCCAGAGGATTTTCAAACAATTTTTTTTCTTTAACAAATTTTTTAGCATACAATGTAGGTTCTTTTTGGATAATTTTTAGACATCTATTACTTCATCCAAGGCATAGAATCAGACTGCACATATACATTTCGGTAAGATAAAGCTCCTACCTTTTATTTTGGCCACTATGCAGTGTCACTCCAGCCCCAGATGCCGCAGGTGTCCGGTCATTCTAGTGTGCGTCCGGTCATTCTAGTGTGCTCGCAGCGCCATTATGTAGAAGAGTAAATGCTCTTGAACAATCAGAATCTGTTTATTTCTCACGGAGCAGTTCTTTTATAGCTTCCCAATCATCCTTTTTATGGGCAATTATCACACTGGGCAATTACAACATGTGTGCTATATAAAGACCATTTCCTAGAAGTTTCTTGGCCGGACAACTGGTCTTTTATCAGGATCAGGATGGGTGGTGTATGTGCGTACGTGTATCAGAACATGTCCTTAAGACTTGGCCAAATTCAGAGGTTCCTGTTGCTGTCCAGATTGTGTGTTTATGTTATGATTCAACCTTTCAAACTACAACAACCTGAGGTGTGGTATTGATGAAAAAGTTTGTGCTCTGCAGGTATCCTGTGAATTGCTAACTGCTCTGCAGAACAGCACCGTTTTGCTCTCTTTCAATCTAAATACACAATGTGCCTTTTTCCTGTTCGGAAGTTTCCATGAAACATGACCAGCATGCTGGAGCTGATCCTTAATGGGTCTTGTGTGCTTTTGAAACAGCCTCAGGTCGTGTTAGGCTGCCACTGATGTAAATTTGGTGACTGAGCTCTTCCTACTCTTTGCATATAGAGTGCGCCCTGTCGTTTGCTGAGCTAGCAGTCCTGCGACTCAATATTAACCATCAAAGGACCCCCCCCCCCCCACTCCCACTCTCACATAAACAGAGCATGAAACTCTCCTATGTACACCTGCAGCACTTGATGACATTATCCATTTATCTGATGTTTAAAGCACTAGAGATATGTCACTGTCTGCACTGACTGCATCTGTTTCTCTGACCCCTTCCCAAGGTGCTGAAAGGTCACGACGACCACGTGATCACCTGCCTCCAGTTCTGTGGGAACCGCATCGTCAGCGGCTCTGACGACAACACGCTGAAAGTCTGGTCAGCCATCACAGGAAAGGTGGGATTATCTCCTTTTTTTCTATATCCTGTTTGCTCATTAAGTCTGAATAGCTTCCTCTTCTCCCGCAGACGGTAATGGACTGCAGGCCGGCAGTTCATCTTAGATCAGCTTCATTCATTTTTCAGACTTGATGGGAAGTGAAGGAGCCAGTAAATTATTGCTTAACGGTTGTAAGGCTCCCTGTCATCTTGCATAGCGTGTTGCACAATTATCTCTCTGCGAATAACACATCAGCCTTCACATCTGACAGCTCACTATATCTGTACAGCTCCCTCTAACCTGATAGGTAGTAATTGTCACCTAAAAAACATCCTCTCACGACCATATCAGTCCACTCTCTCCTCTTACATTTAGCCATTTGACAGACTTGTTACACAACACATTTCCTCAAGCGCTGTTAGTATTCATTGCTGGAGCCGATGCAGCCACACAGGCCTTTTGCTGCAGCTTTATGCTGTGTATTAGAAAGAAAGGCAGCGGTTGTACTGTGGTGTTGGAGAGAGCTTCACAGATTGTTGCAAAATCGCAGCGCTTTCATGTCTCAGTGTTGGACTCCATTTTCAAAGGAGCTTTTCACACACTAAAATCCCCCTCTAAACTGTTGCTGCCTCTTTCTCTTCCACTCTTTTTTTTCTTTCATTCTTACCTGGCACATTGTAGAGTTCAGGTTGTGCTGGGGACTTGCTCTTTCATTTCACGGAAATAAAACGCATTCAAAGAAAAAAAAAAAAAAAAAACCCCGCAGAGGAATTGATATTCTGCATGATCACAGCACAGTAGGTTTCTCTTTCTGTTTCACATAAAAGAACAGAGAGCTTCTCTCTGCTGTAAAAACCAACAAATAGTAAAGTCTGCACTCAGCCAGCTAGTGATTACTGGCATATCAGTCACAGCATTTGGTGATCAGAACAGTTGTCCCCCAAGGTCATCTGATAGCCATGGAGCACAATCCATCTCTCCTTCACCCAAAGAGGGATATATAGATGCCAGGTTGGTGAATTACAGCTACAGTATCTCCGTGTTTGCGGTGGAAGTCTGCGATGAGTCACATCACCAGCAGGCACGACGGCTTTCCGTGAAACCACCCTGCTTTCAGACACACAGCACATTGTTTGGGGTCTCTACAACGTTAATCCGACTCAGATTTGTTTGTTTACATTACTCATGAAGTCGAGATGAGCCTAAATCCGTTTCAGTTGGAGGTGCTGCATTCAGAGCACATCTCTCCTTCTGTGGATTTCACCTCTCTGTTCCCTGAGCTCTCTTCCCCAGAGAGAGAATCCCTCACTTGAGGGGAATGGCCAATTAAGCACAGTCGACCATTTTATATGAAGTGGCTGTCGATGCCAGGGAAACGGTAAAGTAACAATACAATAGGATTACCTACACCTTCATTTGTTTTTTCTCTTTGTGTTCAACAGTTTTCAAAGTCTTTGTCAGCTTGTTGGAGGACTGTGTTTCTACTTTTTCCTTGCTATATTTTGAGGACAGTGAAGTGGCTGTCGAGGATCTGGAGGTTTTAAACCATTTCAGATATCTTTCCGACGACCGCCTTTTGCTGATCCTAATTCTCTTCAAGATACCTATTAGGTGTTAAAAAAAATATCCATTCAGTGACATATTTTCTTCCGGATTCTTTTTGATAAAATTATCAAATCGCTGATGCCAAATAGCCATGTTTTATTTTGAATTTAAAAAGTAAAGCCCAATTTGCCTCACAGCTTCACTAATTCATGACCAAAGAAGAGCAGCGGAATTTCATATTCTTTGGTCAATGAGATAGTTCATTATATGATTGTCGATCATTCATCTATAAATGTATCATATTATTTTTGTTCCAGGCCACATACATCATATCCCATCATATCATATAGTATTGTATCGTATGCGATTCCCACCCCTAATGCCCGACTTCTCTTGTCCTTCATATCGCTAATACCAGAGATGGCAGGGAAATACTTAGTCCATAACCTTCCTTTCTGAAATGATTTGTTTGACCTTCGGGTGCCTTTTTATATTTCAAATAAATCCTTCATAGTAATCTCAGGGTTCTTTTCCAAAGCTTAACTGTTAACATCAAACTTCAGTCTTACTCAGAGTGGGATCAGTGAGAGATAACAGCACAATGATCAACAGAGATGAAGAAGTCTGATGTTAGCCTTTAAATGGTCGCCTTTTGGAGCCTTATGCCATTAGACTGATGATGTGGCTTTTGATTCATCACTTACATACTCTGATAGGAGACTGTGTTTGACTTTGGATTGTTTTTCATTTATCAGGAAATCCTTGTAATGAGCATGGTGGACTATTAAAGATTATAAGGGTTTATGTTCTCGTGCTATCAGAGCTCAGCAGCTACATCTGTCCTTTCTCTTCAGAGGAGACATTAGAGATGCAGCTGCTCCAGCCGCGTACCTTAGGTAGAGAATTTTAAATTCCAAGTATGGAAAAAGGAATTGGTCACAGTGTAGAGAAGTTGTGCCAGAGGTGGAGCTGTATTAACGCTTTTTCCTTGGCCACTTGTGCTGCATTCACTCACAATCTCTGCGCTAACTTTCCAAAGATTCCCTTGTGATGTCGTAGTAGGGGAGCGAGTCAAACGGTGTAACATAAGCGTCTCAAAAATGTTCTTGTGTATTCTTCTCCCACAGTATTCCCAACACGTCTCTGAATAGTGCATCAGTCATGATGTTGACACGATTTTAGCAGATGCTTCCATCAATAGTTTAAGGAAAGACTTTTTTTTTTTCTGCTCAAGTTTTCTTTGTGAATCATTAATTCTTTCAACTCAGTGGGCATTTTAAGCACATAAATAAAAATGTCTCATTGATCTAAAATACACAATGAAAAGAAGTCAAGCTGTGAGGAGAATTTCAAACAGCTTGTTTTCCTGCTTAGATGTTACTAGAAGGCTCTGTCTTCACTTGATAACCTTGTCTTTGCCTGTCCTCCAGCTGTAGTGAAAGCTGTCAATCTCACACACACACACACACCTACCCCTACCCCTACCCCTACCCACATCCAGCCGCACACATCTCAAAGCTTCAAAGGTGGCTGCCTGGTGCTTAACAGAGCCGTGTGTCCTTGGTGCTTCTGTCAGCAGCAGTCTCAGCTGTCAGGCTGATCTAAGATGGCAGACCTGTGGACTGCCGTCGTATCCAGGGAGAGGTGTCCTCCAACAGATGCTTCACCTGCATTGATTCCCGGATCACCTGCTCCCCCTTTAAAACAAACAGAGAGTTGAGACCTGACCTTAACACCAATTTAGTTCAGTAATTAGAAAAGCAGAAATTACAACTTAAATGTTGAAGCTAGGGCCAAAACGAATACTCAGTATGAATTTGTCTGTCTACTAATCTCTTCAACGATTAAAGAGTTGGTCTAAAATAATGAAAATTGAAGGAATGTCCTTCCCAGTATCTCAAAGTCCAAGCGGATGTGTTCAAATGTCACGTTTGTCTTTGGAAAACCCAAAGACATTCAGTTTGATATGATATCAAGAGAGACAATGCAGGACATTTGCAAAAAAGATGTGAGACTCTTTAAGCAAGCTTTGTGTAGGCTCAGTTATGGCCTGGGTGATCTTTGATCAGGCAGTGTGAGTCTACTATAATGTGATGCTTGAACTCTGCTGGTATACTTTAACCTTTGTAACATGTTTGCCGCCGACAGCTTTGCCTTGCAGACCTTTATTTTCTGATACTTCCTGCCAAGGCCAAGTAGGAGGCTAAAAATAGAATAGGGGTATAAAATCAGTTTTCCTTGGTCTGAAGCTCAGAGGCTGCTGTTGTGGATACTTCCCCACTGTTTGTTTAAACGGATAGAAAAACTCATAATACAGATTTAAATATTTTTGTGTAAACCCTAATGTTTAAAAAAGGGAAAAAAAAGGTCCTCCACAGGTTCATTAAAAGAAGGCAAATCTTTCATTCTCAGAGACAGACTCATTTAATGTTTGTTTTGCTGACAGATAAAGATGCCTAAGCCCTTCAATTCAGGTATTCTGTCCTCCCACACAGTGTTTGAGTAGGCTCTAATCACCCTCCATCATTCTGGTTCTTGGATCCTCAAACACAGCTTTGATTCAACAGAAAAATCTTGCATCATTTAGAGTTTGATTACAGCAAACTGTCGTATTTCAATTAAACAGAAAATAAGCTCTTTTCACCACTAATTTAAATAGAGACAAGCTGCAGCATCATCCTCCTCTTTCACTCTGCTGCAATAAAAACCTCTCTCGCCCTGCACGGCAATCACAGCTTATCAGCTTCAGACAGCGGGGTCACATGTTGTACAATCCAGCAACACGCTCCACTCTGAACCCGACATCACCACAGACCCCTTCTTCTTCTTTACCCACCCTCCCCCCAAAATGATTTAATTTAATACATTTAGGATAATTAAATCGAGGGACAAATGAGACAAACTGGAAACACAAATTGAATTGATCAGAAAGATTTACATAACTACTGTAATCAATAGCTAATCTACCGTCCCTAATGAGGATGAATGGGTGCACTTTTGTACTAAAGACAGTTGTCAACCCTCTGCAGGAGGAATGAATTTCTTGCTTTCCTGACAGATAAGTAAAAGCAATTATAGAAGCTCAGAGAGATTCTGTCCCACTACAGCAGCCGGTAAAGAATGACTGAGCTCAAGTTTCCTCTTAAAGGTCGCAGGAATTTCATTTTCCTCGTCCTCCATCCCCCTAAAGGCAAAATGGAGTTGGTATGGTAGAAAGTTGCAAATGTGATTCTAAGAGACCTATAACTCATCATCCTGAATGTCTTCATCTTTGAATGTCATTTCTAACAACCAGAGTTTCAACAGCGGTGAGGATTAAACTGACCAAGGCTCTTCTTCTCTTGTTTTTTTTGTATTTTTCAGTGTTTGCGCACATTGGTGGGCCACACAGGGGGCGTGTGGTCATCGCAGATGAGAGACAACATTATTATCAGCGGCTCCACTGATCGCACACTCAAGGTCTGGAACGCAGAGACAGGAGAATGTATCCACACCCTCTATGGGCATACCTCAACAGTGCGCTGCATGCACCTACATGAGAAAAGGTACGGAGCGATCTTATTGTTAAACCTTACTGAGCCTGAACAACAAAACACTATTGTGGCATATTTTGGCACTGTTATGATTATGATATCATGCACAGTCAGCGAATGAATGTCAGTTGAAAGAATTAGTCTTTAATGGACAAGTTGATTGAGATATAAATCATTTTATTGCCTAGCTTTTGAAGTGATTGAGGATACTTCTCTTTGCCTTTTGGTTTCCAAAACAAATAATTAAAATAATTTTAGTTGTTTAGTTAGTTTCTGAAGTAAATGTAACTAAAAGTTTTACAAATTCTAAGTTCCACCGTTTAAACCTGAAGGTAATTTGTGATATGTAATTAGCTTTCTTGCTGATATTAAGATGAAAAGATTTATACCCCTCTACTTTCTTGTTTCATATGAAGACATGCCAGCAGCTGTTAGCTTAGCATAAAGAACAGAAATAATGGTTACAATCTAACCTGGCTCTGACTAGATAATCAAATCTGCCAACCAACATCTCATAAACTCAACATGTAACGGGTCCAAATTCCATGTGTGGACATTCTCTTGTAAATCCCCATATAAAGAAGCATTTGTCCAAACAGACTGAATTGTCCCTTTAAAGTCCCACATGTCCTGTTATGATCAGAATCATAACGCCCGAGTGAACAGTGATGTCACCGAGCCAAAAGAGCATCTCTGCTACACTCTCAGAGAACAGTATCTGTCTGAGAGTGAGCATGTGCTCTCATAGTGATTAAACATACGCTGAGAGCTGTCTTGAAGTGAACCGCTGCTCACTCATTCACTCACTGTTACACTCCGGAGACTCAGAGTGCCCTTTTCGCCTCAGGGCCCACCAAGGTTTTTGTAAAACATTTGATTACTCACTCAGTGGAGATGCTGTGAGCTGCAGGCGGAGAGTGAACATGTTGGTGATTTTCATCTATGTGGCGCTGTGGGGTATTTTCTAAATACAGAGTACGCACTGTGTGAGTACTTCAAGCTAACTGATCATTTTATAATCTGGTGGTGTGTCTCAGCTTTTATTGAAGTCTTGAGAATAGGGTTGAAACTAATAAAGAAATGTCAATTGCTGATTTTCTACAGCAGTGTACGTTTTTCCTCTTAGTACAAATTGTTCTAAAGTAATAATCTGAGAATTGCCAAACTTGCGTAACAATCTTACCTAAAGGGACTTTCCTTTTCTATAACCTGTAATAAATCTTTCCTCTCCACACTGGGGGTGAAGACGCTGCTGCAGGACAGACAGTTCAGTTCAATGAGTGTTTTTAATGTACAAGTATGAACATGAATGTGGAGCTGTGAGTTACTCGTTGTTCGAGGAGTGAAAGAAAATGTTCATACATGTCAGTGTAGCTGCCAAGGTATGAATGTGTGAATGAAGGTGTTGTGTAGACTATGGAATATAATCTTCAGAATGGAAGTTGTTCTTTCTTCACAAACTGAAGCTCAATACAAAAGACTTCTTTAGAACACTTTATATTGTTTGAGACAATAAAACGCTGACTTGCTATCTTTGTGGGGTTTTTTTTCCCTCAGGGTGGTCAGTGGATCTCGTGACGCCACACTGCGCGTCTGGGACATTGAGACCGGTCAGTGTTTACACGTCCTCATGGGCCACGTGGCAGCAGTGCGCTGCGTCCAGTACGACGGGCGGCGGGTGGTCAGCGGTGCCTACGACTTCATGGTCAAAGTTTGGGACCCTGAGACGGAGACCTGCCTCCACACGCTGCAGGGCCACACCAACAGAGTGTACTCATTACAGGTGAGTGGCTTCAAACACACAAGCTCCACTACAGCTAGATGGACAGGTACAATCTGCTTTAAGACATAGATTAAGACCAAGCTGCACAAGCTACATGTTAAAGTTTCTATTTACATTTCAATCTGTTTGTATGTTATGTCCTCCTGAGGGAGCTCTTTTTTTGAAATCATATTCTGTTCAATTATTAAATGTCTTTCTCGAGGTAATAACTTTTGGACTAATCAATAAAAACATCAACCACAGAGAAAAAGTCATCACAGCATCACAGACTTCTAAAAAATACCAGTTTTAGACTTTTAGAGATTGAACTTCAGATGCAAAGTTAAAAGACATGTTTTTTTCTGTATCTCGTAGCATTTATACAATCAAAATGAAGTGGTCAGTATCCAACTGCAGCTTTGATGGTCATTTAGTCTAAAAATGTTAGCAGGATTTATTTTAAATTCGAGTAAACTTGTGTAAAAGTTGTTTTAAAAATATTCCCAGTTCAGTTCCCAGTACAATTCATCTTAAAAGCAATGAGAACAAGTGTTCCTCATGTTCCAAATTGTTGCTTTTACACTTCAGTCTTATCGTATTTGTAGGATAAAGTTGGTTTATTCAGCTGCTAAACCTTAAACCTGGAAGTAATTCTCTCCACCTTAATAACTAGACCAAATTGAAATGTCTGAACAGCTGGTGTAACTGGGTCGATGACGCTCTCCTCTCTCGACTGTCCTTGATTCTAGGACAGTGAACCATATCTAAAACGCCATAAAAAAAGCGATATGATCTGATGACACTTGTGTTGTCATACCCTTTATGACTGTTCCAATGCCTCGTGTGTGTTTTTGAGTGTGTTTGTGTGCACTCGTCTGTGTCCTCTAAGATGTCCTTTCACCCACTCTGTGTGATTACAGTGAATTTTCAGCTGGTACCATCGCCCTCAGAGAAGTGGCTGTTTACTACACTGATAGATTGTTTTTTTGTAGCACCCTGCATCATGTGGATTTTTAAGTGTTGTTGCTCTACAATTGGAACAGAAAGAACAGCTTCACAGATCGATAAAATTCATTCATTTTAATTAGTGTAATCTTAAGTTTTCTAATCGAAACAGAGTATGCTTTTAGGCATCAATTGCAAGTTAAGGTGATTGTCAGCCAGTTTGTCATTAAAATTCAGTGTCAAGTCTGAACTTGAATTCTCTCTGTCTCCAGTTTGATGGGATCCACGTGGTTAGCGGCTCATTGGACACGTCTATAAGAGTCTGGGACGTGGAGACGGGCAACTGCATTCACACGCTAACGGGGCATCAGTCCCTCACCAGTGGCATGGAGCTCAAAGACAACATCCTGGTCTCAGGCAACGCAGACTCCACGGTCAAGATCTGGGACATAAAGACGGGCCAGTGCCTGCAAACATTGCAAGGTGAGTCAACGTCTGACCTGTAGATTTAAGTTGTCCTGAACTGTTGTCTTGCTGGAATGGTTTAAAAAGAAAAAAGGTATGGGTGATATTAGAAGAGAGGTTTGTTTGAGGGTGACATCGTGCATCAGGAGCTCATTATATCAGAAGTTATGATGAATCTGAAATAAATGCTGAGATGTGATGCTCAGATATTTAGAAAGCAAAAGAGCGTACATTGTGCTGTATGCTGCGTTCATTTGAAATGGAATATGCATGCATGCTTATGAGGTATCCACCAACACATTGAATTGCATAAGAGCTGTTTAACATTTGATATCAAAGATCAATGATTCTTAATCCCTGGGGAAACTTGTGATATTAGCAGAAGTTTTTAGGGGGATCTATAATGAACAAAAGTCTGGAAAAGAGGGATTTCCTAAAAACAAAGCTCTAGAATAAGTCACCTGTTGCACTTTAAAGCTTGAATAATGTTTTGGTAAAATAGCGAAATTCTGCAATAAAGCTAGTTTCTGGTAATGGATAAATGTTGTAAAGGCTTAAAGGAAGAGATATAAAATTGAAAGTGTTAAAAAAATAGAAAAGAAACATAGCTTTTACCAAATCAATCTTTATATTAAAAGTTTAATTGTAGGAAAAGAATAACTGCTCTTCTTAGTAACGTTTAATGAAAACAGCGTAATCTGTCCTTGAATATCAGAGTGTTGTTATGCGTCCCTTTCTTGTGAACCACTTACCTCATGGACACTTTGAGAGAAATATACTCCCATAAAGAAGAAACACCCACTTTGATTGGTAAAAGATCATCAGCCTGCCAGTACGTTCTTCTGTTGATATTGTGAGTCTGTCAGAGTACACATAGCATTGATATAAAGGCAAATATTCTCATTTGTAGTGTCTGTTGCTTCGTCCGCCACTTCTCTGTCATTTGTTTTACGTCACTTCTTGCCTCAGGAGGCCCCTCCCCCCCTTCAGGAGAAATTAGATTCTCTAGACATTTTCAGGAGTGTATATGTGAAAACGGATATGAATGCAATTTGTCCTGTTGGTGATGGTCTCTTAAATTCTGTCACTAGCTGGTGGTTTCTCTTTAAGTAAAGATGGTACAACTGTACACAGTTATGAGTTTGTGCAACAGGCTGCTGATAAGATCTACATCACCTTTAAAAATATGAACATTTTACCCTAAATATATAAAGAATATACAAAACCAGCTTCAAATAATAATTAATAAAAAGGAAATAAGAACTTAGCATAGAGTCATAGCTGGAACCTGACGCTCCAATTGAACCTAGTCTAATGAGTGTGTGTGTGTGATGCAGTGCAAAGCCAACACCTTGTACTCCTGCTGGTCCTGATTACCGCCTCATTTCCTTTGTGTCTGTTTAAACACTTTCAAACTCCATTGGCACCTCACAGGAAGTTTGAAATCCTCTGCTGAATAGCAGCAGCAACCAGCAGTGCTCCACCCCTAAAGACCCTCATTAGCAAACTACAACCCTGTATGCTGCTCCTGCAAACACCAACACACACTCGCTGAACAAAGGGATGCCCCAGTGTGAGTCTGAAGAGAGAGGGGAGGGACAAGACCGGCTGTGGGGGGAGGACGTGTGTTCTTGCGTCCCTACAGTGGAGGGGAAAAGGGGCTGTAGCACTTTGTAGGTCATATAATTAGGTCAGCGGACATTTTCTGCCATTCACTTGTGTGTTTTGATAAGACAATAGGCGGACAACAAGGTCTTCACTGTCAGCCAAAGAGAGCATAGGTAATGATGGAGCAGCCTGCTTTGTTGTGGAAATGTAGAGAGGGGAGGAAGAGGAGGGGAGAGGCTGGCATGTGGGGGTTGGTGCAGAGCAGCATTGTAGTGTACTCGGGTAAATAACAGCCTTTGATCAAACTGGAGAGAGAAATTGAAAAGATGTTCAAGCTCAATGATCGTGGAAGCAGAAATAAATTCAATACATGTGAATGAAATAGCGATTATACAAACTCAAAATAAAACCCTCATTTTCCAGCACTGTGTTCTCCTAATTGATTTCATTAAGACATAATTTTCAAGCTCTTGGGGAGTCTTAAGTCACTGCACACATACAGTCACAAATAAAGTCACCTCAGTGCAGGCAGTGAAGCCGCCATCTTCACTTTAACTGTGGCCTCCTGCCAGCTGCATGCATGCAGACGAAGGTGTAGCTGGAGCTGCGTAGTGTCTGTGACAGTGAACAGAGTCTTGGCATCTCTATGCAGCTTGTCCTAAAGCCGGCCTGCAGGAGTTAAGACACTCACAGCAGCTCCAGGAATAAAGACAGAGGAATTTTCTTCTTGTCTCACAGGATTACTGAGGTACTTTTTCCTGTATTTTGGTTCTTTTGCCACAACTCTTTGATCCAAAGTATGTACCATGGCCCATCTTAGGTGTGCACCAGTGGCGCAGTTCTACTCTCTGCTCTCTTAGAAATAGATGCAGTGTATTTTAAACGTTGCCGCTTCCAGCACGCTTCAAGCTAGATCGAAAACAAACTGACCCAGGGACGAAGTCAGACACAGGGACTTAACAGGCAAAGTTACTTGTTGTTTGTGTGTTCTTTTTAGAACTGTGTGATCTTGTATTTTCTTCCTGTGATCTTGTGAACTTGCAAATCCAGCTGCTCATGGCTGCGCTACGTTTCAGTCGCTAAAGTTGACTGAAGCCTCAGAAGGAGCAAAGCTGCAGCACACATGGATGCTTTGCTGGGTCTCAGCGTTACACTTTTCCATCTACTACATAACTTCAGTGATTTAATCGCAAATAAACAGAAAGCAGTTCCTATCCAAAGTCCACAGTTTGCTCAACTTTTCTTTTGAGGAAGAAACTGTTCCTGTCACAGTCCCTAAGTCTATCTGTTCTTCTTCCTTTGAGGTGGAGACTTGTAATTAATCTCTGCATTCCTGGAAAGTCATTTATGTGGTAACAAAGACCAAACCTTTCTCTTATTTCATCCCTCTAACTTTTTGTTTCACTCTGTCTACAGGTCCCCACAAACACCAGAGCGCCGTCACGTGCCTCCAGTTCAACAAGAACTTTGTCATCACCAGCTCGGATGATGGCACAGTCAAACTGTGGGACCTGAAGACGGGCGAGTTCATCCGAAACTTGGTGACTCTGGAGAGTGGCGGCAGCGGCGGTGTGGTGTGGCGTATCAGAGCCTCCAACACCAAGCTGGTGTGTGCAGTGGGCAGCCGTAATGGCACGGAGGAGACCAAGCTGCTGGTGCTGGACTTTGACGTGGACATGAAGTGAGGATGGTATGCGATGGGGAAGGACGAAGAAAGCCAAGCGCTGATTGGAAAGAAGAGATGGGGAATGGGAGATGAGGCACCTGGAAATCCCAACACTCTTCACCCAAACTCGCTTAATCTACAACAACTGTCCTGTCCACGACCATCATCTCCCCCCCCCCCCTTTGTGTCCCTTTTGGGCAAATGTTACCGACCGAGCCGCAGACCATCACACGGGGTCAGTCCCTGCTTTTGACCCTCCACAACTAGGAGCAGTCGGAGGGAATTGGGCTTCAAACTAAGCAGAAAAGGGGAGGGGATGTCTGATCTGTCCCTGAATTGGCTGGGAGAAAGCAGAAGAGGGAGGAAAGAAAAGAAGACTGAACTCTTTGAAGTGACCCTCTGCCCTTTCGGTTCAGGGTCAGCTTCGAACAGAGACTTGGTTTTGCTCAAGCCTGACAGATTTTGAGATGTACAGAGATATATTATTTTTTAAAGTGCCCCCCTCCTCCACACATAACCCTTCCCTCTCCCAACAATGCGCGCCCACACATTCAAATCATAGTCAAGTCGAGGAAGGTGGTAAAACTCAAACACAGTTACAGGTGAAAAGCTGCTTGTTGTAGACTGGAGGGTTCAGCCTGTCATCAGGCTTGTTTCTCGTCACTCCATTTCCGTTCTTGTTGTTCTCCGCTCGGTTTCATTAGTTTGATTTCTTTACAGTATCGCACACAAACACAACTGTGAATTTCAATCCGTTCTTGGTTTATCACATGAAAGGGGGTTCCTCTTGTTTTTTTTTTCTGTCCTCGCGGTTGCCAACAGCAACAAATCCCAGTATTAGAAAGCTGCTCTGTTTAGGTTTGCTGTCATTATGTCACAAGGTTTATTTTTTTTTTCCATCTGTTTATTTGAGTTGTTTGTTCTTCCTCTCTGTTTTTCAACAAACCTGGGTTGGTTTGGTCTCCACAAAAACACCAATGCTGTCCACATTTTTCACTTTCCTTGGGGTGGTTTCCTCAATGCCAGTGCTGTGATGAGAGGAGGGAGTAAAAGTTGTTTACTCTAAGCGCTGTGGATTAATGCCCCCAAAGCCCCCTCCCTGAGCCCCGTACCCTTTTCTGTTTCCCCCGGTGGCCAAACTGTATTTATGCTGCTAGATGAATGGAAAAAAAAAGAGAGAGGGAACTTTTACTTGCTGTGACGTTTTAGTCCCAGGCAAAATTCCAAATTGAACTTTGTATGTTTGGACTTAAGAAACAAAAGATGACAAAAGATAACATCCAACATTTTTGTTTTTATTTTGTTTGTTTTTTTGCCACTGAAACTTGAGCCAAACGTGCCTCTACGAGGCTGAGAGGAGGGAGCATCCAACAGGTTCTGATGGGATTGCCTGCATAGAGGAAACAAGGGGATGTACACTGTTGGTGTGCGTGTGTGTGCGTGCGTGAGTGTGTTAGCGTGTTAACTTGTAAACACATTCCTTGGGACAAAGCTCTCTCAGCTTGTCCTTTGGGTAAATGTACAAACGCTGTGTGGACTGGCAAAGAAAAAAAAAACTAGCAGATGTATCAGATTGGAATGACAGAACTGTCCGTATTCCTGTGTGATTGTTGTTACATTCAAAGATGTCTGAAGCAACAGAGGAGACCATCACAAGCATCACTTGACAGGCTGCAGGAGTCTTAGTGTTACATGTTGCAGATAAAAATCAGCGGCCTCGTGGATCGTCAGTGGGGGAAAATACACAAAAAGGCAACAAAACGTGAACAGAAACATTGTAGCCAAACGAAAAGTCGTCTCAATCTCCATGAGTCACAACTCAAGCTGAACTGTGAAAGTGGTATAACACTGTATATTAAAAAAGAAAAAAAAGAAAACAATCTCGCTCTATCTCCTCTCGTTGTTTTCTCCGTTTTAATTTATGATCTGGTTTGAGAAATCAGATTTGTTGCAGGTGTTTTATTTTTTCAGTTCATGTAAACTGCCTGGCAAAAAAGAAAACAGACAGAAAAAACCTTAAAGGGATTGTGTATTTGTTTGATTCACTTAGAATTTTATTTTCTTATAACTTAAGTGCAATAAAATGTGGGTTTTTTCTTTTTTGATTTCAAGCATATCAGTTGTCTGTTTTTGTTACCTGTGTGAAGGCATCTTATATGTTCAATAAAGCAAATTATTTGGTTAATAAGAACCATGAGGGAACACTCTCGACAGTTATCTCTCTACAGGCCGGATTTATCACTGCACACCTGATAGAGTAAAGACCTCAGATTCAGTAAAAACAGATGAACAGGTTGAATCATTCGTCACATTGAACAGGTTCTCCCTTTCGGGGGAGATATACTTGTCCAAGGTGTATGTACCTCATGCAGGGCACAATGTCATAATCATTTTTGAAAAAAAGCACAATTTTAAACTGACTTTGTGTTCCTAAGTTTAGGTTTATGATTATAAATGAATTTACGTTGTGAAAAAGGATCTATTCAACATAATCTGGGGCTCAAATTTGAAAATTACCAAATCTTTAAGCAAAACTCTCTGAAATGCATCTGCTCCAAGAACGTGTGGGTGTCCTATGCCCTTTAAATATAAGGCGCCCATAGCCATTGAACTTTGCAGGCTTACTACATGGAAATAGAGATGATCAGATCCTGAGAATCAGGGCAGATAACTGATGTTTCAAAAATCAACGTAGCTGATTGAGGATTCTGATACCGGTGTTTGTTTCATGACTTCCTTGGTGTATGACTCCCACAGTACTGAAATTTTCTCTGATGTTTAAAACTATAAACAGATCAGAGCTTTTCCAACAGGTGACATCTTCTGCCCAATTTTTAAAAAAAAAACCCTCTTGTCTGAATCAGTAGTTAGGTGTACTAGATGCCAGCCTTTAATTGATACAACCCAACATATACATATGGGCTGCTGCGATGGATCGTGCCACATTATATGCTGATGGGTGATGTTCGTCACCAGGACTAATATCGACCAATACCGATGTTGAACCTACTGTATGTATCCCTAGTTACATGTCTTGAAATCCCACCTATTCTAAGTAATGTTGCACCTGCTCATCAGCTACTAAAGACCATGTGGGTTTTGTTGTCAACAAAGCACCGTGCCAGATTGTTGTCTAAACGACTTCTGGCTTGCCAAGAAAGAATCCAGCCAGATAGTTATAAATGATCATTCATTTGCCCAGGAGTTCATATTTTTAGTCTTGTTTGTCATCACATTTATCAAAGTCGCCCGAAATGTAACATCACATCTCAACGTACTTTACAAGTCCCAACAAAGTGAGAACCTCTTCATTGGGAACCTCAATAAAGAGGTTTTCATTTCATTTGAACGTCTGACCAGGTCTGAAATGACTCATCACTACGGCGACTGAAGTCACTACAAGTGTGTGACTATTAATCAGAGGGATAGCAACATGAAGATACAGCTTGGATAATACTGTGAGGCATTTGTTAACATTTCATCAGCCTTTATAATAAGAATGGTTTGCTGTAGCTGCAGTAGTGATATGTATTTGGGACAAACAGGCTTATCTGGAACAAGTTGATATAGAAAGCTTCCAGTCTTTTACAGTTTCTTTTTTGAATAGAGTACCCTCAAGTGTTGGAAGAGTTGGCCGAACATCTGCTCTGGCTGTAGGAATGCATTGATTTACAGCCTTTGTAGAGGTATGCATTCTGTATTAAAATGGTGCTGCTTTTGTAGCTTTTCTTTGCTACTCTAGCACAACATGTTACAATTCACTTAGCAGACACTTTTATCCAAAGCAACATACATCAGAGAGTAAGTACAACACTAATCCATTCATACACTGCCACCAAAGCAGCAGGAGCAATGTTAAGTGTCTCCTACATGTGGCTCAGCTGGGAATCAACATACCATCGATCTTTTGGTTGAAAGGCAATGACTCTACCAACTGAGCCACAGCCGCCCGGTCAGAATAAGAGTTGTAAAGTAATCGTGAAACAAGGATCAACCCCTCGAAACGCGATAAGGGGATATTTTTTCTTAATTAAATTCTTGTTTCCTAACTGTTGCATTCATGCTGCTCTGAGTGCCTAAAGGACCATGAAGAGAAGAAATTTGAATATGACCCTCTGCGGTGTTTTTTAATGTCGATGTCAATTATATCTCGACTGTTATCTGTCATTGGTCCGTTCAGCTCACTGTAGCAGCAGTTAAAGAGTCTTTGCGGTGGATTCCCTTCTTCCTGTTGCCTGGTGATAGCTCGTCTCTGGCCGGGCCTCACAGCTCTGTAGTATAAACAGTATTGTGAGGAAGCAGCGAGGGCCGTACATCCTCACATGAATGGACGTGTGGGGGAGTTTCCACTTCGGTTGGCAAGGTTACTGTGTGTGCGCTCGTTTGTTCCCAGGATCCACTCGAATTGTGTGAGCTGCGGCTCCGCCTCACTAACCAGGCATGAAGGATAGTAATCGAGTTCTTGGAACGGACTGTTTGTTTATAAGGAATGCTTCTGGTTTCGTACTGATACACAACACAAAATACAACACATATGTCATCTAGTTTAAGAAGGAAAAACCATCGACAGAACATCAAATGTGAAGGAAAATAAACCCTTAATGTCATTACAAGCAAATATTCCATTCTTAATCTTCTCCAAAGTAAGAATTTCTTGCTTGTTACCCTCAACAAACGCTCTAATACAATTTAGGTTCTCCATTTAGAAATAGCTATATAAGTGGTCCACGAGTCAACAGAGGTTTAGGTATAAAACTCCAAGTAAAAAAAAAAAATCTAATGAAGTATAGAGTTTAAAAGAAGAGCTACTCTGCGCATCTACTTCAGGGTAATGGCTCCTGGCTACATTGTCTTGTCCTAGAATAACAAACACAAACCGCAATTTAGGTGTATATTAGTAATCTCAGCTCAAGGGTACGAAAAGAAAGAACAATCCGTGGAATAAAGGAAGATTTCTGGTCAAAAAACAATTAGCCTCGGTTGGACCTTGTATCGCTCATCAGATTTTCCGGTAAAGTGAGACGTTAAGACTCCAGACTGAGTCCTGAACGTCTTGTAGAATCCTTGGAGCTGCACAGGTGATATTAAACATATTAGATGTAGGCCTTAAAATAATTGCTTAGTGCTTTGACAGCCTGACCGCAAGAGCCAATGACGAAGACAGCTGCAAGGAGAGGGATCCATGTAAGGTGTAAACACTCCTCCTGCCTCTGTGAGACTAATATTAGCTGTTATCATATTAAAATTGACCGTTTCTAGCACCAACAAAATCCTATCCTGAAGTATGTGATTTATCATTAAGTTGGTGTTGTAAACACTTGATGCAACCCTGTTTTGGATTCAGAAGAATTTTTGAACTTATGTAGCCTAATCCCAGCAATAGGTGCCATGCCCCTCTTTAGACAGTCAGAAGATAAATCTGCGGATTAATGAGATGAATAATGGGAGGGGAAAGAGAAAAGACTATTTTGATACACATACTTGAAATCACTCTGTTTCACTTTTAAATTAAACCATCGGAGGGATCAAGAATACAACAAAAAGTTGGAAGATTCATAGCCATCTGAAAACTGACTTCCTCTTTAGTAAGGGGGGTCTCAATAAGAAAAAGTTTAGGAGCTACCGCTCAATACTTAAAAGTATTGTAAAAGTATTCACATCACTTCTCCTTTAGTCACAGAAGAAGAGTGTTTCCAATAGTGAGACGTGAAATGGAAAGCAGTGAATCTATTTGATCCATTTCTATAGTTGAAATCTGAAAATTCACTTCAGCTGTCAGATGAACTTAGAAAAATAAGAAATACATTTCCTCATCAAATGAAATGCAGTGTAAGTACAACACAGCATATAACTGAAACTTAAGAAAAGTACGACAAGCTTAAAATGTTACCTTCAATACTTTCATGCCACTGTAGGGGGAACATATCAAACAAATATAGCATAATCCTTTTTATCCATATGAGGGAACATCTTGGAGAAAACGCTTAAGTCCTCTGTAGCAAACACCTGAAGAAGGAGACACTGATGTATGTCCACAGCAATCCTTTAATGAACTTAATTTTAGGAAGTGATGAATCATCTCATTCCTGCAGGTTATTCGCCATTTATCTACCTTACACTTACTGTCTGGATTGCACTGCACGTCCTTTTGATGAATGAATGTCCCGCTCCCTCCTCTCACCACTGAAGCCAACCACTTCTGTTGTCCCCCCTCAGCACTAACTCATCCAGGGACAAACACCACGCTGGAAAATCTAGTGAGGGATGCTGCTCCAACAAGCAGAAATTGATGTCATGGGCAGCATTTAAGAGGTGTTGGATGTCAAGATAAAAGAGGCAGAGAGGGGCTCCCACACCTCATTCCATATCCCTCCATCTCTTTGTTGAGTAATCCTGCCCTGCAGCATCGCGGCTACTCTCACTGCCAGGAGATTCTCAAAGGGCCATAGCATTAGCACTGCTAGCGCTCCACATCTCTGCCTAATCCTGTTTTGGACCTTTGTTGTAGCCGGAGATCTGATAAAAGAGCTCTTAATCGCCATAACCTGCTGTCAATGACTGATGTCCAATAGAGTTACAGTTTGTAGCTCACCATTGAGCCATGCACACAAGTAGGTTGATCCAAAAGGCCTTTTTCGTTTTACGCAGGGAGTTCATGGCAATTGTTGGCCAATCACTGTATGCATATGGCGGCCATTTTCTTCTGACATCATGCTCTAAGTGAAAAGCTCAAATGCGACATTACATTGTACCTCTGTTTTCCATTTAATTTCATCCCTTCTCACATAAAGAGGCAATGAAAAGAAAGTATAAAGTAATAAACCAGCTCTATGGCAAGACAACACAACAAAGCCTATTTAATAGTTCATGAGCTCCACTCAAACAACAGCACTCAATGTTAACATTCAACCTCTTCCTACCTAACATTATATAATCTTGGAATTAATGCCGTTCCTACTGTATTTTTTAATACTACCTTATGTTATTATTAGCGTTCAGCTTCTCCTATAGCTAACAGTAGCATAAGCACAACGTGGCTGAATGCTATCGCTCACTGTTGTTTGAGCATAGGGAAAGGGCATTATGTTGTTTAACTTGAAATTTTAACAGGTTTCCCTCTGTATTTTCACCATTAATTGACTTTTCAGTTGCTGACTAATGGAGAAGCAGTGAAAGAATTTCTCAGTTATCCTACATGTAAACTTCTTGCAACCTGCAACACAACAGTGTGACAAGTTAGAAGCATTGGAGTTTCCCACCCTGAGCAATACGTCCGAGTAAAAAAAGACAACACTGTCAAAATGATGACTTAATCTCTGCAGGTTGACTCTCTGGAGAAGCTCATAATGTTAAGGCAGTGAGGTCAGCAGTGTTTATTCAGCTCCTCCCCTAAGGCTGGAAAAGTGCATTTGTATGAATTTGACAAGTCTGACCTTTTTCTCCTCTACACACTTGTTCTGTATTCAGACAGTTTCAGCTGATGGAAAACCATTGGTGCCACATTGGTCAAAAATTGCCAATTTGAATGGATTCCTGTTGATCACAGCTCGGCAACACTCCAAATCTCATCCTGTGATTCATGATAAGATGTGTTGGAGCCTTTCAATGGGTACAATCACCGTCTTAGGAAGGAGCTAGAAGCAGAAATATTCATTCTTTTCTCCCCCTCTCTATAAATCAGGCATGGTTAATCACAGCCAGTTGAATACAGATCAGATCAGCTCGATCTCCTTGATTGCCCTGATGGGATTCATGCCTGGCTGCATCTCTGAGGTATCAGGAAACCTGCAGCAGGAGGTGAACTGCAGGGGTCATTTATTCAAAGCTCTGACAATCTCATGGATTCCCAAATGTAGGACATTTAGTTTAAAATTATAGTCAGATGAAAGTGTCTCAATAAATTACTCATAATAAGGAGCTGAACTAAGAATTTCTGTTTGATGTGACGTCTCAGTAAAACAAATGTGTCACCTTGGGTTTCAAGGTTCTGTCCAAAATATTCTTCAGAGCTTAAATGGTGAGATGATGAAAGCAAATCCACTCGTTCATTATTAAAGATGTTTTGTGACTAATTGAAGAGGCTTTTCACTTGTCTTGCAGGTATTTTAAAGTGGAAAGAGACAACTTTTTCTCTGCTAGAACCCCAAAGAGGTATTATTGTTTGCACCACTCTCCCAACGACAGCTAGATAGCTTTGAGAAAAGGCAGAATAAAACACCCCGATAATTAGTAGTCAGGTTTTGTCACTCATAGATCCAGTTAAAAGGAATAACTGCACATTTTTTAACCCTGAAGTCTCAAGGTCTCCTCATGAGTGAACAAACATCAGAGGTTCACTCGTGTTCATCTTCTGCTTTTGTAACCAGACACCACATTTAATACCCCAAACCATTTTTGCAGCGTAATGAAAATTCCTGAGAGTAAACCGGAAGAACATAAGTACTGTCCTATTTCTGTTTTTGTAGCACAGTGGTTCACATACTTTGTGTTCAAATAGTGATGGGGAGATCGCACCTGGTGGCAGAAAGAGTTGAACATGAAATCAAGGATGAAGAGAATCAGTTTCAGCATTGTTGATGACATTATTCTAAAGCCATTTTATTATGCAGGGTACATTAACCTCATAATTATGGGTTGGTCTAAATGTTGTCTATTGCTATTCTTACACATTAATGTCATCTAAAGGTGCTCAAATATCGTTTGTCACCAGAGACATGCAAGAGTAATCAGCGCAGAACAGCTTTAGAAGAGGGGATGTCAGGATGACAGCATGTGTAGGTAAGAACGCAAAGGATCACTATCCTGTGTCCTTGTGAAATCGTCAGACATCATTGCTGAATGATCATCCTTAAATGAGAGATTCTCTTTATCCCCAGATGTCTGAGTCAGAGCTGTAGCAATCAAGAACAGTCTAAAAGTGACTCTTGCATAAAACCTGTTTTATAAACATGAAAGGATCACATATTGTAAAGTCCATGATTCTAACCCAGGCATTTAGCATTCTGCACAATCTCACATTTATATGATACATTCAAGACAGCTTAAAAAACTGAATTACATCATCTTTGAGGACTGATATGACGATGTCTAACATGCAATCTAGCATAACCTTGATGATGCAGTAGGAAGACATAAATATAAATGTTCTTGTGCACATTGCTTGAAGGTACCCTGCACTCTTTCATATCCATACAGATAGTTTGGGGTCTTATTTGCCAGGTTGTGGTTCAAGTTAAACCAGCAGTGAGTGAACGAATGATTCTTTTAAATGATTCTTAGGATGGAGGACGTGATTGTTTCTCTAAATACATTTTTGATTTAGTGTAAGTCAAATCAAAACTTACCGAAAATTAGTCCACCACTGAAATACATTTCATCAAAAGGAATATAAATCAAATTTGAACTGCAACCACTTACCTGCTAAGTTAGGTTTAGTTAAAAAAATAAAAACACACAAACACCTCAAATTTTCCAAGCGTTTCAGTAGCTAGATCAAATTTTTGGGAGGAAAAATATTAAACGGCTTGTGAATGAATTTGAGCAGTTCCATTGACTAATTATTTCAGCAGTGGGACAAAGTGTGGTGGTATATACGAGTGACCTCTCTCAGTATTGTGACCTTGACTTTGCAAGATTTAAAAGTGAGAAAGTGAGTGTGATTTCAGACTTCACAGGACTGTAAAGGAACATTCAGCTTCATGCTACACCAAATCCCATCTGCAAACACTCGTGTGCGTGGGAGGCTCAAAGAAAGTCCACGGAGGCTGCCAGCACACACACACACACACACACACACACACACACACACATGCTGGCTCTCCAGCATCACCTGTCTCACATAGGTAAGTGATGAGCACAAGGTGTGTGATGGTGTGTGCTCCCATTTATCTGCAGATAAGTTGAGTAAGCAGATTCACCTGGAGTCGTCCTCAAGCGCCGATTATGTGCAGAATTTTCTGCTACAGAGCACTAAGTACCCTGCATGAGCAGATGTATCATGTTTGCCTGACTATGGAGAAGAACTCTCCAGAAAGAAACTGACTCCATGTCAGGAAATCCAGCTGTATTGTGGTGTGCTTAGGCAGTTGTGTTCCTTTGTTTGTGTGTGGAGGTGGTTGCTGGTGCTTTCCAGTGCCTGCTTCGCCCGCTGTGGTTTGGCAGGGAGACACTGACAGCTCCTGAGCAGGAGAGTGCCGCAGGCAGAGTTGGGCATGACAAACCCTTCTGCAGCACGGTTATGACTCAACAGTGCTGAAACACAAAAAATACTCATCGCTAATGTCCTGACCTGCTGCATGATTTTCAAACCATGTGTTCTGCTGAAGCCTCTTACCCTGCTTCTTTGTATACCAGACTTATTTATTTTTAAAGATTATGCTGTGGTTTCTCTAGATTATGACAACATTTTACATACTGAAGTGTTGCAAGATCCTTCTTATTCTAACTGAAGTAAACAAAGCTCCTCCTGAGGGCTGTATTTCTATTGTTCATCCTACAACCGTTGCATCAAATGCTTTCTGCTTTGATAAAATTCAGAGTTGGTATAAGCCCTGAAACAGATATGGTCTCATAAACAATTTAAGAGACCTTGATATGTTCACTCAAACTGGACTACCTTTATTGTATTTCATTGTCTTACCATAATGGTAACAACAAGGTCTCAGTCCAAACTAGAGCTGCCAGATGAACATATCGTTACTGTCATTACAAACTGTAGGTAAACTGCTAGTTAAACCACATAGTTCCCTACACAAATGACACACTTCAAGACCGGTATCCACTGTTTGATAGCATCCTGAGTTTATACAGTGCCATCACACCGAACTTTATTGTTAAAGCAAAACTCTAAAACCACATTTGACATGGATGCGACTGCTGGCATCTTTTTTATTCCACTCCAAGCATTAATCTAAGTGCTTTTGTTCATCGGCCACTCACAGACATAATCCCAGATCTCAGAAAGTAACTTGGCCAGTATCATGTTATTACTGACTGAAATGATGGCCCAAACTGTATAAATAAGACAAACGTTAAACCCGAGTTATTATTTTAATTAGCAGAAGCACATGGTAAGGTTCACAATTCCACCTTAGATGAAACAAAAAATGTGAGTGTGCAAGTAAAACAGGCGAGAGCACATCACATTATCTGGGTTGAATATTACTCAGAGACAAAAAGAGAGAGGAAGAATGCAATGAAGCAATACTGCCATTGCCTTTAATACCAGGACACTAATTATACCCACCATCTGCAAAATATTGCACAGCAGTGATTCCCAAGACTACCTTGTTGTAACGCTTTCATCATGATCCCAGTTTTCCCCAAGAGAGAACTCTCCCATCCAACCTGGGACCAATAAAAGTCTGCAAACGGCTCCTGTCAAGTGCTGCAGTGGAACAGTGTGATTATTATCCTGTTAGAGGTCACAGCAGCTCTGAATTACTTCTGTACACATGTTCGAGGTAATTTCAAGAGCTTAATTGCATACAAGAGCAATTCAGAGTGCTTTACCAGGTGATTACATCAACACAAAGTTCAGACAAAGACACAAGCAGACAACACACACAGGTAAATGAAGGTAGTATTTGTGCAAATCATCAATGAGCATGTTTACTTAAGCTGCATTTACAATACATATTCAACCTTTAAGATTGCAGACTTGCAGGAGACATCTGTCTGCAGACCTGATAAATCTGTGGAGGAAATGTTGGAGGACACATTGGAAGCATGTCACATTTATAATCTAGAGCCAGACCATATGACACTTAATAGACAGATCTTCAAGTCTATTCTGTTATTAACACAGGGTATCAGGTGAGTTTCCATAGTTGGGGTTTTACTGATTTTTTTGAGTGACTGCATTTTGAACAACTAACAGCCAGTGAATAGCCTCAACAGAGGGATATGGCATTGCTATAATCTAGCCAGTTGAAATCAAAGGTAACAAGAGGTGCTTTAATCACATTTTGAAACATGTTTTTCAACAAAACTAATGCAACTTATAACTAATGCAGTGATTTGTCAGTTCCACAACTCGTGACTCCTGTCATTCAGATTTTGTTTACTGGGGGGAACTTAACACAACAACAGTTTATCGCATGTGCTGTGCAGGCATTTACAAACAACAAAGATGGCTGCCACTGATTATAAAGGTTCAGAGCCTGCTATGTCAATGTGTGAGATGAACGGTAGTCAAAGTAACCAGCGGATTACATCAGTACAAAGTTAAGACAATGTACATCATGTCAATGTACGAGGCTGAGAACTTTTTTATTATGTTGTTTTCTTTCTAACGTAAGCCTCTGCGGATTGATTCACAAGCCTAAAGTGGCCTTTCAATGAACTGCAGTCTTTGATGCTTTGTTGGATTCATTGATAACCTCATATTTTGCTTCTCTACATCATGTGACCAAAATCTTGTAAAGCATGCAGGCACAAGATGGAAACAAGAAAACAGCTGTTTAAGATTGTGAGAATCATCTGTTAAGGCTAACATTGTTTTGTCAAGGTCTAAGATGAACCTTCATGCTCAGTTTAACAGCTCGCTCTGTCGACATTGCGAACTCTGAGCAGAGGTCAACTTAACCTGGGGACTAGAGATGATAGAAGAGCTTCAGAAGGACAATAAACTCTGTTGACCACCTGATGACCTCACTGTGACCTGAAATCATTTCATCCTGAGCTCTGCTACTTTATTCTGCTACCAAATGGCTTTCTGTCGGTCTGGAGGACGTGATGCATTTCTCTCACAGCATGATATAGTGATTTACCCCGAAACATTATGTAATAGTTAATGATTCTCATTGTTTTCTTTTTGTCTGATGACCTTAATTGCTAAAATACTATTTTAGAGAGCAGATAATCACAACCACAACTCCAGTGCTTCAGTTAATCCTGCGAAGCTCCTGAAGAAATGTTGCCTTTTCTTTTGCCCTTTTTTTTTTCTTTTGGAAATCTCAATTAATTAGTGTTACATCAAAGGAGCAGTCTCACTCTGTAAGCAGGAAATGTAATTAGGCGCTAATGAAGAAGAAAACTGTACTTCTTTCAATCCTCCACAGTGACACTAGAGGCTTGCGTCACATCAATAACTCACTTTATAACCCTCCCGGGGAGTAGATCACATGGGTACAGCTTTAAACCCCACGCTGGGTGAGACAAGGCATGGAGGGGTAGAGGGGGGAGGCTGCTACTAATGACAAGTGTAGAAGAGCTGACACTGTCGGGAAAACCCGACTTCAAAGGGGTGAATAAGAAGAAGAGAGACGGAAAACACAAGCACCCAGAGCATGTTAGAAGAGAGAGCAGAAAGAGGGCGTCTGAGGAAACAGAATATAAAGATTTGGAATTGGGATTTCACTTTCAATCAATCTATTAATCAATCTATTTTTACTTCTAAAGTGCCAAATCATAACAAAATTTATATCATAACACTTTATTTAAAGAACAGATCTTGACCTTGAACTTTGTTGTGTTATTAAATATTTACAGAGTCTAAATGTCACAAGTTTGCGGTTGACAGCAAGAACAAATTCCCTCTGAAAGGCAAAAATCTGAAGCATAACCAGACTCTTTAGTGGGCAGCCTCGACTGGATGGGCTGAGGGAGTGGTACAAAAAGAGAAGACAATGACAGACACACGCTGAGGTGTTAACCATTGACTGTCTAAAACATGGACATAGTCTCAGTGACATCACCCACTGAGGTGGCAAGTGAAGCCCAACAATGGAGGTCGTCATAACGGAAATGCTGAGTCCAAGTAACCTCTGAAGTTAAGGCGGGCTGAATGAGTATGTTCATTGCTGAAACATACCCATCACCTGATAATCACACCCTTCCAATTTGGCATCCTATTTTAGCTGTAAAATGTTCCTTTTCCCTTCCCTTCTGCTCTGTCATTGAAACTACTGCTTTGCAACAGTACTGCTCTTATTCTTTCAGCCCCATCACCACCCCAGCATGTGGATGCATCTCTCCTTGCTCCACAGGAACCCGTGAGACAATGGGGCCCAACAACTCTGTATAAGATATAAAGGTAGTGACATGCATTAATGGGAAAAGTATGCATACAGATGTCTAGGTTACCTGAGTGCTCAAGTCCACTTACAAAAACTGAATAGAGCACAGTCTGAACACAAGCTGCACCTTTTGAAGCCTGCAGGACCGTGTTTGTGATGTACAATTAAAAATAACTTTGGCTGCACACTGGCGTGTATGTTGATTGATAATAATGATGGTAGCCCCCGGGTGAGTGGATGACTCGCATGTTGATGAAAACTGATCAAAGCCCCAAAATATGAAACCTGATGATTTATGTTTGAAATGAGAGTGAAAGAGAGAGGGGGAGAGGTCTTTGAGGAAAAGAGGCTAGTTTCACCATTGAAACAGCAAACAAGCAAATTAATGAATATAAGACTTTTTTTTTTACAGAGATTGACTCTTTTCTCTCAGGAAGGACAACTCAAACCCCAGTGAAACAAAGCTTGCATAAGGATCTCCCTCAGCGTGCTGTGATGTATGTGATTGAAACATGCTGAAGACGCTCTCGGCCCAATCAGAGTGGATTCTGAATACATTTTCTGTGCAGCTGACGACTGGCAGAGCATTGCGATAATGAGGCCCGGTATAAGACGACTGAACAGAGGGATCGGAGGGAATCTTCTGCCGACTGTTGGCAGCCGTGTTTTCTGAGCCGGGCGATTGAAAGAAAAACACCCACGTGTAACGGTAAAACATTCGGCCGTAAAAAAAACTGCAGGATTTCCCCAAAGAAACAGGAAGCAGAAACTGACAGGTGTCAGTCAGTCAAACAGCAAGCAGGATGAGATGAGCTGACAACACCAAACAGATTCTACCATGTCAGTATCAGAGAAGAACAGTGTTCTGGTTTCTGCTGTTTTGCTATTTCTCAAATTACACACAAACATATCACAGCAAAGGTTTATTTAGAAACTTTTTCAGGGGTTAAGCATGGTGTGTAGATCTGAACAACAAAAAATAAATAAAATACTCATATTGAAAGCACTGGCTCTTGGAAATAATAAGCTTTACATTATTAAAGGCAACAACATTTATCCAGGTTTTAAATATTAATGTAAAATAAACAACTTTAAATATTCCCTGCACACAGCAAAGTAAAAGGCCTCCAGTCTCCCAGCAAAGACTGTTTTACTTCGTTGGGGTTTTGTGTTTCTGTGTTTTTCTTAATGTTTAGCCCATTTGGTGTTTAGTAATGTCTTTGCTTTTCTTTTCTCTCTCTGGTCATTTAAAAATGTTTTCTTCATCAGTGTTTTCTCCTCCTTAATTTTGTCAATAATTTAGTTTCATTGCTTTTGTCTCTTTATTGTTTTTTTTGTTTTTTTAAATGTAGTCTTTTTGTGTCTCTTTTTTATTTTGATTCTCTTCCTGCTCTTTGTGGAGCTTCTGAGTGTTTTTGTGGTTGTTTTGTATAATTTCATGGTTATGTTCTACATCTTTGTATATATTGTTTTTGCATCCGATTGTTGTCCTCTTCAATCTCTTTTTTGCCAGATCGTGTCCGTGGGGATTTTGACACTTTGTGTTCAGTTAGTATCTTTGTGTGAGTGTTTTTGTTGTTGTATTTCCTCTCTTTGTAAGGGTTTGATCTACAACAACTACAAATATTACAATATTAACATTTAATGTTGAGACAGGTATACTGATAGTCACAAATGACCCATTTGGTCCTACCTGTAAAACACAGTCTAACCATTATTATTCATTTTTTGAGGTTAGTAGATGGCTGTATGGTGATGCAGTGGTTTGGGGTTAGGGCTATTGCTTCATTGCGAGGAGTTTCCTGGTTCGAATTGTCAGACAGAAGCCTGTCTGTGTGGAGTTTGCATGTTCTCCCCGTACTGTATATGTGTGCGTTCAGCTTCCTCCCTCAGTCCAAAGAAATGCTCGTTAGGTTAAGTGGTGACTCTAAATTGCCCGTAGGTGTGAATGCGAGTGTGGCTGCTTATCTGTCTCTATATGTCTGCGCTGTGATTGACTGATGAACAGTCCAAGGTGTACGCCGCTTCTCACCCAATGACAGCTGGGATCAGCACCAGCCCCCCGACGGCCCCGAACGGGAAAAGCGGTAAACATAATGGATGGATGGAAGAAGGCTCGTAGAGGGCAGATCCCAAATTAAGAAAAGCAGGATGTTTTATTACAATATAAATATTTACTGGGAGAGTGATTTTTTTTACGCTGCTTTAAATGACATGTGTTAAATCTTTTATTGTTTTCTAATCAGAAAACCTTTTATTTATGATAAATATTAACTAACACTGTTTTCACTTAGTGCTGCAGTTCACCAGGGCCATTCATTACCCTCTGCCATTCATAGTTTCTCCTTGGACCAAAGAGAATGATTAAAAAGGCCCTGATTGGTTGGAGAGTTTTCTGATTCTTCAGTCGTTGCAGACTTCATTCAGCCTCTAATTGAAAAGTTATAATGAGGTTCAGCCCAGCTCAGCAGAAGCACTCCAGCTTGACTTAGATTCAGCATCGGCATCAGAACAAAGCAGCCGTTTGAATTTTCACACAAACAACTCCCGCGGAAACAGATTTTTACAAGAGGCTTTTATTCAGATTTTTGTATCAAGCTCAAAATTAAGAGAACATTAAAGGCTGATTGGATTCAAAAGCATTTTGTATTTTTCATTTTGCTGTGTTTGTAATTAGTCACAGTCCATTCAGAGTGAATGAGGAAACGGAAGAAAAACAACGCATACATATTGCATTAGGGAGCAGACGGCTGGGGAGGAGCAGCATTAATCAAAGATCCATAAACACAGCTCATAATGTTAATCCAGTGCTTTTTTTCAAAGATTCCCACACTTGTAATGAGCAATGAATTACTACAAAGTATGTCTACAAAGTGGCGAAAGATGAAAAGCCAGAATATGTGTTAAATTATCCATCAGTAAAGCGCCAACCTTTTCTATCTATACTGAGGTATACTGATA
Organism: Labrus bergylta; assembly: GCF_963930695.1. Lineage (NCBI taxonomy): Eukaryota > Metazoa > Chordata > Actinopteri > Labriformes > Labridae > Labrus > Labrus bergylta. The sequence continues at coordinate 22,504,076 of NC_089195.1, forward strand.
GTCACAAGCGACCCATTTGGTCCTACCTATAAAACACAGTCCAACCATTATTATTCATTTTTTGAGGTCTGTAGATGGCTGTATGGTGTTGCAGTGGTTTGGGGTTAGGGCTATTGCTTCACTGCGAGGAGGTTCCTGGTTGGAATCCCTGTAAAGTAAAGCTCCAACCTTTTCTATCTGATTGTATTTTTCCATCCAGAAACATGAAACATGAGAGCTACAGTCCCTGATGTGATGAGAGTATGTCAGCTTGTATGTTTTTATTCTCCCCTCAAGCCCTATAGTCAGGCCCTCTTAGTATTCCTCATACATCTCATCTCTCTGCTGTAGCTTTGAGGTATATATATATGTGCATGTGGATGTATGTCTTATTGTAGAGGTGCTTCAGATGAAGACCAGCTCCCTTCCTGTGGGCATCACAGCCACACAGGAGGCAGACAATCAATCGCCACTCGCCCGTATCGCCTGAAATTAATTTCCCAATGATTACCTGCGGGTATCTGCCGCTGCTGTTTTTCCCTCTGCAGATCTATAATGCAAACACTCTGCAGGGGCTGCCTGTGTGTGTGTGTATGTGTGGCTTTCTTTGTGTGTGATGCACAAGCTGGCCACACCAAACTATAGCTTGTTGAAAAAAATGATCACCCCTGGGCGCTGAGGGAGGGAAAGCAAGAGGCAATGGGGAAGAAACAGGAAGAGAGAGGAGGAGATGAAGAGTGTCTTTGTCTGTGTGTGCAGAAAAAAGATTATATCTAGAACAAAAACGCTGTAGTCTTTATATGAGAAGTAAAAAAAAACCTGAAGAGTCAATCTGGAGGAAAGCTGGTGTGTGTCAGTCCTTCTGATCAATACTCACAGGATCCTCTTCTCTGTGTGTGTGATCCTTAAATACACTCAGTGGCAAAGCCTATTACCATGCACTCAACTTCAATATATAGTTAAAATATTATTTCATGCATCAGTGCCTGTTAGCTCACTAGCCTTTTTATTTTTTGTCTTTTACAAAAACAAAGAGAGAGAGAACCAGAATGCAGGCAAAAATGTTTTTTTTTTTTTTCGTTTTTTTTTGCATCTTCTAAATCACAGTGAGTCATTGCTTGTCTGATTTCCAGAAACACATCTCCAATATCCTGTTGGCACGCTGCCCAAGAGGATGGAAAACTAGCACACAGCAGCAGCAAATTCAAACTATCATAAGTCCAAATGAATCTATTACCATAATTCTCATAGCTTCTCTCTCTCTCTTTTTTTTTTTTTCATATCTCTGTGCTTCCGGGCCGACGCTCATAGCCTTTTCCAACCCATCTCTATTATGCTCAACTTGTCAGCCTGCAAGCCAAGCAGAACAAGGAGGGACGAACAGTGGTCGTAATGAGGGAGACGATAACAGAGCAGAGGATGGAGAGATGGCAGTGACGGAGCAGAGATGGTGCTACAATCTAAACAGGCTGAATGGCCCAAAAAAGAGGCACCATCTTTTCTTGCAGGCGTCACAGAGGAATGATGAACTTTAAACAAAGGAAATGACAATTAATGGGTTTTTCATCAAGTCCAGTAGCTGGAGAAATATCAAGCACATGCAGCCCCCTACATCATGTAGAGAAAACTATGAATTAAACATGGCCACTTACTACACTGGTGGTAAAATGTGATGAAGCTCAAAAGCACAACTGACACTTGTTTTTCACGTGTTATTAAAATAGCAGCAGAAAGCATGTTGGATTTTTGAAGTGATTTGTGATTAACTGTGAGGTGAAATGAACCTCACTGTTTATAATTTGTTATTGCCTTTGGCTATTGTAACACGGCTATGAAATTACTCCTTTGTAGCTTTGAAATAAAATTCATAAATTCTTCTTGCAGATCCCCGTTCCATTCGCTCCTTTTGCTCTCATTTCAGGGCAGCTCTTAAGCCTCTCAGACTGTTTTGCCTTAAGCTAAAGCAGGTGTATCCACAGTCCGTCACAGGTCGTTGATCCTCAGTCGGTCCACCTGCTCCCTGTCTGAATGCCTGCAAAACTGCAAACAAGAAGCTGCTCTTTCCACCAAAATAAGAAGTGAGAGGGCATACAGCTGCTCACTTTCCTAACAATGATTGTGGCCCACTTCCAGTTACCACACTGACGTGTAAACACTGAGCCCTTATAGACTGAAATCACATGCAGGATCAGACTAAGTGAATGTTTATGGGGGCTCACTGTACTCTGCTAAATCAAACAAAGCATTCCTGTTGCCATGTAATCATGCTGTTATATAACAAAAGGGAAGACACAGCGTCTTCATGTAACCATACTCATTCTTACTTTCCCATCCTTTTCAGCTTTGTTTTCATACTCTGAAGCTGAACCTCCATTGCCATCACCTTTCTTTTCATGATAGGACTTTTAATTGAATGCTTTGAATAACAGGAAGTGCTGTTGGGGCTCAAAATTTGGCCAGAAAGCCCTCAAGCACTTTTGATTTCATCATGACACAGCCCATAGCCATTGTAGACTGCATGAAAAAAAACAACCCTACACAATTATTTCTAGAACACCATTGCTTTGGCATTGCTGTGGTGCATGACTCAGAGGATTGTCCGGCAAAGTTGGTGAACTAAAGGAAAACCGCTTGTAACCCTAACCCTAACCCTTTTATGTTGAATGAGTCATGTGGCTCCACCCGTTTCGAATAGTGCATCCCCAAACATACAATCAATATTCAGGCAAGAAAGCTCTGTTTGAGTTTCCTCATTTTGCTAAAGTTTACATATTTGTGTATTAGACAAAACATTGACATTGACAGTGATCACATGCAGTTGGAAAACCTTGGCACCTTGGAAAAGTTTGAGAGAGCATTTCCCACACAAGCCAACACAAACTTTGCGACGGTGCCTGGAAGTCAAAGTTGAAGTGCATTTGGGTTTCAACACTCCAGGAACTACACATGACACAATACAGATGATCTGGCATTAACAATGAATCCAACAGAAGAAGAGAATGTGTTGCTGCTTCACATCAACAAGCTGTCGAAGAAGAGAAACTGTCTATTCAGAAATGTCTCTAAAAAAGAAAATGAAATCAATTAACCATCAACAACCGTTCATTAAACCCTCTCATATTCCCAAAATAATCTTTATCTGATGGCAAAGCTGTCTGAAGATGCAGCCCAGATTTCAGTCCTTGTTTTTGTATTCCCTTTATCCTTTCTAATGAAATGATCGACGGTAGCAAGCACGGCTGTATCCGTTCGTCTTGTACAATAGCAGACGTACAGTATCAGAAGCCTAAAATGGAGCACAATGGTGTCCCCAGATGAAAGCCCAAAAATTGGCAACCACATAAGAGGGACGAGGGTGTGTGTGTTTCTCAGTCTCCCTCTGCTGCTCTGACAGCTGTGTCTCTTTCACAGGCCTCATTATGAGCCTCCCTGTCTCTGCTCTTTCCCGAACCTCAACCTCGATCTCTTCCTCATATTTCATCTTCTCCCTCTCTATGTCTTTCTGTGTGACTGGGCCTGATCTTTGACTGCCACCCACATCTTCTACACAGGTCCATCTTTTGTCCTGATTGGCAGGTAATTACCGGCCAGGTGACAGCAGCCTGTTCCAAGAGTTGAAAGGTCATCAAGGTGAGATTTTTTTCTTTCTTTTCGGTCCACAGACTTTTCTAAGAACTCCTCTAATTCTCAGGTCTAAATTATCCTTGTGTGACAGCAACATGCATTGACAGAAGATAGCTTTAACTTCAGTCTGTATGTTTGTCTAAATATCAGCACTGTTCCCATCACTATCCTCTCGAGTCGTCTTTGATCCTGTGACTGAAAGGCGAGAAGTGTATTCTCTGTCAAAGATTCTGCTGTTACTACAGCAAAATAGGAAAGTTATGTGCAGATTTAAGCGTGTTTAGGGTTATGAAGTACAAAAACTGTAAATTAAGAAAAAGCGAAAATATGGATGGCATTGTGAGAGGGGCAAATAAAACAAGGCATGGGGACAAAACGTGTCAACAATGAAATAGCGGATCACAGTGAATGTTTAAACTCACAGTGATGGTATTTTAAAGGCGTTTTCTTTTCCATTAAAATGAGGGACAGCTCTAAAATGAGCGTGTTAGGGAGCGCTGGATAGCCTAGCGGTTATATCGCGCACCCCATGTACAGAGTATATATATAGTTATAGGCTATAGTCTTTCTCCTAGCAGATGTGGGTTAAAGTAAGTCCTCTGCACTTTGCTGCATGTCGCCCCCCACTCTTCTCCCACCATTTCCTGTCTCTCTTTAGCTGCCCTACCAAATAAAGGCAAATAGGGTCAAAATATGACTGATAAGACAAATAAAGAAGAAATAAGCAGACTGTGAAAGAAGCGCCTGTAAGTTTTCTTTTTGTTGTAGTAGACTTTTGTTCCCTCCAGCAATTCTGACTGGAGAAGATGATACAGAAAATGTCACTTTTAAATGGATGAATAGGTTTTATACAAGGCAGAAAACAAGGGAAGTCTGAAGAGACCACTGGTGATTTTGTCTGGAAGTTTCAATGCAAGCCTTTAAAGTTTCATTAATCAACTGTTTCCCTATTTGCAGTCAGACAAACAAATACAATTTAGCATATATTATTAAAATTTGAACAATGACATATAAAAGACATTAAAAACAAAGATAGCATTCATTTGATTTCTTGTGTCTGGCCATCGACACATGTGAAAGCAATTTTCGATTTTTCGGTGTAATGCTACTTGAAGAAACAAGATTGAGAGTTATTAGACTGAATCCAAATAGTAAAGACCCAAAAACATCCTGGAAAAGCTGAAGGAAACTGTAAAGTTGAGTGATAACATTCTGTCCTTTGATATAGTGTATACTACTTTTGATCTTTAATGTAACACGGAACAAGGAACAAGTGAATAATAATAAAATCAAAATATGCCTAGAGACGAAAATAAAAGGTAGTTTTACACCAAAATTTGATGGGAAACATGTTTCAAACCAGCTGACACATTTTCATTCTCTTTCAATTTAACACCTGCCATTTGTCTCACACCATCCTTCAAAACAAATCTTTAATAACTTTTCTGTACTGGGGCCTAATGCCTCCATGTGCCCTCACATCCAAAATGTCATGTACATCCTATAAGAGGGCGCCTGCATCTCTTCTGCTCTTGCTCTTGCTAAGTGGTGTAATTGTTGTGATGTGGTCAGGTTTCTGCTTGCTGATATCCCTCATTTATCTCATTCACTCAATTAACGCATTAAAATAGCAACCTGCGGCTAAATTTGTCGTTTAATGGCCCATTAGGTGATCACGTAGCATTAGCTTCTCAGCACTGTGACACAAATGCTATATAACAAAGAGAACAAGGTAAAGTAGCATTTAGCCTTATGATGTGCTCTGTTGGTAATGATGAGTCAAGCTGGTCAGGATTTGTGCCATGAAATCAAAATAGTTTATTTCTTCTGTGTTGTTTTTTTGTTAGCATTAACCTGTATCTGACTCAGCAAAATAAGTAATTCTGAAAGTATTCATAATAGTGTTTGAGTTTTTCATTTGCATGGGGAACATGTTTATTGACTCAAGTTCTACTTGAGCTTTTGTTCAGTTTGTTTGTTCAGCTACTGGACCTTAACTTCATCCATTTTGACCAAAAACTTTGGCCGTGAAGAACTAACAAGCTAGCTAGCAGGTTAGCATCCAATACTTGCTAACCCATTTGACTTTTTGGTCAGTCCTCTTGCTATTTTACTGGAGATCTTACCCCAACATGGACAAAGATTACAATCTGCCTTAGGCATTGTTTTAACCTGTTAATGATGGCGACTTTATTTACACCATGTACTTCTTCCACATATTCAACAGTCTTGTCTAAAAAGAGAGGCACTGTAACAAACACCAGCACAAGAAAAATAATGTATATTTGTGAAATCAAATCCCACTCTGTTAGCCAGTCAATGGGAACTTTCAGAAACAGTTGTTAGCTATTCATGTATTTGTTACCTTTTGAACCCTATTTCTATTTTTGGTTTGGATGTACAAGCAGAAAAAGACTTAACTGTTCTGTTCCTATGAAGTTGCAGAGATACATTTAAATCAAATCCAGTCTAAGTGAAGTCATCGCTCCTGTCCGAGTGTGCGCTGCTGTGATATATTCAGAACACTATGAACAAGTTGTGTTTCTTCTTTCTACACAGCATACTGTTAATGCACACATGGACCTTGGTTGCATAAGACTCGATAGCCTTTATTTAGCCAGAGAGGGCTTTCATTTGAGGTGCAGCATAAATGATGCAGGGCTCTCAATGACGCATGTAGACACAAAAGCGACGGAGAGGTTTCCCACTGCAGCCACCATTCTGGGCATATACAGTCACCACCGCCGTACTGGCAACAAGGCTGAGTCACAGACAGGACAGTGTGTATGACGTCTGCACCTCTACTTGAGGTCTGTGGCCGGAGGCTCTTCCCCGAGAGTACATGGTACATGGAAGTAAACTGTCTTTTTCGGATAATCTAGTGTAATTCAAGGATCAGTGATTGATGCATTCAAGGGAAGCGTGGGGAAATGCACTTCCACTTGGTTGAAAAAACACCCCCCTGTTTTTAGTTAAACTTTTATGATTGTGAAATTCTAAAAAGATCAGACATGAGGGTGTGGATGGAGTCGAGGCATACACTTCCTCAGACAAACACCACAGAACATCCTGGAAACTGCTGACTGACTGTTCCTACCCGCAACCACGCCTCCATGCACAACCATCATTTACCATCAAGACGGTGCCTTTCTGCACCATAGTAAGCCTAATACTTACTCCTCCACATATGCTGACAGCACTATTATTCCCTTAAAATTACAGCTGTCCTGCTTATTTTACACTTGATTTGTAAAAGCAACTTGCAACACAGGCCTCCAAAGTCTCTGTCATTGTTGTATCTGCATGCAACAGGCGACAGAGAGATGCAAGGACGTGGCCATCATCAGAGTGCACCCCGAGTACTGATTGATATGCAACAACTGTTCTTGTATAGGCAGCCTGATAGTACTGCTAGTGCACTGAAAGAGAAAAAAAGGCAGCTAGGAAAAGATCAGAGATTTTACAGATGGAAAGCCCACAGCTTACTCTATGATCCAGCAGCTCTGTTGAGTCCTGAGAAAAACAGGACAGTGCCGACAGTCAAACAAACCTGTGGAGGAAAAGTCATTAATTTTTCTAGACTAATTGATACTTCACTGCAGCTCAGAGTGAATGTCTTTTCTCCTTGTGCAAACAAGAGGTTAAAAGGGTTGGCTCTTTGTGTGATTGTATTTGACAGGGGTCTTTGATCTGAGGCATAAAGCTGAGAATTCATCCCTGTCAATGCAAGGAACAGAAAAATAAAGTCATCATTGTGTTTGTGTGAAGGGTTTTATGTTGTTGTCCTGTGCTAAAGGTCAGTGCTTTTCTGCTGAGCAAGGCAAAAGAAATCAGGACATATGCCCCAGTGAGTAGGCTTCACAAGGCTTGTCAAATGTTTTTATGGTTACACAAACATAAAAAGTTTCTGCCTGATTTAACCAGTCCTCGTGCTGCATTACCGAAAGTATACAGGCAGTCTGAGCCATGACTTAGCTCGTTAGACAGAGACAAAAGAGTTCCTGACAGTTTACATAAACCACAGCAGATATGTGCCCTGTAGGCATAATCAACAACAGCAAAACATCTCCTTAATTAAAAATCATTAACTTGATGCATTCGCTATTAACACCACTAATTAATTACACGCAGAGCTAATGTCTCATAAATAATGGAAAGCATGGTAGAGGGATGAAAGGATGGATGGATCTGTTCACCGTAGCGCAAAAGGGAAAGAACAGATGGATGATCCTTTTGCTCGTTTTGCTGCATCGCTTCACGTTCAGTCTCCCGCCCAGACCACTAAACTGCACTAATGGCTTCCTAGTGTCAGCGGTCTGGCATTAATGGCGACACTTTTGTTTAGGAGGACAAATGAATGTGTCTGAACTGCTCCTGGAGCCATCTGTTGACAGGAGTCCACAACCACTGCAGCGGCGACAGCTGCAGCAAAGATATGAGGCCCTCATGTCCAGCATCGCTAATTTCATCAAGTGTGTAAAGGGCCTCAAGTGTCTGCATACAAACTCCACATCTGCATATTTGTTTGTTTGCAGATGGTCAAAGTTCTGCCCTAGTTTTGGCCTTTCATGTCCTGTCATCACATTCAAGTTCAAATTCAATCTTTTGATACTCCGAATTGCAACTTAATTGTATTGGAATAGATTGGAGCCAAAAACTTGAGCTTATCATCAGAATGAGAAAGAGAGAGTAACAGCAACAGAAAAATCTGTCCCTCAAATCCTAGAGGACTGTAATGTCTAATGCAGACTAATATTTCTTAAGTGGTTTTAATAAGTAAAGAACCTCCTCCATATCTTTTTCTCATACACAGTAGATAGATTTTATTCTCAATGTCCCTGATTCCCTTATTTGCCTCCTTGCTTGTCCCCCCCCACCCCCCGCCCCCCCTTCCTGACTGTAGAAGCCTCACAAAAAATAGCACTACTTCATATCTTGGAGTAAATCTCCTGAGGCACCCGTCCAAGCTGGAAGCGATTATTTTGATATACTGCAGAACAATTTCATGCCCAATTCATTTATTCCCTGGGTACTTTAATTGTGAACTATTTCCATCTAATATCTTTAGAGTGGTTCTTCCAACTCTTTTCAAAGTGTAGCGTTTGCAGTTAGATAAACTATGCTCTGTATACTTTAGAACACAGTCTTAATCAACTTAATCATCAACTTACACTTTTTCTTACTGTGCTAAAAATATAAAAGATTCATGGATTTGGAAAACATTGGTACCCCATATACTCATGAGCAAAGCTACACTTAAAATATTGCTACCATGCCATTTTTTAAAATGCAGAGCTGATAAAGAGGAAAAGTCCTCAGTTCTTAAAAATTCTGAAGAGAAGGTTGAGTATGATATAATTGCCTGTGTGATGTATCCTGACGGGAAATTAATGAGCATATGTCATTTCATGAAAACCCATCCAATATTTATCAATATTTGGGATGACAATTCACTCATAAAACAGATGTGAACCTCCAATCTTTATCAATCTAACAGTTGTTGAGATATTTCAGTCTGGACCAAAGTGTTGGACCAACACAAAGACAGATAGAGACTGTTCTGTTAACAAAAAAAAACAAAAAAAGCAGTAAAACAGTTATAGCCTCCATCGTCTGTCATCCTCAAACTATTTATGGGTTGCAAGGAGCCTGAACTGTACTTGACCGAGTACAGAACCACGCATGACTGCACATTTCTGCAGCATCATCTTCAATTTGGTTAAGAAATTACAAATACTTGCAGAGGCAGAGCAGCACTTTCTTTGTTTTATGTCCCTACATGTTGACTTTGTGATGCTCAAACTGTTTGTATACGCTTCAGATTTATTGTTGGATGTCTTAAAGAACAGTCCCTCACACCGCACCTTTCCAATGTCAGAGTAGAGGGGGGCTAACAAATTCTGTAACTAAAACCCACTACCCCGCATTCACAACTACTTTAGTGCAGTGATAAGGCAGATGTGCAAGGGTGAGAATGAGGTCAGGGTTTTGACACTTCCCTTAGGCTTTCTTTTATGCAATTTGTTAGACAACCTTTCTGTCACTTTTCATGTGAACAACCAAGTGTAAAACCAGGAATGTCTTCCAGCAGAAACCGTTTCCTGAAAATGTGTGCTGTCATCCCCATATTTACTCGATATCATGAATCTACCCGCTCTATGACAGCTTTCTCTTCACTCAGTCTTCGAGTGTGGTGGTCTGGAACTATAAATTGTACATATTTCACTTGTCATACAAAATAGTTCCGTTCAGGCATAACTGTCTATCCTTTACTCCATCCCGACTTAAGGTTTAACTCCAAACACTTGTGATGCCTAAACATCACCTTACATGAGCCTATGAAGACCCAACTCCAACTATAGAAGGCAGAACGACACATAAAGATAGTCACATTCAAAAGAAGCCACTCTGACATGCATGGAATAAAACAACATGTTTGGCCTATAATTTGGTTCGTGAAGGAAAGGAATGAGGTTCATTTCATACAGCACAGGATATAACGCCCCCTTGGAACTCAGTTTTCCATTTGATTTATGTATACATGTTAATATAGAAACAGATAACATCAAACTCTTGTGTATTTTTAAAACTTATATGAATTGATGAAGATTTAGACTATTTTGTATGAAGATATAAATAGATGAGCTTTGTAATTGTTTTAAGTTGACCATTCACACAGAGGTAGTTCTCCCTGTAATATTTATAGTGTTACGGCAACACTGTCCCTGATAGGTTGTATTGCATGGCTGTCAAGCTAGTAAGGGGGCGGGCCTTCCTGCCTGGTCGTATGGCCAATGACTGGTGAGCCACCACCGTGATTAGCTGAGCCGGGCAGGTGTGCAAGGAAGGCAAAATGTTTGGGATTGTGAGATGCTTTGAGAGTTTTTGGACGAGTTATAATATTAAACTTTAATCCGACACAGAGAAGAATGCGTTGGGACCGAGCAGAGTGAGCTGGTCTAGAGAATGATGCATCGCCGTGCCGAAGACTGCAACAGGTATGGGCTGTCCCCCCAACGTAGTTAGCAGCTGCAAACAATTATGCCACGGGCAGCAGACGCCTGGAAGCCCCTAGACGAGGTTAAAATCCCAGGGTTGTGTTTGCTGTCACAATAGCATGACAGGAGATACTCTCAATGTAACCAATGAACAGGGAGGATTGCTTAAACTTAAAGGCTGTGTCAAAAATCACCCACAACTCACTTTTAAGTACTCTTTAATAGTAGAATCATTATATCCCACAATGCATTATGAAAAGTAGTGTACAACTGATGGCAAACAAACCAATATCATCCATTGCAATGCAAAGGAAAACTGCTGGTGGACGAGAGGAGTGCAACCAGTTTGTGACATCATAATTAGCATTTGGTGAAACAGCATGGAGTGTCCAAAAATGTTTTTTTTTAGTGCTGATGAGCTCACTCATCTTCTACAAAGAGTGAGTAGGTGTTTTTTTTTAATTGCTATGTTTGGCATTATTTGTAGAGGATAGGGTAGTAGACAAAGCAGGACACTGGAAAGAAAGAATGGTGAACAACATGTGACAAACAAGGCATTGTTAGTCAAGTATGTTATGTTAGCATTACATGACTAATCAGGAAACATGCTTTCTTTTTGCATCTGTTTCATTTCGCAGACCTTTTCAAAGAGAAGCCTGCTGAGGCAGTATCGCAGGTAAATTAAAATGCTACGATCGCATTTATTTGCATCTTTATGCTGTTGACTGAATATCCAGTGATGCCAGATCTGGAATCTTTGTGAAAAATGAATCAGGTATTCTGAGGGGTTCATTACTAAACAACTGTATGCGGATGAATCATTTACAGCATCCATCATGGATCAAAGCTCAATGTTTCCTTTGGGAATCAAATTGAAGCTGCATACACTTCTATACCACTTGATGATTTGGTCTGCATGTCCCTTTATCCTCATTTTTCTCTAAAAAATTGACTAGCTTTATCACAATGTTATGCAATCTGGTATTGTATCATATAAGCCTTTTATATTTAGCAGAGTATGTGATTAGCTAATCAAAGGATGCAGCCATGTTTCCCATCTGCAGAGAAATACAGTATTGGCATCATTGTATGTGCAACACTGATGGACTTGTTTGCCAAAACGAGAGAAAGACATGGTCTTTGTCTGAACAGTGAGCATGTGCAGACACATTCAGCGTCCATGCAGCCTCAGAGCCTGTCAAATCAGAAAGCCTGTTAAATCCAAGCTTTGCAGCTATTGTAGCATAATAAGACACCTCTTATTCCTGCTAAACAAGGACATGCAGGTTTGGTAATTAAAACACACATGTTCTGTATGTGTAATATATTAATGGAGAGAATATCTATCAGGATTGAATTAAAAGATAAATGCAGCAGGAGTTTAAAAAGAGGCTTCATTTCACTAACAGATGAATGCACACCTGCTCCTTGAGGATGTTTGAGGATGGAGGGATTAGCCCTTGATTAGATTATATAGCTGGTCGGGCAAAAAGAAGAGGGTCATTACAACAAGCTGCTTGAACTACAAACCCCATCATCTCCACAGGGGCTTCACATTGTACGTCTTAATAATCTGTGGTTGTTAAAATAACAGTTGCAGCTTTGATAAGCAATTGCAGAGCAGCTCATTCTGTTCAACAAGTGTTAGAAATACAGTCTGTTTTGATTAGTTGAAGGGCTTGTTATCGTGGGAGTTTATATTTCAGGTTATTATCAGTTATCAGTTGTATTACCATAATGATAGTTTTTATGGTAACCAAAGCAGTCTTCATCATAACCATGAGCCTGTAAGATCAGATTCTTTAGTTTTGTTTGTATGTTTTTTTTTATCTTCAGTTAGTAATCCTTTTATCAAGACTGATTCCTTTATTTTGTTTGCTAGTTTATCTATCAGTCTACTTGTTTATCAGTATCAATTTTAGATCTTGTTTCATCCATTGGCTCATCATAGACATATATTTGTTTTCTCTATGCCACTGTGATTTAAACTTGCAACCTGCTCCAAACCAAATGCCCCTAGAAGGATTTAAAAACAAGTTGTTTGATTGATTCTTCTCCATATGCAGCTCGGTTTGACCCAAGTGGTACCAAACAATTGAAGAAACATCCTTTTTTTGTCTCACAGTGAGAAGCTTATATCATTTTCCTCCTCACACTGATGCGTTATATAAAATCTCTTTCTCTGGGGAATTAAAGATATATAAGACAGCTGCACTCGCCATGCGTCTTGTGTTGTTGGAACAGAAGTCATTCTCTGTTGAAACAGCTTTCACTTGTTCCTGTCACTGAAGGGATGAGAGATGGATCTATAAAACTTGGGAGTGTAACTTTATTTTCTGGGTCTGTTGTCTTATGAAGGCATGAGTCCCATATATTCACATGAGAAACGGAGGCAGATGCTTCTTTGAATTCATCTTATTCAAAAAGTTTCAACAAAACTAGTGAAGACATTATTAAAAAGAATTTTTTTTTATTATTATTAGAATTTTGTTGTATTATAGTTAATCAGAAGTCAAAACTTTAACTGTGGTAATGATTGAGATGAAGCCTGTGGTTCTGTTGTTTATTTTGGGAGTTTTTAATCATTGGTAACTAGAAGGCTGAAGGCTTTATCTTAAAATGGTGATGATCTTTTACCACTATTTTATTTTTCTTCACAGTATGTTAATCTGATATCATGAAAACAGCTAATTTAACATTAATAATGTAATCATTAAGTTGAATCATTAAAGTGTAGTGTCACTGGATATGTCAGCCCTACAATGCAACACACAACAGCAAAAAACGATTTATGAAGTACTTAGTTTTATATGTCTGTAGTTGTGAAGATTGTTTATATAAGTCAGTTTTTAGACAGTGCACTGTTTACATTTTTCTAAATCACAAGACTTCTAAATTGCCAATCTATCCACTTCTACGATAAGCTATTACAGGTCCTTTTGTTAAAGTGTCTGGGTATTTAGCAAAGTGATTCTTTCAGAAATTTGTGGTTTCAACCTTTTGGCTGTCAAATGTCTGTGGAAATGAATAACCACTTTCTTTTTTGTGACACAAACCACAATCATTTCAGGTTTCACTAACAGCAGAATCTGTTTGAATTTGGAGTCATGTTTGTCGTACCTGCCAAAAAACAACAACCTTAAATTAAAAGCAGAGTTCTGTTAAAGATTGGCTTATTTTTTTTGTGTCCTGGAGTTAGATGAAAAGGTTCATTGCATCCTCATATTTGTGTACTCAGAAACTCAGTTGAGTTTATCTCTGCACAAAATCTGGATTTAGGAGAACAAATACACCTCCCGACACCTAAAAACCTCACTACTTAACATGACACATTACCGTTTAATCCCTACACCAACAGAAATGTTAAAACAACCCCTTTTTGTTTTCATGGGGATTTGCACAGTGATCAACAGCTCAAAAGATCAACAAAGCCTTCCCGTGACAGTGAGGTTGCCAGGTTTGGCTGCAATTTGCATACACCGAATCCTTCACCAAAACCTGTGCTCACAAACTATACACAGCATCACACAGTGTGTGGTTGCAACGAGTACTGGCTCCAGCAAGTAACTCTCATTAAAGCTACATGTTGTCTTTTTCACCCTTGTTTTTATGCAAAGTTTGACAAAGTCAGTCAACATCTCATAGGGTAGAATAAAAAACAGTAGCACAGGTTTATTTGTGCAGATACTTCCATAAACAGATGTTTTTCTTCCCTGCTGAATGTTTGACAGACAGTTTGTCAGTATTCCTTTTAAACTGCAAATAGACACATTACCACACTATGAGTTCTGAATTGTACTTTGTGATCCTTCTCTGCTGTTGGAGATACTTTCTACAGACTTTAAAACTTAAATATATTTGCAGTCAATGTTTTATGACAGCCAACCTTCCTTTACTAATGAAGAGGGGGATGGATTCCTTCCTCATATATGACACTAATGCCTTCCTGCCCTGACTCTGGATTTTCTGTATTACTTTGTGCATAATGTAACACGATCCTCACAGTAGCCAACCAGGCCTCTCTTGCATTTTAAATAACCGTGAAGCTCGGCTGTAGATTACTGTGGTAATGAGCTTGTACGACAACGCTGTGTTGTTTTCACTTCCCTCCTCATCAGGAGTCAACCCCTGCAAATGTTCGCCATCATCTCGGTGTTTACCGATTAATGATGATCATCCAATCACCGCTGCTGCTCTTGTCGCCGTCCCCCTCTTCCTGACTCCAGAGGTGGATGTGCCAGCAAAACAGTCCTGCACAAACAAGTCACAGCAATCAATAGGCAACACAAACATATACTGACTGTGTTCATTTGTAGCCTCTCTCTGTTTCTACTAAGCACCGGGCAGCTAGATAACCTTTTAGCAGGCCCAGGCAGGCGAGACAGATGACTTTCCTAAATGAAGCTTCTGCTGATGTTGGGCCTTAAATCAATGGCGGAGGCAGGTGTTGAAATGAAGCCCCTGCAGCATGTGCTCAGAGTTTCCTGTGAGAGGGTTGGACACTGCACCTCTCCACATATATTAATATTTTATTTCATTCATTCACTCATTCTTGTGAGAAAATACTGAGGCTAAGGGCTAAACTGTGATCAAATCCAGCACAGGTTCCTCATGATCAGTTCTGTTTGACTGATCTCCTGCACCTGGTTTGAGAGGCTGTGAATTACTTTTTTGTTGATTGGATCAAATGCAAACTTAATATTATGTTTGATGGCTTAAAAATAGCAATTTCATCTGTTTTTGATCCGAAACAGCTTGTTGAAAAGTCTTCACATGGGAAAAACCTTTAGATATAGACATTTAAAGTGACAAAAGGAATAAGATAAGATGTGAAATATTCATCATGGCAGCTTAGGAAAACATTTGTAAAAAGACTACATTTTATCTCCAGATTGACAGATGGCCTAAAAAGTTAATCACAATGTTACCAAGGACACTTAAGAGTAAATGTTTCCAAAAACAAATATCAATATATGTTTTGAAATGATCTTTTCTCTTACATCAGAGGCTGGACTTTTCTCATAATTAGGGGGGGGTTGTAGACAAGCTAGGGACACATATTAATGTTAGGAAACAATAGTAAAGTGCATTTTATATAATATGTTACCTTTAATCCTTTTTTCTCGTTTCTTATTTATCCAAATGTAAAAAGGCAAGTCGATCTTGTCCGTCCAAACTGAGGCTTCAGAAAACTCAGTAGGAAAGAAATACAAACTATAATGACATAAGCTACTTTTACAGGATTCTTATAATTATTCATGAGCATGCATTCATTTGTCTACAGTTTGTAGCCATTTGATGTTTTGCATGCTCAGATAGACAGAGGCCCTAACCTGCTGTGTAAGGGCTTTTATTGAGATGCAAAACTTGTCTCAGGGATTTTAGCTCACAGGCAATGGTTCATTGTGTATCCCTGACTTCCTGGTGCTCTGCAAATTTATGATGTTATTTGTGATTCAAATCGTTCCCCTGAGGCACTCATAAGCTTTCTGTACATATTTGATTTCAACATTGGGAGGAATCTCTTTCTGTCCCTGCAGTTTTCCTTACCTGACAAATTTCTTGGAAGCATCAGCTCTCCAAAGTATTACTCATTCACTTCAGTTAATGGCAAGTTATCAAATCTAATTCGGTATTAAGAAAATAATGAACTTTTTGAAAAATGAGCATTAATATGTTATGAAGATTTTTCCAAATAGAGAAAGTGATGGTGTTCTAATAATATGAAAGCAATTTCCTTTGACAGGTGGCAAATGACCTTGAGGTAATGATATCTCAGATGGGTAGAGATGTATTACTGCTTTGATCTATCTGTCTTTTCATCCATCTCTCTATCTGACCATCTTATGAGTATTAATGCCACATATACCGGAGATCTTCAGAGTAGGGCCTTTTTAAGTCCTTCTAAACCAAAATATACCAGAGCAAAATTGTAAGCAATGAATTAAAGAGCATGGTTTTCTGCTCTTACATAAGCTGTGTACATTAGCATTTTTTACCTTCAGATGTGACTTAAATGTAGAAAAGACTACTCGTGTGTGAGCAAACAGAAAGAATCAGCAATACATGCCTGAAAAGATTGAGATGGGTAATACAGCATTTCTTAAGTTAGCTTAAGGGCATTTGTCAATGTTGATTAGAAAAAGTAACATCAGTCAGACACACATATTTAGCTAATACTTACAATAGCTGTTTTAGCTAAGTATTAGGTTAACAGCCTACTTTATAAATGATAAATATTCAACCTTCTTGCTTAATACGGTTTCTAGCTAATGTGTGTCATGCTAACCTTTGAAAGATAACCAAGCAATTCCCTGTTATGTCTATAAATAAAGACTATCTACTCCTCTCCACAGCCAAACACTCAGAACATCAGATTGAGTTCACAAATACAACCTATTTCTGTCAGACATTAAACTCTTTCTATTTATAAATTACTATAAATCTATAACCTAACGCTTGACGAGCACTGGTGGCAACTGCAACTGTGGGCATGAGCCTGTGAATGGCCAATCATACCGAGAATTCATGCGTCTTGCTACTGGGCCATACTGGCTTAAGAAACCAGATCAAAGAAAAACATCAAAAATAAATAATCCAGAGGCTTTCTCTCTGAATTCAGGGAGCTGCAGTCTGACTTTGCTCAACAGGACAGGCGACAGTGTTGAAACAGAAACTTCTCTTTTCATCACCTAACCTGCAAGTCTCTCATCACTTTGAGGTGACCTGACACCGCCCGATAAGGGAATATAACATCTTCTCTCTGTCTCTTTGTTTGTTTTCTGCCTCAGCTCTCTGCTGTTGGGCACAGCAGCATCTAATGCAGTTTCACTTAAGGGGTCCAGTATTTAGTTGAACATTTTCCAAGTGGATGGAGACATAATGGTCTGCACCTAAGCCTCAGCAGGTAATAACATCGCACTCTTCATATAATGATGCACATTTAGCTCCATCTCTCTCTCTCCCCTCCCTCTCTCTCCCATCTCTGCCCTCCATCTCACAGACTCAAGCCTGTAATGACACGTCACTTCAGGATGAACACGCTGCCATTTTTCATAATTACATCTGGATGTGATTTTCATACTGCCTCCCGGTTGACATTTCCAAAAACACACACACGCAGGAGCTTGAAATCTTTTGGGGAGAGAGGATAAGAACATTAAAGGATGGATGGATTGATCAACAGCGTTCTTAAAGAAAAAAAATCATCCTCCAATGTCAGTTCCTGGTTTTTCCTACACTTTACGACAAGCTTCATTAGAAGCCTACCAAAGTAAAGTATACAAATTATTTTCTTAATAAAAAAATGCATGCAATGTTAAAAAAATATATATTTAAACATTTCTCAAATGGATTAATCCATTTCTATAATGTATTTAAAAGTTGACAATTGGGGTGCTGGTGGCGCAGTGGGTGCGCGCAGCCCATGTATGGAGGCTATAGTACTCCATCTTCCGTGTAGTTGCATTTTTACATCTGTTTGTCATGCAGAATTGTGTACAACTCTGCAGAGCGACCTCTAAGACATACTGACTAGTTTAGCAATAGTTGACAACAGTTGTGTGTGAACAGGAAGGACCAAATAGCCAACACTCTTGCAAAATTAGACAACATCTAATCATATAGAATAAAACTGGGGCAATAAACTTCGCCTTGTGAATCTGCAGAGCAGATTTTGAGCTGGGAGACATTTCTCTAGAATTATTTTTTTTTCCCTTGTAGGATGAAGGATGTGAGAATCGATGTTTCTGCATTTCAGATCCCACATAGTCAGTCTCTGTGGAGCTGTGTTAGTTTTTCTTTAAAAACTCTTACATTAAAGTTGAACTTCAAACCTCTTTTAGTGCTTTAAGGAACAATAATGTCCTTCGATAGTTGGATTTAGAGTAAGGATTAAGGTATCCTATTGTTTCAGTTATTTTGGCCCTCATTTTTTTCACTCCTTTGACATGAAAAGAGGCTGTTACTTTCCATTGATCCAATACAAGAACATCTTATAATTTGAGTATAGGTATTAATATTCAGGATTTCTTCGGGATCTATTGTGACATTGAAAAGCTCGGGAAAATATGTGTGGCCAAAGAAGGAAAAGCCTTCTATCTTTTTTCCCTGCCGTCAGCCCTCGTTACCATTTGTAGTCTCTAAATGCTCATGTCCTACATTTCAGCACCCAGGTTCTTTTCAGCCGCCCTGACAGGTTTCTCCTTCTTGTTTTGAGGCTTAAATGCAAAGTGATGGAGTGACAAAACACTGTCAATCAAAATGTGTTTCATGACCACTTGAGATTCTTGGCTGGTCTCGGAGTGTGAAAACATTCAAGGCTCTGAAGTCGAGGTCTGAACGGCAAAACCTGACCTGACTGTGAATGGGAGGCAAGATTCTTATTCTGAACTTCAGACTTCTTTCTCAAGAGCGGGCTCTATAAAACGCTGTTTTGAATTAAAGCTTCACTCCCATTCCTGTTCCATGTGAATCAAGGCTGAGCTTGTGAATGCCGACAGCCTATTTGTCAAGTCTTTCAGTCAGAGTGTATAACGCCACTGTGTTCCTAGGCAGGAATTTGTTTTTTTGAGAAGTATAAATACACGGTTAAACACTCTTATTTACCTCAGCGTTCTCAAACATAATCACCAGGCAAGGCTCCATGCTCTGTGTCCTGCATTAAAATCAGCTTTCTATTGATTTCTTAAGCATCTCCTCACAGTTCCCAGAATTGCAGGGCCCTAATTGGCAAAAAGCACAGATTTAGTGTCAAACATCTTGACAGTTTCACGCCTAAACATTTTAAAGCAGAGACGCAGACTGCAGAAAAACAGTGCAATGACACAGTATCAAACCCGATTAGTATTTAATGTTTTCTCACATTTTGTGGCTGGACCAGAGGAAATACAGAGGCCTTGATTTGACATTTGATGACATTTAACACTTGAATGTGAATGACAGAGTCTTAACCAGAAAGGTCATGCCTTTTGAGAGTGTCCCCACTAGATCTGACTTTATCTATTCTTTGCACAGAATGTACAAACACATTTGGATCCCTGCTGATATGTGTGATTTACTTTTATCCTTTGAGACAACTTGCAGTCGGATTGTTTTTTAAAGCTGACACAGATTTACATAATTACATAATTACATAAGAAAGAAATTGATTAACAACAGTTATCTGTTAGGAAGGCTCTTGGAAAGGATGTTTTAATCTGGTGCAAATGACAGAACACAATTTCAACTAGATATTTGTAGCATGACATCACTTAATCAAGTATACTTTAGGGCATCATGTAGATTCTTTAGGGGGATGGGAGGTTGTCTTTTACATTCAAAAATAAAATTCAACAAATATAAAGGACCACATTTTTATAGGATAAGTTAATAATCACTTATATTCGATGTATTGTCATTTTACTGTCAGTAATTTTATGATTTTAGGTAATACAAAATACATTTCCTTTAATGAACAAAAATAGCCAGTCAAATATTATAATCAATATCAAGTAAAAGTTCTTCCAGCAAAATCCTCCAAGCTGTTTTGACTCCTAAGGCCTCAATCAAAGAGCAGACAGTTTCCCATCATATCTAGCAGTAGCCTATAACCATTTCCAACATGTTCTCATTCCCAATTTGGCAAATATAACAGCTTGGTCGGTGCCCCTAAACTTTAAAATTAGGCACAACTCTTGCATCACTCTTGCTACAGCAAAACCCCATGGTCAAGAAAGAGCCATTTTAAGTGACAGGAAAGGGAAAAATAAACAAGTCCCATCCAGTTAGATTTCTCAAAAGTAAGTTTGCTGAGCATGTGATTGAGGTTGAAAAATGTTTCCAGTTGGGCTATGTAAGTGTTTAAGTGCTCAAAAACAAAGTGCTTAGTTCTTACCTGTATCCTCTGTATGGAGCTTTTCATACTACCTCATCTGACATCAATGCCTGATGAAAACAATAAGCATGTGATAGAGTGGCACAATGTCATATTTTAACATGTTCAGCTGCTAACCAAGACGCCATACAACTTTGCAATATTTTACTCTGTGCTCAATTCCTCAATTTAAGTGTCTTTGACTGTTCTGAAATCTAAACGGCATATTCTACAATAATTTCTCCTCCACCTACTCCATATCTTCAGGTTCTGCAGCATCACTGTTTGAGGTTTGGGCACCACAGTGTCTTCTAATTGGACAGGGATTGAGGGGACACTTGTGATGTGATGGAAATGACAAGAAGAGCAGCGTTCAGAAGCGTGCAGCCTGTGGGAGCTAGTACCACATCTTCTGACAGAATCGATGTCTGCTGCTCACCCCGTCAAGGCCACAGGGAGCCAAGTTGAGCAGAACTAATTACTGTTAGTTTAAAAAGTTCATTTGCTGTTGGTTCATTCCTATGTTTTTTTTTTTTCTGTCCGTTCTTCTTCACTGCATCTCTCCATTGAAGGACTTTCTATTATTTTGAAGTGCTTTATTAAGTGTTGGCAAACAGAGAGCTTCAGAAAACTCAAATCACTGACTTGATATGATAAGACTTATTTCAGGGTAATAGACAGATAACATTTAGTGGTTATATGGTTGCTTGATTCATAAAAACATTTCAGGATATGAAACTCAGGCTACAAGCAGCACTGAACGGGCACCTCTGGGTGTGGCACAACCGTGGAGAGTGCTGCCACTGAATTATCTTTATCAGTAAAAGAAAAGTTAAACACATCTCTGAACTGTCATGTTTTGGAGACAACATGAAGGTCAAGCACACAGTGTTAATTCGTCGTTCATGGACTGGAGAATGTCACACATGACTTACTGTAGCTTATACTATGACTTAGACTGTGATCACAACATTTCAATATTGACATATAGAATATATTCAGAGGGGGACTTTAAGCAAACATGTACAGTTTGAAATGGTTTGAATGTTTGGGTTTGAGTTACAGATATTTCCTGTGTCATAGCAGAGACATCACATTATTTGGAGTGATGTGGTGAAAGAGTCGAGGGCCAGAGGAAAAGAGGGATGAAGGGATTATGGTAAGAGTTGGACTTGTGTTTTCTGACATCTGAATCTGTTTTTCAACAAGTCGGAACGTGCAAGATGTTTTAATGGTTACGAAAATTGTTCTATTAGTGAAATGTCAACAGGGATGTTAGAATAGATAATTGAGGAATAAAGATAAGTGGTGGAGGATGAGGGGTATCTTTTTACCCGTTAATCTATCTGTCTGTCTGTCTGTTTGAGAAATGTCCAATCAGCTTAAAGGTTATTTTTAAAGAAGTTACGTTGTTTCCCTACATATGATTTTGTGTAAGAGGTGTTTTTTTTTTCCAAAATGTTGAGTGGATTGCATCCTTAAAGGTTTGTTGGTGCATGAGTGTATATGTCACAGGGCTTTGTAGGAAACATTAACTTCCAAAGTGTCCATGATATTCATTCCTGTCATAGGGTGTTACTTATAACTTCACCCAAGTGCTTTTTTAGATAAAGTAAGTAACATTACTGTTAGAAAGCTACATGGATACTTTTGAGTTTAAGCGCACAAAAAGAATATCAGCTTACTCTGATGATGCGTGATATAAAACAAAGTTTGATGCACAGCTACTCTGCTGTTACAGTGTAAACCTGTGGATACATGTCATGATGATGCATGCAGTAGGTTGCAGTCATATCACCCTGGACATAAAAATCTAAATTCTGGTTAATAACAGGTAGGTTGCAGGTATTTTTTAGCTCATTAAAAAACTTGAAGTGATGCCACTGCAGCAAAAACAATCAGTGCATCTCCTCATTAAGAGAGCGAGGTGTACGTTTATGCAAGACGCACAGCGTTGTAACTTAATTAATAATTTAAAGATTTAAATGCAGACAGGATCAGTCAGAACCAAATGTTAATAAATGAAATGTATTTTTTTCACATCCAAAAAGGTCTCACACATTAAGTCCAGGTTCATACAGTGAAATAGTTTGGGGTGAAACAGTGGTCCTCTCCTTCAGAGCTATCCTCTTAAATGTTATTTTACCTCCACTGCCTGAGATGAGAGAGCAGCTGCACCATCACATTATCTTTCAATGAGAGACGGCAAAAGATGTACAACCTCAAACATCTACAACAGAAAGCTATACGTGATGCCCTTTTACAAGATCTTATCATCAAGTGCTGCTTGTCTCTTTCCATCCTTGACAAGGAGGACTTGAGGCTCTTTCTTTATGACCTGGACCCTCAGTATAGGTCCATAGATCCACGATTTCCTCTGTGAGGAAGGACTGGTGGAAGTCAGGAAAGGATGCATAAAGAGCTAGTTGGCTAAAGGTCAGAGTGTCGTTGTTACCTCAGACAGGACTGATCCAAAGATGTGGCCATTCCTTGCAGTGACTGCTCACAAAAATCTGGGTCCTCGTGATGATGAAGCTTTGAGGAGCATCAAATATGGCTAGACCTGATTCCAGAAAATGAGCAGGTAGTCAATGCCAGCTTGGATGTTTACTTTAAGATTCAGAGTCTGTCATGCTTCATCCAATTACTGCAGCAGGATGGTCTGAAAGACACCAGCAGGATGACAAACACAGCCAATCTCCTCCACAGTGGCACCTCATTTAAAGACCGCTTTGAAGCTTGGTTTGGTGATGTCGCAATACCAACAGAGAATGTCACACAGTATCATGGAATTCAGCTCAGAAGCATGATCTTCTTGTAGAAATGCAAAAGCTATCCACTGTGAAGGAATTAAGGTGTTATAAAAGCCTTATCCTATCACTGCACGAGTATGCTCAGCTCAAAGAACGCAACAAAGTTCAATTTTTAGAGGCAACCAATCTAACTCAGGGGGCAAAAACTGTTACTGTCTCTTAGCTCCTAGAGTTCAAGGTTTGCAGAGATCTTCAGTACAGTGAAGATGCCAGGAGGACATGAGCCTACTGGAGGAGAAGGCCAAACCCAATGTCCTTTTACAAAGGCCTACTTCATAGCATTCATGATGGACCTGGCATTTGGTTCCAGTGGCTCAAACATGAAGTGCAGCCGAACGGTGACGTTAAATACGAGCCAAAGACAGAAAAGGATTTTTCTATCACTGAATGTCTTACAACAGAGCATAAAACTCTTATTTCAGATTTAAAAAAATATATATATCTGTGACTCAATTTTTATCTGTGTTGCATGGTGTGTTTTTTTACATGCTTAATTGGTGCTTGTAATAACTACATGCTAACCTTTTACAGAGCCTTCACTAGCTATCTAACCTGAGGATATACTATTTAGCTTTGCATTTGCTGTATGTGCTTGGTTGTTTTATGAGCTTGCCCTGATATTTAAGATAAACAGTTCACACCTCTGCCCTTGACTCTGCATCTTTTTATTCCACACTCACATCTGAGCAACCAAAATAGTATTCTGATCCCATATCCTCAAGTGATTGCTGCCACAGATCCAGAGCATACAAATGTGCTCATAAACTTTTTTTTCTGGGGTAACACAACAACAGCGCAGTCATGTCATGGCCTTTACTTTCACATCAACTCCACACTGACAGTGTCCAGACTCACCTGACTTGTTGTTTACTGCCTGACAGGAGCCTGCACAACAACCTGATAGATGTGCACATACACACCCCTCACCTTCCTCTTATTGGCAATCCAGGGTTGAAGTCTTCAAGCTGGGCTGCACAGCTTGGAGGCTGATGCAAGAAGACAGGCTTGTATAGGTAACTGAGAGAGTCGACCAGCTCTGTCTGTGGGGAAACCTCGACAGGAGCTCGGGAGCAGAAGGGGGGCTCACTGAGTCGTCTCCTCCAGCAGAGTGGCTGATAGATTGCAGAAAGCACAGACAAGACAGGAGCCAGCAGTAAGTGGTAGACACAGGATGCTAAATATAGCAGCAACTCTACTAAAATGACCCAGCTCTAAGAGGAGTTACCAGAAAAATGTCCTTTTCAAAGTACTGTTACATAACCTCAGAAGTTTGTTGAGTACGTTTAGTATATCCTTTAAAGACCACTTTGTTATGATAGTCAGCCAATAAGTGGTGGAGGATCATTCATGATGATCAGACTTATCTCAGGTTTTAACAGCACATAGAATATATACTGTACGAATGAGGAGAGATAAACAACTACAGCAAAATCCGAGCCTGCAGGTGGATGCTGGTTAATGACATGCAATATACGTAAGCATCAGCAGCACAGTTAACAATGGAGGTTGTTACAAAAGACTATGAGCCTTTTTGGAAAATGAGTGTCTGATAATAGTCATATACCACATAAGATTTGTGACTATTTTTTAGCAAAATGGTGTACAAAGAGCAGCAAAAAAAACAGCTAGCAAGAATGGTAATGACAACATGTGGATGTTAACCAGCATAATATTATTCTGTTGTCTGGTTTCCGAACTCCTCTGATCATTTATATATTAGACTTAAAGAATTGTGGGTGCAATTTTGAAACGAGATTGTTCATATTGCGTAGGCTATAGTGTTGATAGGATTGTGGCTGGAAGACCTTCACAAATATTTTCTACTTATTTATATAAAAAAAGCAGTAGTAAACGATTACTTGGTAACAGTAATAATATATATAATTATAAAAATAAGATGTGACTTTTCCCTGATAAAATTGCTGAAACATTTAGTAGATGCTCCAAGTCCATGGAGTCAGATAAATGCAGAATACCTGTTCCCTTCAAGTGGATACCCAACTTTCTACGGGGTCTATTGAGAAGTGTATTGGACAGAACTTTTCCTGTACTTTTGTTCTTGTCTGGAGTGACAAAAGATTTGCCTCAGACTAAAGCTTCAATCATATGGGACACAACACTATAGATCCTGACATTCAGGTCAGATTTTAGTTTAAGTGAACTTTTGTCAAAGTAGCAACTTTTGTCTGTTGGAAACAATATAACGGCCTTGATCAGCACAATGCCAAACTTCTGGGGCAAAGTGAGTGACATGCAGTCCTTGATAGAAAAATGATGCAATCGTACTGTTAATACATCAGTGTAACCTTGGCAAGATACTTTGTTAAGAGAGAAAAGGAAGAATCAAATAATGAGTTCTTGTTAAATTAACATTTTCGACAAGCTCACCAGAGATCAATGCGTTGGGCAGCGCACAGACGTCACAGTTCAAGAGGAATTGTAGGCCCAGCACACGTTTCATTTTCACAGCCTTAATGTTTGCCGTTATCATTTGGTTTCCCATCATGGGTTTGATGCGGGCAATTGTCATGGAAATTTGTCAAGCGTGATCAACAGATAAGTGTTTAATGGATATAATTTGTTACTGTTTGTTATTTGTACTGTAAGTGCAGAAGTAAAACTTGAGTTTTCTTGAAATAGCTGGCAGGCTCTGCTCATTATAACCTAATTACCATAAAATTGTTACAAACTTATATCAACTTAAATCCAATTCCTTCATTATCAAACTGTTGCAGCAACAGTAAAAAACATTTCTTATGCTTATTTAATTGCCAGTAATTTCCCCTGTTATTGGTCAAACACCTTTATGTCTGTTTTAAGTAAAAATTTGGAGGTGAATACAGAACGAAAACTACACATAGAGGATGGAGCCATTAACTGACCCATGAGCCACTATCAATTCATGTTATCAAAGCATGAAGAAAATAATAACAGCCTTCATGCATTATTCAACTCAAAGGTAACATTTTCTGCATGCTGTTAATTGTACCATTATATATTATATAATACTCCCAAAACCTGCATTACCAAAACCAAACTATCACTCATCCCTCATTGGCTGAAACACACAATCCAAGTGTGTGTGTGGGGGGGGGGGGGGTTACCTATAAAATGTAAAGTGCATTTAATTTAAAAGATGGATATTAAAAAGTTTCTTTGGAATACTAAATGATCATTACTTTGGGGCTTGGATTGCATTCAAGCCTATTTAATATTTTACGCTTTTCACTGAGACAGGACATTAAAAAAATAATTTAATTTCTTGGTTTTATCACTTCATTCGTACTTGGCCAAGCTGGTAGAATATACAACATTAGTTCCAGTTATGTCGTCTGAACTGCGAGTTGCTATTGCTTTACAACTGGATAAAACACAAGTGTCTTTTGGGTCTCTTTACTGTTATGCCCTGGGTTCTACATTTTCGTGTGTGTGTGAGTGTGAGAGACATCCTGAGAGTTTTCTCACAGAAATCTCAGGTGGGCAGAGTCCACTGTGGTTTCTACTTAATTAATGGTGTGCCATCTGTCTGTCTCTAGAGGAGGGAGACCACCAGCTGCTCAGGCTTTGAACTCACTTGTCTGTCTGTCTGTCTATGAATGTGTGTGTGTCTGTGTGTAGGTGTGAGAGTGTGGAGAATTTCAGCATGTCTGCATTTTGGTTCAGAACCATGCCATTCATCTTGTTGTCCCATCAGAGTTACTTGTATGAAAACATATCATCAGTTGTTCAGCTTATAGGACTCATTTTTGTGACAGAGCTGAGCTAATAAAACGTAGTGACAGCCTATTTAAATTTGCATTAATTTTTCATGGAATTGTATTATTTTTCTATTAGCTGCTGGAGACAGTATGTGATAAAATGCCTGATTCAAATGACACATGTGTAATGTAAGAGGTGTTACTAATAGCGCAAAACCAACACATGCCTTATTGGTAACATGCAGACCTAATGAAATAATAGTTGTTGTTTATTAAACTTCTTAAAAGTTGGCATAGAGATATTTGCCAGAATAAAAATCCCATCTAAAGGTTAAATCCCAAACATTTTCTGTGGAAAAACTGTTCCCTGCAAAAACATTCAAATTGTGTTGTTACTTATGTCATTGGATGGCAATATAGTTAATTTCCCGTGCATATTGTGATGTATTGCTCCTTTAATGTTAGCTGGCCAATCAGTGAAGGTGCACTGTTGGGATTATTGTATGGTTTCTCTCTATGTGTTGGACATGAAGAATGGTTGGTGAAGTTAGTCAGGTTTTTACTTTAAAAGGACACATGAGCGTATAAGCTGCCTAATGGTTTTGTGTGTTTTTAGCTTTATTATTTGAAATCTGGAAAGTTCAGCTTGTAGCGTAAGAAGCTTGTAGAGCTTAATATGACTAGACTCGTTTCTCACGTCTTGTTGTTATTTACCTTTGTAGATTTGGAATTAAAGGACTTTCAAAGAAATGTCGACTTAATTCTCAGACATATTCAATTTATTCACAAGGCTGCCTAATAATTTTTTTCCTAACCTACACACGGGAGCAGCCGCGCATTTAGCAGCTAAAGAGCTCCATGATTCCCACAGGAGTTTCTGGAGAGCAACACAGGGCTAAATGAAGAATGGATGCTATCTTCCAAACATATGCTAGTTGCTCTGCTAGATCAAAAAAAAGAAAAAGAAAAAGCAACTGTTTGAAAACCTGTTAGGCACATGAGCTATGACAGACAGCGTTTATGATGTCCATGTATATGTATTCTTAATTGTTGAACACATTGCTGTTCCATTTAATTATGGTGCATCACTTTATTTTAATAATTGACTCTCTGGCAGCAGATGTTCTGTGATACTTTTATTATCACCATAACTGCCTCCCCCTTCTTTCTAGTTTAGGAGTGAGTTGATGCACGGCATCATTAGTCTCATCATTGATCTCCCTCCTCTCTGCAGCCTCAGGATAGTCTGCTGTCACTGCTGTCTGTGATGTGTCCGCTTTAAAAGTCAAGGTGAAGCATCAGTGAGCACATCAGGATGCCTGCTTCCTACAGCACAGACAGCTGAGGTAAAGCACGCGTGGCTTTTACTTCAATCCCACCTCCCCTGAGACAGCTTAAGGAGGAAGATTCACGCAACAGTTGGAGAAGAAAAGCAGAAGATAGTTTGTCATTGAGCTCAGTAGAAGTCACTCTGTCCTAGTGAAATTATATTCAATACTTGCTGCAACTTGGTTTTTAAAACAAGTTACACTTTCTCAACCTGTAGATTGTGATTGTTTTTCAGTATAACTTTCCACAATATCTCTAAAATGATCCTTCGACATGAACCTTCCTGATTACTAAGAAAATGTAATTAGGTAGCCCTGCACATATATTTGCTTTCATCAGAATATTAATTTAAAGTCATAATACCTGCCAAGGCTGCATGATTACATTGATTGATCTTTTTCAATGTCACTGTTGGTGGCCTACGCACATGAAAGAGGCTAACCTCGAAGTGTAATTAAACGTCATGTAATTAAAAAATGTAATTATTTTATTCCTTAAATTTATACAAATTACCAAAAAAAAAGAAATTGCCTGGGTTAATTTGTCACTGTCAAAAAAAAAAGTCAGCCCTTTCTCAAACAGAAATCTAACTTCACGGTTGCGCTTTTGGAGAAAATATTCAAAGGTGAGATTCCAACCACTGACTGAACGAGCACATGGTAAAAGACTACCATATAGTCAGCAGCCAAATTAAATCTGACTTATGTCAAAAATGAACATAGTGTTCTTATATTTTAAGGAAAATAAAAGTGCTTATTGTCCAGTAATAATACATCTGATCTTATAATTATTGAGGGAATAAGGATAAGAATGTGAGCAATACAGTCGCTTTACTTAAGCTCAGTTCAGCAGTAAGAGCCCCAAAAAGAAAGTTTAAATGTGATTTATTTGCATTTAAGGGGAATAACGTTTGCTGAAATAACATCATGATGCAGTCTTGTATAAAGTAAAAAGTCAAGCTTGGTCAGATGTCAAGAGGAGAAGAAAACAACTTTCAAAGTGTTTGTTTGTTGAATGGAGGTCGGTTCAATCATTTCTGATGTGTTTCAGGTAGTAGGTGAATCCAAACGCTGATCGGCTTTAACAACACAGCATCAAGTAAATATGTTGCTCAAGTTTAAATGTTTGATCTATAATGCATGTAAGCTTTTCTTTTATGTAGATATCTGTTCACAGAGAAAAATAAGAAAACCGTCTTTTGGAGCTGGTATGTCATTAGAACATAAAACTTTTGCCTGTTTATAGTTGTCCACATTGACAATTTTTAACCGTATACTAATACTATTGGTCATTACAGCTTGGTTTACAATGTACTGAACGGAAACAAGAACACTTCACCTGCTGAAAATCACAATGTGTGTTAAGATTCTATATTTCTATATAGAATCTGTAAATAGAGATTACAGTAAGAGTCCTCCTCCCACTTCACCTGCATGCTCCACTGAAAGAACCTTATATTAGTTATGTTATATTCTTTCACAAGAGCATATATTAATAACCGCTTGTAGTACAAGTTCTCATGGGCGCAGTTACCCGAGAGGTTTTTCAGACAATTTCGAATGCACTAAGCAGCCCCTGCACACATGTAAGGAAAAGGAAAATTTGCACAGACAGCTCTGCTCTCAAAGTTGAAATTTCCTCACGCAAAGAACCTGACTTTTGACACACTGGGGACGGACACCTAGGATGAAACTGGTCCATTTATGATTTGTCACTTTCAACACAAACACACCCACAAAACCAGACTCATTAAACCATGATCGTTAACATGAAGTTGGGCTCAGTGTAACAGATTATGTAGCTATAAGCTAGTTAGATTTTCTAATCCTCAATAACTATTGGAGGGAAACTGATGAAGAAGGAAGTGTATTTAATGTTTAGATGGGAGAGTAACTTAGTTTTACAACCGCAGAGTAATGTAAAAGTTTTAGTGGCTGTGGGATTTGAAGACAGATCTCCGGCTCAGCTCTCTGGGTCGGCTTTAAATCTCACAGCTTCTTCACATTTGTAAAGCTGGAAGCTTTTTGTCATTTCTCTCTGCAAGTATTGACATTAATGT
Organism: Labrus bergylta; assembly: GCF_963930695.1. Taxonomy (NCBI): domain Eukaryota; kingdom Metazoa; phylum Chordata; class Actinopteri; order Labriformes; family Labridae; genus Labrus; species Labrus bergylta. The sequence continues at coordinate 22,534,429 of NC_089195.1, forward strand.
ACTATTTAGTTAATTGCCTGTTACTACAATGCAGCTCTAGTTCAAATATATTGTAATAACTCAGCATCATTCTGCAAAAAAAAAAGATTATCTGTAAATTCATTTCAATGTTTTATTGAACTGCACTCTGATCATTCAGTAGAAACAAAGTTAAGAGAACTGTAGGCGCAGATGCCAGCAGATTGCTATTTGATGCTACAGTTTATATATTGTTTATAGTGTCCGGTGGGTTTTAAATGGTCTTGAAAAAAATCATGTCGTGCCTCTCAGTTCAGCTCTGGGGCAGTGGGGTTTTATGGGTCCTGAATCACTCTAATGTGGCAGGAGTGACCTTGACTCCAGCAGACTCCTGGCGCAGATCCTCAGGAAGGGCAGAGAGCAGCGAGTGGGCGGGACCAAGGGGAACCGGAATATTAGACGAAAACGTCCTAACTTGTAGGTTAATATACCCCAACACCTCTACATCTGCCCCTTCATTAACTTCATGTCCCTTAGACATCTTTTCTCCCATCCAGTCAGAGATGCAACAACATCCTCTCTAGGCTTTCCTGCTTTTAAAAGAAGTTCTTGCAGCCTCCTTAAGCAGTGGAATATGAAATTTTAATCACATCAATACAGCCTGGTAATTGCATTATGACAGCAAATCACCTTGCTATTGTTAGTCATTGATGAATCTGTGAAAGACTGAGCTGCTAGCAGAGTGATTAAACGACAGGATTAATGACAGGCTGACTGCAGATTAGCAGGGTCAGGAGGAACTGCAGCAAACTGAAGTGACTCACACACACTCAGACTGCTATTATCCAGAGTTTTAATGGACCGTTTTATCTTATTTCAGCTTGTATCCTCAACATGTGCATTGGTGTGTTTTAATGTACGCTTCTGAGCTCCTCCTGTGTGACCCTCTGCTGGCCTGAGCACAATAACTGGACCCAGCACACTGACATGAGGGATAAGTAATAGCTCCACTATGGCCACCAGCCTATACGATCATCCCCGCTATTGCCTCCCTTGATTTATTGAGACACAACGACCTTTGGTTCCACTGAGTCTGTCTCGGCCTGGCTCAGCTCCCAATGTATGTATTGTTTTCTGTTTTAGTGCCACATGTGTCGTGAGGACACAGTGCAGCCATGAGCTGCAGAGTTGTCATTGCTCTGGATTTGACTGAGCTTAATAAAGTGGTCACAATGCAACACATCATATTACATCTTTTCATGTACAGGTTGTTTGTTGAAGTAATTTTTTGGTAAAAAAATATGTATGTATGGAATTGTTATTAGGTTTTGACAGATTCTGTAGGTCTGAGTTTTGTAGGCAAGGGACACACTTTATGTGTCATTAGTGTTCTTGTTTCCGTTTTTATCTTTGTAGCCACTGGTGCTTCAGCTAATGGGGTATGAATGCGGTAAAAAATAGTCTGTGTTCAGAGCAAAAGAGGCTGACATATCAGCAGTAATGCAATCCTGGATCCCATCAGCAATCATCTGCCAATGATTTAGCTTCAGTCTGTTTCCCCAAGAAAATGTCTATTGCATTTATATACACATATCTGTTGTACATGTGTAAAAACCTCTCAGGGCTATCACATGCCTTTGTGTTAATATCGTATGTCCCACCAATCGAATAAAATAAAAAATCTTGGTTGGGTGTCCTTTGATTGATCTCTAATGCTTTAATTAAAATGTGTTTCATTATGCTGGTTGATGGAGTACAGACATTGCTTCGTGGTAAATCACACAGACGGTGAACTCAACTGTTCTTGAGACTGAGTTAAATCACCTCCTGGTCATAGTTTGCATCTCGGAGCGTTTGTTAATTTATTTTCCATTTCACTTTGTCGGGACAAAATGTTTTATGGAGAGGAAAATATCTCCACCCGAGCCAGAAGTTTCTTCCTCTGCACACGCCTCCATCAATAGCTTCATGGTGGGTGAAAGTGCTCACAGGAGCATCCATGCTGATAAAATAATGTGACTTCAAGCAGGCCTCCATGCTAATACAGCAAATATGAGAGAATGGAGATAAAACAGAAGAGAATGAAAGAGGGAAATGTGGCACAAAAAAAAAATGACAATGTGTGGCCCTTGGGTTAATTTTCCCCCTACTGCTGACTCTATTCAATTAAATGAGAGCTCGCATACAGAATGAGGTTAATCGTTCAAAAAGAAGAAGAATGGAGCTGCCAAATGGAAGGCAGAGGATTATTAACCACATCAATTTACAATGTAAAGCTGATTTTCATTATTTAGTCAAAATGGGACACAATATATTTTGTTTTATTTTACAATGCTACAAGTTTATTGTGTGGCAAAATCAGTTTGGACGATTTCAGTTTGTTTAAAAAAAATAGTATTGTTTTTGGTTCAGTAGGTTGTTTTTTAAACTGATTTAAATGACAGTGAGTGTTTCCTTCTTTTTCTGAAGTGTTGATGTATTTTCAGTGAAACGGAACATGTGGGATGGACATAATTACAAGAGGCTAATCCCTTAGTCTGGCTGAACTGCTCAAAGCTAAGCATGAGCTGTAGGGGAGCAACAGCCTCCATCAACACCTCCATCCATCCTGTTGTTCGAGCAGGGGTGTTGTTGAATATCAATTCAGAAGTAGAGGTTCAAAAATAAAGCTTTTGCTACAGTTTTTTTTCTTGCTAACTACTAGGAGCTACAAGCTAATGGATGGTTGATATGATGGCAGGGGTAAGTTAGACCCCCAAAGTCCCAATACGTTGGATACTTTAGAGTTTGTAAATCTGTCACTTTCAAGATGAGTCTATGTTTTAAGGAGATGCACTATAAAAGAAAACCCTCCAGCTCAAAGGCATACTTAATGTATGATACAATACTATACGATACAACTGGACACCACACGACACTACGGGATGCAATATTATAAGATACATTACAACAATATACCAGACCACTTGGTCCACAAGGGGAAATTTGTTTTGGACTAATCTTGTCTGCTCTCTTAGGTTTGTATATTCAAGCTTTTACTTTTTAAACACATTTTCTCATAATCTACTGATGTATCAACCATGAGGATTTGATGTCCATCCAAGGCCTCTAGGATCTCCTGGTACTATAGCCTATCAGCATCAACACACAGAAATGAGTAAGTTTTACATCACAGGCATTGGAAAATTCTTCTTCTTTGATACCCTATGGGAATTATTCAAGGTGTTATGGCTCATCACAAAGTAGAATGACAATGAGAGACAATGTTTAGGAGGAGTGATGGAAGGGGAGTGAAAATCCCCTGTCAGCTCACATATCTCAGGTGATGTTCTCCATCGGTGGGTTTGAGGGATTGAGGAAGGAGAGAGAGAACGAAAGATGCAGTCTGCTGGGCACGGGGGCTAAGAGGGTGACACATGCACACGCACACACACACACACACACACACACACACACACACACACACACACACACACACACACACACACACACACACACACACACACACACACACACACACACACTTCTGCTTTCTCACTTCTACACTTCACTTCTCACTCACTCAACTGTTTACTGACTTCATATTTTCCTGCTGTGATTTTAAATTCATGCGCTTCATACATAATCTGTTAGAGTGACTCAGGTAGCATACAGAATGTGTTGATGTCTGTCTGAAAAACAAACAGCTCATCCGGAAGTTAATATGGAACAGACTGTATGTCTTCGCCTGTTTTGGTCTCCCGCTCGGGGTGTAAATGTGGTGGGTAAAGAATGACTGGCTGACTGGGTGACAGCCGAGCCGAGCACAGCCTCACAGGTTCATTACCGGCTGGCAGTGTGGAGCACTCCAGGGCACGGTGGGTGGAGGTAATGCTCCGGGCCTCCTCATCAACATCCTGTCACCTCCATTTTCATAGTCTCAGGCTCGGCACACAGGCTGACCCATGTTCCTTCCGTCTCGTGGGAGTACTGTCTTCCTGAACAATAAGTCAGCACCCGGTGGAAAAGAAAGAGAAACAGTGTGTTTTTTTAGCCGCTGAGAAAATGAGAAAAGCATCGTCAGTTTGCTATAAAGTGAACCCCATCTGATATGTTTGCAGTTAAAGTGATTATAAGCCGAGGTTCTGTCATTGTCTGTCAGACACTGAGTACATAGAACAGTCAGGACCCTCCATGTAGATCCAGGACTTACACCAGACAGGCAGGTAACTGCAGACCCCTCACACCCAGGAAAACAAACTGTTTAAACTCCTCCCTTACGGTAGGCGTTACAGAGCCCCGACAACCAAAACAACCAGATATGGTTCAGTTATTGGACAGTTCTGAGTGGAACCCTGTGACAAAAACATCACTGTTGTTAAAGATATGGGAACAAAGTCCTCCATGTCTGGAAATTTCTATTTGCAGTATGTTGTCATTTATTTCCAATAGACTTTTTTGTTTTGGATAAGAAATGTTGATTTTAACATATGTGTTATAATGGCCTTAAAACAGTTCTTCATACATGCACTGCTGTTGGCTTCAAGCTAATGTGAGAGCATTCAGTCCAGTGTCTGACTTAGTCAGATGTCAATTTAATGGTAAAGTGACTTATAAAGTTGCTTATAATAGCAGAACAACATGTTAAGTTGAAGTTAGCAGAAAACATATGTAAGAAAGTGAAGATTCAAAATAGTTTCTGCTTCAATCTCATTAACTTCCCTGTGATGAACACATTTTGTCTTATTGTCCACACAGGCTGCCATTAAGAGCTCTTCATTTCAAACTGCAATCAAAGGGAGGTTCTCCAAAAGACTTGACTTCAGAGCAAAGACTCTGAGAAGTTCCCATGACACTTTCACTGCAGTATGAGTGTACTCTCTGGCTAGAAGAGGAAGGAGAAGGAAGTCATGCAATATCGGTCCGCAATATGTTTAGCTGAAAGTAGGAAATAGCCAGGCTTGTAATTGCTTTGGGACAAGCTAGGATGGCTTCTTACGCAGGAGGAGATTTTCTTTGGTCAGCCACGAGGGCAATAAGACAGATAAGGAAGAGCGGAGAGAGGCGAAGTGAGAGAGGAGAGGAGAGGGAGATTTTCAGATTTCCTGAAGTGTTCAGAGGAAATAGAGGCATTATCGTCCCATGAGGTTACAATGAAAAGCCCACAGTTGGTTGCACTCCCAAAACTCAAAGGTTTAGGAGAGAAAAACACATTTAAGACAGGGAGGGGGGAAAAAATGAGAAAGCGACGAGTTTCGATTTCTGAGTGCATTTCTTCTCATGAGCATCCTTTACAGCTGTTTGTCCCCAGCTTGAGCGTCCGTTGAACAACCCTCAGAGGAATCTTTTCAGTGTTACTATCAACAGCTTTCCTCTTAACGACTTCACTCCTCTTTCATTACCCCTCCTCTATAAGATCAAACCTGCTGAACGATACACAGAGAGAGGCATCTGCAGCTGTGATGCTGCAGTGTTAGTGTACATCAGCTGCACTGTCAGGACACAGCTTGTTTATTGTCTCTGAGGTTGTGCTGTAATTAATAGCTGCAGGGTTGTGCTCTGTGTTAAGCTCTTAAGTGGGAAGGAGTTTGTAGAAAGTGGATCAGTATAGAGGAGAGTCTGTATCCTCCAGGAGGGATGATGATTACAGCTGTAAGTATGAGTCCATTAATCGATAAGCTGATCGCTGGAAAGTAATCGGCAACCACTGCTCAAATAAAAATTAAAGGAACACTGAATCGTCACAGTATAACACCAAGTTTGTTGAACTTCAGAGATGTGAATCTATCTATGTGGAAGTACGCAGAGGAGATACCAGGAGACCAGCAGTTTTCAATTTAACAATTTGTTTTTTTGACTCCTCAATGGGTTGATGATTTTGGTTTCCATTGACAGTTGTTACGTCATTTTGTTCTTATCTTGAAAAACATTTAATCCCTTAAAATACTTTTGTTGTGAAGGGCAAGGTAGAGTATGAGGTGTTATTTTTATCTCATGATCCGACTGATGATGAAGCAGCAACTTTCATGACATGCAAGAAACTGACAAGCTCAGGTCACAAAAACATGGAAGAAGAGCAATTTGTTTCTTCTCTTCCAGCTTCTTTCAGGCATATTAGCTACTGAACCTTCTACTGAATTTCCACCAACACCACTCAGTCACTCGGTCGTCTTAATGACTTTGTCAGTAAAAAGTTAACAAAATGGATTATTTTGACATTGCACACAATTGTGCCTGATTCACAAAAGGATTGTGCTGCTTTTGCAGCCGCCAAACCTGTGCAGATGAGAGAAGAAGACAGTATGCAATCCACAAAGTACCCCTGTCCATTTACACATATGTAAATTATGGAAAATTCTAAAAGTCAGTGCAAAATTCTTCCTTACCTATGAAAAAAACTCGTTGCAATTACCATTTAATACACAAAGACCAGCACTAATTGCCACAGGTAGTTACAGTTGTACTTTTTAACACCATGCCAGACCCATGTATTAAATATATAACATAACACTCTCTCTACTTATTGTCTATTGCTTCATGTCCCCTGGGTTTTCTCGGAATTTTGAAAATCTACATTTAGCTTTTTTGCTCCAGAAATGTGGACTGATTTACAACACTCTGTCAAGATTGACACTCTTGTTTCTCTTGGACAAATTAAGACAAGGATCTAAAACCACTTCACCACAGTGTGTGATTGTTTTTCCTGAGAATCATCCTGGCCTATCGTTGTTGTTTTATTTGTGTCCTTTTTGTTTTGTTTTGTATCTCGACATCATTGTAAATAAGGGAAAACTCAATGATTTTCAAGGCTTACATAAAGGTTTGAAATGAAATGAAATAAAATAGGTACAATGTCTCTCTCTCAGCTCATTCATTTATATGCTAACATTGCACTCAGCTGGCGGTAACTGTTGCAGTATTTATAATAGACGTCACGCGCAACCTTTCCTTTGATCAGGATTACAATTCCGTCTCTTTGACGTCTTTAAAATAAATCATGTTAAAGTCAGTAAATGTGACATTGACATTACGATTGATAACATAATCAGGGTTTAAATCATCCTAGGGCTGTCAGCAGCTTGACACTTCATCCACTTCTCCAGTCAGAGAGGAAGCTTTGTTCTGAACAGTGTAGCCCATTTCACATTTTTCAAGTCTGGCATCAAAAGAAACAAAAAAAGAGTTCCCCCTTCCCTCTTTGAGTTAGACCTTGAGACAGAGCAGATCAAGGAAGCAAATGATGCACACATTTTTGGAGCTATTAGGGCCAAAATCCATTCTTAGTCAATCAGGCCCATTATGTATAAATCTGAGCATTGATAAAAATACAGATCTTTTTCTTCAATAAAGAAATGCAGATGTAAGTATTTTTATTCTCCTGCCAAGATATCAGCAATTTTTATGTGGGAAGTATTTTTGTGAAACCCATCTGGTGATTCATTTGTGTTCCTCAATTGTTCTCATTTTGTTTGGCAGTGTTCCTGGATACAAAACATCCTAATGAGATACAACAATCTTATTAAACTGAACATATTGTTGCCTAGAGGCACGGACTCACGACACACTTTTACATGTTTCCCTTTTATTTAATCGCTTTGTTTCAGTTCACAAACAGATAACATAGGCATTTTCCATCATTTTGTCGTCTGTTTTTTCCCCCATTATACTAGAACGCCTTGAACGCCTCCTGCTGCAAAACATTTACTCTACCGGCTGCGTTGCTCCATCAAATTATAAGAAATGTGCATGACCACATCATCTACAGTAATGTTGATTTGCCTGCTTGTTCTTTGTTTTTCATTTCCCCAAATACTCATTTTCCAGTTGGGCAGTTAATTGAATTGGGTGCTGGGTGTAAAGTAGCGGGTGCTTAGCCACAGTTGCCTGATCGCAGAGCAAGAGGCAACCGAGGTTAGATTAACTAAAGCTGGGTTCAGATGGAAGAGTCAATGGAGCAGAGATTTACCCATAGAGTTACTGATCATCATCATACTCCATGCTGGATACTAAGAGTGGTTACTAATCAGCTGCTCTGTTGTACAAATGGAAAGTTGTGTTCTCATAACTCAGGAGATGCGTGATAGCTTTTGGCTATATTGAGAAAATATGGTTAAATTCTGCGCACACAGATGCTTGATAGTCTTAATACACCAAATGACCCTGCAGGAAAGACTCTACACATGGAAAAATAGTCGAGAGTGTTCGAGAGGTGCCATCTTGAAACGATAATATCTGCAGCGCAGCATTATAGTCGGGACAAACCTGTCCTTCCCCTTGAGAGCACCACTTCAAAACTTAAGTGTTGTGTCCCTTATAGATGGCCCTGTACGTCCCTTTTTTATATACTACACTTCTTTTAAAATATTTCTCCATATATAAGCTTTTTTTTCATCGTTCACTGGAACTATAGCAGTGCAAAGAGAGCTCAAAGAGCCCTCCTAGAAGTCAGCAGGCGAGCAGAGTAAAGCTGCATCGAGCCGACCTTCTTGATGGCTCTGATAGTGACTTTAAAAATAGAACCTGGCTGTCCGCCTCTCCCCTGCTCACCTCTCACAACACACTGCTGTCATCGTGTCGCACCTGCTGTGAGGAGGCCAGCGCATAAGCAGCTCTGCTCATGCAGAAGATCAGCATTTCTCTCCACCCTCATGTACAGAAATAGTGAGTGTGCTTGTGATTGTATGTGGCTGTGAATAGTAAAGGACACTGAAGGTCAATGCAAACATAGAACAGGACTGAAAGCATCTTTCTTACCTTAACAGAACAATGCAGTATATCAAGAAATTAAAGTGCTGTGGTTTATCCTGTTACCAAAATCACAACGTAAAGTTCCCGTACTGTGTTAGTTTACTAAACTCAACTAAAGCTTCAGGACCTGTGAGCAGATCACTGAGCTTTTCCAGAAATAATCATTTACATTTATAGATTTGACTTTAAGAGCTTTGAAATACCTTCATAATTTATTTGTGAATCTTTAACATCTCAAATAAGAGTCAGAAAGAACAAAGAGATTCATCCAGCAATAAATGATTGGAAAAAAAGTGTTGAAAATGTTTACACGAGATTTCAGATGACCACCTGAGAGTAATTATAATGATGTTTTAACAGTATGCATTGTTAATTCCTAAATGGTACATCAGAGCCTATATCAGGAGATTACTACATAAATGCTTGCCTGAATATTGGTGAAGCATCTACAGTTAAAGGTGCACTATGTAGATTTGGTAGTGAAATTTGAAAGTTGGAGAATTAAAAAAATTCCATGCTATATTTTCTGAATGTACTCCATAAACTTTATTCAAAGATGAAAATGGGTCCATGGAACACTGTTTGGAGCTAAAAAGCTACCAGGAGAGTTACATTTTAATGTGCAGGCGCCCCACCATAACTTCTTGTCTAGCATTTTATCTTCAAACAGTGATACAGTGACCAAATGTTCCTCTGAGGACAGTTTGTGTATAGAGTTATGAACAAATACCACAGAATCTGTACACATCTCCAACTTTCACATTTCTCTACCAAAACTACATAGTGCACCTTTAAGATGACGGAGTAGTTGCCTCTAACAAACTCTCTATCATACTTTGGCTCATTTCTCGGCATTGGTTCTATTTAAAGTAACACAGTATTAAAACTTGAGATATTAAATCATCACTACTGGAGAGCAGCTCACTGCGGTCAACATATCAGAGTTTCCAATCACACTTCTAAGTGGAAAACCTCTGCCTTTATTTAGTAGTCTAAGTTTTTGCCTCTTTGCAATGTTTACTTCTAATCAAACTTCATCCTCTGACATTCAAAATGAAATATTGAGAAATGCATGCAGAATACACACATCATGGAAATACAATTAGGCGTGAGGAAGGGCTTAAAAAAGTAGATTTAAAGTTTTGATCCAATAACATGAAAAACAGGCCCTTTGTATTCATATCTAAAGGTATGAATAAGAAATGGTGAAACAAGCCTGCATTACCTATCCATAGTGAAAGAAGAGTTGTTCTGATATTCTGCTCCAACCACAACAGTAATGAAAGATTTAGATATTTACTAGCTTGGAAAAGCTTCCCTTTCCATTTCCAAATGCCAAAGAACTTGCAAGCTACCAAATCTTGGAGGAAAGTATCATTTTGCAAAACAAAAAACACTGTAGGAGCAAATCAAAGACATTTAGCATCAAACCAGTACAGTACATTTCTGACCCATTTCTCTCCATATCTTCCACCTATATAAAATTGTCATCTGCTGTCTGCCTGAGTGACAAGTGAGTGACATTTGTTATTGGTTATGAAATCTAGTGATAGAAAAAGGGAAATACTCAGGGAAAGTTCTGACATATCCTATAGGCTTCTGCTCTCCACAGCTGTCAATATGTTTTGGTAACAATACAATATAAGTAGTCACAAATAACACAATAACATGCCACACATAAAACAAGGAAGTTGATAGTTAAAACTGTCATCTTGTAACTTTGATAACAATATGAGATGTGAGACGCTGTTTGATTCAGCGCAGCTGGGGATTGATTGATCAATCACACTGTGTGATGTATTAGTCCTGAAATTAATCAGAGTGACACATTGAAATGTCAGGAATAAAGTGAAACTTCTGGGAAAAGCAAAGACAAACAGCTTGGTCACAGTCAGGAGCTGATGCGGAAGAAAACACTCATCAGAGCACTGCAGGTCACACACCAAACTCAAATTAGTTTGATAATCATTCATAAATACACTTTCAACAAACAGGATCATGTTTGTCCATGAAGAGAGAGAGAGAGAGAGAGAGAGCGAAAGAGGCATTTAATGAATTCCCGAAGGCAAAACTGAACTTGTTTGTTTATTTCAAGATAACTCATGAGTACTAAAATTGATTAAAATCAAGAAAGCCACTCAATATACATTATATTATTATTATTAACATTTTACATTTACACTGGTTGATACATGAAGCTGTAATGTAGATACAAGAACCAACCAGTCAGCAACTTACCAGTCCAATTAAATAATTAATATTCTTCAGAATAATAAGGTATGATTTCAGGTTAGTCCTCCTGAACATGTCTCTTACAAAAACTTTATTATTACCTGTGTCTCGTTATCCACTGATTGTCTGTGTATTTGATCCCGAAATCACACACTCATTCTCATATCTCTACTCACTATATAGTGAGTTATATGTAGTGAACTATAGTGCATTAGTGTGCATTGTGGGATACAATGAGTGGACAAGATAGGGTAGGAAAATGCTCACTGAGAAGTAACACACCACTGCATAATGATTTGTTCAATATATAAAGTAAATAGTGAGTGATTTCGGACACAGCCCCAGTGTGTGTTCCCTCATGTTGCTTGTTCATTTAGTGTTTCCCTCATGTACCTCCTGCCTGTTTTTTGACCCAGCCTTTTTGCCAACTCATCTGGATTTGTTTGCCAATTGTTTGCTTTAATGTGTAAGGAACCTTGTTTGCATTAAATGACTTGCCTTTTTGAACGCTCCCTCTGAGTATGCATTTGAATCCATAGTGTGATTATCTTTGTGCCAGTACCTCCAGAATTATACATTTTATACTTTCCCAAAATGCCATAAATGTATGCTATTAAATGTGCCATTGAAAAATCCCAGAAAAGATAACACACTATAAAGTGAGAGAATCAGGGAAGGCAAACCTCAGCTACAACAGTCTAAACAACAATGTGTAATTGAAGATTTACTACAAGAACATTTCTGTCAGTTTTTATAAAGACAGAAAAGTCCAACCCCTCTCACTTTATAGGAAGAACCTGTAATAAAAGAGTCATTAATAAAGAGCTCTTGTGTTTGGATAGCCTGCCCTGAATTGTTAGGCTGACTTTAATCACACTGATTTACTGAGTTAACTCATCTATAAACTGTTCTAATGTGGAGTTCACACCAACCATTAGCTCTATCCATTTTAATATGACTGTAAAACACTTTAAGTGCTTTAATGTTGTATTTTACCGAAATACCCACAGTAATACAGACTTGTTGACTTCAATCTTTGTTCCAGAAGTCAGAATTAACTCTTTCTACTCACTCTGTTGATTTAGAATGATTCTCTATTACAAGTATAGAACTGTAACCATAACAGTCCTATAGGACATGAAAGGAATGTATACATTATTTGGGTAACTATTGAAGATGAATAAAATAAAACACTGAATTTAACTTCAGTGTATCCTGGACATAGTTTGCCTTTTTAAACAAAATTAAAAACATTTTCAGGAGCCTCACTAGAAGAGCTCCCTGCATATTGATGTTGTTAAATGACCCTTTTCTGCCAAAAAAATGACTATTAAATTATAACTTTCATAGATTTTACAGTGAAAGCTTTAGCTGTAGACTGTAGCAGTCCGCTCATTCCAGCTTTTTAAAAACTTTTTTAAAGCTTACTATTTTTTCTCTTTCAGAGTTGTTATTTGACCCACCTAAAGTCCCACTGATACATACTGAATACCAACTTTTCTCTCTTTCAACATTGAAGAGAGCTCTTGAGGGGATTTCATTCTGTTAATACAGTACAAATAAAATACACTCATCAAATTCAATATCTGACTTTCTGACTGAAAGAAATGAACTTGACATGACATTGTGATCCGATAATCTGCTGTGAAAGTGGGAGCTGTGTTTGATGTGAGGTGTTGTCAGTCATTATAGCAGAAGGTACATTTTCTGTTATCAATTGACTTTAAAGATGCGTGTGTCAAGAGTCAATGCTGCTTTCAGCAACACTAGAGGATTTGTTGTGATGCACCGAAAGAAAAATGGATGGCTTCAACAGTGAATGGAGCGCATAGTGAGTTTAAGAATAAAGATGGAAGTTTAATAAACCTTCTGTGATCCTGTGCTGCAATTTGATGACTAACAGTTCATCTCTAAGTTTTAGATTGTTTTCTGAAAGTGTTGTAGAAAGAGACCCACAGACTGGTTACAGACTGTGTCGGATGTCAAGTGCAGCAGATCATTTCATTAAAATGTCTAAACCGGAGCCTCTCTAACACAGCTACTGTCGCTTGATATAAAAAGCAGATTTGTTTTTATCCCCGGCTTCTGGAGTCAAAGTGTCCTTTGGCAAATTGCTTCATGAGCATTGACGTTTTCAGGAGGCGGCCTGAGGGGGCATGGGCCCCCATGAAATCTGAGTAGCCACCCCAGGTGACAACCCATAATCCTAATATATAAGCAAATTGCCCAAACAGAGGGTCTTATGTTTCAAATATATTCCTGGGCTGTGTTGAAACTGGCTGCTTGTAGCTTTTGTGACATTTCAGTGTAGGACATTTTACAGCATATAGTGCCTTATACTGTGTCTTTTGAAGACACATCTTTTATGTAGTTGTAGGAAGTTTTGTATGGTGCATTTATTTTTTTAAATATAAAGAAAACATACAAGAAGGTAACATTGGTGTTATACCTTAATGGTAGTAGTTAAGGAAGATATGGTTTGTGAATACATAAAATGTAAATAAATGCTGTTTGGACATTTGCGAGTGCTAGGGCTGTCATTTTTTCTATCAAACAACTTCATACAAATTTGAAATAAGACACGGTAATGTTTAAACACATTCAAGCCCGCAGCATTAGCCACTGTCGCTTTTGGACCAGCCCAGTCACAAATATCTGGACATGGCTCCGTCCTGTGAGGCATAGCCATTGATGTGTGGATGTGATAAATTAGCTCCCAGTATCTTCAATAATTGTATTAATGTGTGTTTGATATATATTGTGTAAAATGGCATTAATAGTGGTATGAGTAGTAAAGCACTAAAAAGCGTCTTTGAGCATTCAGAAAAGCGCTTTATAAGTCTAATGTATTATTATTATTAAAGCAGCTGTTCATACCCTTCATGGCAAGAGCAGGCAAAAGTTAAGAAGCTAAAGGGGTTAACATTAAAGACTAATTAGCAAGATGTGTTAGGTCTTAAATTAAACACTGGTTTCATTGAGAGATGGGCATCTTTGATCGTAAATCATAGAGTAAGAATGGATGGTTACAGTAGCTCACCACATCAGTGGACTGTCTCTTCAGCTGTCCTTCAAAGGCCAAAAGAGAAAATAATCTATAATAATTGTTGACATCACTATTGATTTTTTTGCTGCAATTATCTCATTTTATATTAAAACTTTGTACACTTTGTACTTTGTACTTTTCCATATTTTGTCAGTTAACTGTAGTTTCTAAGGTGTAAGGTGTACCGTGATATAGTTGAAGAGTGTGAAAAATGAACTAAGTCTAATTTCTAAAGGGTCCCCTGCATGTCACTATGTATATTCCTCTATCCTGACAGAGGCAGCGCACAGTGTGTGAAGGTGTGTTTAACATGTGTGCTAATCACAAGCCTGATATGTGAGATACTATTTTAAAGAAAAAAGGTTTTCATAGTGAATTAATCTTGATATATTTTATATTTCAAATCAGTTTCTTAAACTAGAGACACAAAACCCTGATGTCATCTTGGGATTTTTTCAAACAGATTAGCATTAGTAAACAGCCTGCACACAGTTGTAGAGGTTAAATAACTATATGATAACAAATCAAAAGATAAGTCATAGTTGATGCCACTAGGGATCATGGGATTTGCTGTCTTCATTGTCTAACAATTGATTCATCTGTTGTGACCAGTTAGAAATCATGTTCACAGAGAAGGTAATATGTTGAGGTTAGGGGTTACTTGTAGCCATGATTATTTTTTCACAATATGGGATTTCCTTCTAATGAATGAGCCACAAGTGGCACAAGCTGCCGTAAGTGTTTTCACTGACTTCCTTCCTCACGCTTTGAAGTATCAACAGTTGTCACCTGTTTTCCCAAAAGACAGTCAACCAAATGCAAATTTGCTTTGAATAGTATAATGAATTCTCTGGGTGTTGACATTGTTGGAAACAATTGGAAATATAAGCAGATAACTAAAACTAAATTGTGTAACATCCGTCCAGATGGTTTCAGACATTTTAAAGTGGGAATGTTACGTACCTTCACCACCTATCACCTTCTCACTAGTGAGCAAGGATGACTTGTGAACGAGCCAAAAGTGGGCAGAAAATAAAATAAATGATTGATTAAAAAAAATACACAAAGGCACAAGGTCACAGTTTGTATCAACAATAAAACAGACCAATCTCTCTATGTGTCTGAGTGCTCAGGTTGTAAACTGACAGAAATATGAGATATGAGGCATACATAATAAAATGATATAGCCGTATCTCTCTCTAATCCCAACATCTCCATCCCCTGGTGAGGCTATATCATTAAAAAACAACTCTTATGGTCAAAACAAAAATAAATATGTAAATTAAAAGTGTTTGCACACCGGAGAGAGCTGTAAGTGGAAGCTAAATTTCCTGCTACAGTATGTAAATCACGAGAACCTTCAAAATGATCATCATTTTAACAGTGTTACGTTTGTGCAGAACCATGAAATGCAGAAGATCTGCCCAAAATTTAAATAACTTAAACTACTGCAGCCCCGGAATTATGTGTGTTTTAAAAAAAAGATGTGCTCATCTTTCATGTCTCCACCTTTTAAACCAGTCGGGGGGCTTTCAAAATGTTGCAGTCCAGAAGGAAGCAGTCCATGCAGCATGGATCTTTTCATGCATAGCTAATGCATTTTATGTTCCAGTATCATGTGGACAAAGTTATGAAAATATGACAGTGTTCAAAGAAGATGTCGGAAGTTGGAATATACTTTTCATAAATACAACGGTTGTTTTTGCTCCTGTTTCACGAGTTAACTTTATCTAGGCACAAAGGTGAAGGTTATTTATCTCAAATGTCATTAAATATCTGTGTTAATTAGCCTGTTTAACAGCATCATCATTACACAATTGAGCCTGGGACGAAAGATTATCAAACCTATGTGGAGGTCCAGGCCTGGTGGTCTGCCATTGTGTGGACAGTTGGATGTACTGCCAATTTCAAAATACCTTGGAGACAGCTTATGGTTGGGAAATAATTGCTGACCAATTAATGTTAATTAAATCATAATTGTAAAAATAAACATGCATCATGAAGATAGCACAAAAGACTGCCTCAAACATGATCAACGTATTTACAAGCATCATGCATTCAGGATTATATTTGCAAACGCTCGATCAAAATTAGTCCAGGATGCTGTGGAGATGTATGCACCTACAACATTTGACCATCAGATGAAGCCTTAGCTAAAGTAAGCTAACCTCAAATTGATTCATGTTAAATTAGTCGCATTTGCAAGGTAAGCTACTGCAGCACAATGGCTGAGAAAGTAATGAAGAGTTGGATAATCGTGGTTAAAAAAGAACCTTGTAGTGAAAAAACAGGGCCTATTTGATAGCATTAAGAATTGAGCAGAGATTAGGTGCTAAAAATAGGATATAAGTAGAACATGCTAAAAGGCAGAAACTATAAGGGCGAACTCACACAAGGCAAAGTTGTCCCGTATAAAAATAAAAGAGATGCACGATCGAGATCAGGTTATCCAAAACTATAGTTGGTATATTTTGTGTAATAAATGAACATTACAGTTTGTTTTACTCTCAAAAGTTTTGCTAGGAGTTTGATTTCACTCTTTACTGACAGCAACATCCAAACGCTCAAAATAAATTAGTGGATACTGGACAGTGTTAGTTCTTGTGAATAAACAAGAGACAGGGGATTTAAGTTTGTTCATTATTTTCTACACAAAATTCTAGCAGCCCAACAAAAGCTCGTCTTGGCAGCCTGTAAAAGTGTCTGTTTCAGAGCTGAGGATCACACAAACTCTGTGTTTCACTCATCAGGTCAACAGGGGTCAGCGCGCTCTGCTGCAGGTGGTCAACATCTCTGAATAAAACCTCTCTGTACATGCTCTGAGCGAGTTATCCATGCCTTCGTCTCTCATCATGAGCTTCAGTAAACCTCTTTGACCTCAGACAAATTTGGTCCTCTGTCTAGAGAAAAACACAGCTGCAGGGCTTTAACAAACTTTAAACACTTTTTTGTTTGGCCGCTGAATCAGTTTGGAATTAAGATCAGGCTCTAACTTTTTTAAATCAATATGGTCGAGTCCCATCATATCCTTGTTTATGTTTCTGTCATTTTATTTTAAAAACACTTTAAGCCTTCTTTCATAGTGCTTTGCTGCTTCTTTTATTTCAATCACCTTGTACTTTAGACTTGTTTGGGGTTTCCAAAGTATAAAACAAATTATTTAAAGATTTCAAGGCTCATGTTGAATCAAGGAATGGATTAAAAGGAGATCCATACAAACCAGTAAAAAAGGTTTTTGCTCAACAGGTCTGAAATAACAGATATTCACACAGAACAACAACAGCCACTGGCCAAAGTGTGGAAGAAGCTTAAACATACTTGAGCTATCAGGAGCCTAAATCGATTTTTTATATATATATATTTTTTTTTTTTTCCAAAGTAGATTGGCTGTTCTCTGTTTTTCAAATGTTAGGTTTTTTTCCCTATAATGTTAAAAAGAACATGAACATGAGTGGGATGAACGAGTCAAGCTTGTTTCATAAGGCTTCCTGAACTCTAACTAATGATCTACTGTTGCTGTTGAGTGTACTGGAATAGTATAGGCTACTCATATTTACTGAACTTTATCACAATCAAAGTGTGCAGCTGGAAGCTCAAACTGCTGCCAAATTGTTGAGTTATTAATTTGTTGTATCTACAGATATTTTAACCTGTCAGATTGGATGAGTTTTCAAATGATGTTCCTGTGAAATACATTAAACATTTTCATTTAAATTGGAATTAACTAGAAGTTGTAGCACAAAACTGTGAAATTCAGAAACAAATGAAAACACTACAATACCATAATTTAATTTATAAATAGGCCTATATTAGTTCACTTCTCTC
Source organism: Labrus bergylta (assembly GCF_963930695.1). Lineage (NCBI taxonomy): Eukaryota > Metazoa > Chordata > Actinopteri > Labriformes > Labridae > Labrus > Labrus bergylta. The sequence goes on from NC_089195.1 coordinate 22,552,217, forward strand.
TCTTCTGCAATCAGACTTAATGGGAGTTTCTATAAAAATAATTCTATACTGATTGACTTGCAGAAAATCTAACAGAAACAAAATACAAATGTTTGTATTCATAGAGCCTGTGATTCAAAAATAAAAGCCTTTTCATTTGCAGTTTTGTTTAGCACAAGGAAAGAGTTGTTGAGTCACTCCACCTGTACAATAATGAAGAGAGTCACACTCCTTCCTTTTTACACATGCAAAACAAGACAACACTATTCATTGAAAATATCGAAGGACTAGAAGTATCATAAAAGAAGATCTTCATAATTTTTTTTACAGTTATTCATTTTCAGAGGGTCGGGTTATTTCTTTTTTTGTGTAAAGCCATAATTGTTGTAACATCTTACTTCAACAGTGACAATGGTTAGGGTAAAATTTGTGTTAAAAAAAAAATTATCCACAATTACTGTTTGTCTCCATATGTGCTGACATAACTAAGATTGTGTTAACTGTTTCTTTACAAAAAGTATATTGGAGAAAAAATATGAACATACTTTGCATGACACTGTGGGGCACAGAAAAATACACACTATACATACCATAATACTACATACAATACTTAAGTATACGATTTGACACCATATTATCAACTATCTGCAGGTGCATTACTCCCCATAACATTCATAGCAGTCTGAACCAGATTAAGCTTCAATTTAAACACATTGTGTCTTTCTAAAATTGTTTCCATTTTTTTATTTAATAAAAAAATTAAAATAGCTATGATGTAGCAAGGTACTTGTACATTTCCTGTGTAGCTTATAGCACACTACATGTCAAAGTAGTTTGCTCAACACTACTAGTATGTTCATATTCACACCCCAGATACAGAAACAATATAAAGACTGAGCACACTATTTCTGCTACACATTTCAGAACATTAACAGAGCATTGTTCGCTACCATAATCCCCCACCCTGATGCAGCATTTATTGAATTGAATTTGTACCTGAAACTCCTGAATCAATGGGGCTATTTGACAACATGGACTTAGACTGGTAATGTGATGACCTTTGCTGGTGTTAGCTGGTAATTGGACCTTCCTGTCAATCACTGTCGGGTTTGTTAACAATCAATCGACAGAGAGGCTTTGGACTTGTGCCTGAGCTCAGCTGATGCCCACACATGGAGGATCAGGAATGTTGGTCGGTGTAAGACATACAGACATGTCTCTGCTGGTTTAACATGTTTATGTTAGGTGCACAAATAAGCTCATTAAAGTGAATGGTCCAGAGCTGCTATCTGAGCAATAAAGTCAGGAAGCTGCCACAGTTAAGATACCATCAGCTCTGCAGGAAGGTTGTCTCTCTGCACCCATGATCACACATGTTTGCACTCCATTAGGACTATTTGAACCAGAATGAAACATTCTGTATAGCCCACTTCATTATATTTTACTATACAAGTTTTATAATCTATATTCTTCTTTTCCTTAAGTGAAAATGTCTGGTGATGATGAGGCATTTCAATTTAATGACCTTGTTGAGAAATGTTGGCTGTGGATCAAAGTCTGCTAAACTAAAACTTCACAGTTTTGGAGCAAACAGAATGCATCAGTAGCTCTTTGATTACAACTTTTTTCACTTAGTTGGCACTCGTATCACTAAAAACTGAACACTGGGTGCATAAAAGTGTGACTTTCACTTCAAACAGGAGGAAGGAGTAACATCAGTGTTAGTCTATAAAGTCAATACTAAAATAGTTAGGTGTCAAATGTTTGCCCAACCAGCCTCAAAGACAGACCAGAAAGAGATGAAGCAAAAAGAGTCACTTTCTTTTCTACTTTAGGCAATATGGGGTGCATCCATCAAAAATGTAGGCCTACCTGGGCTTTCCGATTAATCACGATTTTATCGGTATGGAGATATGGGTCTTCAAAATAAACATATCCCAAAAGTCTGAATTTTTACGCACTAACACTGTGTCCTAATAGCACGCAAGCTTGGTCCACACTGCATCTGTTAAATATTGAATTCTCTGCTCTGTAAATTTCAGTATCCCCGCTTGCAAAGAGGATAACATCTAGTGCTTTTGTACTGAAGGTGGACAAACAGATGTGCGGAGCTTTGTATTAACGAGCAGCTGACTCAAATCAGAACACAGAGGCTCGTGAAAAAAAAGTTCATTTTCCGGTGTTGACACAAACATTTCAATCACGGATGAGGATATGATCAATGCACTTCGAGCTCCACTTTCTAAGGAGCTGCCAAGCTCTGTTGAGTGAGAAAAGCGAGTGTCAGTGCCTTGTAGAGCCACCTCCTTCCTCGTTCTCTGTCAATTGACGCAAGCGAAAGAGAGGAAAATAGAAGGCAAGGCAAGTTTATTTGTATAGCACATTTCAACAACAAGGCAATTCAAAGTGCTTCACACAAGACATCAAAAGCATCATGACAACGTGGCGTCGGGGCAAAGACGGCATGCCCCATCATGCTGCGTCGCTCGCAAGAGGAAACAATATAATCAACCTGATTTTGTTGCTGACACTCACTCGCGTTGTATGCTGTTAGGACACAGTGTTAGTTAAAAGAACACTTTTAATGTAGTTAAGCTTTTACATTGCTTGGATGGAGGCTATATCTGCTATGCTTTCTCTCCACACAATCAGATGAAGATAGATAGCTATAAACTATCCTTGGATTAATGAGTGTGAATTAAGTGGAGGACAAAAAAACAAAAGTTTTTGGGATTTATTTAGGATTCAGATGGGAAATGTGGTTGAAAAATCAGGTGGGTCTATTGCATAAAACAAAGAACGGCAGATAGACAGAAACAGACTTACTGTTTATTTTTTGCAAATCATAACATTTTTACTAAAAATCAATCTATCGCACATCATATATTTTTCTCATATTCTGCAGGCCTTAAATGTACACTAGCAAATTATTCATTAACACACATTTAAGATTAAAATAAACAGTAATAGTTGTTTTGGAATTTAATCATTAAAAACAGGTGAGTAATAACCCCTTATTATAAACGTATATGGGCAATGTATTTTCAAGGATATATGTTCAGTGCCTAACAACCAAAGTTACAACAATACAAAAAGCCTAATTTTAAGAACAAGAATTTATTTTTTCATCTCCCTTATTTATTTATATGTATAACTGTTATATTTTGTTATTGTTTGTACTACATATTTGAATGTGCATTTTTTGAATAAAGTTTAAAAACCATGTTTTCGGTGTCACTGGCATCTGGAATGTTATGATGTCATAAAAAGATCAAAGCCAAACCTTCCATGCCAAACTTTATAGCCTTACTCCAAAAACATACCTCACCTGACCCAGGAAAGGCTATATTTCACTTAAGATATTTAAAATTTTACTACAGGTGTTTCAAGGCACATTTAAATTGTTCTGAGGAGAAAGAAGCGACCACAGATACAAAACACAATGAATACCAGAAGCAGCATGGAGAAGATGGATCAGTCTGTTACAATGGTAAACAAAGACGCTCTTCGCCCGATCGTCCGCATGTTCCTCGAACAGCTGACAGCAGTACAATGGACAAATCTGGAAACAGGATCTTCTGATAATTACACAAAACATGTACGAATGGAAATGTGTGTAGATATAATTAACATTATATCTAAATACATCTATGATATATTCAAAGCAAAATTATCAGAGGACAGCGACTTGCCACAGAGTCCAACTAAATTACCCAGATTTTCTTCAGGATCATAGAGCAGCATGACTGTATCTGAAGAGCAAGTGCAAGAGTGTCTGGGTGACATGGGTGTCGCTATTGCACAGACTTTGGCTGAGGTGATGGGCGTGGAAGACGACATTTGTTGCCCCAGTACAGAGCAGATGACGGGGCTCATGGTGGCAGAAGTTACAGAGAAAGCAAACTCTGAGCTCTCCAAAAGTGGTGAGAGCAGAAAGAACATCAAGGCTCAAGGCAAGGCAACAAGCTCTGATCTGAAAACTAGGAAGGTCTTGTCAGCTAGGTGAGTGAATCGAAACTTGCTTTGAGTAGATATTGATAGTGGGTCGTTGTCAGGCTTTGTTTGGACTGAGCACTTAGGTTTCATTCTCTGAGCATCAACAGGAGAGGCAGTTGACGCGTGTCACACCCTCATCTGGATTGTTATGATGTCATCAAAAGATCAAAGCCAAACCTTCCATGCCAAACTTTATAGCCATACTCCAAAAACGTACCTCACCTGACCCAGGAAAGGCTATATTTCACTTAAGAAATTTAAAACTTTACTACAGGTGTTTCAAGGCACATTTAAATTGTTCTGAGGAGAAAGAAGCGACCACAGATACAAAACACAGGAAACAGGATCTTCTGATAATTACACAAAACATGTACGAATGGAAATGTGTGTAGATATAATTAACATTATATCTAAATACATCTATGATATATTCAAAGCAAAATTATCAGAGGACAGCGACTTGCCACAGAGTCCAACTAAATTACCCAGATTTTCTTCAGGATCACAGAGCAGCATGACTGTATCTGAAGAGCAAGTGCAAGAGTGTCTGGGTGACATGGGTGTCGCTATTGCACAGACTTTGGCTGAGGTGATGGGCGTGGAAGACGACATTTGTTGCCCCAGTACAGAGCAGATGACGGGGCTCATGGTGGCAGAAGTTACAGAGAAAGCAAACTCTGAGCTCTCCAAAAGTGGTGAGAGCAGAAAGAACATCAAGGCTCAAGGCAAGGCAACAAGGCAACAAGCTCTGATCTGAAAACTAGGAAGGTCTTGTCAGCTAGGTGAGTGAATCGAAACTTGCTTTGAGTAGATATTGATAGTGGGTCGTTGTCAGGCTTTGTTTGGACTGAGCACTTAGGTTTCATTCTCTGAGCATCAACAGGAGAGGCAGTTGACGCGTGTCACACCCTCTGTTGATTGCAAGCTGAAAATCTGGGGCGGGATTTTGACGAAAATCCAAGTTTAAAAGAGTACTTAAGTTTAATTCTCTGAACATCAACAGGAGAGGCAGTTGACGCGTGTCACACCCTCTGTTGATTGCAAGCTTAAAATCTGGGGCGGGATTTACATGAAAATCCAAGTTTAAAAGAGTACTTAAGTTTAATTCTCTGAGCATCAACAGGAGAGGCAGTTGACGCATGTCACACCCTCTGTTGATTGCAAGCTGAAAATCTGGGGAGGGATTTTCCCGAAAATCCAAGCTTAAAAGAGTACTTAAGTTTCATTCTCTGAGCATCAACAGGAGAGGCAGTTGACGCATGTCACACCCTCTGTTGATTGCAAGCTGAAAATCTGGGGCAGGATTTTCCCGAAAATCCAAGCTTAAAAGAGTCTGAATCCGAAACTGCAGCAGAACAAGCTCTGATCTGAAAACTAGGAAGGTCTTGTCAGCTAGGTGGGTGAATTGAAACTTGCTTTGAGTAGATATTGATAGTGGGTCGTTGTCAGGCTTTGTTTGGACTGATCAGTTAGGTTTCATTCTCTGAGCATCAACAGGAGAGGTAGTTGACGCGTGTCACACCCTCATCTGGATTGTTATGATGTCATAAAAAGATCAAAGCCAAACCTTCCATGCCAAACTTTATAGCCATACTCCAAAAACGTACCTCACCTGACCCAGGAAAGGCTATATTTCACTTAAGATATTTAAAACTTTACTACAGGTGTTTCAAGGCACATTTAAATTGTTCTGAGGAGAAAGAAGCGACCACAGATACAAAACACAGGAAACAGGATCTTCTGATAATTACACAAAACATGTACGAATGGAAATGTGTGTAGATATAATTAACATTATATCTAAATACATCTATGATATATTCAAAGCAAAATTATCAGAGGACAGCGACTTGCCACAGAGTCCAACTAAATTACCCAGATTTTCTTCAGGATCACAGAGCAGCATGACTGTATCTGAAGAGCAAGTGCAAGAGTGTCTGGGTGACATGGGTGTCGCTATTGCACAGACTTTGGCTGAGGTGATGGGCGTGGAAGACGACATTTGTTGCCCCAGTACAGAGCAGATGACGGGGCTCATGGTGGCAGAAGTTACAGAGAAAGCAAACTCTGAGCTCTCCAAAAGTGGTGAGAGCAGAAAGAACATCAAGGCTCAAGGCAAGGCAACAAGGCAACAAGCTCTGATCTGAAAACTAGGAAGGTCTTGTCAGCTAGGTGAGTGAATCGAAACTTGCTTTGAGTAGATATTGATAGTGGGTCGTTGTCAGGCTTTGTTTGGACTGAGCACTTAGGTTTCATTCTCTGAGCATCAACAGGAGAGGCAGTTGACGCGTGTCACACCCTCTGTTGATTGCAAGCTGAAAATCTGGGGCGGGATTTTGACGAAAATCCAAGTTTAAAAGAGTACTTAAGTTTAATTCTCTGAACATCAACAGGAGAGGCAGTTGACGCGTGTCACACCCTCTGTTGATTGCAAGCTGAAAATCTGGGGCGTGATTTTGACGAAAATCCAAGTTTAAAAGAGTACTTAAGTTTAATTCTCTGAACATCAACAGGAGAGGCAGTTGACGCGTGTCACACCCTCTGTTGATTGCAAGCTTAAAATCTGGGGCGGGATTTACATGAAAATCCAAGTTTAAAAGAGTACTTAAGTTTAATTCTCTGAGCATCAACAGGAGAGGCAGTTGACGCATGTCACACCCTCTGTTGATTGCAAGCTGAAAATCTGGGGCAGGATTTTCCCGAAAATCCAAGCTTAAAAGAGTCTGAATCCGAAACTGCAGCAGAACAAGCTCTGATCTGAAAATTAGGAAGGTCTTGTCAGCTAGGTGGGTGAATTGAAACTTGCTTTGAGTAGATATTGATAGTGGGTCGTTGTCAGGCTTTGTTTGGACTGATCAGTTAGGTTTCATTCTCTGAGCATCAACAGGAGAGGTAGTTGACGCGTGTCACACCCTCATCTGGATTGTTATGATGTCATAAAAAGATCAAAGCCAAACCTTCCATGTCAAACTTTATAGCCATACTCCAAAAACGTACCTCACCTGACCCAGGAAAGGCTATATTTCACTTAAGATATTTAAAACTTTACTACAGGTGTTTCAAGGCACATTTAAATTGTTCTGAGGAGAAAGAAGCGACCACAGATACAAAACACAATGAATACCAGAAGCAGCATGGAGAAGATGGATCAATCTGTTACAATGGTAAACAAAGACGCTCTTCGCCCGATCGTCCGCATGTTCCTCGAACAGCTGACAGCAGTACAATGGACAAATCTGGAAACAGGATCTTCTGATAATTACACAAAACATGTACGAATGGAAATGTGTGTAGATATAATTAACATTATATCTAAATACATCTATGATATATTCAAAGCAAAATTATCAGAGGACAGCGACTTGCCGCAGAGTCCAACTAAATTACCCAGATTTTCTTCAGGATCACAGAGCAGCATGACTGTATCTGAAGAGCAAGTGCAAGAGTGTCTGGGTGACATGGGTGTCGCTATTGCACAGACTTTGGCTGAGGTGATGGGCGTGGAAGACGACATTTGTTGCCCCAGTACAGAGCAGATGACGGGGCTCATGGTGGCAGAAGTTACAGAGAAAGCAAACTCTGAGCTCTCCAAAAGTGGTGAGAGCAGAAAGAACATCAAGGCTCAAGGCAAGGCAACAAGGCAACAAGCTCTGATCTGAAAACTAGGAAGGTCTTGTCAGCTAGGTGAGTGAATCGAAACTTGCTTTGAGTAGATATTGATAGTGGGTCGTTGTCAGGCTTTGTTTGGACTGAGCACTTAGGTTTCATTCTCTGAGCATCAACAGGAGAGGCAGTTGACGCGTGTCACACCCTCTGTTGATTACAAGCTGAAAATCTGGGGCGGGATTTTGACGAAAATCCAAGTTTAAAAGAGTACTTAAGTTTAATTCTCTGAACATCAACAGGAGAGGCAGTTGACGCGTGTCACACCCTCTGTTGATTGCAAGCTGAAAATCTGGGGCGGGATTTTCATGAAAATCCAAGTTTAAAAGAGTACTTAAGTTTAATTCTCTGAGCATCAACAGGAGAGGCAGTTGACGCATGTCACACCCTCTGTTGATTGCAAGCTGAAAATCTGGGGCGGGATTTTCATGAAAATCCAAGTTTAAAAGAGTACTTAAGTTTAATTCTCTGAACATCAACAGGAGAGGCAGTTGACACGTGTCACACCCTCTGTTGATTGCAAGCTGAAAATCTGGGGCAGGATTTTCATGAAAATCCAAGTTTAAAAGAGTCTGAATCCGAAACTGCAGCAGAACAAGCTCTGATCTGAAAACTAGGAAGGTCTTGTCAGCTAGGCGGGTGAATTGAAACTTGCTTTGAGTAGATATTGATAGTGGGTCGTTGTCAGGCTTTGTTTGGACTGATCAGTTAGGTTTCATTCTCTGAGCATCAACAGGAGAGGTAGTTGACGCGTGTCACACCCTCATCTGGATTGTTATGATGTCATAAAAAGATCAAAGCCAAACCTTCCATGCCAAACTTTATAGCCATACTCCAAAAACGTACCTCACCTGACCCAGGAAAGGCTATATTTCACTTAAGATATTTAAAACTTTACTACAGGTGTTTCAAGGCACATTTAAATTGTTCTGAGGAGAAAGAAGCGACCACAGATACAAAACACAGGAAACAGGATCTTCTGATAATTACACAAAACATGTACGAATGGAAATGTGTGTAGATATAATTAACATTATATCTAAATACATCTATGATATATTCAAAGCAAAATTATCAGAGGACAGCGACTTGCCACAGAGTCCAACTAAATTACCCAGATTTTCTTCAGGATCACAGAGCAGCATGACTGTATCTGAAGAGCAAGTGCAAGAGTGTCTGGGTGACATGGGTGTCGCTATTGCACAGACTTTGGCTGAGGTGATGGGCGTGGAAGACGACATTTGTTGCCCCAGTACAGAGCAGATGACGGGGCTCATGGTGGCAGAAGTTACAAAGAAAGCAAACTCTGAGCTCTCCAAAAGTGGTGAGAGCAGAAAGAACATCAAGGCACAAGGCAAGGCAACAAGGCAACAAGCTCTGATCTGAAAACTAGGAAGGTCTTGTCAGCTAGGTGAGTGAATCGAAACTTGCTTTGAGTAGATATTGATAGTGGGTCGTTGTCAGGCTTTGTTTGGACTGAGCACTTAGGTTTCATTCTCTGAGCATCAACAGGAGAGGCAGTTGACGCGTGTCACACCCTCTGTTGATTGCAAGCTGAAAATCTGGGGCGGGATTTTGACGAAAATCCAAGTTTAAAAGAGTACTTAAGTTTAATTCTCTGAACATCAACAGGAGAGGCAGTTGACGCGTGTCACACCCTCTGTTGATTGCAAGCTGAAAATCTGGGGCGGGATTTTCATGAAAATCCAAGTTTAAAAGAGTACTTAAGTTTAATTCTCTGAGCATCAACAGGAGAGGCAGTTGACACGTGTCACACCCTCTGTTGATTGCAAGCTGAAAACCGGGGTTCGGGATTTTCATGAAAATCCAAGTTTAAAAGAGTACTTAAGTTTAATTCTCTGAGCATCAACAGGAGAGGCAGTTGACACGTGTCACACCCTCTGTTGATTGCAAGCTGAAAATCTGGGGCGGGATTTTCATGAAAATCCAAGTTTAAAAGAGTACTTAAGTTTCATTCTCTGAGCATCAACAGGAGAGGCAGTTGACGCATGTCACACCCTCTGTTGATTGCAAGCTGAAAATCTGGGGCGGGATTTTCCCGAAAATCCAAGCTTAAAAGAGTCTGAATCCGAAACTGCAGCAGAACAAGCTCTGATCTGAAAACTAGGAAGGTCTTGTCAGCTAGGTGGGTGAATTGAAACTTGCTTTGAGTAGATATTGATAGTGGGTCGTTGTCAGGCTTTGTTTGGACTGAGCACTTAGGTTTCATTCTCTGAGCATCAACAGGAGAGGCAGTTGACGCGTGTCACACCCTCTGTTGATTGCAAGCTGAAAATCTGGGGCGGGATTTTGACGAAAATCCAAGTTTAAAAGAGTACTTAAGTTTAATTCTCTGAACATCAACAGGAGAGGCAGTTGACGCGTGTCACACCCTCTGTTGATTGCAAGCTGAAAATCTGGGGCGGGATTTTGATGAAAATCCAAGTTTAAAAGAGTACTTAAGTTTCATTCTCTGAGCATCAACAGGAGAGGCAGTTGACGCATGTCACACCCTCTGTTGATTGCAAGCTGAAAATCTGGGACGGGATTTTCCCGAAAATCCAAGCTTAAAAGAGTCTGAATCCGAAACTGCAGCAGAACAAGCTCTGATCTGAAAACTAGGAAGGTCTTGTCAGCTAGGTGGGTGAATTGAAACTTGCTTTGAGTAGATATTGATAGTGGGTCGTTGTCAGGCTTTGTTTGGACTGATCAGTTAGGTTTCATTCTCTGAGCATCAACAGGAGAGGTAGTTGACGCGTGTCACACCCTCATCTGGATTGTTATGATGTCATAAAAAGATCAAAGCCAAACCTTCCATGCCAAACTTTATAGCCATACTCCAAAAACGTACCTCACCTGACCCAGGAAAGGCTATATTTCACTTTAGATATTTAAAACTTCACTACAATTGTTTCAAGGCACATTTAAATTGTTCTGAGGAGAAAGAAGCGACCACAGATACAAAACACAGGAAACAGGATCTTCTGATAATTACACAAAACATGTACGAATGGAAATGTGTGTAGATATAATTAACATTATATCTAAATACATCTATGATATATTCAAAGCAAAATTATCAGAGGACAGCGACTTGCCACAGAGTCCAACTAAATTACCCAGATTTTCTTCAGGATCACAGAGCAGCATGACTGTATCTGAAGAGCAAGTGCAAGAGTGTCTGGGTGACATGGGTGTCGCTATTGCACAGACTTTGGCTGAGGTGATGGGCGTGGAAGACGACATTTGTTGCCCCAGTACAGAGCAGATGACGGGGCTCATGGTGGCAGAAGTTACAGAGAAAGCAAACTCTGAGCTCTCCAAAAGTGGTGAGAGCAGAAAGAACATCAAGGCACAAGGCAAGGCAACAAGGCAACAAGCTCTGATCTGAAAACTAGGAAGGTCTTGTCAGCTAGGTGAGTGAATCGAAACTTGCTTTGAGTAGATATTGATAGTGGGTCGTTGTCAGGCTTTGTTTGGACTGAGCACTTAAGTTTCATTCTCTGAGCATCAACAGGAGAGGCAGTTGACGCGTGTCACACCCTCTGTTGATTGCAAGCTGAAAATCTGGGGCGGGATTTTCATGAAAATCCAAGTTTAAAAGAGTACTTAAGTTTCATTCTCTGAGCATCAACAGGAGAGGTAGTTGACACATGTCACACCCTCTGTTGATTGCAAGCTGAAAATCTGGGGCGGGATTTTTCCGAAAATCCAAGCTTAAAAGAGTCTGAATCCGAAACTGCAGCAGAACAAGCTCTGATCTGAAAACTAGGAAGGTCTTGTCAGCTAGGTGGGTGAATTGAAACTTGCTTTGAGGAGATATTGATAGTGGGTCGTTGTCAGGCTTTGTTTGGACTGATCAGTTAGGTTTCATTCTCTGAGCATCAACAGGATAGGCAGTTGACGCATGTCACACCCTCTGTTGATTGCAAGCTGAAAATCTGGGGCGGGATTTTCATGAAAATCCAAGTTTAAAAGAGTACTTAAGTTTCATTCTCTGAGCATCAACAGGAGAGGCAGTTGACGCATGTCACACCCTCTTTTGATTGCAAGCTGAAAATCTGGGGCGGGATTTTCCCGAAAATCCAAGCTTAAAAGAGTCTGAATCCGAAACTGCAGCAGAACAAGCTCTGATCTGAAAACTAGGAAGGTCTTGTCAGCTAGGTGGGTGAATTGAAACTTGCTTTGAGTAGATATTGATAGTGGGTCGTTGTCAGGCTTTGTTTGGACTGAGCACTTAGGTTTCATTCTCTGAGCATCAACAGGAGAGGCAGTTGACGCGTGTCACACCCTCTGTTGATTGCAAGCTGAAAATCTGGGGCGTGATTTTGACGAAAATCCAAGTTTAAAAGAGTACTTAAGTTTAATTCTCTGAACATCAACAGGAGAGGCAGTTGACGCGTGTCACACCCTCTGTTGATTGCAAGCTGAAAATCTGGGGCGGGATTTTGATGAAAATCCAAGTTTAAAAGAGTACTTAAGTTTCATTCTCTGAGCATCAACAGGAGAGGCAGTTGACGCATGTCACACCCTCTGTTGATTGCAAGCTGAAAATCTGGGACGGGATTTTCCCGAAAATCCAAGCTTAAAAGAGTCTGAATCCGAAACTGCAGCAGAACAAGCTCTGATCTGAAAACTAGGAAGGTCTTGTCAGCTAGGTGGGTGAATTGAAACTTGCTTTGAGGAGATATTGATAGTGGGTCGTTGTCAGGCTTTGTTTGGACTGATCAGTTAGGTTTCATTCTCTGAGCATCAACAGGATAGGCAGTTGACGCATGTCACACCCTCTGTTGATTGCAAGCTGAAAATCTGGGGCGGGATTTTCATGAAAATCCAAGTTTAAAAGAGTACTTAAGTTTCATTCTCTGAGCATCAACAGGAGAGGCAGTTGACGCATGTCACACCCTCTTTTGATTGCAAGCTGAAAATCTGGGGCGGGATTTTCCCGAAAATCCAAGCTTAAAAGAGTCTGAATCCGAAACTGCAGCAGAACAAGCTCTGATCTGAAAACTAGGAAGGTCTTGTCAGCTAGGTGGGTGAATTGAAACTTGCTTTGAGTAGATATTGATAGTGGGTCGTTGTCAGGCTTTGTTTGGACTGAGCACTTAGGTTTCATTCTCTGAGCATCAACAGGAGAGGCAGTTGACGCGTGTCACACCCTCTGTTGATTGCAAGCTGAAAATCTGGGGCAGGATTTTCATGAAAATCCAAGTTTAAAAGAGTACTTAAGTTTCATTCTCTGCGCATCAACAGGAGAGGCAGTTGACGCATGTCACACCCTCTGTTGATTGCAAGCTGAAAATCTGGGGCAGGATTTTCATGAAAATCCAAGTTTAAAAGAGTACTTAAGTTTAATTCTCTGAGCATCAACAGGAGAGGCAGTTGACGCATGTCACACCCTCTGTTGATTGCAAGCTGAAAATCTGGGGCAGGATTTTCATGAAAATCCAAGTTTAAAAGAGTACTTAAGTTTCATTCTCTGAGCATCAACAGGAGAGGCAGTTGACGCATGTCACACCCTCTGTTGATTGCAAGCTGAAAATCTGGGGCAGGATTTTCCCGAAAATCCAAGCTTAAAAGAGTCTGAATCCGAAACTGCAGCAGAACAAGCTCTGATCTGAAAACTAGGAAGGTCTTGTCAGCTAGGTGAGTGAATCGAAACTTGCTTTGAGGAGATATTGATAGTGGGTCGTTGTCAGACTTTGTTTGGACTGATCAGTTAGGTTTCATTCTCTGAGCATCAACAGGAGAGGCAGTTGACGCATGTCACACCCTCTGTTGATTGCAAGCTGAAAATCTGGGGCGGGATTTTCCCGAAAATCCAAGCTTAAAAGAGTCTGAATCCGAAACTGCAGCAGAACAAGCTCTGATCTGAAAACTAGGAAGGTCTTGTCAGCTAGGTGAGTGAATCGAAACTTCCTTTGAGTAGATATTGATAGTGGGTCGTTGTCAGGCTTTGTTTGGACTGAGCACTTAGGTTTCATTCTCTGAGCATCAACAGGAGAGGCAGTTGACGCGTGTCACACCCTCTGTTGATTGCAAGCTGAAAATCTGGGGCGGGATTTTCATGAAAATCCAAGTTTAAAAGAGTACTTAAGTTTAATTCTCTGAGCATCAACAGGAGAGGCAGTTGACGCGTGTCACACCCTCTGTTGATTGCAAGCTGAAAATCTGGGGCGGGATTTTCATGAAAATCCAAGTTTAAAAGAGTACTTAAGTTTAATTCTCTGAGCATCAACAGGAGAGGCAGTTGACACGTGTCACACCCTCTGTTGATTGCAAGCTGAAAATCTGGGGCAGGATTTTCATGAAAATCCAAGTTTAAAAGAGTACTTAAGTTTCATTCTCTGAGCATCAACAGGAGAGGCAGGTGACGCATGTCACACCCTCTGTTGATTGCAAGCTGAAAATCTGGGGCGGGATTTTCCCGAAAATCCAAGCTTAAAAGAGTCTGAATCCGAAACTGCAGCAGAACAAGCTCTGATCTGAAAACTAGGAAGGTCTTGTCAGCTAGGTGGGTGAATTGAAACTTGCTTTGAGTAGATATTGATAGTGGGTCGTTGTCAGGCTTTGTTTGGACTGAGCACTTAGGTTTCATTCTCTGAGCATCAACAGGAGAGGCAGTTGACGCGTGTCACACCCTCTGTTGATTGCAAGCTGAAAATCTGGGGCGGGATTTTGACGAAAATCCAAGTTTAAAAGAGTACTTAAGTTTAATTCTCTGAACATCAACAGGAGAGGCAGTTGACGCGTGTCACACCCTCTGTTGATTGCAAGCTGAAAATCTGGGGCGGGATTTTGATGAAAATCCAAGTTTAAAAGAGTACTTAAGTTTCATTCTCTGAGCATCAACAGGAGAGGCAGTTGACGCATGTCACACCCTCTGTTGATTGCAAGCTGAAAATCTGGGACGGGATTTTCCCGAAAATCCAAGCTTAAAAGAGTCTGAATCCGAAACTGCAGCAGAACAAGCTCTGATCTGAAAACTAGGAAGGTCTTGTCAGCTAGGTGGGTGAATTGAAACTTGCTTTGAGTAGATATTGATAGTGGGTCGTTGTCAGGCTTTGTTTGGACTGATCAGTTAGGTTTCATTCTCTGAGCATCAACAGGAGAGGTAGTTGACGCGTGTCACACCCTCATCTGGATTGTTATGATGTCATAAAAAGATCAAAGCCAAACCTTCCATGCCAAACTTTATAGCCATACTCCAAAAACGTACCTCACCTGACCCAGGAAAGGCTATATTTCACTTTAGATATTTAAAACTTTACTACAATTGTTTCAAGGCACATTTAAATTGTTCTGAGGAGAAAGAAGCGACCACAGATACAAAACACAGGAAACAGGATCTTCTGATAATTACACAAAACATGTACGAATGGAAATGTGTGTAGATATAATTAACATTATATCTAAATACATCTATGATATATTCAAAGCAAAATTATCAGAGGACAGCGACTTGCCACAGAGTCCAACTAAATTACCCAGATTTTCTTCAGGATCACAGAGCAGCATGACTGTATCTGAAGAGCAAGTGCAAGAGTGTCTGGGTGACATGGGTGTCGCTATTGCACAGACTTTGGCTGAGGTGATGGGCGTGGAAGACGACATTTGTTGCCCCAGTACAGAGCAGATGACGGGGCTCATGGTGGCAGAAGTTACAGAGAAAGCAAACTCTGAGCTCTCCAAAAGTGGTGAGAGCAGAAAGAACATCAAGGCACAAGGCAAGGCAACAAGGCAACAAGCTCTGATCTGAAAACTAGGAAGGTCTTGTCAGCTAGGTGAGTGAATCGAAACTTGCTTTGAGTAGATATTGATAGTGGGTCGTTGTCAGGCTTTGTTTGGACTGAGCACTTAAGTTTCATTCTCTGAGCATCAACAGGAGAGGCAGTTGACGCGTGTCACACCCTCTGTTGATTGCAAGCTGAAAATCTGGGGCGGGATTTTCATGAAAATCCAAGTTTAAAAGAGTACTTAAGTTTCATTCTCTGAGCATCAACAGGAGAGGTAGTTGACACATGTCACACCCTCTGTTGATTGCAAGCTGAAAATCTGGGGCGGGATTTTTCCGAAAATCCAAGCTTAAAAGAGTCTGAATCCGAAACTGCAGCAGAACAAGCTCTGATCTGAAAACTAGGAAGGTCTTGTCAGCTAGGTGGGTGAATTGAAACTTGCTTTGAGGAGATATTGATAGTGGGTCGTTGTCAGGCTTTGTTTGGACTGATCAGTTAGGTTTCATTCTCTGAGCATCAACAGGATAGGCAGTTGACGCATGTCACACCCTCTGTTGATTGCAAGCTGAAAATCTGGGGCGGGATTTTCATGAAAATCCAAGTTTAAAAGAGTACTTAAGTTTCATTCTCTGAGCATCAACAGGAGAGGCAGTTGACGCATGTCACACCCTCTTTTGATTGCAAGCTGAAAATCTGGGGCGGGATTTTCCCGAAAATCCAAGCTTAAAAGAGTCTGAATCCGAAACTGCAGCAGAACAAGCTCTGATCTGAAAACTAGGAAGGTCTTGTCAGCTAGGTGGGTGAATTGAAACTTGCTTTGAGTAGATATTGATAGTGGGTCGTTGTCAGGCTTTGTTTGGACTGAGCACTTAGGTTTCATTCTCTGAGCATCAACAGGAGAGGCAGTTGACGCGTGTCACACCCTCTGTTGATTGCAAGCTGAAAATCTGGGGCGTGATTTTGACGAAAATCCAAGTTTAAAAGAGTACTTAAGTTTAATTCTCTGAACATCAACAGGAGAGGCAGTTGACGCGTGTCACACCCTCTGTTGATTGCAAGCTGAAAATCTGGGGCGGGATTTTGATGAAAATCCAAGTTTAAAAGAGTACTTAAGTTTCATTCTCTGAGCATCAACAGGAGAGGCAGTTGACGCATGTCACACCCTCTGTTGATTGCAAGCTGAAAATCTGGGACGGGATTTTCCCGAAAATCCAAGCTTAAAAGAGTCTGAATCCGAAACTGCAGCAGAACAAGCTCTGATCTGAAAACTAGGAAGGTCTTGTCAGCTAGGTG
This sequence comes from Labrus bergylta, assembly GCF_963930695.1. NCBI lineage: Eukaryota > Metazoa > Chordata > Actinopteri > Labriformes > Labridae > Labrus > Labrus bergylta. The sequence goes on from NC_089195.1 coordinate 22,568,884, forward strand.
GGTGAATTGAAACTTGCTTTGAGGAGATATTGATAGTGGGTCGTTGTCAGGCTTTGTTTGGACTGATCAGTTAGGTTTCATTCTCTGAGCATCAACAGGATAGGCAGTTGACGCATGTCACACCCTCTGTTGATTGCAAGCTGAAAATCTGGGGCGGGATTTTCATGAAAATCCAAGTTTAAAAGAGTACTTAAGTTTCATTCTCTGAGCATCAACAGGAGAGGCAGTTGACGCATGTCACACCCTCTTTTGATTGCAAGCTGAAAATCTGGGGCGGGATTTTCCCGAAAATCCAAGCTTAAAAGAGTCTGAATCCGAAACTGCAGCAGAACAAGCTCTGATCTGAAAACTAGGAAGGTCTTGTCAGCTAGGTGGGTGAATTGAAACTTGCTTTGAGTAGATATTGATAGTGGGTCGTTGTCAGGCTTTGTTTGGACTGAGCACTTAGGTTTCATTCTCTGAGCATCAACAGGAGAGGCAGTTGACGCGTGTCACACCCTCTGTTGATTGCAAGCTGAAAATCTGGGGCAGGATTTTCATGAAAATCCAAGTTTAAAAGAGTACTTAAGTTTCATTCTCTGCGCATCAACAGGAGAGGCAGTTGACGCATGTCACACCCTCTGTTGATTGCAAGCTGAAAATCTGGGGCAGGATTTTCATGAAAATCCAAGTTTAAAAGAGTACTTAAGTTTAATTCTCTGAGCATCAACAGGAGAGGCAGTTGACGCATGTCACACCCTCTGTTGATTGCAAGCTGAAAATCTGGGGCAGGATTTTCATGAAAATCCAAGTTTAAAAGAGTACTTAAGTTTCATTCTCTGAGCATCAACAGGAGAGGCAGTTGACGCATGTCACACCCTCTGTTGATTGCAAGCTGAAAATCTGGGGCAGGATTTTCCCGAAAATCCAAGCTTAAAAGAGTCTGAATCCGAAACTGCAGCAGAACAAGCTCTGATCTGAAAACTAGGAAGGTCTTGTCAGCTAGGTGAGTGAATCGAAACTTGCTTTGAGGAGATATTGATAGTGGGTCGTTGTCAGACTTTGTTTGGACTGATCAGTTAGGTTTCATTCTCTGAGCATCAACAGGAGAGGCAGTTGACGCATGTCACACCCTCTGTTGATTGCAAGCTGAAAATCTGGGGCGGGATTTTCCCGAAAATCCAAGCTTAAAAGAGTCTGAATCCGAAACTGCAGCAGAACAAGCTCTGATCTGAAAACTAGGAAGGTCTTGTCAGCTAGGTGAGTGAATCGAAACTTCCTTTGAGTAGATATTGATAGTGGGTCGTTGTCAGGCTTTGTTTGGACTGAGCACTTAGGTTTCATTCTCTGAGCATCAACAGGAGAGGCAGTTGACGCGTGTCACACCCTCTGTTGATTGCAAGCTGAAAATCTGGGGCGGGATTTTCATGAAAATCCAAGTTTAAAAGAGTACTTAAGTTTAATTCTCTGAGCATCAACAGGAGAGGCAGTTGACGCGTGTCACACCCTCTGTTGATTGCAAGCTGAAAATCTGGGGCGGGATTTTCATGAAAATCCAAGTTTAAAAGAGTACTTAAGTTTAATTCTCTGAGCATCAACAGGAGAGGCAGTTGACACGTGTCACACCCTCTGTTGATTGCAAGCTGAAAATCTGGGGCAGGATTTTCATGAAAATCCAAGTTTAAAAGAGTACTTAAGTTTCATTCTCTGAGCATCAACAGGAGAGGCAGGTGACGCATGTCACACCCTCTGTTGATTGCAAGCTGAAAATCTGGGGCGGGATTTTCCCGAAAATCCAAGCTTAAAAGAGTCTGAATCCGAAACTGCAGCAGAACAAGCTCTGATCTGAAAACTAGGAAGGTCTTGTCAGCTAGGTGGGTGAATTGAAACTTGCTTTGAGTAGATATTGATAGTGGGTCGTTGTCAGGCTTTGTTTGGACTGAGCACTTAGGTTTCATTCTCTGAGCATCAACAGGAGAGGCAGTTGACGCGTGTCACACCCTCTGTTGATTGCAAGCTGAAAATCTGGGGCGGGATTTTGACGAAAATCCAAGTTTAAAAGAGTACTTAAGTTTAATTCTCTGAACATCAACAGGAGAGGCAGTTGACGCGTGTCACACCCTCTGTTGATTGCAAGCTGAAAATCTGGGGCGGGATTTTGATGAAAATCCAAGTTTAAAAGAGTACTTAAGTTTCATTCTCTGAGCATCAACAGGAGAGGCAGTTGACGCATGTCACACCCTCTGTTGATTGCAAGCTGAAAATCTGGGACGGGATTTTCCCGAAAATCCAAGCTTAAAAGAGTCTGAATCCGAAACTGCAGCAGAACAAGCTCTGATCTGAAAACTAGGAAGGTCTTGTCAGCTAGGTGGGTGAATTGAAACTTGCTTTGAGTAGATATTGATAGTGGGTCGTTGTCAGGCTTTGTTTGGACTGATCAGTTAGGTTTCATTCTCTGAGCATCAACAGGAGAGGTAGTTGACGCGTGTCACACCCTCATCTGGATTGTTATGATGTCATAAAAAGATCAAAGCCAAACCTTCCATGCCAAACTTTATAGCCATACTCCAAAAACGTACCTCACCTGACCCAGGAAAGGCTATATTTCACTTTAGATATTTAAAACTTTACTACAATTGTTTCAAGGCACATTTAAATTGTTCTGAGGAGAAAGAAGCGACCACAGATACAAAACACAGGAAACAGGATCTTCTGATAATTACACAAAACATGTACGAATGGAAATGTGTGTAGATATAATTAACATTATATCTAAATACATCTATGATATATTCAAAGCAAAATTATCAGAGGACAGCGACTTGCCACAGAGTCCAACTAAATTACCCAGATTTTCTTCAGGATCACAGAGCAGCATGACTGTATCTGAAGAGCAAGTGCAAGAGTGTCTGGGTGACATGGGTGTCGCTATTGCACAGACTTTGGCTGAGGTGATGGGCGTGGAAGACGACATTTGTTGCCCCAGTACAGAGCAGATGACGGGGCTCATGGTGGCAGAAGTTACAGAGAAAGCAAACTCTGAGCTCTCCAAAAGTGGTGAGAGCAGAAAGAACATCAAGGCACAAGGCAAGGCAACAAGGCAACAAGCTCTGATCTGAAAACTAGGAAGGTCTTGTCAGCTAGGTGAGTGAATCGAAACTTGCTTTGAGTAGATATTGATAGTGGGTCGTTGTCAGGCTTTGTTTGGACTGAGCACTTAAGTTTCATTCTCTGAGCATCAACAGGAGAGGCAGTTGACGCGTGTCACACCCTCTGTTGATTGCAAGCTGAAAATCTGGGGCGGGATTTTCATGAAAATCCAAGTTTAAAAGAGTACTTAAGTTTCATTCTCTGAGCATCAACAGGAGAGGTAGTTGACACATGTCACACCCTCTGTTGATTGCAAGCTGAAAATCTGGGGCGGGATTTTTCCGAAAATCCAAGCTTAAAAGAGTCTGAATCCGAAACTGCAGCAGAACAAGCTCTGATCTGAAAACTAGGAAGGTCTTGTCAGCTAGGTGGGTGAATTGAAACTTGCTTTGAGGAGATATTGATAGTGGGTCGTTGTCAGGCTTTGTTTGGACTGATCAGTTAGGTTTCATTCTCTGAGCATCAACAGGATAGGCAGTTGACGCATGTCACACCCTCTGTTGATTGCAAGCTGAAAATCTGGGGCGGGATTTTCATGAAAATCCAAGTTTAAAAGAGTACTTAAGTTTCATTCTCTGAGCATCAACAGGAGAGGCAGTTGACGCATGTCACACCCTCTTTTGATTGCAAGCTGAAAATCTGGGGCGGGATTTTCCCGAAAATCCAAGCTTAATAGAGTCTGAATCCGAAACTGCAGCAGAACAAGCTCTGATCTGAAAACTAGGAAGGTCTTGTCAGCTAGGTGGGTGAATTGAAACTTGCTTTGAGTAGATATTGATAGTGGGTCGTTGTCAGGCTTTGTTTGGACTGAGCACTTAGGTTTCATTCTCTGAGCATCAACAGGAGAGGCAGTTGACGCGTGTCACACCCTCTGTTGATTGCAAGCTGAAAATCTGGGGCGTGATTTTGACGAAAATCCAAGTTTAAAAGAGTACTTAAGTTTAATTCTCTGAACATCAACAGGAGAGGCAGTTGACGCGTGTCACACCCTCTGTTGATTGCAAGCTGAAAATCTGGGGCGGGATTTTGATGAAAATCCAAGTTTAAAAGAGTACTTAAGTTTCATTCTCTGAGCATCAACAGGAGAGGCAGTTGACGCATGTCACACCCTCTGTTGATTGCAAGCTGAAAATCTGGGACGGGATTTTCCCGAAAATCCAAGCTTAAAAGAGTCTGAATCCGAAACTGCAGCAGAACAAGCTCTGATCTGAAAACTAGGAAGGTCTTGTCAGCTAGGTGGGTGAATTGAAACTTGCTTTGAGGAGATATTGATAGTGGGTCGTTGTCAGGCTTTGTTTGGACTGATCAGTTAGGTTTCATTCTCTGAGCATCAACAGGATAGGCAGTTGACGCATGTCACACCCTCTGTTGATTGCAAGCTGAAAATCTGGGGCGGGATTTTCATGAAAATCCAAGTTTAAAAGAGTACTTAAGTTTCATTCTCTGAGCATCAACAGGAGAGGCAGTTGACGCATGTCACACCCTCTTTTGATTGCAAGCTGAAAATCTGGGGCGGGATTTTCCCGAAAATCCAAGCTTAAAAGAGTCTGAATCCGAAACTGCAGCAGAACAAGCTCTGATCTGAAAACTAGGAAGGTCTTGTCAGCTAGGTGGGTGAATTGAAACTTGCTTTGAGTAGATATTGATAGTGGGTCGTTGTCAGGCTTTGTTTGGACTGAGCACTTAGGTTTCATTCTCTGAGCATCAACAGGAGAGGCAGTTGACGCGTGTCACACCCTCTGTTGATTGCAAGCTGAAAATCTGGGGCGTGATTTTGACGAAAATCCAAGTTTAAAAGAGTACTTAAGTTTAATTCTCTGAACATCAACAGGAGAGGCAGTTGACGCGTGTCACACCCTCTGTTGATTGCAAGCTGAAAATCTGGGGCGGGATTTTGATGAAAATCCAAGTTTAAAAGAGTACTTAAGTTTCATTCTCTGAGCATCAACAGGAGAGGCAGTTGACGCATGTCACACCCTCTGTTGATTGCAAGCTGAAAATCTGGGACGGGATTTTCCCGAAAATCCAAGCTTAAAAGAGTCTGAATCCGAAACTGCAGCAGAACAAGCTCTGATGTGAAAACTAGGAAGGTCTTGTCAGCTAGGTGGGTGAATTGAAACTTGCTTTGAGTAGATATTGATAGTGGGTCGTTGTCAGGCTTTGTTTGGACTGATCAGTTAGGTTTCATTCTCTGAGCATCAACAGGAGAGGTAGTTGACGCGTGTCACACCCTCATCTGGATTGTTATGATGTCATAAAAAGATCAAAGCCAAACCTTCCATGCCAAACTTTATAGCCATACTCCAAAAACGTACCTCACCTGACCCAGGAAAGGCTATATTTCACTTTAGATATTTAAAACTTTACTACAATTGTTTCAAGGCACATTTAAATTGTTCTGAGGAGAAAGAAGCGACCACAGATACAAAACACAGGAAACAGGATCTTCTGATAATTACACAAAACATGTACGAATGGAAATGTGTGTAGATATAATTAACATTATATCTAAATACATCTATGATATATTCAAAGCAAAATTATCAGAGGACAGCGACTTGCCACAGAGTCCAACTAAATTACCCAGATTTTCTTCAGGATCACAGAGCAGCATGACTGTATCTGAAGAGCAAGTGCAAGAGTGTCTGGGTGACATGGGTGTCGCTATTGCACAGACTTTGGCTGAGGTGATGGGCGTGGAAGACGACATTTGTTGCCCCAGTACAGAGCAGATGACGGGGCTCATGGTGGCAGAAGTTACAGAGAAAGCAAACTCTGAGCTCTCCAAAAGTGGTGAGAGCAGAAAGAACATCAAGGCACAAGGCAAGGCAACAAGGCAACAAGCTCTGATCTGAAAACTAGGAAGGTCTTGTCAGCTAGGTGAGTGAATCGAAACTTGCTTTGAGTAGATATTGATAGTGGGTCGTTGTCAGGCTTTGTTTGGACTGAGCACTTAAGTTTCATTCTCTGAGCATCAACAGGAGAGGCAGTTGACGCGTGTCACACCCTCTGTTGATTGCAAGCTGAAAATCTGGGGCGGGATTTTCATGAAAATCCAAGTTTAAAAGAGTACTTAAGTTTCATTCTCTGAGCATCAACAGGAGAGGTAGTTGACACATGTCACACCCTCTGTTGATTGCAAGCTGAAAATCTGGGGCGGGATTTTTCCGAAAATCCAAGCTTAAAAGAGTCTGAATCCGAAACTGCAGCAGAACAAGCTCTGATCTGAAAACTAGGAAGGTCTTGTCAGCTAGGTGGGTGAATTGAAACTTGCTTTGAGGAGATATTGATATTGGGTCGTTGTCAGGCTTTGTTTGGACTGATCAGTTAGGTTTCATTCTCTGAGCATCAATAGGAGAGGCAGTTGACGCGTGTCACACCCTCATCTGGATTGTTATGATGTCATAAAAAGATCAAAGCCAAACCTTCCATGCCAAACTTTATAGCCATACTCCAAAAACGTACCTCACCTGACCCAGGAAAGGCTATATTTCACTTAAGATATTTAAAACTTTACGACAGGTGTTTCAAGGCACATTTAAATTGTTCTGAGGAGAAAGAAGCGACCACAGATACAAAACACAATGAATACCAGAAGCAGCATGGAGAAGATGGATCAATCTGTTACAATGGTAAACAAAGACGCTCTTCGCCCGATCGTCCGCATGTTCCTCTAACAGCTGACAGCAGTACAATGGACAAATCTGGAAACAGGATCTTCTGATAATTACACAAAACATGTACGAATGGAAATGTGTGTAGATATAATTAACATTATATCTAAATACATCTATGATATATTCAAAGCAAAATTATCAGAGGACAGCGACTTGCCACAGAGTCCAACTAAATTACCCAGATTTTCTTCAGGATCACAGAGCAGCATGACTGTATCTGAAGAGCAAGTGCAAGAGTGTCTGGGTGACATGGGTGTCGCTATTGCACAGACTTTGGCTGAGGTGATGGGCGTGGAAGACGACATTTGTTGCCCCAGTACAGAGCAGATGACGGGGCTCATGGTGGCAGAAGTTACAGAGAAAGCAAACTCTGAGCTCTCCAAAAGTGGTGAGAGCAGAAAGAACATCAAGGCTCAAGGCAAGGCAACAAGCTCTGATCTGAAAACTAGGAAGGTCTTGTCAGCTAGGTGAGTGAATCGAAACTTGCTTTGAGTAGATATTGATAGTGGGTCGTTGTCAGGCTTTGTTTGGACTGAGCACTTAGGTTTCATTCTCTGAGCATCAACAGGAGAGGCAGTTGACGCGTGTCACACCCTCTGTTGATTGCAAGCTGAAAATCTGGGGCGGGATTTTGACGAAAATCCAAGTTTAAAAGAGTACTTAAGTTTAATTCTCTGAACATCAACAGGAGAGGCAGTTGACGCATGTCACACCCTCTGTTGATTGCAAGCTGAAAATCTGGGGCGGGATTTTCCCGAAAATCCAAGCTTAAAAGAGTCTGAATCCGAAACTGCAGCAGAACAAACTCTGTTCTGAAAACTAGCAAGGTCTTGTCAGCTAGGTGGGTGAATCAAAACTTACTTTGAGTAGAAATTGATAGTGGGTCGTTGTCAGGCTTTGTTTGGACTGAGCACTTAGGTTTCATTCTCTGAGCATCAACAGGAGAGGTAGTTGACGTGTGTTACACCCTCTGTTGATTGAAACCTTAAAATCTGGGGCGGGATTTAAAAAAAAAAAACAGCTTTAAAAAAGTACTTAAGTTTCATTCTCTGAGAATCAACAGGAGAGGGAGTTGATGCGTGTCACACCATCTGTTGATTGCAAGCTGAAAATCCCGGGCGGGATTTTCACGAAAATCCAACCTTAAAAGAGTATGAAACTGCAACAGAACAAGCTCTGTTCTGAAAACTAGCAAGGTCTTGTCAGCTAGGTGGGTGAATCAAAACTTACTTTGAGTAGAAATTGATAGTGGGTCGTTGTCAGGCTTTGTTTAGACTGAACACTTAGGTTTCATCCTCTGAGCATCAACAGGAGAGGTAGTTGACGTGTGTTACACCCTCTGTTGATTGCAAGCTGAAATTCTGTTGCGGGATTTTCACGAAAATCCAAGTTTAAAAGAGTAATTGAATTTCATTCTCTGAGCATCAACAGGAGAGGCAGTTGACGCGTGTCACACCCTCTGTTGATTGCAAGCTGAAAATCTGGGGCGGGATTTTCACGAAAATCCAAGTTTAAAAGAGTACTTAAGTTTCCTTCTCTGAGCATCAACAGGAGAGGCAGTTGACGTGTGTTACACCCTCTGTTGATTGCAAGCTGAAAATCTGGGGCGGGATTTTCACGAAAATCCAAGTTTAAAAGAGTACTTAAGTTTCATTCTCTGAGCATCAACAGGAGAGGTAGTTGACGTGTGTTACACCCTCTGTTGATTGCAAGCTGAAAATCTGGGGCGGGATTTTCACGAAAATCCAAGTTTAAAAGAGTACTTAAGTTTCATTCTCTGAGCATCAACAGGATAGGCAGTTGACGCATGTCAAACCCTCTGTTGATTGCAAGCTGAAAATCTGGGGCGGGATTTTCACGAAAATCCAAGTTTAATAGAGTCTGAATCCGAAACTGCAGCAGAAAAAACTCTGATCTGAAAACTAGCAAGGTCTTGTCAGCTAGGTGGGTGAATCGAAACTTGCTTTGATTAGATATTGATAGTGGGTCGCTGTCAGGCTTTGTTTGGAATGAGCACTTAGGTTTCATTCTCTGAGCATCAACAGGAGAGGCAGTTGACGCATGTCACACCCTCTGTTGATTGCAAGCTGAAAATCTGGGGCGGGATTTTCATGAAAATCCAATCTTAAAAAAGTGCTTAAGTTTCATTCTCTGAGCATCAACAGGATAGGCAGTTGACGCATGTCACACCCTCTGTTGATTGCAAGCTGAAAATCTGGGGCGGGATTTTCACAAAAATCCAATCTTAAAAGAGTACTTAAGTTTCATTCTCTGAGCATCAACAGGAGAGGCAGTTGACGCGTGTCACACCCTCTGTTGATTACAAGCTGAAAATCTGGGGCGGGATTTTCATGAAAATCCAACCTTAAAAGAGTGTGAATCCAGAACTGTAACAGAACAAGCTCTGATCTGAAAACTAGCAAGGTCTTGTCAGCTAGGTGGGTGAATTGAAACTTCCTTTGAGTAGATATTGATAGTGGGTCGTTGTCAGGCTTTGTTTGGACCGAGCACTCTAAGTTTCACTCTCTGAGTATCAACAGGAGAGGCAGTTGACGTGTGTCACACCCTCTGTTGATTGGAAGCTGAAAATCTGGGGAGGGTTTTTCACGAAATTCCAAGCTTAAAAGAGTCTTAATCCGGAACTGTAACAGAACAAGCTCTGATCTGAAAACTAGCAAGGTCTTGTCAGCTAGGTGGGTGAATCGAAATTTGCTTTGAGTAGAAATTGATAGTGGGTCGTTGTCAGGCTTTGTTTGGACTGAGCACTTAGGTTTCATTCTCTGAGCATCAACAGGAGAGGTAGTTGACGTGTGTTACACCCTCTGTTGATTGCAAGCTGAAAATCTGGGGCGGGATTTTCACAAAAATCCAATCTTTAAAGAGTACTTAAGTTTCATTCTCTGTGCATCAACAGGAGAGGCAGTTGACGCGTGTCACACCCTCTGTTGATTGCAAGCTGAAAATCTGGGGCGGGATTTTCACAAAAATCCAATCTTTAAAGAGTACTTAAGTTTCATTCTCTGTGCATCAACAGGAGAGGCAGTTGACGCGTGTCACACCCTCTGTTGTTTGCAAGCTGAAAATCTGGGGCGGGATTTTCACGTAAATCCAACCTTAAAAGAGTGTGAATCCAGAACTGTAACAGAACAAGCTCTGATCTGAAAACTAGCAAGGTCTTGTCAGCTAGGTGGGTGAATTGAAACTTCCTTTGAGTAGATATTGATAGTGGGTCGTTGTCAGGCTTTGTGTGGACTGAGCACTTAAGTTTCATTCTCTGAGCATCAACAAGAGAGGTAGTTGATGCGTGTCACACCATCTGTTGATTGCAAGCTGAAATTCTGGGGCGGGAATTCCACGAAAATCCAAGCTTAAAGGAATCTGAATCCGAAAGTTTTAAGTCTATTCTTAAAAATACAGACTGTGTCTGCCTCATGAACCCTGGCTGGAAGGCGATTGCAGAGGAGAGGAGCCCGATAACTGAAGGCTTTACCTCCCATAGTACACTTAGAGACTGTAGGTACCACTAGTAGGCCTGCATTCTGGGACCATAATGTTCTCGAGGGGCAGTACGGCACTAGTAGCTCCTTAAGATAAGATGGTGCCTGGCCATTTAGAGCTCTGTAAGTGAAAAGAAGGATCTTGAATTCTATTCTAGACTGTATAGTGAGCTAGTGCAGAGAAGCCAACACAGGAGTAATGTGGTCCCTTTTCCTAGTTATAGTCAGTACACGAGCTGCAGCGTTCTGGACTAGTTGAAGAGTCTTTAGAGTATTACCAGAGCACCCTGACAAAAGAGAATTACAATAATCCAATCTGGAGGTATCAAATGCATGAACTAGTTTTTCTACATCATTTTGCGACCGGATATTCCTGATCTTGGATGTATTACAAAGGTGAAAATAGGCTGTTCTTGAAATTTGCCTGATGTGAGAGCTAAAGGACATATTTTGATCAAATAGAACTCTAGATTCCTAACAGTGGTGCTAGATGCCAGGCTGATGTCATTAAGGACAGTCAAATCATCAGAAAAAGTCTCTCTGAGGTTTTTAGGGCCTAGCACAATAACTTCAGTCTTGTCTGAGTTAAGTAGCGAAACATTTCTGGTCATCCAGGTCCTCACGTCCTTAAGGCATGTTTCTAGCTTACATAACTGACTGGTGCCATCGGGCTTCATTGATACATAAAGCTGAGTATCATCTGCATAACAGTGAAATATGGTGGACTCTAAATCCTGACTGAAACTCCTCAAATAAACTGTTGTCCTGGAGAAAGTCACACAGCTGATTAGTTAGCACTTTCTCCAGGATCTTTGAGATAAAAGGAAGGTTGGATACAGGCCTATAGTATAGTATAGTATAGTTAGCTAGAGTTCTTGAATCTAGAGTAGTTTTTTTGAGTAGAGGTTTGATTACCGCTAATTTAAATGACTGTGGTACATAGCCTGCCAGTGAAGACATATTGATCATATCTAATATAGAGTTGCGAACTAAGGGAAAGACTTCCTTAAACAGCTTGGTTGGGATTGGGTCTAAAAGACAGGTTGATGGTTTCGACGCAGAAATAATTGAATTTAGCTCTGAAAAACAGTCTAGACTAATATCTGGTCCTGGAACTGTCTCTGCCGTATCAGAAGTATCTGCACCAGGTAAGGGCAGGAGGTTACTAATTTTGTCTCTGATGTTTAGAATTTTGTTGTTGAAAAAGCTAAGGAAATCATTACTGCTGAGGGCTAAAGGAATACAAGGCTCAATGGAGCTATGACTCTCTTTCAGCCTGGCTACAGTGCTGAAAAGGTGTCTAGGATTGCTTTTGTTTTCCTCGATTAGAGAGGAGTAGTAGGCAGCTCGAGCGTGACGTAGAGTCTTCATATATTTTCTATGACTATCCTGCCAGAATAAACGAGATTCTACCGTTCGGCTGGTCAAGCAGCATATTCTTTCAAAATTTTGCGACGATTGTTTTAGAGTACGGGTTTCTGAATTGAACCATGGAGCTATTCTCTGCCGTTTGATAACCTTCTGTTTTAGGGGAGCAATCGAATCAAGTGTAACTCTCAGCGAATCCACTGCACTATCAACAAACTGATCTACAGTAGCTGAGAGGGACTAAAGCTATCAAGAGTTTCCAACTGGGTTGAAACACGGTACTGAATCAAAAGCAGCTGAAATAGCTTGCTTAAATCTAGCTACAGCACTATCAGATAAACTTCTAGAGAGCACATTTTTATTAAGCAGAAATAATTCTGGTAGGACAAAGATCGAAAGTAATAAGGAAATGGTCTGATAGAAGAAGATTTTCTAGGAAAACTAAGGTTTTGGATTTCAATGCCATAAGCTAAAACAAGATCCAGGGTGTGGTTAAAACGATGAGTAGGTTTGTTTACACCCTGGGTGAAACCAATAGAGTCTGATAATGACATGAAAGCTTTGCTAAGGCTATCATTCTCAACATCCACATGGATATTGAAGTCACCTACAACAATTATTCAATCACTGCTAAGGACTTCATCTGATAAAAATTCAGCAAATTCAGATAGAAACTCAGAATATGGGCCAGGAGGGCGGTAAACTACAACAACTAGAACTGGCTGAAAGGTTCTTGAGACTAGATGTGAAAGACTAAGAACAAGGCTTTCAAAAGAAGAAAAATTCAGCTTTGGTCGAGGGTTAACTAGAAGACTAGAATTAAACATAGCTGCTACTCAACCACCTCGTCCGGTGTCTCGAGGTACATAAGTACTAAAATGACTTGGAGGAGTGGATTCATTTAAACTAACATATTCATCTCGACACAGCCAGGTTTCAGTCAAAAAAAGTCAAATCAATATAAATCAACCAATGTAAATCAATATGCTGATCTGATATCAGATCATTAACTAAAAGAGATTTGGATGCTAAGGACCTAATGTTCAAAAGTCTGCAGTGAATTTTCAGAATTTTTAGCAAAATCGTATTCGTAGTTTTGATTCTAATGAGATTTTGACGATTTACGCCTTTCTTTTCTACGTTTGGATGACTTATAAAAACGGGTCTGGGCCGGGGGACAGACACAGTACCTATAGTATAACTACAGTTCGATTCAGAATTACAGCAATAGTGACTGGGAGACAGATCTAAGGGAGGCGCAGAGAAGTGTGTAAGACTGCAGCTCTGCCTCCTGGTCTGAACTCTGTGTTGTTGTCAAGGTTTTGGACTAATAACCTCTGCTATGTTTCTAGATAATAGAGCTGCACCGTCCACAGTGGGATGGATGCCGTCTCTAGCTAGCAGACTAGGTTTTCCCCAAAAAGATTATGAGTTATCTATGAAGCCCACATCATTTGCTGGACACCACCTCGACAGCCAGCGGTTGAGTGATGACATGCGGCTATACATGTCATCACTGGTCTGATTTGGGAGGGGTCCAGAGATGAGATTTAGATGAGATGCGATGTCACCCGCTCTGGCCCCCGGTATACACCTAACTATGCCCGCTGACTTTGCTAGCTTCACATTTCAGACTATGGAGTCTCCAATAATCAGAGTTTTATTCTCAGCGGGTGTGTCGCTGAGTGGGGAAAATTTGTTTGAAACGTGAAGTGGTTGTTGGGGAACCGTGTGCTTCGATTTTCGACTATGCTTCCCTCGGACAGTAACCCAGCCACTGCCTCCCGGCTGCTCGGGGGGGGGGAAGCCAGGCTATGTCGGCCCGCATCGGCTACAGGTGGCTGGCTAACTACTGCTGCATACGATGACTCTGACTCAATGGTGCGGAGCCGTCTCTCTAAATCAGACACCCTCGCTTCCAAAGCTAAAAATAAACTACATTTCTTACACGTATCATTATCACTAGAGGAGGACGAGGACTAACTTAACATCTGACATGTACAGCAGGAGAGGGAAAGACAGAAAAAGAAGCCATTGTAAAGCTAACTGCTAAGCTAAGAGTAGGTACACAGTAACACAGTACAGAGGAGAACAGAACAGGAAATGATGCAATACGCTCACCCGTACATAGCTCACTGCTCAGGTGCTGCTCACTGCTCAGGTGCTGCACACTGCTCAGGTGCTTCAACCACCTCCTCCTCCACCCTCCGATCTGTTCACACCAGACATGTTTGCCTCATATTTTACTGAAAAGGTTGGAATCATCAGTAACCGGTTTTCTGAGCCTGACCAACTCCGCCCAAAGGCACCAACCAAAAGCGCCTCACTTGACTCATTCTCCTCTCTGACTGAGGATGAGGTCTCTAAGCTTGTGCTAGACTCTTGGCCCACCACCTGTCCTCTGGACCCAATACCATCAAGCCTCCTGCAGACCATTTCCTCTCCGCTTAATGCTGCACTTAAGCATGTCATCAACTCCTCTCTGTCAACGGGTGTGTTCCCCACCGCATTCAAGCAAGCTCGGGTCACCCCTCTGCTGAAAAAACCCACACTAAACCCAGCCCAGGTTGAAAACTACAGACCGGTTTCTCTTCTGCCCTTTCTGTCAAAAATACTTGAGTGCACAGTCTTTAAGTCTCTGAGTTCCTGTCCAGAAATTATCTGTTTGACCCAAATCAGTCAGGCTTTAAGCAGGGCCACTCTACTGAAACTGCACTACTGTCAGTAACAGAATCGCTACGAGCTGCCAGAGCTGCGGGTCAGTCCTCAGTTCTATTATTGCTAGACCTGTCTGCTGCCTTTGACACAGTCAACCATCAAATCCTCCTATCCACGCTCTCTGAACTTGGCATCTCAGGATCTGCCCTCTGCTGGTTCGTGTCCTACCTCTCTGGGCGAGTGTCGTGGAAGGGAGAAGTATCCAAAGCGCACAGCTTATCCACAGGGGTACCTCAAGGGTCAGTCCCCTTCTCTTCTCCATATACACAAGCTCACTTGGTTCAATAATCCGCTCTCATGGCTTCTCATACCACTGCTATGCTGACGATACCCAGCTCTTCCTGTCATTCCTGCCAGACGATGTTACAGTCAAACAATCTCATCATGCCTTGCTGATATCTCTAAATGGATGAATGAACGCCACCTTCAACTCAATCTTTCAAAGACTGAGCTCCTTGTCATCCCAGCCAGCCTCGATTGCCAGGTCATGTCGATTTGCCCTGTACAACATCAGGAAGATCAGACCTTATCTGTCAGAACATGCTACACAGCTCCTGGTACAGGCTCTTGTGATATCATGCATCGATTATTGCAACTCTCTACTGGCAGGTCTTCCCACATGCACTATCAAACCTCTACAAATGATACAAAATGCAGCAGCACGACTGGTCTTCAACTTTCCTAAAAGTTCATTTGAACTATCCCCCCTGCCCCTGCCTGAACTGTGCTCATCTGAATGCCTTGCATTTAAATGTAAACCCCCTTTCACCATGACAATTCTTCTCATTTACCGGCCACCCAAACCAAACTCAACCTTCATCTCAGTTATGCACAACCTTTTCTCTTCACTCTGCACAACCTCTGCCAACATTATAATACTTGGAGATATCAATATCCATGTCGACACCCCCTCCAGCCACCCTGCAGCTGAATTCTTAGAACTACTGGACTGTCTCAACCTAACTCAACATGTTGATGTCCCCACTCACACCAGGGGGCACACGCTTGATCTGGTGATCACTCACTCTGCACCCATTACAAACGTATTAGCATACGATTTGGGTGTGTCTAACCACAAGGCTGTCTCAATGGATCTGCCTTTCCTGTCTGCTCTCACCAAACCTAAGTGCCAGAGTCACTTCAGAAATCTAAAAAACATCAACCCGGACTCA
This sequence comes from Labrus bergylta, assembly GCF_963930695.1. NCBI lineage: Eukaryota > Metazoa > Chordata > Actinopteri > Labriformes > Labridae > Labrus > Labrus bergylta. The sequence continues at coordinate 22,584,445 of NC_089195.1, forward strand.
CTAACACTAGACCTTCAACATCTCTCCTCTGCTAACTTCTCATCAACCAGTGAAGCAGTGTAATTTTACAACAAATCCCTAAACAGTCTCCTGGATCTCCACACCCCTTATAAAACCAGAACAGTCACGTTCCCACGCTCAGCCCCCTGTTACACCTCCGAGCAGCGGAAAATGAAGGCGACTGGTCGTGTCCTTGAACGGCGTCTCAAGGTCTCAGGACTCACTGTGCACAGGCTAGCCTATCGGGAACACCAAAAAGCCTACTCAAAGTCCCTCAGAAATGCCCGGTCACAGTTCTACTCAAATAACCTAAATAATAGCCCTGGCAACTCAAAGCGACTTTTCTCCACCATAAACCATCTCCTAAATCCACCAACCCCCTTTCTCTCAGACACCACAGAGGAGCGGTGCAATGATTTCATCTCCTTTTTCAGAACAAAAGTTAACACCATCCGCTCTCTCCTCTTCCGCCTCTCCACCTGTCCCGACTGCCGACAGTCCAGTCTGCTGATGCTTTTAAAAGGGCCCTAAAAACCCACCTTTTTAACAAAGCCTTCTGCTTGTGCTTTTAGTTTCGTAAGTTGCTTAGTTGATGAATTTTTTTTTAATTTCTATTTTATTTGTTTTCATGTAGCACTTTGAGATTTTTGTGTTACAAATTACATGTATTATTATTATTATTATTATTATTATTAATGGGCAGACATGTATAAATATCTTTAAAATCTATTAATTGTAAAATTCCCCGATGTATCTAGGGTGAAACAACATAATTTCATGATTTCAACCAAAATATGACACCCTATATCTCCAATGACAGCGGTTCTTAAAGTTGGAGTTGTAAGACACTGTGGGGTCAAGAGATTACTTTCAATAATAATCTTTTATTATATGTATTGTCACATACAAAAACAGGAGTTAAACTGTGATCTGCTTCCAGCGTTTCTCACAACAAATGACTAAAATAATAATGCAGTGTTTAGGCTGTTGTGTTGTTCAGAGTTTGGATAGGCCTATTAGTGTACCCAGCAGTGCACAACATTAAATGCTTAACCACCTCCAGGGACAGTGGGGGTCCCCAGTCTCTAGCTCCTTTTTTTGGGAGGTCGCACGCCAGGAAAAGTTTGGGAACAGCTAACCTAGGACACCTGGGCCATTTAGAGTATAATCAATTTATAGGCTACTTTGAATTATGTTTTGCATACAAAATATTTTTTTTTTTTTAAAAACCTGCAGAAAGTTATTCACATGTTTTAGATAAAACTTAATACATACAATCCAAATATCTTCCTGTTTTCATACTACTATCCCTGTGATGTCCATTCTGCAAGCACTTAGTCCAGTGCCAATGCAAATCCTCATGAAAATTATTTTGTCCAGCAAACAGGGAGCTCGATGGTGGAGTCAATGTGCAAATTTGCCAAATAATTGATTCATTTTGCTTTGATAAATGATTAATGGACTAATCATTAGAAATTCTTGAAAATAAATAAGATCAGTTGTGGCCCTCTCACGCTTTAAAAAAAGGCAACGACCAACACTGCCTTTCAATCGATTGGCACCATTCCCAAAACTTCACACAATACTACATACAAATGTCGGCTAAGTCTGTGAACCATTATGAGAACATCCATTAGGACAAGCTATTGTGATGAATCTGATGTCTCACCTCGACACCGATTTAAATTGAGAGTACTCGCTCTTTCTCAGGGGAAACTCAGGGACAAGTGTCACTCAGAAGACGCTTAGGAGTATCCTCACACCTACCTCTCTCTTTTAACACTGCAGATCAGTTTTTAGGAATGAAACAGTCGCGCTCATATAGACTTCAGTAGCACCCTCTCCAGACATATAACACGAGTCCCTAAAACAGTCTTGATCACCAGATTTCCAGCATGCCAAAGTTTCTGCTATCACCTACCACCTGGTTGGCTTGGCAAAACAGTCTACACCTGATTCTACAGATAGTGGTGCTTTCATTTGAGGGTGTTCTCAATAATATTTCATGTGTTTTAATCCCATGTCTAAAATGATATCTAAGAAAACATGTTGTCACAGCAGGATTTTATTTTTCAAAAAAGCAACAACATTACTCTGTACTGAAGCTAATGCCTGAGAGCTTTAGATACAATTTATTTAAGGCAACATAATGTTTCCAAAGAAATGACTGGATTAGATTCAAGAGAAATAACACTTAACATCTTGGTAGAATTAATTAAGGTTTTTTTTCCCTTTGAACTGGGCTTGAGGGGGAAAAAACATTGTTCAATCAAGAGACTTTGAAAGGATCCTGAGTGGAGTTTGATGCAGGGCAATGTCCCTTTGATTGTGTTTGCCTGATCTCATTATTTAGGTCAGGTCATGTCTTGCACCATCAGTCAGAAAAATCCGGCAACTCACAAGATGTTAACGAGCAGAAGACAAAAGATCCTGGTATAATCTTAATCTTTGTAATCGTGATTTGGGATATTCTTGTTTCATTGAAAAACATTGTTTACTTTTCTCATGGAAAATCGATACTCACAAAGCACTGAAAAGGAAAAAATGTACCACATGCTGACCTAATCAGAAAAAAAGGAACAAAACCCCAGCTCACACATATTTTTCACAAATACTTAAAAGCTGTCAAAGGTGTTTGTGCCAAAAATAAATAGGATTACTAGCTTATTTATTTGAGAATGCTATAGCCTGGTTATTTTACCTGTTTGACAATTATTGGGTTTCTAGAATACCCATCCATCTAGCCTACAGTCCTTAGTATGAGTCTTTTTTAGAGCTAATAATAACATTATAAAAACACTTCTGTGACAAGAGTCATAATTCAAACTACCGATTAAGGTCATTGCCAGGTAAACAACTTCAGTCAGGGGCCAAATATTTCATCTGGAGGAACAGATATAGACAACTATACTGTAGGTCTGCTGCTGGTGTGAGTCTTTTGAACATCTCACCTCTCAGCCTCTCAGAGAAAATAGTACAAGATCAATGTATTATAACCGTGGCTCTAACACAGGGGTGCCCAACCTTTTTTGAACCAAGATCTACTTTTAAAGTTGCCAGTCTGCCGAGATCTACCAGTCCACATAGTGAGCCATGGCCTTTACCAACAGCCTACAAACGCATTTAATACTCACACAACAAACAGAAAATAATATCAGATATAATAAATGAGAGTTCTGTAAAAAATAATGCAATATCGACATACTTTTTAAAAAACTCTTATTTTAGGGTAGGCTACATTTTAATATTATGTTTGTATTTATATCACATATGTTTTTCCCTTAATTTTGTTTACAACAAACAACTTTAATCTGTGTGGAGATGTTCACAGACTACAGTAGGCTGCTGTGAGATGGTGTTGCTTTTGTTAAATTAGCTGCAGACACGGTGAGAGTGAACGGAGTAAAGTCCAACCGATCGTTTGACCGGGTCACGTGTGTTCCCACCTCGGTCCGTACGGATCACGGATCAACTGTGTGCTGTAGCACTAAAAGTAAAAAGGTTCGCGTGGTGGCTGGCGCTCCAGTGCAAGTGTGTGTGTGTATGTGTGTGCGTTTGCGCTGTATGTTGGTGTGCCCCGCGATGCTCACAGTCATGACAGCAGAGAGGAGCAGAGAAAAGTAGCTGCAGCTTCATCAAATGCACTTAATACTCGTAGCATAGTTTCTATATATGACTTTTTTGTAAAACATTTACCCCCCGGTTTTACCTGCACGTCATTGCGCATGCCTGCACTCTCTCTGCGTGCTCTCTCTCTCTCGCTCCCCCGCTCGCTCTCTCGCTCGTTCTCTCATGCACGCAGCAATTTCATGAATAAATGAAAAATTAAATACAAACAGTCGGAAGTATACTTGGTTCTCCCAACACAGGTATCGTGTGTGGGAAACAGTGCAATGAGATGAAATTGAAATCACTTTTCTATTTTACAATTGTATTTTATATTGACTAAACATCTCGCAATCGACTGAGAATCAGTCAGCGATCTGTTTGGGCACCCCTGCTCTAACAAGACCACTCCTCAACAATTCGATTTCAACCCTAAGAACTGATCAATGCCAGCTGGTCAATGTTACAGCTCAGCTCCAATATTATTCAAACCTCTACAACACTTTCATGTAACTGTTAGATGGTCTAAGCAAAAAAAAAAAAAAAAGCTACACTCAACAGATATTACATTTAAAAATAATGTCCAAGCTTTCTTTTTTAACACCTTTATAAAGATTATGTGACGTAAAGTGAGTATCACTGAGGTCAGAGGAAGCATTGTGGCATGACTGACCCAACCGTAACATCAGTACCATGCAAATAAGTAGCTGCTAAAGTGTACAGCACTGTGGTTTCCAAGGTAACAAAAGCAAATGCACTCACTAAATGGTCATCTCTCACTCCATTATTTTCTTCTCAAAATGTGCGCAAAGATTGGAAGAAACAAGCCTAAAAAAGAGTTAGTATTGCAAAACATAAATTTTAAGAAAATTATTCACACATTTTGGAAGTTGTGGGAAAAAAAGGTTATTTTAATGATCAATCTAAAAGATAAAAAACTAATACTTTTGTTCACATACATAGCCTCCTCATTAATACACTTTTATCTCTAATGTGATCTAATAAAACAGCTTTGTCATGTATTTCATACATGATGAGACCGAGAGAATATAAGAAGTGAAATGAAAAAGGGAAATAAAGGCAACGTATTCATTTGTGTACATATCCAAAAATGTACTTTGCTCGTGCTTGAGTGTTTGACCAGTCATGGTACTATAAGATCACTAAAGGTTCCTGGGAGAGTAGCCACTTTGGAGGAGGTACTAATAAGGTCCATTTGAATGGTGATCAAAGAACTACTATTTCGTACAGTGTGAAAAAAAGATGATTTTTTGAGTCCTTTAACTGTTCTCAATAGTTGTTACCATTGATAGAATTCAACTGAAACCAACTCGGATCTGAGAAATACAGAAGCAGGATTTTATAAAGTAAAATAAATATATTTTTGCCCTTGGGAGGTTTCAGTAATGTACTGGAGAGGTTTCTGTCACATACTTGAAGTGATGATTGAACACTAACACTCATGTACTGCATGGCAGTGACAGCTGAGCAAGGACATTTTCTTTATGCTGATTTATAGAGAAGGAGCCTGGCCTGAGCAGATTCTCTGCAATATGAACACAAGGACATGAACATTAATAGTGTGTATGCCAACTGGTACAGGTGGTCTTGGCTTGCCCAGTGTTGGTGGGGCTTTATACTCTTTTAATCTGGTGTTGGAGTCATTCATATTTTCAAGTGGATAAATAGGTTTTCTGTTGTTTTTTTTTAAAGATCATATTTGTTATCCATGATGCTGTGTTTCTGGATATGCCAACTTCATCTTTGGGAGTAGCTCCAAAGTCTTTGAAATGAAAACTAAAGGCTGTCATGATTTTTAAGTCTTTTGCCTTTTTTATTGCCTTTATTAGCAACCAGTGCGGCAAAGACTGTACCCTCTGTATATGGGCACCACTCTATCAATTGACCTAAACCTGAGCCCCAAGAAGGATTTTTCCCCCCTGCAGCTTCCAGTTTTTTTTATAACAGCTTGTAAAACATTCAACATAAATAAGAGAAGGAATTCGACAAAGTGCATATTGTAATTGACTGGCAGGAAACTTCTGACTGAATCAATAAAACTTTTTGTTGGTAGATACAAAAACTCAACTTAACAAGGAAAGGCACTTTCAAATGATCAAAAATCAAGAACTGAATGAAACACAGTGGTTTTGATTTTTGTATGACGTTGTTTCCTGATTGAATGTTTTTTATTATTTCATAATGTGTTATATAAGTGCTAGAGTCATAACATTTGATTTATCAACTTTGAGGAGAAAATAGAGATATTTTTTTTCTACTTTATTTCCTCAGAGATTTATGAAATTGGTTCTGGTCTTAATGGTAAAACTCTCAATAACAAAATTTACTGTAAACTCTATGAGAGTGAGTTTACCACTACAAAGCTAAGTTTTCATTATACGGATGTCAAATAAATATCAATAATTAAGACATAAAAACAATTTAAACAGCAGAAAACAGCAGAAAAACAATGTAAAAAAATGTGAGGAATAAGAAGTGTAGCAGAATCCAACAACGTAACATCAGTACCTAGTGTACCTACCCTACCATGCAAGTGCTAGCTGCTAAAGTGTACAGCACTGTGGTTTCCAAGGTAACAAAAGCAAATGAACTCACCGAAGGTGGAAATCTAACATCAAACCTGTTTTCCTTTTTGTAGGAAAAGCAGCATTGAGTACTTGAGGAGGAACGTGTTGAGATTCTGAGAGGAGGAAACTGTCGAGGGAATCATGGAAAGATGTTATGAATCAGAGCATGCACCAGCAGGAAATGTATAAAATTTCTGCTTTAATTCCATAGTTTTCAATATTTTCAGTGTAAGAACTGCTGAGCTGATTGGTGACAGTTTTGAGAAAATAGCCTGAAAGCTATTTTGAGCAGCAGCCACCTGACAGCTCAGTGGCAACTGTGTGAAAATGGAGCTGAAGACATGCAGCTTTAATTGAATAAAACTGCATTTTCTATGTGCTTCTGGTGCAGATATTCCACTGTTTGAGGAATATATGGGGTTGGGATTTGGTAGGAATTCAGCTAAAAAGATAAATTAAGTTAAAGTTAAATTACTTAAAGGGTAACTGTTACTATCTGTATCAGAGTAAATGTTCATAAAAGTAAGACATGTTAAGGTGAGAACAGAGTTAAAACAGAGCTATTGTACACAGATGGTGGGCTTTAAGGAGCAGTTTCGAGATTTTCAACCTTATTTTGCAATGTTAGTTACATGGGTTGGTCATCTTAATATGCAAAGCTAATCCCATTGTTGCTTGTATCATGCTAACCAACTGTGGCACCAGTAGCAATTTATTTTCACTGTCCACTGGGACACTGGATGCCTGAAGAGAGCAGATAGTTGAAGAACTGCAGGAGGGATTTGGCAGTTTAGTTCTTCCTCCTCAGCAGAGCTTAGGCTGCTATCGGAGCTGGACTACATTTTGGGCAGCCACCTCATTTCCGGGCATGCAGTGGACATTAAGGATTCTTATATTTTACAACATGTTGTGTGGTTGCTTGAGTCCACTGCTGAAGGAATGAAAATGTCCGGAGAGGTTGAGATTCTAAAAACTGCAGCCTTCAAAATGCCCTTAAGAACTCAATAATGGGGCTGGGCGGTATGGGAAAGGGATACATTTTGGTCCATAATAATGATAAGCTTCAGTAATTTCTACTTGATGCTGATAGCTAAAAAGGCAGAATTTGTGACAACAGTCAGTTAGTCTCCACTTTTCTGTTTGCATGTGACACACGTGGGAGTACACACACCCTACGCACAGTGAAACTTTGTTTTAGCTGCTGGTGGTGGTAGGAGAATGCGGCTTTCTGAAATAAATTAGTGCAAAAAATGGAAAACCTACGTCCTTTGAATACCTACAAGTTGTGAGAGGTTTTTGTTAATCTGGTCTGATTGTAAAGCACATACATTTCTCGGTGTGTAAAGAAAGTAAAAAGGTTTGGGGTTTTTTTTAGAAGAAGTTATATGCTGTTACTATTTCTTGGGGAAACAACAATCAGGCATAGTGACCCAGCACAGTATTGCCATCACATTGAGGTTCCCAGACAACCAGCCCTGTATAGTTGCTAAGTGACAAGAGCTGCTGGTTCCTAAAGTATTTTTGCACACTCTGAATTCACATTTCAAATTTTTATTTTAATGATGAGACGACCGACACATGAAAAACCTTTCTGAAATCAGAGATGGATGTAGCGAACATGAAACATGAACATAGCAAACTACAAAACAAAACTATCAACAGCTTAAAACTCAGAATCAGCTCAGTTTATTGATGTAAACAAACCAACTGGCCAACACTAAAAAAAATGTTTTTTTAAATCAGACTAAGGATAAAAACCAGAATATATTGTGTATGTAAATGTTTTTACCACTTTTATGAGAAAATGGATTCAGGATCCAGGGATATTTCTAAAACAGCTCACAACCCTGTATTCAGAGACACTTTGTATCATAGTGATCACACAGATAGCTTTGACCAGAAATATTTAACTAGCTATTATCCCCTAAAGGAGTTGTTTTCACATTCCCATTTTTTTGTGGATGGAAATGTGTTAATCCTGGTCCTCAGACAAAGTCTGGCTACATCTCTGACCACTTTTGGTGCACGGGCAGTAATGGAAACTATATTGGATAACTTCTGAGTCACTACCTTGTATGAGTCACACAGGAGAGGATGGTTATAAAGGTAATGTCCACCAACATACAGTAGCTACATGAATATCTTTAAATTTTCCATCCCTTAAACAGTGGGGGCTGTGACACAAGGCAGACGCTCCACATTTTCATCTTGTCACGTTTACTCAACACGGGGAAGCAACACACCAGCTGTGACTGGATTCTGTCTCTTACCCGAGGGCTGTACCCTCTCGTCTGCACTTCCCTCCTCAATCACGCAAAACAAATGAAGGAGCATTTCAGTGCAAATGAGCAAGGACAATAGAGAGAGAAGAGGGAGACTGTGGGAGTCAAAACAAAACCAGGAAATCAGTCAAGGTGAAGAAATTATATAAACATGGGTAACAAAAAACTTAAGGTCCTTTAGTTTGGGCCAGTGTGTTTCTCTGTTTTATGATTACTGGTGTAGAGAGACCTCAGATTATGTATTTCACACCCATGTATCTACCTTTACACTCATCAGTGAGGGTCATTTTCAGGGTGATGGAACAGAGGGTTTCATAAAAAGAAAGGAATTAAAGGTACAGGATCAAGGCCTCTGGATTCATAGCATTACAGAAGAATTGATCTGTCTTTTCATTTAAATGAATAGAACATAATCGGTTATATTGCAGCAAAAGTCTCTGCTATAATGGTTGGGAATCAATACTGAAAAACTGAAAAAATGTTGACATGTATTTCATGCATCTTTCTATACAGCTGTGGTGGCTGTGTAAGACAAGCTATTCACATTCTGTCTGTTTCAAGCTGATATTAAGCAGAATATTCTTTATACAATAGATTATTTCCTGCTAATTGTGTCAGATGAACAGATATTTAACAAATGTTGCAGTTTCCTTTAGCTTTGTGGGACTTTTAAATGTATTGAAGCTCATTTTACTGGTCTCACTTGACAGATTTCTTTCTGAAAGGTGTTTTGGGGGTCTTTTTATGCCTTTATTTTAGAGAAAAGTCAGTGGATAGAGTCAGAAAAGGGGAGAGAAAAAGTGGGGAATAACATGCGGGAAAGGTACCACAGGTCAGATTTGAACCTGGCCTCTGTATGTGGGCCGTGCGCACGATCCACTAGGCTACTGGCATCCCCTCACTTCACAGATTTGATTCAGTCCACCTCCTCTCATTTGCCAGAGTGAGTGAAGACAAGAACAAGCTAGAAACAGGTAAGACTTTATATATATGCTACTGCTGTGCCTTTCCAATGTGTATATAAGCCACTGTATGATAACATGCCTCCCTTACAGTATTGCCCCTCATTTGCCAAACACAATTTATCTAGATTAAAAGCGCCAGAAGTTACATGGTGAATTTGACTATTTTTTAAATTTACCTATGCTTTTAAACAAAGAGAAGAGAGAGACGATCTAGATCTCATATTATTAAGCTCGTTATAAAGTTGCTATTGGAGCTAGCTAAAGCAACTTTTTAAATGTTTGATCATTTATTCATTTAGAATGCTTTTGTTTCTCATTAATCATCCTGAATATAATCATTTATGTTTAGGATGTGGAGAAAACAATCAACTCTAATTTTAACCTGCGGGGATAATATGTACGAGCCTTTTTAATCAATTTTATGACATATCACAGACTGAAAACTTAATTGATTTATGTAACATAAATAAACATTTAGTCGACAAAAGCTGATATAAAAACAAGTTACAGTCCTAATAAGCACTTTCTACCATTAAAAAATAGAACAAAAGCTTAGATTAGAAATCAAATCGATTGTCATGACATTTCCATCTTCAATTTTTTTTTGTCGGATGTTGTGGATTTACAAATCTACAGCCATGGAAGAGGCATCTTATTATGTTAAAGTCATGTTTTCTCATTATTCTCCTCCCTTGAGATACGTCCTGAGGTTAATAGTATAACATCAATGTGTCAGCCCTCTAAATCACAGCTGTGGCTGTTATTTTTTTAATGAGTAGGAGCAGATAGCAGGTAGGTAATGGAGGTAATGTCAGTGCTGCTGAGTTGAGATACAGGTATGTGGGATCATATTGTCTTAATATTACAGCTCTATGGTTTATATCATATGTAATGGTTATTTTTAAACTGTTTATGCATGGATTTGACTGCGAGACATATAATGTCTTTTAATACGTATTATCTCTTTTTATGAAAAACTAATAAGAAGTAATGTTAATGCTGAAACTGTTCTTTATGCATTACATTAAAGCCCACTGGACTTTAAATGTATTTTTCTTACATGCACTCTGTGAGTAAGTTACACGTACACTGTTTTACACTGTTCAAGATTTTTTTCTCATAGTCCACTGCACAGCTCCTACATTGCACCTTTGTACATTTTGTGTTTTTTATTTTTTATTTTTATATTTTACATTTTTAAATTCTATTTTATATATTGTAATAGCTTCGTTTATCAAAGTTGTTGCTAGTTCGGCTTTATTTCCTTGTTAATTGTTTAGCACCAATACACCAAGTCAAATTCCTTGTGTTTGTTTAAATGTACTTGGCAATTAAACCCGATTCTGATTCTGATTCTGAACAGTCTCTGTTTAATAAAAGTCAGACATTTTAAAGATAAGGATGCAGTTATGGTTGAGATGTTTGGATAAACACCTTGGTGGAATGGGCCACAAGAGAGAGAGCGGGGGATTACAGTTGTTATCTGTAAGAGCTTCAAGATATATCAGGGTGCCGGTTTAGTGGCTTCAAGTGAGGGCACCCCCAATCTTCTTCCCCAAACATTTTTCATCCATCTTCACTGTCCTATCTCACATTCAGGATTTTGTCACCCCAGTTATACAATTACAATCGTAGAAAAATTCTTAAGCTGGGAGGCTCCATTTAAAAAATATTAAAAATTAGATATAAAAGAGATGGAGAAAAAATATATAAAAACAAAACTAACTAAATGTAAGCTTGCTTGTCTGATGCAGACTGCATGAAGGTTAGAACCTCTCACACAGTCAACATATGAGCAGTCTGTTCTCACAGTGTTGTCTGACCTGTCTCACACCCTTCACTCTGAGTGTGAGCATGCCATATGTTCAACTCAGACTGAACCATTTTAAAACCTCTTTTGCGCCTGCATCCATCACAATTCTAAATTCTTCAGGCTGTATGGCTTGTTTGATAGCCTCATGGTGTCCTTACATTTTCTTATCTTTTCTCTTACTTATGTTGTGTTTTATGCAGATCGTGTGCAATATGTGAAATGTGCATTATATGGGGTCGTGTTTTTTGATTTGCATTGGGATTTGCTTCTTTGTTTTACATGTGGATAAGTTTCTGTTGTTTTTATTCTTTATTGATTCCACTGTAGAGGCAGCTGAATGTTTGAAGCACTTGAAATCCAAAAGAAATTTCCCCACGGGGACAATGAAGTGTATGGTATTGTATCATATCGTGTCGTAATAAAATAAACAATATATGGAGAAAAAGTTTCATAGGAAATGTTAATATTTGGAAACATATATTTAGGCTATTGCCCAAGGGGGTTGAAGGTACTCGTGTGGTTATAAAGTTTTATTTTATTTTAAAGTCCATGCCCTGTGAATGAAGTTGTTCCAAAAGTCTGCTGGTGTGAGCTTTCAAAGTCTTGTATCTCCGGCCTTAGGGCAGAAGCGAGAACAGGCTGTTGTGGACTCTTAATGACCCTCAGAGACTTCCTGAGGAACTGCAGGACGTACAGCTAACACCGAGTAGATGTGTTGGCCAAAACGTTACACATGTAAATATTATACAGTTGACTCATATGCTTCTTTTTACAATCTGTAATAGTATAAAGTATTGGCTCAGTGCACTGTCTTACAGCATCAACCTAATGTGCTGCTGGATTTCCTGAAGTCACACAACAAGTTCCTGTGCTTCAGCCGTGTTCCTACGAGGGAGTAATGGATGTTGAATCAGATTATAAACCGTCTCTGTGTCCTTTCCGCCTAAGACTGACTTCACCATGTCCAGGAAAAATCCGTTCTCCATTTCTGCCAACAGGCCTGAAGCCCTTTCATCTTATTGTCTGATGAAATACACACCTTCAAAAAGCTCACATATTTCCCATCAGGGGAAGAATGTAGTTCAAGGAAATGAAAAGGAACTCTCATATTATGAAATTGTGTCTCTCCACAAATGTCAGCCCCATTGTGCTGCATACAGTACTACATGTACTGGGAGAGAAGCACAAAAGAAACATTTCAGCAAGATGTTCAGACAAATCTGAAGTCTGGAGGAAGTGAATTTAATCAGCCTGAGTGAACATAATCTAATTACACAAAGGCAGTGTTTGCGCTGTATCTTTCTATTTATCTCTTTCTTACAGGTCGGTTTGTTAAGCGATACATGCAGTGATAGACGTTTTATTTATTCATCCAAAGTGTTGGAAAGAGTTTATTTTGCTTTCTAGTGGAGGTAAAGTCAAAGTGTTTCCTGCAGGTTTCATCACATTGTAACCTTAAGATGACAGATTGTGTCTTCTTGATGTAGCTTAAGGCAGAGCTGACACTAATGGACACTGGAAATGTGTTCTTGAGGTCATTCAATTAACATCCCAGGCATGATGTCTGCTGTTGATTGTAGTTTCTACAGTTGGCAGAGGGAAGAAAAATATGCTATCTAATCTCTTCTTTATTCAAACCAAGAGTTATTTTAACAATGTCTTTAACCTTGTTATACTGTTCTACAATCTGCTTATTTTGTATTTCACATTTTTTACGCACAAACAGAACTTCACAAGCTGCTAATGACATTGGTTTGGGCATCTGGGAGAGTGTGAAGCCATTATTGTTCTTTTTGGTCATTTTAGTGTAAAATCTACTGTTACGTTCCCCATAGTTCTAGGGGATGCGGGGAACAACAAATTTATATTAAAAATAATAGTCGCTGTATTTAATTGTACAGGAAACACACAAGAAATGACCAGCTTTAGGTGCACCCACAAAGGTACACAAATTTAGAACAACTGCAAAGGAGACGATCTGGCACTCCAGCAGCCTGCGTCCCAGCTCACGGATATGACTCTTTGTCTTCCCCCCACCCTGCAGCCTGCATCCCGTGCCTTTTAGTCATCGGCTGCATGCGTACACAGGTGATTCCACTTCTCCATCGGTCTCCCCCAGAGATGGGCAGAGCACCAACCTGTCCAGGAACTCAGAGAGGGAGGGGAGACACACACAGACAACACAACCCATAACATCTACTAAGCAATGAATTGACTAATTTATCTGCAGATTTGCCCCGGTCAAAGTTGAGCCCTTATTTATTTAGCTTTTAAAAAATATTGTTTGAGAAAAATATATTTTCTGTTGTCAGTCTGAGTGGTTCTTTTTGGTTTTGTTCATTTTGAGTTAGACAATTTTAATCTGCAAGTTGTAAAACTGAAAGAGGCCAAAATGCTTTGTAGTGTTCAGGAAGAAGTAAGATTCTAGTAAAAGAAAAAAGTGTGATTTCATCATGAGTGACCCTTTTCAGATCACCTTTTTTCTATTCATCGTTATAAAACAAATATTTATTACAATAACTTTGAATATATATATATGTATTTTAATTCTTAAAGAGACCTTCAGGTAGACTATAAGGTACCTTATTTTACATAAGCAAGGCCAAAAATGTATACATTTGCAAAAGAGGGCATGACTTTGACCACTCCACAAAACACAGCTTGTACTATCTAACTGAAATAACAGAATAATCAAAAGAGCTAGAAAGGCCAATGTTATAGCTGAATTGTGAAAATCCATTGTTTGCTACCTCTGTGTATGACCAAAGATGATAGAGGACAGAGAGAGCACTCAGATCGCTCAGAGAGAAGCTCGAGCTGAATGTCAGTCTAGATAATTAGTACTTACACTGAGAGAATGGGACTTTAATCAGCAGCGCTCTGTGTTGATCATCAATGTTCTCGGTCCACAGAGGACCATCAGTCTGGTAATGAAGTCACTGACCCAACAACTTGTTGTCTAAAGGCAACGAAAGGATGTACATTCATTGAGTCACACACACTTGGTTCTTAATTTGCAGATATTCAGCCAAATCGAACGTTTGCAATCTGTCATTAAGCGAAATGTGTGATAAAATCTAATGTCTGATGTCAGATTCTGTTAAAATCGTGACACTTTTTAGAAATATAAGTGCAGCTCTGGTGACAGTCTGTTTTTCTAACAGTTTTTATTTTGATCATTTTTTGTTCTAAATATTAAGAATCTGTAATTGTGTTTGGTTGGGTACATGTTGGTACAAAGTAAATGCAATGTATGCCTTGTTTCTTTTAGATACACAGAAGATTTCTTGTACAATGTACAATGGCAATAAAGGTGTTCTCCTAAGGATTATTCAAATGTTTTTAGTTAGCCCACCTACTTTTTATCAGACCCACCAGAAGGTCAAACATGTCACTTGTGAATGCTACTAGATAAACATTGTACTGCATGTAAAGTATTCATTGTGACCAGATACACAATATAAGAATTTTGGTGATCTAAGGACTTTAACTCTGAAGTATTCAATCAGGGGGAAGTATAGTTTCGAATTTCAAAAATTACATTTTGGATGGATTGCTTTGAAATTTTGCTAAAACATTCAGGTTGTAATAAAAAAATTGGTGATCTTCTAAAAAATGTTCTAGTACCATCATGAGATGAAAACTTTAATAGATTAAATACTTTCAATGAATACCAAATACTGAAAAAGCTTTTGACATTTCCATCAACATAAGCTGCATTTTGTATATTATGCATGCAAGTTAAAACTTGGAAGTCATACTATTTAGCAATTCAAAGATTTACCCTACTCCTTACAAAATGTAAGCAGGGTTGTAGACTCATATAGTCAGCACCACATCTGAAAAATTCGATACATCATTATGCTTAAGAGACGTCTAAAGTCATATAGAGGTGAATTTGTCATGTTAGCCACAGGAGACATCAAAACTGCATATTCTGCATGATGATCTGCCGTGTTACAGGTTCATCCACCTCCCAGCTCTACATACACCCCATTACCTGCATTGGCACTGAGCATTTGCAATACGCTAATACACATTTATTGTCCCCTTGGGGAAATTTGTGTGGAACTCAATGTACTGCACACATTCAGCTCCTATTCAATAAATAAAAACAATTAACACAAACACAATGTATATTAAAAAACTCTGCTGTATACTGAACTAAAACGTTGCTGAAAAATTTGTCATGTAGAGTTTATCTGAATAGAAGGGGGAAAACAGAACTTTGCAGCAGACATTTCCACTAACTTCAGGGCTGTTTTGGGCATTAAACGCAGGGTTTGTGGAGAGGACATGGTCATGATGGCAGCTGAGGGGATCAGAGAAGGCCCAGCCATCACTCTTTATTGGAAGCCGAGTGTGAAATGGGCTTTAAATCACTTTTTACCCCAAGCAGTCACATTATTGACGGCAGCCTCTGAATCCCATGAAAGACAGCGTCTTATCGGTTTAGTACAAATGCGACAAATTAGTAAAGTAATTATTATGGCTTTAGCTTTATAAATGCAGCTAACCAAAATCTTCTCAGACACACATTCACGGAAATTAAATATTTCAGGAATGCCTCAATGAATGGAACAGACCAGAGGGCAGCTTCCTAAATCCAGTCTGGTTCATGTGAAATGTATCCCCTTTGTTTCTGGGAACAAAACAATGCGTGCAACCCTCTTCTGAATCCATTATGAGAGGCTGGCTCATTTTGTGATTTTGCTTTATTAGACATAAATGGATCGAGATCATACAGAAAATTCATAACAACCGCTCAAGGATGTTGTGGTTAATGCCTGCAGCCTTCATGTTGGAATTATTGATGCACTGTGTCGTTGCAGAAAAGATCCAGAACTTTAAAAACATAATTTGGCTCAACCATACAAAAGCAACACGCCGTCTCAAAAGGAACTTCTGTGGCAGAGAAATTATGCCATTGATTAAGTACCCAACACTGCTGTTCCTCAAGTGCTTCTTGAGGCTGGTTTCAAAAGTGATTCAATCCCAATAAGGTCTCAAAATATAATGTCTTACTTTGAAGGAGAGCTTAACATATTTACAGCGTGCTCCAAATAAACATCTGCTGTCATCATGGAAACTGCATGTAGGTTGAATTTTTATGTTTGACATATACTTTTAAGTCATGTTTTTATTAGCTTATGGAAAATCCTCTTATCAGATCATCTCCGAATAACATTTGATTTCTGCTCCATTTGGAAGAATGTGGCATAGCTGGTCTACACCAGCGCCAGTCCTAACTATAAGATTTATCAAAAAGGAAGGTTTTAAGTCTATTCTTAAAAATACAGAGTGTGTCTGCCTCCCGGACCCTGGCTGGAAGATGATTCCAGAGGAGAGGAGCCTGATAACTGAAGGCTTTACCTCCCATAGTACATTTAGAGACTGTATAGGTACCACTAGCAGGCCCGCATTCTGGGACCGTAATGTTCTCGAAGGGTAGTACGGAACTAGTAGCTCCTTAAGATAAGATGGTTCCTGGCCATTTAGAGCTTTGTAAGTGAGAAGACGGATCTTGAATTCTATTCTAGATTTTATAGGGAGCCAGTGCAGAGAAGCCAACACAGGAGTAATGTGGTCCCATTTCGTAGTTCTAGTCAGTACATAAGCTGCAGCGTTCTTTACTAGTTGAAGAGTCTTTAGAGACTTACCAGAGCACCCTGACAAAAGAGAATTACAATAATACAACCTGGAACAAATGCATGAACTAGTTTTTCTGCATCATTTTGCAACAGGAAATTCCTGATCTTAGATATATTATGAAGGTGAAAATAGGCTGTTCTTGAAATTTGCCTGATGTGAGAGTTAAAAGACATATCTTGATCAAATAGAATTCCTAGATTCCTAACAGTGGTGCTAGATGCCAGGCTGATGTCATTAAAGGCTTTATTTGCGATTTTTCACACTTAAATGTATCAGAAATCAAGTATGTCCGTTGTATATAACTCTCTGAGTCATGACTGTTTCCAATGAGTGAGAAGCTCCAGTCCCGCTGGCTTTGTTGACATAGAAGCAATGTTTATCTAGCCGGCCCGGCCACCCCCTTCTTTAGGCCCGCCCCTTATGTATAAAAGCGCAGCCGCAGCCCGCCCCTACACCGAAGGAAGAAGTGTTACAAATGGCGAACTCCAGTGCAAAGCGTACGACGGAAGACCTTCCACTGGCTGGTCCCCCACCTAAAAAATAACGGTCTTTTGCTAGAACAGCAGCAGACAAAGACCGGAGTAGAACTCGAATCAACATTGGGCTGGCTTTTCCACGATGGAAACCCTACGCTCAACGAAGGGGCTCGAACACGACTCTGAGCTGGCGTTGCTTCTCCTGGATGCATAAGTACCCCGATAGATTCCTACTGGTCCAGGCATAAACATTTCTATTTTTTAGTCACTGACTAGACGCTCTGCTTATTTGAATGGTACATAAGTGTTTAAAAGCACGGTCTTTCCGTGTAATGTGCAATGTAAAGCTACGACCTAACTACAATATGCTAACATTAGCCTGCTAGCACAACAATGCCGGCCACAGGCTCGAGCTAAAACTTTCATTCTTTCTAGATATTTAAATGCCATCGATTGTTTGTTTGATCAATGTGGTTATTCTCATTTGCTGCTTTTTAGTACAACAGAATTGGCTTTGAAGCGTTAGGCAACATCTGAATAGGCCAAGCCTAAGTAGTTGCAAAGCTAACGAATTGCATATGAGCGGTTATGAACAGTTGGGTATTATTACGAAAACATATACGGTCGTTTTTTATTTGAATTTCCCTACTCCAGCTATGATATAGCAGATACAGTAGTTAGAAATCTTGTATAGTAACGTCCAAGCTCAGGCTGTCTGTTGGCATGCTCTCGGCTAAACTACGGTGGGTCACTAATCTAAATAATGCTATCAGCTTGGCACTCATTATGCAGAAATCACATGAGGCTAAGTTTCGCAATGCTTTTGTTGTTGCTGTCATCATGTGATAAATACTTTACATTCTCTACAATACAGATGCATGAAAACAATGTTTTGGCTGGGGAGATCAAACTTACTGTTTCTAAGGATAATTGAATTCATGTGTGCTGTTATTTCTTTCAGATTTGAAAAGGGTCCTGCAGGCCAGGATTGTGTCGAGGAGGCTCTGTTCAGGAGCAGGGATGCCCCTGACAAGGGAACAGCGTCCAGATGACCCTCGGAAGCTTGGACCATTGGCACCCATCCCCCCCCCCACCCACTGCAGAACTTGCTGAGAAACAACTCAGACGAGGTCTTGGTATGTAATTCATAAAAATGTGAATTAACTGAAGAGTATTAGATGTGAATATTTTAATTAAATTTACTGACAATTTTAGATTTTTGGTCCCCATTTCCAGATCCAGCACAGCCAGAATGACAACAATTGCTGTTGTGAAAGCACATGGCCTCCTTTTGTACAAACATTCATCTGCAGTTTCTGGCTACAAGTACAGCTGCTGTAATATAGGAGGACCACATGCTGTGGTAAAACCAGCAATTTGCTCCCCTTACCTAAAGTGCCTTTTGCTACGACTCTCAAACCAATCACTTCAAACGCACCTTTTTTTTATGCACTATGACTTTATGGACTTTGTCAAACAAATATCCATTTTGCACCAATGGTGCTGTTTTATCACAGGCTGCTAAGTTCAATAATATCAGCATGGTCGATTTTTTCTTTTCAAGATGTACAAACACATTTTGCATTTTTTGTCTAACTGTTCAGAGCATTATTTCAATAAATAAATATTTATCAACAGCTTTTTAATTGTTTTTTCTGTAAATTGGTTGGCTTATTTAGTCTGTATCTGTAAATGATGATCTTTTATTTTTAGAAGACTGCTTCAAATGTTTTTAATCTTTGTCCCCCCAAAAATCAAACTCAATTACAGTATGATAGTCACATGCTGTAATGACTATACTTGTCTGTGTAGACATGTCAAAAATATGCATACATGCTTCTGCTTTGTAAATATTAACAGCTCACTGTCATGTAATTATAAGCAAGAACACTGTGGCTTACTTACGTGTTTTCACTAGCTAATGCAGAGAAGAGGAAACCTTTTACTTCCTACTAGAAAATGTGCATGTGGTTTTCACAGATCATGAAGAGGATATGCAAATGCAATTGATCAGACCTTTTACATCACAAAATTAGATTTATTAAAAAAAATGCAACATTAAATAATTCTAACGGAATACAAAGCACTTCAAACAAGTTGGTGTTGGCATTTGATGCCCCAAATGTGCATGTAGCCACATGTAAAAGAAGTTTTGCTAGTGGCCAGGAATATATCCAGTATACTGAGCATAGGGATCAGGCCACTTATAATCCTCCACACACAGCAGCTGGGAATTACCAACCGGTTTTCAATATATAAAGCTTCTATATGCAGCAAAGCGGTACTCCGGGTTGTCTTTCGCTGGCTCCCTTGCCCTGCCAAGTAGAGTGATGTCCTCCCTGAAGTTCCTGTGGACCTGCAAAACACCTGCATCAAGGCAGTAAGGGCGAATGATGCCAAACGGCTGAAGCAATGGCCTCGGCCACACGACCGGCCCTTCGCCGACGGTAGCCGGTCGCTGCAGCCTGCTTCAGAATCAGCAGCCATACCGACATCCAACTGTAAAGAAATGGCAAACATTCAGAGGGAAGTGAAAACACTTATTCATTGCTGTTTCTAGCATTTTACAATCACCGAAATTATTCTAACAGTAAAAGATGGCTAACTAGCTAAGCTAACAAGCTAAAAATTACTTTCGCCTATTCCGGAGTAGAAAAAAAATAGCTCCTAACACAGGTGCATATCTTCGGGATATAAAAAATAACACTTTAATAATGACATTACTAAAAACCTCTTACTTACCTCGTCACTTGACATTTTTCCGTAAGAAAGCTTTTACAAGGGGAAATATTATCCACCGCTGGAGCTTGACTCCTTGTGAACGTGAGTTGAGGGGGGTTGGACTCGGAGGTGTGTTGCTGGAGTAGAGAGGGAGGATACAGCATGGAGGAGGTGTGGCCAAACAGCCGTTTGTTTTGATTTCATGCTGGTGCTCAAGGGCGACATCTACTGGATCAAAAAATTGCATATAAAGCCTTTAAGGACAGTCATATGTCTCTCTGAGGTAGCACAATAACTTCAGTATTGTCTGAGTTAAGTAGCAAAACATTTCTGGTCATCCAGGTCCTAACGTCCCTAAAGCATGTTTCTAGCTTACATAACTGACTGGTGCCATCGGGCTTCATTGATACATAAAGCTGAGTATCATCTGCATAACAATGAAACTGTATGGAGTGTTTCCTCATAATATTTCCCAGAGGAAGCATATATAATGTAAAGAGAATCGGTCCAAGCACTGAACCTTGTGGCACTCCATGGCTAACTTTGGTGTGCATAGAGGACTTATTATTAACTTGTACAAACTGTTATCAATCTGATAAGTAGGATTCAAACCAACTTAAAGCAGTCCCTGTAATTCCAAGTAATTGTTCTAGTCTGTGTAATAGTATTTGATGGTCAATAGTGTCAAAAGCAGCACTAAGATCTAACAAGACGAGCACAGAGAGAAGTCCCCTGTCTGAAGCTAGAAGTAGATTGTTTGTAAATTTAACTAGTGCAGTCTCAGTGCTATGGTGGACTTTAAATCCTGACTGAAACTCCTCAAATAAACTGTTGTCCTGGAGAAAGTCACACAGCTGATTAGCTACCACTTTCTCCAGGGTCCTTGAGATAAAAGGAAGGTTAGATATAGGCCTATAGTTAGCTAGAGTTCCTGAATCTATAGTAGCTTTTTAAGTAGAGGTTTGATTACCGCTACTTTAAATGACTGTGGTACATAGCCTGCCAGTAAAGACATATTGATCATATCTAATATAGAGTTGCTAACTAAGGGAAAGACTTCCTTAAACAGCTGGGTTGGGATTGGGTCCAAAAGACAGGTTGACGGTTCCAACGCAGAAATAATTGAATTTAGCTCTGAAAGGTCGATTGGAGAAAAGAGTCAAGGTTAATATCAGAAGTATCTGCACCAGATAAGGGCAAGAGGTTACCAATTTTGTCTCTGATGTCTAGAATTTTGTTGTTAAAAAAGTTCATGAAATCATTACTGCTGAGGGCTAAAGGAATACAAGGCTCAATGGAGCTATGACCAGGGTCCGAAATTAACTTTTTGACTCACCTGCCAAGGTGGCAGGTAGATGAAAAAATTCACCAGCCAAACATATTTTTTACCGGCCAAAATAACAAATTTTGTTTTTGTATCCTATACACATCTGTTACAGTACATTTAATTGAGAAGGCATTATGTTTTGTTTAATCAATAACAAATTTAAGTAACAGATTCGATCATGTCATCAGATCAGGAAATTGAGAAATTGTAAAAAAAATATATTTGCTGGCCTTTGTTTTTTGTATTATTTGTAGGCAGTAGTTTCCAGTTTCCTTTCTACATCTCATTCTATCCCACTTTCCAAGTCTGACACAGCTTCAGCAGAGGGCTGTTCAACATAGAGGTGGGCGATATGGGAAAAATATCATATCACGATTTTTTTCATACTGATCTTTAGACAAATTTGCAAGTTACTGACCAGTTCAACCAAAATTATATCCCTGTATAATGTTTTTAAATGCACAAAAACTGAGCTGACAAGTTTAGTCTAATTGAAAAACGTCTTTGTAGGAGGTCTGGAGGTCTCTCACCCAGAACATTTTTAGAAACAGAAACGCCTTTCCTTCAATTTGATCGATATTAACGCACAATTTTAAGGTTTTCCTCACCACTTTGAAATTATGATTTAGTTATGTGTCCTCTTTTCATGTTCATCAGGTATATTTTCACACAGTGATATAGTGGTGGGCGATATAACGATCTTAGATCGTGAAGGATTTTAACGTGCTGACGATCTGCCAAAGCAGGGAGATCGTAGAACCGGGCTAATGTGTTTATTCTATCATGCTGCAGTTTATGCTCTGACACAGACGCGCCTCACCCCCTCCTTTTTTGCTCCGCAGCGGTGAAAACGAAAACAAAACTTAAAAGTAAAGTCTCCTGGCCACTGGTTTTCAAAGATCACTTGCCCAACCATTGTAACCGCTGGCCCAGGAACGTTACTTTTGATTCAAAGAATAACAGTCACCAATTTACTCTTTAACCATTGTGATGCAAAAGTAAATTACAACTTTTATTTAATTAATTGAGCCCTAGTTATAAAAATATTGTGTATTTTTCTTATATTTATGTGCTCATGTTTATTCACCATGCTGGTAACTGTAAGGGTCTACTTAATCTGATTGATCTTAATATGAGGCTTTGATAGAGCTGGAATTGTTATGATCACCTTTCTCTCCTTCTTTCTTCTCTGTGAGAAACTCTTCATTCTTAGATCTTTACTTTAGGAGCTTTCTTAAGGGCTAAGATGCTTTGTGAATAACTTTTTTCTTTACCAGGATCCAGTATTTGAACTGGCCCGAGCGGGCCAATTCTAATGTTGAGCCCTGAATACTACATCCATTACTTATACAGTCTTTGGCCAGACCTAATGTAGCTCTGTTACAATCATCCTGTGCTCAGATTATTGACAGCATTCATGGGACAAGGTGACTTGCTAAAATCAAGATAATTTTCCATAAGTCTCACTGACCTTCTGTTTATCCATCCGTCTTTGAATCCAGGTGCTGGATGGATATCACAGCACTATCACAGGCGCTGCCAGGTTCAGTACCAGCCCATTTTTGGTGCACAACTGGCCTCAAGCAGCTACTTTTCATCTTTGCTTTGTGTATTTCTCAGGGAGATATAAAACAGCACCATTCCCGCTCTCATCTCATCCTATTGTGTTGAAGCTGTCTCTGCTGTGATGAATCATTTCATCTTCTGCTCATTGCTGGATGGAGGAGAGACAGAGCAGCCATCATTTCCAAACAAAATCTATTGTGAACTCATTCTTACAGGCCTCAGACAGTGAATCACAACATCCAATATTACATTTCCTGTCTGCAGGAAAGATAATTATGAAACCCTCATCGCCATCCTTTTAACCCATATGCTGAAGTGTCAAACTCAACATATAGTCACTTTTCATCTTAGCCTTCAGGGTTTTTCCTGCCGCAGAATGGGCCTTTGGGGGGTGACTTTACGCGCTGTAGTAAACGTTCTACCCGCGTATTACAGTATAGTCTATGAGTCTGTATTACCTTATTTGACAGAAATCTGTGCATTTCCTGTTATTTCTGACCATTTTATAAATAATATTATCATTATGCTTAAGTTACTGAAACCCCAATTAAATCTGGTATCATAATAATAATATTTTTTCCATTGACTTCCTACAAAATATTTAAAAAATAATAAAACAGATTTAAGTCACAGATCATTTGGATCATTTGGAAATTGAGAAATAATAAAAATATATTTGCTGGCTATAATGCAGCACTGTTTGACAGTCTGTGTGGAGAAGTTCACACAGTTCCCGACTCGGTCCATACGGATCGCAGATCAACCGTGTTCCGTTGCACTACAAGTCAACAGGTGCGCGCGGTGGTTGGTGTTCCGGTGTGTGTGCGTTTGCAGCCATGTATGTTGGTGTGTCTCGTCTCGGCGTGCCCCTGCGATGACCCGTCTGCAGTCAGCAGAGGAGCATGAAGTGGATTGCTCTTTGAAAATAAACGGAAAATCAACCCGCATTTTGCGCTCATGGGTGTCAGCGGAGAAGTCAAAAGAAACGAACAAACATAGCATCAGCTGGCTATCTAGCGCGAGCTGGATGAGTAAACGGATGAGAGGGGAGATGACTGCTATAAGTCAGAGACGTCGTATTTAAGTTTATGTTCTGCTTGTTCAACAGTCGTTTGATGTATTGATATTTTTAACATACATTTAGAGAGGATTTGATTTGCAATTTGTTTTCAGCGGTAGCAATTTAACACAACTCAAATGTCTGAAATAACAGCATTGTATGAACTATGACCATCAAACCTGAGATACAGATCCATGTGTTATTCTACAGATGCAATTAAGCCGCCCTTTGCACAACTAAATACATATTTCATACAAAAAGGTTTCTATTTCTTCCTTTTACTGTACACTTCAGATAAAATAACATGAGGTAGGTTTTGCTTGTGCAAACTGGATGTGAATATATCTCACTGTGGAGAGCAGCTGTGCTTCTTGACTGAGATAGATAGGCTGCATACATTGAGACAGCAATTTTCACCACGTCTCTGTTGTATAAGAGGGCATTTTTAATCACAGTGTGCCGTGCAATCAGCCCTCTGTTGTATGGGATATAGTCACTGATGCTATGGCTATTGTCTCCAATACTTTACACCAGAGGCTGAAATTGTAACGTGAGTCCAGCAGGTCACTGGATTCCTGTGGGATTCTCGCAGGACGGGGATGGATTTCACTACTAATCAATGGATTGGGAAGGGACAGGAAAAAGTCAAATCAATAATGGATTCAGAGAAGGCAGTTATAACTGATGTGTTTTTGGATTAAAGCAATAGATCCGTATTGCAACTGTTATTAGCACTACCAATGAACTGGCCAAATGGAGAACGTAAAGTAAGAAAAAACATAACCAGGAGCAAGATGGGACGGGAGTCATTCTACCGGGGCTGGGACGGAAGTTTTTTTTGTTTTTTTTTAACTCTTGGCCGTGATGGGATTATTTTTGTGGGAGTGGGTTGGGACAGGTGAAATATCGCTCATGTGTCAGCCTCCACTTCACACATACTCATTAAAGGCTCATTAAAATTACGGGAGCATTAACATCTCAACAATAGTGTAAGATCACATATAAATGTAAGGGAAACACTTTTAAATCTGAATTGTAGTCTTCTTCCACCGACTTAATGAAATAAACTACACGTAGAGCTGACAGGTTGAAATGTTTACATGCCAGTTTTGTGATGTTATAAATGGAGAATTTAGCACCATCAACTGTGGCTTTAATGAATCTGAGTATCTATTCAATCAAAAAACTGATTGCAGACAAACACGCTGCAAGATGATATTAGTTCAGGAGTGCATTCACTGTGAATAAAGAGCCTTGAAGCGTGTGATTCTTGTCAATTTGATTAGTGTTTGTGCATCACTGAAAGACTCAGAGAGGGAGTTGATAGCACACCTAGCATCTGTGTAATTACATCACATCATACACTACAGTTAAAGGATTTCTTTGTTTTGCATCATGACTGATGCTGAATAAATCCAGTAGCGCTGCAGTTAATGGTTATCTTCATTTGGTGTCTGACAATTATTATTTCAAATAACTCCATTATTTCATCTGTAAAGTATGACAGTCAAAAACTAGGAAATCAAAACGATGTACAGCAACCTTCATTTTTGAGAAGCTGGAACAGTAAAGCAGTAGGATATGCAGAGAATCAAACTGGTTCATCATCAATTGTTTCAGCTCTAAGTATCACACAGTTGAATGGATACATCATTATGGGACTCTAACGAACAATCATGTCCATGACTGATTCATCTACAAATAGTTTTTGTCAATTTGTAAAGTTAATTTTCTACAAATTGTCAGAAAATAGTTAATTATGTCCATTCCAATTTCATAGAATCAAAGCTTATGTCTTTAGACGTCTTAAACATACAATATGTAGAATGTTATTACAATGATTACATTAAAATATCTAAACTAATTAAAAATGAACCAAGCCTGTTATTTATATTTCTATGTTGAGTACTAACATTGCCTCAAAAATGTCCAACACTTATCAAAAGCCAGAGAAATCTGTAATTTCATAGTTTTCACAGGAATTGCTACTGAAAGCTGCCGTACTGTTGCTGTACGTGCTGCTGTTATAAAAAAAAGTCATGTAGATCATACTTGGGAACATCGTCGGTAAACATTTTCTCTTCCTAAGGTCAGTTTCTCCCGTCCTTCTCCACAATGGTTAACCCGGACGTGGTGTTCGTTCGGGTGGAGTAGCAGAGAGTTCATTTTATGTAAATAACACTGTTATTGTCTGTCATGTTGTCTCAGTTTGATAAATATGTTTACAAGTTGTGGATTTGCTTTATTTGACAGACTGTTGTTATAATGTTATATAGCTTAAAAAGTGGTTTGAACATACAGGAGTCCCATGCTTTATTTCCCCATTCAGTTTTTATTTGTTTCTTCCCATCGAGCCCAGAAAAACCCAGCAAATAATTCACAGCAATGTCCTTAACTTCACGTTGCATCTGTTGTTTCAGGAAACACAGAAGTAAATTGATGAAGACAGATGTTGTTATGTGCGTTGGTGAGCCTCTGTATGGGTTTGTGGGCTGTTTATTAACTTTGATTGCAGATAAAAAGTGAACAACGTCTAGACAATCCCATGTGTCTGTGTTCTTGCTGCTTCCAATATCTTTTTTCTAAGAATCACAGAAGACAAAAGGCAAGCAAAGTGAAAACCTAAATATAATATATCATTTCTGCAACATGGGCGTAATGAAGGAGTTCTGACTGGTGAGTCTTGTAATCAAAGCAGAAATTACACCTCGAGGTGGATAAATCGCTTCTCTGTCAGACGCTTCCTACTCTGTAAAAAAGGACAAAAGGTCTGCAGAAAAACTAAAATTGAAACTGAGACCGTTTCATCACAGTGGACCTCTTTGTTGATAGATTTTATAATTGTGAAATAGAAGCTGCGAAAGTGTTTGAGACAGAATTCGGGCGCAAACTTTGCCACTGTGACCACAGATAAAAGCAAACAGATGACCGTGCAGGCAGTCACTGTCTTCTTAAACGCTCTCCTCCAGCTTTTAAGAGCCTGTGGTATACCGTCAAGCCGTAAACAAAACAGCAAGAATCCTTTACTTCAGCCTTTTAGATTGTGGAGGAAACCAACAGTTCATATAATCGGCTGTAAATCTGTCCGCTCGTCTTTATGTGGGAAGCATCTTCTTCTAATGGCTGTAATAGACAATGTTGATTCTGCAGAGAGACAACACTGCTGGGAAACTGAAAAAGCTATATTGACTTCAACCACACTGTATCAAAGTCAATACATTTCCCTTAGCTGTGCATTTTTACTGAATTGCTGAAATTTATTGAGGCAGCACAGGAAAATGTCCAGAGACAGGAAGATGTTCTGAACAGATCTAGATAACATTGGCTGGAGGAAACAGGTATTGCACTTATTTTTAATCTGTTTCTCTGCAGCTCCTGTTAAATACAATTTAAAGGTTTATTACCATTTTGAACATGCCGTGAATAATGACTAATAAAAAGTCAACAGAGTAGGGATGGGAGTATACTTACGATTTTGGTATTGAGTACTTTAGTGTCAAGACAGCCTGCTTTCCTTGTCACATGACCGTGAGGACCAATCAGACATGAGAATGGGTGCTCAGCTGTACCCGTGTGCGCACACAGACACACAGACACAAAGACACGCAACACCTCATCTGAATCTGCACCAAAGTGGAGTGACACTGACAGGAAGCAAGCGCAGCTTTATGTGACTTTCCACATTACAGCTAGACGAGTAACTATGTCTATCTTTAGCCTAACATCTTCACATCTCGACGTTTGATAACTGCAGAAGTCTGATACATATCTGAAGATCGGTCATAGAAACGGCTGCACTTGGTCAGAACAGTCAGGGAGGTGTGGAGAGGAGGGGAGGCAGTGCACTGAGGGACAGAGGAGGTAAAGTGAGTAGAGACTGGTGCTAAAGTGCGACATCAACTGGACAATGGACATCTACTCGTACAGTTGCATATTTTAACTTCAAGCGACTTAAGGTGAAAAAAGTCATGCGGAAGGCAACATAATCCTAAAAAGAAGATTTTGATAAAAAGATAGCCCTATACTGTACATTTGGCGCTGTTGGTAGAGTGGGCTCTTTTTCTTGTTTTTTTCTTGTGTTGTATACTTTGTGTCGTGCATTATACTGCAGATACTGTGATGTGTGGCATGGTTTAAATGTACCTATCCATGTACAATGCAATGGACAGAAGCAACATTTTAAATCAATATGCATCCAATTTTTTGTGAGATACTTAGAAATAAAAAGCTTAAGCTTAATAAATAGCTTTTTTGTTTTTCAACACAGCAAAAATGATCGCTGACTAATCATGTACGCCCTCGTACTCTCTGAAGTGAATGAAGAAACAAACCAAAATATTGGAATCTGAAGAAACAGTGCAGATTTAAATCACATTTGCGGCATGCTTGTACAAACACACGAGATGTAAGCTTTTTCTCCGACACAAAGTTTTCTTTGTGCAGAATGGAGCCTCTTTAATGGACCCTCTGTGGCTCTGAGACAACAACATTTGAATATTTACAGCCTGTTCATCTCAGAGCACATCTCAATGTGCCTCCCATGTGCTTCTAATCTGAAGGGCTCTTAAACTGGAACATCCCTGCAAACAAAACCCAGCAAGCTGCAGTCAGGGCATTACTGCACCCGTGATTCTTGCACCACTTGTTCACACTGGAGTAGTTATTCCAGTCCTGGCATCTGCTCGTTGAATAGAACATGCATATGTGGTGAATCCAGCCCACTGTGGGGTCTTTGTGGTGCTCGAGTATGGGCATGAATGTCTCAGCCATGGCAGCTTTCCACAGCAGTAGATTTTTAATGTTTCCACTGAGGGGAGTAATTGCAGACAGGCCAGGGCCAGACTGGCAGTACACACACATTCATACCTCAATGGTACACACTCATGCCCACTTCACACTGAGAGGGGGACATAATGAGTGCTAATGGTATCTGCTATCAAAGGCAGCGGAATTAGTCATGAAGGGCAACACATCTGAACATCACAGACACAAGCTTGTTAGTCGGGATGTTTAGATGAGCTGAGTAAACAAACTCACAGTAATGAATAATGCCAGAGAGGCATAGTGGGAATAGTAGTATTGATGCTATGGGAATGATGAAGAGGTGCCGTCCAATGTTCATGCAAAACAGGGAATAAAGACAGGAAATAAAACCGCTTTTCCATCATGTCTGTGTCTTTAAAATTGATAGATTGGGTGATATTTTCAGATCACACTTCCAAGAAAAGATGTAACTAGTTGTTGTACAGTAGAAAATGGATGAATAAGGATTTTTTTTCTTTCATGCTGGTTGTTATTAGTGGTTCAAAAGGGTGTGATATCGCGACCTCAGCTCTCAGCACTCATATAACAGTGTGCAGCTAAGACTCCAGAGAGTGACAACATGTTTGATCGCCCCTTTGCTCCTGAGATTGTTTTTTGTCTCTTGCAACAGCAGAGTAATCAGAGAAGTTCCACAAGTTGCTTCTGAGGATTAGCTCTAGCCCCAAAGAGAAAGGGGGGGGGGGTTAAAACCGCTCAAATTAAAGGAGAAAAACTTTTGATGATCCTAAGTTACACGAAAGCGTTTCCAGAAATAATTGTGTTTTTCAGAGTGCTGCTGCACTTGCAAAGAAAGTGTAAAACTTCTCCCACCTGTCCTCTGGGATGAAGTCGGAGGCAGAAGTTTGCCAAAGGTAATATTGTCTTTGGAGGAGGCAGTGAAGACTTGATGCATTATTCATCACATCTGGTCAACTTCAAAGGCCTAGATGTAGGCAACAGTAAAGGTATCATCACTGGAGTGTTATCACCACAGAGACCCTGCTTAGGTTTTTGTTCTCCTGGAGCAGCTTAACAAGATGTTGTCTTAGGAATAACACGTCAGATCAGAGCTGCGAGCCGAGCTAAAGACGTAGCAAGAGAGAGCACTCTTTTTTTTAAGATTTGAGATTTTTTCTTTTTTTACCCATTTCCATGTCTGACAGCAGATGAACACATTTACAAAAAGTTGCACTCATGATGGCACCGACGCCTTGCATGTTGATGTGAGTTTTGCTGTAAAAGGCTCCCTGATTTGAACTTTCTCTGACTCTATCAGTGCTGTCAAAACTTTACAATTCTGCGAGTGAAAGCTTGAAAATGTGTACTTCTGTGACACAAAAAGACGTAGTGTCTTTCACAAAATATCATCATGATTAATATTTAAAACATCTTGAAAAATCTGTGTCAAGTCTCCGTAGTGTGTAATAAAATGTACCCATCATTTTTGATATTATCAGCAGTTATCCGCTCATCATGGATTAATCATGTTTGGTTAACTTATTACAGCATTTTTCATTTCCGTTTTCAGAATTATTATTTTTATAATGTATAAATATTGTCATTTTAGACATAGTCTGACATGTGTTTATTACTTTTCTATCTTTGTATTTCTTTTATATTTTGTATATATATATTTATATTTTTGTAATGTATAGATTTAAACAACCCCCCCCCCCCCCCTCCCCACCGGATTGTTGATGGACGGTCTGCCTCCCCCCACCCCCTTGCTACCTATCCCTCTTCCTGCATCTTATCCCATCTCTCCCCCTATCCCTTTCCAACCCCGGCGCAGTCTAGGCCTGTGAAGGCTTTCTGCCTGAAGGATTTCTGCCTGTTAATAAGGCAGTTTTTTCTTACCACTGTAACTTTTGCTGCTTTGCTAAAGTGCTCATGATGGATAGGCCGGATCTTTGTAACATGGCAATAAGTAAGGTCTTTTACCTGCTTTTTGTAACATAACAACGAGTAAGGTATTTTACCTGCTTTTTGTAAAGTGTCTTGAGATAACACTTGTTATGAGTTGACGCTATACAAATAAATTGAATTGAATTGAATTGAAACATACTCCTATTTTACAAATTCTTCTATATGCCTGAATTTGTTCCTCTATTCTAGAATAGAAGCAACTATGACAAGATTCTAATTTTCCCAAAGGAAATAAATATACAGAGAACTAATATCTTAGGTCAACAATTAAGGAACCTGTAACGTGCTGGAGGATCAATGACCAAAACTAAGTGTGCAAAAATGACTTTTAGAGTCCTGATCGCCCAATAGATGCCAGTAAGATAAGGCCCAAAATAGAAAAGAATATTATTAGGGAAGGCTGTGGATCAGTGGTTGAGTAGGTCGTCTCTCAACCGTAAGGTCGGGAGTTCAGTCGCTAGCTCCTGGAGCCACATGTCCAATGTGTCCTCGGGCAAGACACAAGTTGCTCCCGCTGCTTGGTCAGCAACGTATGAATGTGTATGAATGGGATAAGTTGCTTCTGATGGTCTCTTTACATAGCAGCCTCCGACATCAGTGTGTGAATGGGTAGGTGTGACATGCAGTGTAAAAGCGCTTTGAGTAGAAAAGGGCCATACAAGCTCAAGCCCATTCACCATTTTACCACTTAGATCTGGTTAAAAACCCAGCCAACCCAAACAGATCCACAAATAGAGAGGGAGAGAGAGAGTGAGAGAGAGAGAGAGAGAGAGAGAGCAAGAGAGAGAGAGGGGAAGGGGAAGGGAGAGAATACCAACTCTGGCAGCAGTGACAATCCGCCAATTAACAACAGTGGTGAAACTTTTATTTACATATTTCACATTCAATGTCTTGTCTAAATTTGTCCCTGGCATGAATGATACAGAATGTGATGATCAGAGATGATTATATTTAGGCTAGATGCATATGAACAAATGGACCCATGAAAACCTCTAAAACAAAAACATCCTTTTAAAATAGCGCAGTAACATGAAAGATGGCTGTAAAGTTAATATTTAGGACAAGTTATGCCCTAGAACAGAGTTTGTTCTGTTATGGTTCTGGAGGGAAAGTGGTGTCGAGTGATTGGAGACATGGGAAAAGATCTGGACCAGCCTCGCAGCAGCTAATTCTTGTATCCACCAGGCCTGGCAATCTTTAAGAAGCCAAGAAAGAGAGAAAAAGGGGATAGAAAGAGTTGCTAGAGGCAGTTTGTTAGAGCGCAGAGACAGCCATCTGATTATTTTTTTCCTAAGCTAACAACGACTCTCACAACAGCAGGGGTACAACAAATATCTTATAGCCGCTGCATTTCCACAACAGTGTGCACCCATAAATCAACAACTTCAACACCATAACATTAACTGCTCTCTGCTTCTCAGTTTCTCTCACATCACTGCATATATCATAACACAGAATATGCACAGTAGATAAAGACATCCAAAGGTGCATTGTTATATGTCAGGTGGCAGGATAGCGAGGAAAACTGCAAAACAAATGAACAAAACAAAAATATGACTGTAAGTAGAATTTAATTTCACAGGACATAAAGTTGGGTTATATTTGTTTTTTTTCCCTCACTCAGGCTGTGAAGCGCCCTCGAAGGCCACAAGCCATGGAATATGCTGTAACATGGAATTATTGAAAATTAACTCATAAACAAAAACTCTGGAGCTGTAGAAGCCATTTCCTCTTCTTGTTGGTGTCTAAATTCCTCCAACACAAACAATGAGGGCTAGCATTTTTCTTATTCCCTCACCATATCATTAAACCGACCAAGGAAGTTTGAAGAGAAACACACAGAGGGGGGAATGAAAACTTTTCTCATATCTGATGCAGACAGTGTAGATTAGGACTTCATTAGCAGTAGGTCCCTTAACTGGGTTGTCTGCGGTAATTGGCATGGCTGAATAAAACACCTAATGAGGATGCCCTGCAGAACGACAAATAAAGCATTTATCGGCTGTCAGTGAACACGTTTGCATTGGGCATTGGAAGTACAATTTTTAACTAGACAGTTTGTTTATACAGCTAATGGACAACAGTAAATGATTGACCTTTTTTATATTGATGCAGGTCATAACAAAAGTTATCTCATGATGCTAAAAGTACTCCATAATCTCTGTAACTCCCATATGGGTCGAGCACTAGACCCAACATTCATCCACCATTAGCAACCACACTGGCAAATAAGGCTGAATGTCATTTCAACATTGCAATGCAGACATGTGGAATAGTTCCATTGCAGGACGTGAGAATGTGCAAGTTAAAGGGCATATCCTGATCAAATATAACTCCCAGATTCCTAACAGTGGTGCGTTAATGCCAGGCTGATGCAATCTAGGGCTGGTTGATCATTAGGTTTCATGTCTCACCTGCGTTTGAGGCCAAGCTTCACTTCAGTTCAGTCTGAGTTAAGTAGCAAACAAATGATGTCCACCCAGGCCTTTATGTCGACATAAGGCACACTTATGATCTGCATGAGCACAAAATGTATTGATAGTTTCTTCAAATTAACCAGGGGAAGGATAAATTGCAATAAATTAGTCCGGGCACAGGAATTTTCTGTTCTGTCAAATATACACGCTACAGATAGATTAATCATTTCTAGTATAGTAGTAGGCTAAGACTTTCTAAAGCAGGCAAGTTGAAATATGGTCTAGGAGACATGTTGATGGTTTATCATCCAGTCATTCATCTAGCCAGTAACAATGGGTTTATTCACAATTTAGAATCCATACTGTATGTGTGATTGATTACATGGAATAAACAGCACAATAGGCCGCCTGATGCTAAATGACTCAGAGTGACACATCATCCATCCATTTGCTCCATAAAAAGGGATGCAAATCACTCCTGTAACCTCTTGGAAACATCTATCGGTGTCTGTCTAGTTGAATTCAGAAGGGGTAGAATAGAGAAAAAAAGGCAGCAGAGATGGTTGAGAGGGAGATCATTTTTAAAGTGCAGGTATAAAAAAACGTTTACACACCAACAACCCCAGTCACGCTATGACTTTAGCTAGCTAAGTCGAGAGAATATGAGACCTTGGCCTTCGAATGATGGATCTTTTCATCTCTTCAACTTCAGAGGTGATCCGAACCCTTTTTTACAAGTGACGGGTTAACAGGGGCGTTACAAATGTTGATTCTCAGCCAGAATATTTTGGTAACACAGCACACACACACACTCAAAATCTGTTTAGGGATTCCATCAGGCTGTAAGATAGTAATAGAAATAGTGTGGCAAATGTATAAGTGACCCCATCAATAGGTGAGTTGTGAGCAACTCAACAGTGTGCAAAAAAAATCTGATAGTGTTGAAGAGTCTATGGCAAAATTATCATACTTCTCTTATTTTTTATTACCTCAATAAAACATGTTTGTTATAATTCACT
This sequence comes from Labrus bergylta, assembly GCF_963930695.1. Taxonomy (NCBI): domain Eukaryota; kingdom Metazoa; phylum Chordata; class Actinopteri; order Labriformes; family Labridae; genus Labrus; species Labrus bergylta. Next base: position 22,618,666 of record NC_089195.1, read on the forward strand.
AGGTTGAAGTTTTCTGGTTGCATATTTATCAATATTTAAAGCTCATGTAAGGAATGTTCAGTTTGTGTCAAATGTTGGCGCCCCCTGTGAACAAAAGGGTCCATGCTGATTTTTTTTTGTTGTACTTGTATAAGTCATTTTTTGACAGAAATTATCATCCTCATTTTTTTATCAGGTTTATCATTCACCTAGAATATTTGCAATAGAAAATGTAGTGAGATGTCAATTTATCGACTGCCTAGCTTTAGGTGTTTTGTAATTTTGAGAAACTGATGGGTTTTTTTTTTTAGATAAAATTAAAAGATTTCCCTACACATACATACGCAAGACAAAATATTGTGACAAAGTTAAATTGTACTGCACACAAATAATTTTTTGCAACGATGGTCACCTCTGGCTCAATACAATCAAGATGGCATCGGGCAATATGCTAATGCAGAGGCTTCAGCATAGTCATCCAAAGAGCAATGGGTGATGTCAAGCTTGCTTATACCTATACGGTCTGTGAAATTACTGCAAATTGTTATAACAAGACTTGACATATCATTTGAATAAGACGTTCCATTTTAAATGTCTTGGTATGTGCTTCATTTCGTAGCTAAATGGTTTCTCATGCTTTCATGTTGGCTGCTACAGTCTCATCATGATTGAGTGTGTTAATTAAGATCTCGCTGGGAGTGACATTTCCATGAGTGCTCTCTCTGCCCACAGGCTGCAGGGGTGAGGAATACGACACCACCATCTCCCTTCACTGATGCGGCTGTGAGTAATAAGAGATGACACTGAGGAGATAAGGTCTTTGTGAAGCCATAACATAGGAGGCAATTAATCTAAAAATATATATGTAAAGTTGTTTGTTTTAATTACAAGCACAAAATGAAGACCAATAAAGCATATGCACAAATGTACAAGACTGAGACAAATAAAGGACGGAGTCTAATGGGGAGGCAGAGTGCTGAGAGGAGTTTCTTAAATGTGTCCAAAGATAGGGCATTGTGGATTTCTGAAGGGATGGTGTTCTAGGGGGTGGGGGCTGTGACGCTGAAGGCTCTGTCTCAATAGTTACAGTCTGCTGTGGGGATGACAAGCAGGCCAGTGACTGAGGACCCGAGGTTTTAGGGGACGTGATATACGGGTGAAGGAGGTCTTTGAGGTATTGAGGGGTAAGGGCATGAGGCGATTTGTAAGTAAGAAGGAGTATTTTATATTTAATGCTGGATTGAATTGGGAGCCAGTGGAGGTGGATGAGGGTTGGGGTGATGTGCTACCAGGGCCTAGTGCAGGTGTAGACCAGGCAGCGGAGCATTAGTTGTAGAGTTTGCATTGTAATAAATTCATCTTAATTAGAAAGATTATAGACAGCCAAAAAATATTAATGTACATTAACTGAGTTATGGATTCTTATAAGAATTATGAACCCTGAGATGCATTATTATGCCTATATAAAATACTTTGTTGTTCTTGCTGTAAAAACAGGATTTGTCAATGCTCAATGATGCATAAGAACTTCATACAACAATCTGTTATCACAAATAAACAACAGACTAAAAATGTGTGAGACATACACATATGAGTTTTTAGATATACACATAAGTGTGTTTTTGATGATTTTGCATACCAGCGATGATTCTCTGTATGCAGATTAATTTGCATATAAAGTTTAATGTCTGTAGGTGAGAAATACTACATTTATGCTTTTCTTGCACAAAAAGTATGACATCATTCATCTGCCATGGTGACTTGTAGTGAAATGTTTGCAGACACAAAGGCTGTGATATAGCAGGTTTGTACAGGTTGTTGAAGGCATCTTCAACCACAGCAGAAAACTCTACCAGATAACAAAAATACCACTGAATGGAAGAGGTAAAATGCTACTGAAGGTTCATCCTGGGCTATAACAACTTTCAGGAAGTTTGTTGAAGTTGTAAATTATTTAAATACAAGTCTGAGAGTCTGCTGTCACACTAACCCCGAGGCTAGTAAAGTGCTCAAAGTTTACCATCCTGGTTTAGAGTTTTAGTGAATTAAGGCTCCAAAATTCTTTTTTTTTTAAGTCTAACTCCCAAGGATGGAAAACCCTTAACCGTTTTCCATCCAAATATTTTTTATAATTAAAAAACTGCATTATACACTATTTTATATTTTTGTTAGAAAAGTTACTCACCAATTTACTGTTTTAAAAGTAAACTTAAATCTTCATGAATTTCAGACACTTATTATTTTAACTTACATTGTCAGAAACACACACACTCACACTTATTGCGATGCATTTGTGGTTATTGCTGGCACTTTCTGTATCTTGCTGTAATATAATGTCTCTTGGGGGTAAATGGTACTTCAACAGGTAATCAGACAAGCTAGATAAAGTCAGCAAAAAGGTGGACATCAGGGATCATTTAAAGGATCTTGATATGATTACTGCCAATCAAGTATTGCCACTGGTGTAAAGAGTCAAACCAAATCAAACATGGTCAATCAACATAATAGAATGGCCAAAGTAGATTTTTTTAAAATCACATATGGTGTGTAGTAGGGGCTGAATTAAGACCCTGGTGCTAAAACAATTAGCAGAGGTTTAAGGGATTTACATGACTTTTGCAGGTGTTTCTGTCGTAAACCAAAATATTGTCAATTTACAACCTTGGCCTGCCGATAGCTTCAGATGAAAAGTGGGGGAATAAAACACTTATTAGGATTCATCCTTAAGGGACAATATGTTTGCATAATTTCAATCGTGGCAATTTCTGAAAAACAAAAACAAAAAATAAATGAAAGAGTATAACATAATGTCTTTGGGGAGGATTCAAATGAGGGCTGATAAAACGGTCAATCCAACCACACTCAGATGTATTATTTATTTTTCTCTAACTTTTTGATAAGCCGTATTCTCACCTCATTTCATTCCATAATTAGCTCTTTCATAACGTTGATATATATGGTCTATCTTAGCCCAGTTTCTAGCAGTATTTCTGCAAAAGAGTCCATAAACTTGTTAATATATAAATAATAAATACCTCTGTCTAACAGGGACAATGCTGTGCATGTCACCATCTACACCATGATCCCAATTTCAGCATCTTATTGCAGGACAGAGACAGGTGGCTGCATCACCTCATGTTGAAGTAGCAGTTGTCCCCCCCACCTCCACACTAACATTGTGTGCTTTCCTTCCAATCTGCCAACCTACCCTGCCCAAACCACCTCCTCCCACCCTGTTCAGCTTGTGACAGAATAAAGTGATAGCCTGCTGGCCTTCCCGTTCACACACAGGCAGATAACTCCACCTGCACCTCCTGCATGCTTCCAAATTGATTCGTCCCTCTCCGCCTATATGATTGAGGTGCTCTCTAATTAATTTCAGAGGTGGGGTGCTGATACTGTGTTAACTGAGGCCATTTTTAAAACAAGAGGGCATGCGCCTCATTGGACGGTTAAGCTGTGCTCCTGAGGGAACAGTCTCACATGAGAGATATAAATATAATGTCAACCTGCTGTTTGGTTGCACAATCTGTCCATCTTATATTACCAATTTCACTGCTCTGTACAATACGGCTGTACAATATATGGAAATAACATTGTTATCACACATGACACATTGCAAAAGTCACAATTTATCTCAATAAATCTAAAAAATATTTGTTTAAAGAAGAAATGATTTCTCACTAAGTATATGTGCACATTTTACCTGTTTGACGGAGGTACAGGTTTAATGGCTATACTTCAACACCATGTTGATGATGCAGTCAGATGAAGCTCAAGCTAATCAGCTACCCTCGGATTATATTGTGCCAATTAAGTGGTTTTTGTTTGGCTTCAGGATGGATGTTGCAAACACAACCATAGAGTAAAACAGGAAGAACATCTAATTGACATAAAAACTGAATTATACATTCTATGGTTTCTTAATTTTTGCTTAGTTACCGCACTTCATTTTGTGATTGAAAAACTGAAGAAAGTAATCACACACCGTACAGTTTTCTAATATCATGCAGGCTTATTTAAAGCCGACTGTATTTATCTGGGCTGATTTTCTGTATTTTACACAAGGCAGTATATATCGTAGATAGAAAAGATATTGCAATGCCAGCGTTTTCCAATTTGTGCAGCCCTAATGTATTGTTTTTTTTACACCTCGGTGTTGAATACTTTACTATGACTGGTCAGTTACTTTACTCTACTTTAACAAAGATTGTTGTTCTTGAGGTCAGAAAGTTGCTGACACTGGAGAACTATAATTATATCAATCTGCATAAAGTACTCCTAAATGGATGAATGTGTCTAAGTAATTTATGACCAATCTCTCATGGAATTATTTTGACACATTAACTTAGAATCAATCAAGTAGTCCAGTTTGTGCACCCCAAATAAAGAGGCTTTAGTCCTGAAGGTCGCCTGAGTTCAAATGGTTCCTTTACCGCACGTTATTCCTTGCTGTCTCTCTCCCTGATTCCCAACTCTATCCACAGTCCTGTCTCTCAAACAGAGGCATAAAATGCCCAAAATAAAAACCAAACAAATCACCCCAAACAAAGCCCAACACCAAGCTTCCTGTTTTCCCTAAAGCTACCATGATGGACACAATGTCACCCTGCTGTTCAGTTTTAATGGTTAAGATGAGATGACTTGTCAGTCTGGGGCCACACCTGAAAGATGGCTGCCATTAAGATGAGAGGACAGGAGGGCTTTTTTCCTGCTCATCTGTCCCACATTGTAACGCACGCTGACAAATTTATTGCTCAAGTCCCATCCTCAAAGAAGACACAATTACTGTGGCGAGAGCTGATAGTATGACAGCCGTGCCAAAGGAAGTTTATCATGGGGGGAGATTTTGAGGACAAGTACATGAATTCATTTAGGATGTGTGGATGATTCAAATTGTAAAATATGCTCAAATTGAGGATAAAACATCAAGGTTAAACTACAACTGCTGAGTTAATCGCAGCATTGCAATATTTCCTTATAGACAAACCAACCTCATGATGGGAGGTCACAGCCACAACAATTCACCGTTCTAATTTCATAAGGCTTGGCAGCTGTTCCTGAAAGGGTAGTCAATATAAACGAGGAAATAAGCAGAATCTTTTCTTTTTCTTTTAGTCCCACTAAAGTAATAAAACAAGTGAAAACATCAGATGATGACATTTTACTGTGACTCATTATTCACATTTTCATCAGATTTAAAACTGTAAATACATAAGCCCACACAGATCACACCAAATACATTGGATAAATGCTTACTTCAGTCAATGGAACTGTTACCTGATAAACTAACGAGAATAATTTGAAATTGACTCGGTCATCTATAAACGCGATTAACAGATTTCTTTGCCGTGTCTGTAGAGCTCTCTGCTGTTACATGCATGACTTACAATAATTGTGGCAGCGTTCCCCATCAAATACCTTGTTCATTTTTCAAACACTAAGTCTTTGATTTCTGACAGCTTCTGGACAAAAGGCTCCTCATTCCAGCAGAGACTGTCAATCCTGCAGACAAAAATAACAACCATTGTAAGGAAGTTATAACAGCTGTAACTAGCCCTCTGATTTTATTTCCTTATACTGGCCAACTTTTTATGATCTTCTGCTGATGTATCTAAAAAGGTGAACATTGTGCAAAGGGTGCTAAACTAAAACATGATTTTATATTCTCATTCTTAAAAAAGTTGAATGAACTGGACACATCAAAAATCAACAGAAGTGGAGTGAACTGAATTTTAATTGAGAGAAGAATGAGGATGGGGAGAGGCTGGCTGCAAACACCAGGATCTCTCTTATCCAGTCTGGTCACACCTTCCTCCAGTTTATATTACTTATTATCCCTGAGCGCTCCATCGCAGCCCTAAATCAGACTAAATTATGGGTACACAGCCTCTGCCTGTGACCAAGCAACACTGCCGGGTTGTTTGAGCCAGACAGACAGAACATCTTCTTACTCCTCCTGAGCCGTCTCGTTTTGTACATTTCTCTGTCTGTGTCTCTTTGATCGTCGTTGTTTCTTCTTGTGTCACTTTATCTCTCCCTCTCAATCTGATGTCTCGTCAAATCAGCTCTGTCTTTTCATTCCCCTAATCTCTTATTTCAATTTCACACTTCTCTGACTTCTTTAATTTTCACTTATCTTATACTGACTTAATCCACCACACACAGACTCTGAGTCCTCTCTTCAGCATTGGCAAACACTTTCAAGTAAGAGTTTTTTATGCTGACAAAGCCATTTTTAAGAAAACAGATCTGAGCTATGCATGGTATTACATTAATTAACATCACTTTTAAGTTAAACCAATTTTTTTTATAAGTGGGAAGCTGAAGTTATGACTCAAATTGGAAGATTTTAATTAGAGTTAAGATAAGTTCTAAACTGTTATTTTGCTAGACATTACTCAATAATAGCTCCGTTTTGGGGCTCTGCCAACTCCTAAATGGAAATATTTTAAACTTTAGCTGCCAAATGTTTCACCAGTTAGTCACCAATGCTGTCTGTGTGTTGCTCAGCAGGAAGTATAAAGTAGGATTGAAGTAATAATTTTAACCTTAAGCACAGCTGGTGTATCACGACTCAGTCAGAGCTGGCATGAGCTTACTTAAACAAGAATGGACCACAGAGGCCTCGGCTCGGCTTCTTGTCATTGTCTTCCATGGTACCCAAAGACAGTTTAAATGACACAGCTTACCTGAGCAGTTGCTAAACTGTGCATCCAGGCCAAAGTGTAGAAATTATCTATTGGCTACTTTCAGCCGAAATACAAACTATGCCACAACACAAGCAGCTTCCACCAAAATAACAACAAGACAGATCAAGTGATCTACATTGGCCAACAAAATCAACAAATCTTAAAGTAATACAAGATACAATACAATAATTGAAGACATGCAGAGTTCAGGCTGCATTAGGATGAAAGTGGGGTCTACCCCAATTCAGAAAGTGTAGCTGATAAAAGTAGCCTCAATGTGCAGATTCTATGAACCAAAGAGTGCTTTATAAATGGGCTAAACACACCATAAAAAAGTTGAAATCCTTTTGGAATCTTAAACTTTGGGAGGATAAATGCAATCTCGCTGTTTAATTAAGTGACAAAATATCTTGACAAGATAAAAAAAGTGAGAAAATTAGAATTCATTATGGAATCTCAAAGGGCCCTATCGTGTCTCACAGTTTTGCATATTTTTGCAGTTTTCAGAAATTTGACTTGCAGAAATGTTCCAGTGTATTCCCCGGCTCTGTGTAACCAGTTACATCAGGATGAATGCATGATGAGAGCTCAGCATTTTCAGCTAGCAGAAGAAGCGGTCCCTAATGATCGGCTCCAAACTTTACTTATGCTGATTGCATTTCCATTAGCATTATTTTCACTCTGTTTTAATCTGACAAAACTGTGAATATCTTACTTTGTGACCAAGTGTCTCATGAATTACTTGAAATTTTCCGACAAATATACTCTGCTTGTTGTGATTTTACTCAGACTCAGTTGTATGTTTGTCAAATCACTGACTGCGTATCATTGAAAAGCTTAACAGAACCAACTGATAAAAAAAACAACAAAAAAAGCAGTGTTGTCATAGCCCAAGAGTGTATTAAGAGTTGATGGTGTTAAACTGCCTGATCTGTCTCCCATTTTTTCCAAGGGAGCAATTTCAAAGACTCAAATCATTTTGAAGAGCTGTCTCCAATTGTCTGTTTGAGGAGTTTCTACCCTCTGGGTGTAGATTTAGAGCGCTAAAGGCCACGTCTAGCAGGGTAAGAAATTCCTTTATCTACAACGTCATCAAACTCTTAAAGGCTCATGGGCTAGCAGATCAGTCTCCTGTATACAAATGTGTGGCTTTACAGTCATGGGCTGGTGAAAGTGATGATGTTTTAACTGTATACTTGTTTGTTTGGTGATGGCTGAATGTACTACAGGTTTTATGTTTTGCTGTAACTTTCATGCACAGTGTGTTTTAATTTGACTTTAATTGGTAGGTTTCAGTAGATGGTTATATATTATGTTTTATATTTACATTCATTGCCTGTTTAGGAGAAGTCTATGTAAGCAGAGTAATATAACAGCAATGAATTAAAGCCAACCGTCATGAAAGTTGTTTAGTTTTAGATCAAACATTGTTGAAAATGATGGTGGGTTTCTCATAAAAAGCTGCTTACTATATTCCATAATTTTTGGGAGGACGTCTTCGTTTATTGGGGGACATACAAACTATGTTCATGCAATCTCTACGACTCCGTCCATAGTTTCATCTTTTTCTTTGTAGAAAAGAAGAATTTTTGCAGATTCTTGTTCTCTGTTTTTTTTTTTCTCAAAAGTTGCTTTTGACCGCAAGAGATTTTGCTAGATTTCCAGTCTTGAGAGTTGAATCTCTAGTTGTTCTGGAATGGATTTTATTAGTGTGTAGTTTTCTATTTTGGTCATATCACTTTTCTCCAAACTGAACAAAACTATTCAATCTATCATTATTTGTTGCCATGTGTGGGATCTCTCACATTATTAACTTCTGTTAAGATTTTATAAATCTTTTGGCATGGGCCAGGCTTTGGTCATGTCATTGGTACAATGTTTCATATCCACTCTGAAGCATGGGTAGATATTTGAGATCTAATAGAGTACCTCTTGACCACATGTTTTTACACTGACTTAAATCACAATTGAACAAAAACATTTCCGTTGTTGGACGTCACATTGAGCAAGTCACACAAAGACTCAATGAGAACAAGTGACTGGAGTGTAAGTTTGGCTTCTGCTGTGCGGAAATCTGCCCCCGGCCAGGCCTTAATGTCTTTGACTGAGAAACTGGGAACAAGAAGAAAGAGAAGGAGAAGACTGAGGAGGAGGAAATTAACTCAAAATCCAAATATAGAAATATGAACTCAAATGCATTTGTGTTATTTATCAAAGACATGCCTCCATTTCTCTAAGTTTTATTGAGATGTTTATTTTATACATGTGTGCCAAGTAGTAGAGAAGTTCCAATACCAATTAAACCATTATTCCCTCTGAGATTAATAAAGTACTCTGTCTTTCTACAACTTTTTATAAACCTGAGAATTAGCTGATACGGACACTAGTGAGGATAAAAATTAAATTACCAAATAGCATTCAACATTACAAAATTCACCTTCAAATTTAAGTTCTTGTCCCAAAGTGTTGTTAAACTAATGTTCAGTGGTAAGAGCTTTAGCAAGCCTATGGCTACATTGGCACAAAACTCTCAATAAGAAGCCATTACTACACACGTGTGTGTTGTGCTTCTGAGGGAAATCAGTCAGTAGGATTTGTGTCACACTGTGGCAGGTCCATGTGGCTCAGAGCTCAGCTAGAAGGCTAGCTCCGGTCATTTAGATTCCCCTATCATGGAGGCCAAGGGGAATGCGCAAACCCAAGTGTTTTTAAGTGTTTTGTGTGTGTGTGTGTGTGTGTGTGTGTGTGTGTGTGTGTGTGTGTGTGTGTGTGTGTGTGTGTGTGTGTGTGTGTGTGTGTGTGTGTGTGTGTGTGTGCATCCTCAGAAATCGCATAAATTCAGCACACTAGCAAACCGGCAGGCATCAAGGAACTAGGTGTCACCATCCTAGGTAACACACACATGTTTTGAGGTGTTCCACAGTGATGAGAAGCTATAAATAAAAAGCTAATAGTTGTGGAGATGAATGTAAACATGAGCTAATTTGATGAAGAGAAGAGTGAGAGGGTGGATGGGAGGTTGGGAATGGAGGCAGGATCAATCCCCAAATCAGTGTGATGCATTCCAAAAGGTTGTCTGCCATATGCTTGCTGCTGAAGAGGCAGCTGCCCCCAAAGCCTCAGATTGTGGTTTTGTGTTCTGGCACCAGTGTGATTGTGAACTAATTACTATTTTGGAACAACTAGGGAAAAAAGGCGTCAGACACAAAGAAGGAGAAAGAGAGAGAGCAGCAGATCAAAAAAAGGAACAGAGCAAAAGTTCTAAGTTTGAAAATGTGTATCAAAACCTTTTTTTCCCTTTTTTATTTTTAAATCTGTTCGTCTTCCATACAGTTTCTGCATGTCAGATGCACATAACAATAATAATAATATGTATTCTGCCTGACAGCCCCTGAACGGATCAATTAAATGTATTGAAAAAAACGATCATTGTTTGTTTGGTTGGTACATCTCTAGGATGTGCTGGGATGCACATTGGTGTTCCTGGGGTAATTTGGGGTTTTGTGTCTCACCCAGGTGGCCCATCAACGGTTGATCAAGTCCCAGATTGCGTCCTAGCAACAAAATTCCACCCGCTTTCCCTCTTTAACTTTACAGTTAAAGCGCCGAGCAAACCCCCGACAGCCGACTTCAATCAGCTCACAGAGAGAGACTTTGGGGCAGCTGTTGAGTAGATGTTGAAGGGATCATCTCACAGCAAAGAGGGGACAGGAAGTTGTCTCAGTCTTGCCCCAAGTGTAAAAGGTTTGCCAGATTTGGTAAGGTGTCATGGACTAAAATTTTAGGGGTGGGACGTCCAACCTACAAAATCCATGATATTTCCCCCCACTGTGCTTCTTATATATCAGCCAAAGAAGGAGAGAGTAGAAGTGTGTGTGCCCTGCCAGGAAGAGAGCAGGAGGAGCGTGTGTGAGTGTGTGTGCGTGTCAGTGAAGAAGAGCAACAGAGACGGCACGAGCCAACACGTTAAGGAGCTTTAACGAGCCAATGATAGCTTTCCCCAATAGTGACTGAATCGGGTCAGTACGTTATCATCATATCAGTAACCTTATAATGATAGATTGGTTAAGTCTGCAGATCTTCTGTGCTAACATTTATGCCAAGGGTTGTAGTAAAAGTATGAAGTCTCACTATAAGTAAAAGTCCTTCATTCAATGTATATCAGTACTGTCATCAATATGATGAATTGAAAGGAGTGCAGTGATGTTCATCATTAGTTGCTGCCCTAAAATATGTAATGGCATACTTTGGAGGAACCACAAAATCTATCCATAATCCATAGTTCAGTAGCAACTATCGCAGGTCTCTCCCTGATGTTTCCCTCTCTCTGCTCCTCTGAGTCCCCTCGGAAAACATGAATCCCAGCGTGACATCTTAACAAACACTGACAGTCAGTATCAGAACAATAATCCAATCTCTCATTGCAGATGACCCGAGGGTCACAATTTCGCCTGCTCCTCATCAGAAACCACAGGAGAATGCCCCACAGAAAATACAGAGGTCAAACTTCTCCTATCCCTGGTAAATGGAAGTGTTATTGCCTTGTTAGTAATGGTAACACACACACGCACGCACGCACACACACACACACACACACACACACACACACACACACACACACATCTCAGTCAGACGCTGAAAGGAGACATCTACACATGCCTTGGAAGTGTAGTTCTGTCAGAGCACTGACATACTTAACTTTCAGTGACGCACATTTTTGGGGGGCACACAAACTGTGATATAGGACACGGAAACACACTGGCAAAGTAAAACCGCCCACAGATTCATACTCACACAAATACACTCAGAGTTAGAAATTTGGCTGATCTTAAAGGGATGAAAGAATTAGTTAACCCTTCGTTAACATCCACTTTATAACAGAACTTAAGATCTATAAACTAAACACCTTCCACAGAACAGATATTTTGAACACAGATTTGAGTGTTCTGACAGAGAGGAGCACACATCACAACTACACTCTTGCACAACTATAATTTATGTATCAAATGTGCTTGAAATCCCCTGAGAAACAGAAGCTATCAGAAACAGTTTGCTTTTCCAATGAATGCCCTAATTGGCAAGGGAAGGCAAAGAGAGCACATAATTAATACACACACACACACACACACACACACATGCACACACACAAATGACACCAGAGAAATGAGGGATAGAAGTGTGTAAACTCTGAAAGTGTTGGAAAGTTGAATTTAAGAGTGAGGTGAACCTAAGGTGAGCTCTGCCTCTTGAAGAAGACATGGAGAAACTGGATTATTCCCACTCACTGCACAGTCATTTCACCATTTCATTCATTTGTAGGCTTACATTTATAATATTCTGAAATTAAAACAAAGGAAAACAACTAGACAAGAAAGAAAGGGCTGAAATTATTAAACATCCAACACTGTCCCAAGTTTGCTTTTATAGAGGAATAAACAGCCATAACATTACCCAACTGTCAGCAACTAATAATATATTATTCTGCAATATTGTTGCTGCGTTGTGTTATATCAAAAGTAATGATACATGTTGATGTAACAGTAATTTGGCCTGCACAATGTGAGAAGAATATGCAATGTGCCATTACATGGCACATTACATTACATGTTCAATATTGTGAATTTGTAATTGTAAAAAAAGTTCAAGAGTTCATATTAGCTATAGCTCAAGGCTGTTGTCTATCTGATAGCCGTGTTTGCAACATGTCCCTCCTAATTCCAAAAGGAATATTTAAAAACTGAGCTTTTTCCACCACTAAATTGGAACCGATCAATCTGAGGGCAGCAGACTGCTAGCCTGAGCTTCCTCTGAATGCATCAAAAAGGTGTGAAAATTAGCCATTATATTCTATTCTATTCTATTCAATCGAATAGTTAAAATGTGTGCACACTGAATAAGTAGGCATTGCCTTTTGACATAAAATGCAGTCCTCCTGAAACTATCTAGATATTTTTAGTTTCAGGAATGTATATATGAAACATTTGTATTTTAGATTATAGCAATACCATCACATCCATTCTGAACTCCATGCACATATCGAAAGTGAAATCCACCCCCAACCCCCCAAAACAGAAATTGATGGTCAACACCAGAAATAATGTAGGTGTGAATCAGTGTGACTCAAAGCAGCAGGAATCTCTTGTTTGATTTTAATGCAAGTTCTTTGAGGAAATACATTTACTGTGTAGAACCTGATTCACTGAATCCAGAAAAGTTGTACCAAGGATAAGTGAGGGTCAGTGCCCCGCTGTTAGTATTTTACTCCCATGAATGAGCTCGAGTATCTACTGTATGTCAGCACAGACACTATTTTTTATGACTGAAGACAGGATTGTGGGACGTGGGGAGCTTCTAGATTGGACAGTCCAGTGTCCTGTGGAGTTTTTGAACAGTGTGTAACAGCCTGAGAATGGAGATCTGGCCCCAGTGAGTTCAAAAATGATTTCTGTGAAATTGCAGCTCTGCACCAGTGCAATACCTCGACAGAAAGGAAATCTGAGGACAGCAACTCCAAGAGACTGTGACGGTTTCTTTCTCTTACCTCTAAATCGTTGTATCTTTCAAAAGACAAAAAGCATCATTCACAATGATGCAAACATTGATTTTTTTGTTAGCTGCCATGTCATATACTTTAATCTATTGATACCTTCACTACGTTCTTGAGTAAATATTTTCTATTAGGTATTGAGAGGACTTGACAGACTTGATTTTATAAGAGAATATAAGCTAAATAAAGTCTAAAAGTGCACATTTAAAACACATAGTTTGATTTCTAACTTTTAGCCAGCATTTTCATTTAGATTCTTGAAACAGTCTGGTAGAGTAAATACATTTATTCAAGTACAACCCTTACAGTAAGTAGAGTTTGATACTGATTCCTATCCCATTGCAACATGTGCTATGTGTGGTATTAGATCATATGAATATCATATCAAAGGGATATGTTATTGTTTATGTGTTTGATTAATGTTGCTAATATGGAGCTGATGTGTGATAAATTGGCGTCCGCGTTGTGTGGCTGAATGTGTTAATGTGCCCCCCAAAAAAATAGCAGACGTGATCCAGAAACTACTGGGGATCAAAAGAAAAAGATGTTATTCAACCATTGGGCACCAATATCTTTTTATACTGTACATTGTACTCAGTGTGTGTCGGAAAAATAACAATCCGTCAATGTATCTTTATCTGAATTCTTTCATGTGTTTTTCTTTTTTATCAGACTTTAAAAAAAATCTTTTGTCAAGTAATACAATAACCTGATACAGGTCAAACCACACTAGGAGTATGTCCAACACAAAAGCCACAGTACTTCTCTGAGTAGAACAGTTAAACTCAATATAGAGTGATATAACTGTGTACCTTCGGGTTTTTTTCTTTACAAGATGAAAGACTCTGAGTGGAAAAATAGTTTTCTACAAGCACTGACAAAAGCAGCCGTGGTGGTAATTCTAACAAGAGCTTGTCAGAGACATAAAAAAAGGTGGCAGAGAAGAATAGGAAGAGAGGAAAGTGAAAACTAAATCGAAGCACTTGTGTTCTGGAGGACATTTTATTATCAGCGAGAGAAAGACCTCCTCTACTCAGGCTCAGTGGTACCCATGGCTGTGCCTGTGTTTCCCTGTGGGAACAGACCACTTGGTGGCACGTACTGAATAGAGGTCCCCGCTCCTTGGTTCTCCCTAAGTGGGCCTGCCAGAAAACAGGCTTTGGAACATATCTTATTCCTTCTCATCTTTCTATTTCATTATCTCAAAGACACTTTTCCCTACCTTCATCTTTCTGCTTTACCTTTTTTTAAATTTGCATTTGCTTCAGCTGTTTTTTTCTTCTTCTTCTTTATAAAGGTAGAGGATAAGGAAGGGAGACCCTGATGTGTAGACGCCTGTGTATAATAATTAGTTGTCTTAATTGTGGGGGGCAGGACTTGATCACTATAAACTGGCTAGGAGGCCCAGATTCCTCTCACCCTCTTTATTAAGGGGGGTTACTACTAACACTGGCGGTTCAATACTGACCAAGTCTATTAAGCAAAATGATTTAAATTCCTGATGAGGGTGGGTTTGTCCCCACCTATAGAGATGTGGGGCCCTTCACTTTGGCCAACATACCTCCCATTTCCATAGGGGCCTGGAGGGGAGGGGAATGGGATAATGGAGGGAGGTGGGATCTAAGCAACAACCATTAAAGGACAAAAGAGCCTGCCACACAGAAGGGTTGTACGAAGATGGAGGTAAAATGTATCTGTATGAGAAAATAGAATAGAGATTGCATGTTTGTGTGTAAGCAAGCCTGCAGGCTCATGTGTAGAATCATTCTTCTTGATCTCTTTGCCTGATAACCAAAATCACTGATTATCACTTCAACCTTTTTGTCGTACAATATAAAAAACATTTTTGAGATGTAATTAACCCACACTAAGAAGTACATTTTTATGTTCTATAGCTTCATTTTCTAAGCTGGGAAATAAAACAGGATCTCAGATAATAAACAAACTGTTTTAAGCACTACTCAGTCACATCTCATAATGAGAGAAATATAAAAATGTTCAATTTATTTTATCATCATAGTATCTGATGATGCATTGACTGATGTACTTGTATGAATTAAATATATGAATATTGGTGTGATATCAGTATCAGAACAACTCTAAAATGATAAAAGACAAAGACAAGGAACACACTAAAAATAGCTCAAATTAGCAGAGGCATAATTCAAATTTTGATGTTAAAATGCACTATAACCATTAGATGTTAGACTGGTCAGTCATTTGCATGGTGTTGCACAGGAGCACAATGTTCTGCAATATATAATTAGTGAGGGGCAGTGTTGGGCAGTAACGCATTACTAGTAACGCGTTACAGTAATAATATTACTTTTACTAGTAACGAGTAGTGTAACGAATTACTAATGAAATTCAAAATGCAAAAAATAACTTGTTACTACTGTTGTTGTTATTACCCACTTCTGATTTAAAATGCAACAATCCCCAGATTAATTTCATCGCTCACGTCAGCGAAGCAGAAAGGTAGCGAGCATCATGGTTGCCAGGTTTGAAGTTTTCCTGTGGAATTGGGCTTCATTTTAGGTGCTGCCGCGAGTAGTGTTTTTTTTTTTTTGGCCATAGGGCCTATTTTGTCAATTGTTGTCATACATACCTGGCAACCATGGCTAGCTTGGAAGATGGAAGCGTGGGGCGCGCTGGTGGCGCAAAGGTTAGGGTGCCTTCTGCAGCCGCGGAGGATAGCTGTAGCCCTACAAAACAACCAAGAAGAACTAACAACTAACTTTCGCTAACAACAAGCGAAAAAGAACTAATGAAACGTGTGGCTTTATACGCAAAGTAATATAACGAGTAGTGTAACATATTACTGTTGGCAGGGAGTAATAAGTAAAGTTATTATATTACTTTTAAAAAGAGTAACGAGTAATGATTAATATATTCTTTTTATTCAGTAACAAGCCCAACACTGGTGAGGGGTAGTTACAATATCATCAAATCTTTATGGAAATTAATGTATACCTGTCAAAATGTCCATTATGGTTCCTTAATAACAGTGTTCACCTCTGGTAATGGCATTAACAAAAGCCTCTATGAGCCCCCTGTGCACTGCACTCTGCACAGCAGGAGGTGTGATAGCTGCAGGAACACAGATATGGAGGGACATGAATAACCACAGTGTGGTCCATGTTTATTGCAGTTATGAGTAGTTCTCATTACATGTGTTCTGAGTACTCTGCCTCCTCATGATCTGGGGGAGGACATGGCTTCATACCGCAGAAGCTATACATAATCTATGAGCTGCCATGTCTGAAAGGAGATAAGGATGGCTGAGCTCAGCTTCTCTGCAGCTGCGACCGAGGAAAGAAAGTGGATCTAGATGTGGATTTTTAAGGGCCAGTGGGAGGAGGAGATGATTGGTGTGTGTATCTGGCACTTTTACTGTATGCCAGATTATATTTTTTCAATAAAAATGTTTTAAAATCCCCAAAAGTAAATTGAATAAAAGCACAAGAGATACCCCGATAATTGGAGCACACCCTCCGGTCCCCCTTTTTGAAAATGGGAACCACCACACCGGTCTGCCACTCCACAGGCACTGTCCCAGATTTCCACGTGACATTGAAAAGGCGTGTCAGCCAAGCCAGCCCAACAATGTCCAGAGCCTTTCGCATCTCAGGGCGAATCTCATCCACACCTGGCGCCTTGCCGCTGAGGTATCACACTTCTCAGCCTTCCCTTCCTCTCGCAGCCCTCGCAGGGCTTCTTTGGGGGAGCATGGGAATTTGCTCATCCAGTCTACATGTGTTTTGTGGATTTGGAGAAGGCTTTTGACCGTGTCCCTCGGGGATCATGTGGGGGGTACTGCGGGAATATGGGGCCCCGGGGCCGTTGGTACGAGCCATCCGGTCCCTGTATGACCAAAGTGGGAGCTGTGTCCGCATCCTCAGCACAAAGTCAGACACGTTCCCAGTGTGTGTTGGCCTCCGCCAGGGTTGCCCCTTGTCACCGGTCCTGTTTGTGATCTTCATGGACAGGATCTCAAGGAGCAGCAGGGGGGAGAGGGGAGGGTTTCCAGTTTGGGGACCTCAAAATCTCGGATACAAGCGGCCGAAAATGCGCTGGAGGGATTCTATATCCCGTCTAGCCTGGGAACGTCTCGGAATCTCCCAGGAGGAGCTGGAAAACGTTGCTGGGGGGAGGGAAGTCTGGGTTGACTTACAGTACTGTGCCTGCACCGCGACCCGACCTCGGATAAGCGGAAGAAAATGGATGGATGGATGGATGGCGCAAGAGATAATCAAACAATTGTCTTTACTTATAATAATGAGTCACTATCTTCTGTCAGTCAACATTCCTGAAGAAAATCACAAGTTGTGTCCACCATACAGCAATGGTTGGTGCTTCTGTGCATGTCCTTAGAAAACCTTTTGGACAGTCTTACTTAATTTATTGCTCATTCAAGTGAAACCTTCTAATTCATAGCTGCTGTGAAATACTAACACTGAAATAGCAAATGAACAAGGCAGCTTGTTATCATAACCAGCTGTTTCAAACAGTAGTGACTAATAACTCTAAGTCCCAACAGAGAATTCTTCACTTTTTTTCTGTGAGCCTGATCTGCTATTATTGTTAATTTACCACGTTTTAAAATTTAGTCAATAGAATTGGATGTCAGACTGTGACTGAGAACCAGATTCTCATAGGTTATTCACTTCCTTTTTGGCTTTCACAACAACGTTTCAACACGTTTCATGAAAATTGTTGAGTGTTTTTTTTTTCTGTAATAGTGAAGAAAACAAAAAAGTAGTCAAGAAAACAAAAAAAAAACATACTGAGCTATTATCTCTTGCAAAGGTAACTTCCATAAGAAAATAATGCCCAATGTCAAAAGACTGTGAACATGATTGCTTATTCCAATCCTCTGACGTGAGCATGTATTTGAAGTAAATTGCTAAACACAACTTTTAGAAACCGTTTCTGTTGCTATTGTGCTGGTGTGAGGTGTTAGCAGTTGTCTTTTCCCCCTGGGTTGACACTGAATGATGTCTGCTATAGTGGAAACAGAGGGATAGAGTCGATGACCCTTGTTGTAGGCCAAAGTGACAAAGCTTTTAAAGGTTAGACAAGTAGCTGGGTGACAGAGGAGGGAGATGGTAACAATGGAGTGAAAAGGGGGAGAAACTTCAGGAGGGTAAAGAGCACAAGAAGAAACAGTGTCATCACCATAGCAGTAAAAAAAAAAAACAGGGTAAAGAGGTCTCACTCTGAAAGACATGGAGAAAGGGAGTTAAAGAGCATAGCAGGTGGCTCTTTTTGTATAGGGAATCACATATAATTAGAAGAGAACTAATGGAAAGGGGCTTCGCAGCTCTAACCAGGGCTTCTCTGTATTCTGTCAATGTTTAGATTGGGAGGTGGTATTCATATAAAGAGCATCGGCACACAGCTGCTGCTCAGAAAGTAATGTTATTCTAAACACAATCACGTTAACAGTATTATTTTGAGGACGATGCAGTGAAAAATCTAACAAAACGGGCACGCATGAAGATGCAAATCAAATTCATCAAACAAGCTTCAGACGTTTTTAACCAAAACATTCTTTTTCACCAGTTTTGAAACAAAACAATAGCAGCTGATGATCTGGAAATTGTTCGAGACACTGTGTCCACGGCTGGCTCTGAATATTCTCAATGGCTGGCTGCTCGTCGGAAGGATTGGCAACAAAGCTACAAGCGAATCAAGTGTAGACAATTTCTGGTTATCCCACATGGAGGGTATGAGAGCGGAGGACTGCCTTGATGATGCTGGTTTGACTCCAGAAGGGTACAGAAGTATCCCCAGAAGCTTGCACAGCTCAGCATCGGCCTCTGTCAGAACAGCTGCTGCAGGTATAGGCAATCCGGGATGCTGAATACATCCACAGGGCTGATCTTTGAGCACAGCAGCAGAGCCAAAGTGCAACAGCAGGATGTCTCAGTGGGTTCACAGACCAGAGCTGCATTACTTAGAACACCTGCCTTATTATACTGTGCACTGTGCTTTCTTTTTTTATAGGAAAACCTTAACCTGAGAATAAAGGATATTCTATTAAACATGTTGAACTTGCAGCCATAAACACAGTAAATTAGATCGGTGATTTTCAACCACTGTGCCGCTGCACTCTACTGTGCTGTGAGAGATCGTCAGGTTTGCCGCTTGAAATAGTCCAATTTCACTTAATAGGTCCAAAAAAATATTGTTTAGACATTGCAAGTAGGCCTAATTGTTCAGCGCCGGTGTGTAGGGAGTGCATTAATTAACTTATTAAGACAACAGAATTAGTGATGCATGATTCATCTGCATGATAAATGTGACGGTGACGAGAAGAAAAAAAATGGATGAATATTTTAAAAGGAAAAATGTAGACTCTGACCTGGGTCCTGGTCAAAATTCTAACCCAGATGAGACGCCAAGTATGAGTGGTGGTCAAAAGAAAGCAAAAGTCATGAGTTCGAGGCAGTACAGCGAAAGTTATCTTTCGTTTGGATTCTCTTTCACCGGAGAGCCGACTGCACCGATTCCGTTATGTTTGTTGTGTGGGGAAAAGCTATCTAACAGTGCCATGGTCCCAAGCAAGCTTAAACGGCATCTCCAAACGATACACCCGTCACTTCAAAACAAGAACACAAACTATCTCCTTCCTTCAAGAACTGCTCCTTAAAATCCATTTTCTATATGACTAATTTGTAACAGCAAGCATGTTTAGGAGAAACATAAAACTATCTGAAATATGACTTTGTAATCCAATAAGGAAAACTTATTCACAGTTGTTTAAACAGAATATACCTGCAAAATGTTCAGCAAAAACCGGATTTTAATTAGCTTTCCCAATAATATGCTTTTATCTTAGACCTTTGTGTTGCTGGTGTTAGTTGCATGTCTATGACTACAGTAAAGAACAAAAAAGTTGGCCCTCCCTGAAAATGAAAAACACATTGTCCTTGAAAAGAACCATTTAAATGTTGCAAAACATTTTCAAAGTATATCAGCATAATAATTCTTTGTTGTTATGGTGGGAGGTGCAGGTTACAGTCTATTTTGTGCCATAGAATGAGTGGGCAGTTTTTTCTGTTAGCCCACACTATAGCTTAAACTACAGTAGTAGGGTCTAATATGAAAGTCCAGCCCTTGTGAATGGTACAAGGTTGTGTTGAAACTGCTCTCGAGAGCTGTTCATTCACCTGTTAGTCCTTATAAGGATGCAGATTCAGGTAATGCTGCATTGCATTTTACTCGCAGGTGTTTCTTTTTATTATGTCCACCCCATTCAAATCAATGCAGGCACCCTAAATAATAAACTCTGTATGATAATGTTCAGCATCTTCACAAAAACCTCATGACCTTCATGTAGGTGGGATTTAATGTGGTGCAGCCACTGTGCGTTGTCTCCATACTTTGTGACTTTATGAAGCTTCAGTGTTCAGGCAGTTGTGCTGCCCAAATTTAGTGTACTGCAAACACACTTGTAAAATCCAACAAAATGTGCAGGGTTTGCAGATAACCCTCTAAAACCTTTGTCAGATTTTATGAATTCTGTGTTACTAACACCCATAACATTGATATAGATAGCAGAATAGAACAGAAAGAACGAGGACAGAATTGTCTCCTCGTAGTAAGTATAGCAAAGACACAATCCCATTCTAAATAACAATAAATCCCACCTCTCGTTTCATAATTTAAAAAAAAGTATGAAGTGACAGTCTCTTTAAAACTGACAGTCCATGTGGAAACTGAATATTACGATGACTCTCTCCTGCAAGATCCACAATCCTAAATCTTATAAACCATTACTTTTGCAGTAAAAAATTTTATGGGATGAAATGCTGCAAATGTCCAGGATGTTAAAACAGTTTGACGGGGCGGGCTGTTAGTCAGCCATTTGTTATTTTACAATAGAAGTAAACTATTTTTCTGCCATATTTCAGCACTTCTTGCCTCTCTCTTGCACAAGCTTAATCATACTGAAGGCTTATTCACAAAGATACTAGTCAGAGGGGAAAGACAAAGAGGAAAGAAAAATTAAAAAATTACAAGATCATTGACTTGTTGATTGCCTCTCTGAATAAGTGCAGCATTTCTGCAGTCTTTGGTTCTCTTCTTGAACTTTCCATCTTTGTTATCCTGAGTGTCGCACTGTTTTATTCTAATCAATGCAAAAAAGGAGCCCCCCTCTGCCCCCTGACTCCCTCGGGGTGTTCTCCTCAGGATAGTCACACAGGAGAAGGAGAGAGAGAAAGAGAGAGAGAAAGGGCTCCTCCCTGTGGCGAGGCTACAGCTGTCCTTCTCAATGAGAGGGCGAGGGACTCCTCCATAGCAACAGTCCTACGTAGCAACAGTGTCTCTGAATAAAGATAGCCTTGGATACCATTCAGACAGTATCTCGTATCTTCAGTCTGCAGAAAAAACGGAGGACAGTGTAAGAGTATCATAAGAAGGCTGCTTTGCTTAAATATAGTGGTCTTTTCTGCTGTTCTATTGAAGAAGTATAAAATTCACTCTATCTAAAGGCTGTGAAATTTTTAAAAAAATCAGAATTTAAATCAAAGAGAGAAGAAAGAAGAAAGCTGAAGTGCAAAAAGTAGGAAATCTCCTCAGAACAGAAGCATCTAGCATGGAGTGCTCAAAGACTTAAGATCTGCATTTGAATAACAGCACCTCTCGCCTCCTCCAGTAAAGACATCTCAACTAGGAATTTGTCACTCTCTATTTGAACTTTTCCGCCATCATTTCCACACTCCCTGTGATGAATCATTCACAACCCTGAGCTGGAAATGAGAGCAGACAGGACAGAAACTTGCCTCATATTGAGTTTGCCGCAGCCAGCCCAAGTCCAATTTCAGTCCAACAATGGCACACTTTGATCAGTCTATACGGCTGATTTAGGATGTCACTGCTAACCGTCTATCACTCCCACGCAGCCCCTCCAGGAGCAGGAGAGCTGAGCATGCTGGGATGTGGACATGCCAAGAAATCAAGAGCAGGGTGACACTAGACAGTGGCTGACTTTCCACATCAAAAAAGAACGGCAAGCAAAAATTGCCGTGACATGTATAGAAGGGAGTTTGGCCATGAAGTACTGAACCTTTTTGTGTACATGTTTCTGCAATATTGTTTTTGTTAATTAAATCAGTACCATTGATGGACCATATTGTAAAAACAATGATTTAGCTGCATTGATGACAATATAGTAGGAGCCTTTATAAAATGAAACATAAAACTTTAATTCCTATATTGGGTATATTAATTTCTTTATGGGGGGGGTTTCTAAAGATTCTAAAATATTTTTATCAAGAGAGGAAATCAACCTTATGTGCATTTCTGACACAGGTTTGTAATAAATCTGTCCATCATTCATTCATTTTGACTGAATTATAATTGGATAGCACCCCTGCTTGACTTCCTAACTACACATCTACCTGCCTCTTCCTATTTCTTTGACTGTTATAATTAAGTTTTTTGACTGTTGCAATGAAACTGATCGTTTGTTATTTTGACACTGATAGTATTTTGAGTGATAAAATTGGGGTCACGATTCAATTGAGAATCTATTTTCGATTCAAAACGTTGCATGATTCAAAGTCTATTTTTTAATTAGTACCGTACATACTTCAGGATCTACTCCAGTCATCTGTGAGACTGTCTGAATTTCTTGCTGCTCCATTTGGCATTCTAATGAGTTAAAGAGCTAGCCTTAGCACTTACCATGGAGTGACTGATTAGCCAAATATAAATCTATTTTTGGAAGTTATGAATCTATTTAAATCCTCAGAAGATAAGAATCAAAATTTTTACATAAATTATTTTTTTCCCATCTCTAGTTACAATCTAAAATTGCAAATAATGTGAAAGTGTCTGTTTCATATGATATTGTAAATAATATGTAAGTTGATATTTTGTGTATTGAGATGACTTTAGTTGTCACATGACCTGTAATTATCACCACCGGGTGACACGGAAAAGTAATGTAAACCTAAACCTGCATCTAATCAAGTGGAGAGCGAACCTGAGGAAGACACTGCAAAATGCAAAGTTTGCTCCAATGTTTTATATCCATTCAACTTTAGAGTCTATCTGAACAATGCTGGTGTGTGCTGGAGAATTCTGAAAATCAAATATTTCTGTTTTAGAATAACATTTCCCTCATAGACATTGGAAAAAACAAAGTATGAGAGCAATTTTAGATAAAACAAGAATAAATCCATTCCTTGTTCAAAAGGTCACACTGTGAAAATAATGTGACTGATCCTGAATCCTGATCTGTGTTATCCATTTGACCAGCCCTGTGTGTCAGTCTTTTTAATCCTTCACAGCTCAATCACTAGACATCCCCTTGCCTCTCTCACTGTCATACATCAGCTCTCCTGCTCCGGGCTCCCTGTGGATGTTATGAGAATGGGACCTGTGCCTGTTCTGTCACACTTTGATCATTGCTCACATTAACCATTCGCCAGATACATCTGTCAGATGCATTTCACAGTTATGCATTCACACAATTTAGATCCTGCTGCAAATCATAGTGTCAAAAATCCACAGAGGTCGCCCAATACCAGCAACACCTGTACAATATATAATGTTATCCAGTGTTATAGCTCTGCAACAAATGCTCAAACCTTTTGTTCTCACAAATAAACGTGTGACAAGTTTGAGACTTAGTGTTAGTCAACGTTAAACTATCGCCTTATTAGTCTTGACAAGGAAGACAAATACATCTTAATGTAAATAAGAAACTACCATAATGTAATTTTTACAATCATATAAAAAGATAAATAACTACTTAGTAAACATTTCTTGTTTGTTTTAAGTGTACTATTATTTATCTGACTTTATTCAGTTTCTCTTCACATCTCTTTCTCATTTTAGTTTCTTCATTTCACTGACACAGACATAGGTGGGAGGATGTCAAATAAAAGATGGATCTGAATGTTTCTGTCAGTAGAGCTACAGCTTCACTACCTTGCTGAGCTCTTTGGGAATTCTTGACAAAAGCAGACATTTTCTATCACAGACTATTTGCTCCCCTTGTTTTGAGGGATTCAAGAATTTGATTCTCTTTATATTTGTTCTGCTCTGTTTTACATTTCCTTTTCAGTCACACTCGGTTGTAAAGTAAAGCTTTTTATTAACTAACAAAGTGATAATTAGAATGATAGCTTTCACTGACTGCACTGACAATCATTGATTTGCACATCTTAGTGGTGTTAAGCAGAAGGAAATTGTTTATTTTAAAAAGTGAGCAGTTGGTAAGGAAAGTGTGATTTTCTGTTTATAATTAATATTGATTTATAACCTTTTAAAAGATGGAATTTAAAAAAATCTCCATTTCCCATGTACATTAATGTAATGGCCTGATTTAGTCACATACAACATAGATGGAAGATAAAAAAATAGATAACCAATACAAACTGTAAACACCAGGTAAAACTATATAGGACTGCAGGATTACAGAGAGTTGGTCTGCATATATATATATATATATATATATATATATATATATATTTTTTTTTTTTTTACAAATTTAGGAATGGATTAGTAAAGTTACAGAATTGTAAAGCATGCACTGGAATACAGTATTTTGTGGCTGTAGATGTGTTCTATACTCTGCTGCAGAACATTTTTGAACAGCTTGTCATGTCCCACTTGTCCTTGTTGACAATGACAAACAAGTCTGTTAAAACAGCACTTTGGCAGCCATGCTTTTCACATCAAATTTAGCAGTCACACACTGAAATCAACAACATCAGGCCTTCAGTTTCCAAGTTCAACATCTGTCCTTTTTTTGTTTTTTGTTTTGCAGAGATTGATTCAAAAAGCAGTCTTTCACAAAGCCTTCCTCAACAACACCACTCTCTTTGATGTGGTTCAAATATATTCGATAATCTCTTTTTAGTGGCAAATGTGCATAAAATCCCATTTTTCATATTCAAAGAAATGTCAATTCCACAGGCTGCTACAAAGAAACCAAAAAAAAATCAATCAACTAAATCCTAATATAGACTGGCCTGTACTTGCGTTTAATTATCTATTCATTTTCTCTAACCATTTGCAGTTCATTTCACTTTCATTTGTCCAGGAACAGCCATTTGATTGCTACAAAGTGCACATCAATCATACTGAACAATATACTATTCAAAACAACAGGGGAGATGCATACAAAATGCATACAAAATAACAGACTTTAAAAGCAATTAACCTGCATCTAAAGAGCAACGGAAGCCCAGGAGGTTTGATTTAACTCAAAATAGTTAACTCTGTTGGTGTTTTCTAAAGTTTATTTTCTCCTTCAGAAATTGTGTACTGTGTGCTTTCCACCAGAAGAGTAAGGCCTAGGCAGGCTTGGAAAGGGGGAACATATATAGAAGCAGTCTTCAACACAACAGGTTTAAAAATCAAACACCAGAGCACTAGACAAGTAAAGAAAAGTTAATTCAGCCCTCCACCTTACCATTGAGTAGTTTTATTATTAAATGTAGTAGTCCAGATTGTATTTGTATCTAGAGACTGACCTCAATCACTCCCTGCGAACAAACACCAACCTCAGCACAAACAAGATCGAGGAGTG
Source organism: Labrus bergylta (assembly GCF_963930695.1). NCBI lineage: Eukaryota > Metazoa > Chordata > Actinopteri > Labriformes > Labridae > Labrus > Labrus bergylta. The sequence continues at coordinate 22,644,437 of NC_089195.1, forward strand.
ACAATGATGAACTTCTCCACAGGGATATCAGAGCCTCTAGGTGGATACTGGGGTTGTGTTGGGGTTTATAAAATGCTGGATGAGCAGCAACAGTTATGCTGAAATGGTTTTTGCGGTATCAGTATGGCCACTATCCCACTACATAGGCCTACACAGAAGACCATCAGAAAAATATACATTTAACTTTTGTAACGTTTTTATGCATTAAAATGCCAATCACAACTGTGCAGTTTTACACAAAATAACATATGTGTAAGTGTTAGGAAGCAGATCATAATGAAATATGAACAGGAACCGATGGATGACAGATCTGCAGTTTGTATTAACCCCATGAGATGACGTAAGTAAAAAAAAATCTGCCACATACTTACACATTGAAGTTAAATGTTCTTGAATGTATTTCATATTTTTCTTGGTATAGTAAGAAGTCTTTTTGGCTCATGTGGATGAAAGACACCAAATCCCAGAATGCACAGCACCGCAGGCCACTCCCACTAAGGTCCTCTAGTTCAGAATTAGAAATACTTTATTAATCCCAGAGGGAAATTCGATCGTTACGGTTTCTCCAAAATATACAGTATAGCAGTAGAAATATAGTAATAAAAACATTTACAGACATATTTACTTCAACACATGAGGCCGTTTCCTCAACTGATTCAGAGATTTCTTCCAGAATTGATCCTGGAAATTTCTGTCAGAAAACAGACTCAATGTCTGTGTCCATAGGCAAACAGTGAGAGCACCGACACTACCAGTCCACCGAGGCTCGAGCCGGCCCGGGCTCCTCATCCTCAACGCCACAGACAGGCAGCCCTTATGTCTCGGCTGCTAAGCTGGCAGCGGCCAGCGGCGGCCAGCAATATAGCCATGAGACATTTGCTGGTCTGGTGTCGCGGCAGCCAGTGGCCAGCCACGGCCCTGGCGACCAGCGGCCGCAGCAGCCAAAACACAAGACCAGCCTCTCGGCAGCAGCCGTCTCGCCGCTATATTTATATTTTTCCGCCATTATCAGCTTTCTTCATAGAGCCTGTTAGCATAGCTTCCAAGCAATATGGTGGACGTTAAGTTTAGATTCTGGGAGTGAGTTCCCACCCACTGATCTGTGATTGGTCAAAAATATGAGGAACTAGCGTTATAGTTTCACCCCACTAACCGCAACAGCTTCCAGTGACGCAAAAATCATCATTTTGCATCACTGGAAGCTCCTTTTCAGACTCAGAAATACAAAGATTTCCCATCTCAGGGGAAAATGAGGGCAGGATGCATAACCATTCAAAAATACTACCAGGTTTCTAATGATACAAAGCTAAATGCAAATGGGTGAAGTATCCCTTTAAGCGTCTCATAATCCATTTTTCAATAAATGATACTTTGTCAAGCTATTGTGCAATACACTGCAACATCAACCAACTTGAGACTCAATTAGCACCTCCAGTTGACAACTCCACAAAACCAACAACTTCGCCGGAAATACACTGCAAGAAAACAAATTATTCATCCCCAAATATTGAACCACCTGCATTTCACCATCACCACCATGTCAAATAACAGCAATAAGGCACCGTAGTCAATTTACAAACAAAAAGAAAAGAGAAGCCCAGGTATTACAACCAATTAATAGGTTGCTTTTAAATAGAGCAATTTTTGGTAGCAGACGAAGCTAAAACAACTCGACTTGTTTGGCGCTGCATTGATGTTGATGTTATAGTGATGGTCAAAGCAGCAGGTGGCAGTAGTGAGCAGATAGATAGATACATACATAGATAGATAGATAGATAGACAGGTGACTTTTTCCGAACAATAATGCAAAAGGTTGTAAAAGTACAAATACAAAATACGCACACAAGAGGAAGAGTATTTTGTAATCAGTGTAATTTATAAATTGTCTGTTACTAAAATCCCTTATTGTGAACAACAAGGGTTGAATTGATTGCACACCATGAAGAGACAATGTTTAACTGTTGGCAGAGAGTTTGACTTGCTGACACATTTAATAAAAGAAAGACAACTGCTGTATTGCTGACGTTCAGAATGGATCAGTTTGGAGTATTGTCATTGTCTCCGTCAGCATCACACAAAAGGAAGAAATCATGCCGATATAGAAATTCGCAATGGTCCAGTATGAAAGAGTCTGTGTGTGTGTTTGTGTAAACGGCGTGTATGTGTATTTGTATGTGTGGGATGTGATGTTATGTGAACTTCTGAAGCTGGGTGACCCACTGTGTGAGATCTGACAGCTCCAACTGCTATAAGACTACAGGATCAAAGAGCATCTGTGTGTGTGTGTGTGTGTGTGTGTGTGTGTGTGTGTGTGTGTGTGTGTGTGTGTGTGTGTGTATGCAAATTGACTGAAGTCAAGTGAAAAAGATTTAAAGTTTAAAGATTATCTGTGTGAGCATGATGATGATGATGATGATGATAAATAAGCAACGATAGGCTTGATGGTATCAACGGGCTGAACACTAAAGAAGAAACTATATTTTAAAAAGACCTCATCAAGAAGCAGCACAAAAGCTGTCCTCTGACAAAATCAATCTTTAATTATATTATAGAGAAACAAGTAATTATTGGAAAAAGAACATAAAAATCATAATTGTAAATAAACAACTAAATTACCCCCATGGGGGATCAACAAGGGTTTGTCTTATTAATACCTCTCAAGATGTTGACACAGCCATAACTGGATCATTTATTTTGGAAGTTGTTATCACCATTCATGAGATTGTATCTGTTAAGCACAGAAATGCAACTCTTATTCCGATGTTTTTACCCAGGATGTTTATAAGCAGGTGAGATTTAGAAGAGTTAAACTGAATAAAAAGGTAACACTAAATAAAATAGCAGCATTGGATTCATTCAAACCTAACAACATTCTTCTGAGATCACAAAAGTGCATTGTTAACACATTTCAATTACCAGATCCAACAAAGAAAATAAAAGTGTCCAGCCTCTTGAAACATCTTTTTTTTTTTTTAACATGGCCTTTTTAAAAGTAAGGTGAATATTCCTGCTCTGATATTTAATCTAATCAAAACACTTCACTGTAATTAAACCCTCAGCACTGTTTTACCTCAGATTCTCTCCCTAACATTCAAACATGAGGGATGAAGACATCAAACGCCTCGTCAGCTAACTTTGAGCTCGAGTTTTTAACAACTGTAAAGGTTCAAATTGTATTGATAAATGAACAAGCAGTAAGCGTTACGCCTGCACTGTAATATAGCATGTATGCATCTATTTCCCACCTTCAAGTTGTTGTTGGTTTTGAACAGTCCAAGCACTCTGGGAAAAAACCCAGATTATGTTGCTGTATACATAAAGCATTTCTAATCTAGCTATAGTAAGACGACTCCTCTAAGCAGGTAGGCTGCAGTCATGAAGTACACTCACCATCAGTGAATCCAACATTACATATTAGCTCTTAAGTGTACTTGAAGTCTTAAAGACTCTTAAAGAGGATTTCTTAGCATCCCCATTACTGCAGCGTAAGGAAACATGAAGACAGATTCTCCTAATAGAATTACTTCACAGCTTCAGTGGGCAGATAAAGACAGTGTGAGTTTAAAAAAAATATCGGCCTTGTGCAACTAAAGGCAAACTTTTCTTAACACCTGGCCTTATGTGTGTGCAGCATGCAGATATCTTATCAAAACAAACGTAGATTTTATGTTTACCCTTTTGATTTAGTTCAGAGCTGAGTTCAGGGATTACAAGGTCTTATCGTACATTTGACTGATGTGGAAACGTGTGACACTCCTCAAGTTCCATTATGAAAAATAAAACGTTTTTTTAAATGTAGAAAAAACAATGATGCAAGCAGGATTTTTGATTTTGATTTGCTGTGTAGTTGTAGGTTGCTACTACTCCACTAGAACGGGTCTACATATTGAGAAAGCACCTATAAACTTTCTCTATATTTCATGTTATATAGCTTTGTATTTGTTTGACTATGCATTCCAAAACTCAAACCACAAAGCAATGATTGGCTGGCTATTTTATGAATGACTCTAAAAGGATTTCATTCTCTGCTTAAGAGCATGTATTGCCTGGGGGGGGTAGAGGGTAATGTCAGAGCTGAAGATTTATGATCATGAAAGATGTTGTCAGGCTACTTTCTTGGGGTTTATTCAACTCCATGAAGAGCTTACTTTGTTTTTCATACAACACAGAGCTTCAAATCAAAGTGATGTATTCACACATTACAGTGCCAGAAGAGACTTCGTTGTTTTTTGGGTAAACACCAAGAAAGTGGACAATTGCTCATCCTTAATGTGGCACGCCATGTCATATCTTTTTAAGTGAAAGCTGTTTACTTTCATGTGAGGCTCCACTTGCGCACAGAGCAACATTTTAGTGATGCATGACCGTCCTCTTCCGCAGCCTGTGGATGACTCACGCTTCTGAGTGAATACCAGAGTGTAAAGCTGAGGGCAATGTTTGTGTCTCCCAACGCATCAAATGAAAGATCAGACCGACGTTTTAATCGCTGTTACACTGAAGGACTCTCTAATCCTTGTGCACAAACACACAAAGATGTGTTTTACCAATTTGTTATGCAATTTAGTGCCTTTGCTCAAAGATCTATCAAAATTTTAATTCCAAGTGGGACATTTTTGGGCGAGCCAGCTCAAAATCCTCCTTACTTTGCCATCACTCTCTCCCTGCTGATTTAAGTAAGAGGGTTAGGAGCTCTAAGTAAACTATTACATCAACTCTCTGTGGGTTTAGGGATGTGGAATGGGTAGGGCTCTAAATTTGCAAGGTTAGATGGTTCAATCCCCAGCTCTTAGATGTGTCCTTCAGCAAAACAATGAATCCCAGAAATGATTTCATGAAGTGTGTGTGTATGTTTGTGAAAGCGGGTTATGAGTGTCATAACTCCAGTCCAAGGCCGTTGAGTAAAAACACAGCAGAAATGCAGTTCATTGTTATTCAGTTAATTATGATCTACTATTACATTTAACTCTGGCCACTGATTTGTAGTGTGGGAGATGTTTTTGAATGTCGATCTGTTTCCAAGGACTACAGTCTCCAAATAATCAAAACTGAGTACACACACGTCTGAAAAAAGAGTCAACCATAAATGGAAGTCTTTACCGTCGTAAGAGTGGGATTTTATTTAGGACTATTGTATTAGCAGAACATTTATCTAACTACTGAAAAGGTGTGAAGTCCTTGAAGGTTCTTGGGTTTACCTTCAGACTACTGATCCCATCACAAACATAGTTTAACAGCTGACAAAGTAAAAAAAAAAAAGACACTCATGAAGAATCAAAGCAGCATTTACTTTGGGAAAAATGTGTGAGCAGTAAACAAAATTGAGGACAAGTTTATCGAAACCTAATGGTGAATGAAGACAAATGAACAAAAGGTAAATGACAAAATAATGAATATTTCCACTTCACCAAGGGATGGTGTGGATCATTAATCATCTTGCTTCAAACCAACAAACTCACTTATCCACGCTTTGAAAATGTAATCAAGCTCAAACTTTTTAAAATGTGAAAAATATATTCTTGCAAATACCCTCGAAGGCAGAGGAGGTGGGCTACCAGGGCAGCATATTGTGCAGTTTCCCCTCAGGATTATCAATGATCAGACTAAAAGTACAATTTTAAAAGTTACCCTCAATAAAAGCCGACATATTGTCTAGGGCAGGGGTGGGCAACTTCGGTCACAGCGAGGGCCACATTCATTTAACTCTCACTGCCAGGGGGCCAAATTGTAGAATACAAAAACGATTACAGTCAATTATGTCTCAAATATAACTCAACACATACCAGTGATCAAATATTATCATGGACATACTTCTGGTTTTCACTATTTCATGGCAGATTTTGTCATCTTTTCTTCATGTTTCCAATTATGTCAAAATTGACCTGGAGGGCCACATTGAGGGTTGATGGGGGCCGCATGTGGCCCCTGGGCCGCCAGTTGCCCAACCCTGGTCTAGGGCTAGCAAATGTATCAGAAGGAACACACCAAACTAAAAGCATTCAGATAGTCACGCAACAAGTCAACCGAGGAAAAAGGCATTTGAACCTTAAGTGTTCAGTAAACAGCAGGTCCAACCAGAGTCTCTCTTTAACATCCCTGCCTCCACACGCACGCACGCGCACACACACGCACACACACACACACACACACACACTCAGTCCTCGTATTCGGTGTACTTTTTGGCCGATCCGTGCACCTTGCTGGCGGGATATTTCAATCGATTCAAGGCCATTTTACGTAGCACAGCTTGCGGGAGATCCACGCGACACTTCTCCGCGAGCTCCACCAGGTAGATCAACACGTCGCTCAGCTCGTGCGCCAGGTGCTCCCGCTCCGAGTCGGTCCAGTCCGGCAGGCCCTCCGCCACCTCCCCACGCCACTGGAAGAGCTCCGACACCTCGCCCACTTCTCCGACCATGGCCAGCAGCAGGTTGCGGGGCTGGTGGAACTGGTTCCAGTCCCGCTCGTCCGTAAACTCCGCTTGCATTCGCCGGATGTCCTCGACCGTGGGCTCGGCGCTGAAAGTGAACCGGTCAGCCGTCTTGTCTTCTCCGTCCTGCTGCTTGGAGTGACACGAGTCCTCGGCTGCGGCCCCATTGACCGACCCACAGTGTTTCTTCATTGCAAAAGCGTCGCTGATACCGTTTGAAGACGCCGATTTCACGTCACCGTTTATTGCAGGAGCTCCATTTCCGTTTGTAGCCATCATGTTGTGTGTGTGTGTGTTTTAGTAGCAATGTCAGTACAAAAAAGCTCTCACGGCCTGTAAACAATCTGCTCAACAACTAACATGTGGAGAAGTCCCGCCAGTCGTCCGAACGGAAATGATGCAGGTTATGACGGAAACCGGGATCTCAGTAAGATTGGTAGTTGTAGTTCTATTCGGAGACCCGGGCGACTTAAAGTAGATATCAAATGTTTCTTTAAAAAAACTACAACTCCCATGTCCATCAGAACATTTCAACATGGCTGCCCCCTCAGTGGCAGCAAGTGAGCTGCTACATAATATCAATAAACAAATATCAACATTGTATCCAAAAGCCTCGTGTGCAATTAGAGGAATTAGCACAACAAGCTCAAGATGCTACAGTCAGCCGCAGCGGAGAGCGGAAAGGTATGTGAACCTGCTGTTTGTTTTGTGATAGCCCAAACCTGTCCCACTGCTATACGAACTTGTAGGCTATGTAAGCTCTAGTACATCATGTTTTGGTCAAATTGTTGAGTTTGGCCAAGCTTAAAAACCCCCTGAATTAAAGCTGAAGTGTCTTTATGGTTCGCCACGTTTTGAGCACGTCTGTGGAAGTCTGTTATCCAAATCACACCTGTTTCCCCATTACCTTATTCACTGGGTATTCAACAGATTATTTTATGAGCAGTGAAGACATTAGAATTATAGATATTGTGCTATAGAGTGGCCTATATTAGTCCTAAATATAGATGAAGTTCCAAAAACACTGAATACTTGGTTTTCTATCATTTATTACTGTAGCATCTTTTTGTTTGTTTTTCCCAAGTAGTTACAATCCTCTCCTTTTATGAGTACTTAGACCTCCAACACACATATCTGATGTACATATTCATTCTCTCCATTCTTGCAAGATAATACATTTTATGTCCTTTAAACTCCAAGCCTCAAGTTTAAAAGCATTGTGTTGGAAATGTGTTGTCCTCAAGCCCTTCTCTGTTGAGCTGTCCCCCAGGGACCATCCAAAAAGATGTATTATCTGTCCATTGTTTATATATTTAACGTGTTTGAATGTAACTTTACTGGGCACAAGAGATGCATCTGTAAAGCAATATATAAAAAAATATGACTTTTATTGAACCCCTTAAATTAGCTCTGAAAAAAAGGTCCCATCTAGTTTTAAGACTAGTGCTTTAATTTTGTAAATATTATTATTTGAACCCCATGTACAGAGGCTATAGTCCTCATCGCAGCGGACGTGGTTTCAACTCCGACCTTGGACCTTTGCTACATGTCATACCCGCTCTCTTCTCACAACATTTCCTGCCTCTCGTCAGCTTTCATATCTAACAAAGACAAAAAGGCCAAAAAATCGAACTTGTAAAAAATATATATATATTGCATATACGTCCATCTACGTCAAATTGTTACACAGCAAGAATTTGGTTAATCAGGCCATTGTTGAGATTATTTTTCTCGTGTCAAACCCTCAAACAGCCTCAATAATGGACTCTGAAGATATCTGTTTTCACACACTAAGCAGGACACCATAGACAGCACCATACATTTAATGTACAAGATTTATGGAGTTACAATTTCTTTTTAATAAAGTTGATGTTGAAGTGCTGGCTTCTCTGACAACAATGCTGCAGCCAGTTTCTGGTCCAGAATGGTCTGTATTTGTTTTGACTAATACGGAAGATTTAAGGCACCCCCACACTGTTTTGGACGTCCCTCGGTTTGCCAGATATGAGATCAGTTATGACAGAAAACCAACAGATGTTGCAGTGATGGAAGAGGGCAAGCAAACTAGTTCAGATATTACTGAAACTACCCGACCTAACAAGAAACGGGATAAAATTAGGATAAATACTTGAGATGCTTTTTGAAAAATGGAGATAGGTAAGAATGCAGAAAGGTTTCAAGACGGATGCAGAGCTGGCTAAACACTGAAGCTTCCGTGTCCATGACATGGCAACCTGAGAGCGCATCGCCAATGTTTTGAATTTGGACTGCAGTACCCATTGAAACAATATGTGAGTTACTGTGTCCTTTAAGGGTTCATTCCAAGTTAAACCTTACGTCTAAATTGAACCAGTGGTTTTTCAAACCAAAATACGTTTTATCCACTATGTATAATTATGGTAAATGATACAATTATGTAATTAAATGACAAAGTAACTAAGACAGTAGTTTGTTTAAAAAGAGAAACAAAAATGTGTTTATAAAAAATGAATGGCTCTGGAGGTTTCTCACCAGCATTGCAATTTGTTCTAATCCTAAGCAACTGTTTTTTATTTCCTTCTTTAAACTTTTTTGCTTTACACAACAGTGTCCACATAGAGCAAGTATTTAGTACTCACACTGACTCTCTTCAGTGGACTTACTTTGCCACTTTAAAAGTGTGAACACTGAACACACATACTCATAGCCTGCTTAGATCTGGAGTGTGTAGCCAGGCAGAGAGAAACAAGTATTTTCCTTTTCCATGCTACACTGCTACTTTTCTCGCTGATTTTCTGGCCCTATCTTGCTCCTCTCTGCTTCAGTGCTCCCCAGCAGCTGGTGGGAGTTGTAGGCCTGGAAATCCATGCCCAGATTAACTCCAACACCAAGCTATTCTCCGGCTCACAGGTTCGCTTCTCAGCACCTCCAAACTCCCTGGTGTCATTCTTTGATGCATCCTTACCTGGCACATTACCCGTAAGTGTTGTCTAACCTACTTCCAACAAAGTTAACCCGTTTTCTTTGGGATTGCTTTCTTGTCAGGTCATCGTGTAATGTTCCCTGTGTGTCTCTAGGTCCTGAACAAGCGATGTGTCGAGGCAGCTGTGATGACAGGATTGGCTCTTAACTGCACCATTAACAAGAAGTCCGTCTTTGACAGAAAGCACTACTTCTACGCCGACCTCCCAGTGAGTTTTTCTGTCCTTGTTCTCACTTTCTGTGAGTTGAATAGGTGTTGGAGTGACAGGGCAGGCAGTAGTGGGGGCGGGGGGGGTTACCTTATCTTACAAACTGCAGTATAGAGACACTATTGTCCTGCACATCATGCTGCTTCAGTGCTTTCGCTTTGATAGAAGCTTCCTCCAGCTTGTACATTCCAAAACTACCAGTGAACTCACCCGGCCATAAGCTCTAATTGAAATTGTGAGCTACTCTAGCTGAAGCAGCAAAAAAAAACCTTTTTTGCTGAACATACAGACAAATAACACTGAAAGCTGTTAAAGAAAATGACCAATGTGTTTTCACTCACTCAGCTTATTTCCCCCACTGCACCTCTATTTTTACATTATCCACAGACCATTTCCTTTCTCTGTACTTTGACTGATTACTTGGATTAAGATTTATTTTCTGCCCATACTTTAGATAATTATCGAGGTCATAAAAAACTCCAGGTTGTGTTTTTCTAAACAGTTCTGTGCATGGTCAATTTGATTATAAACTGTCTCCCATGATATGAAATTAAAATAGTGGAAAATGTTTTAATGAGATGACTCAGATCTTCAGCCATTAATTGACCTCAGTTAAATCTCTTTCTCAGGGTAGGTGCTGCTTTTTTGTAGTTTGAAGCAGGGTTTAACTAAATTATGTTCATATTTATTCGATTGGTTTTTATTTTTGTTTTCCCACAAAAACATTTCTTGCACTCAAATGAAAACATGTGCTGTCTAGAGCTTTGTAACCCAGTGTATAATAAAAAATTGGACTTCAACTGAAAGTCTCCTGAAAGTACATCTCTTTTCCTTACTTATTGTAGAGTACTTAAAGTAAACAAGGCAGAATCAGAGGCTAGTCTATGACCTGATTCATGGATTAAATGTGTGTTCTGCTTTACGCTGTGTGAGTGTAACTGATGAAGCAACCGGGATAGTTGGGAAGCAAATAAGTGAACAGGTGAATTGTTCTGAATGCATAGGGAAATACGAGCAAGTGAATCGCCATCATTTAAAAAATGAGATCGCGGGTGCAGAGGCTGTGGTCCTCCATGCGGGCGGCATGGGTTCAAATCCGACCTGTGGCTCCTTTTCGGCATGTTGTTTCCAGCTCTCTCTTTCCCCGATTTCTGACTCTATCCACTGTCCTATATCTAAATAAAAGCATAAAAAGCCCCAAAATAAACCTTAAAGACAAAAATTTAAAACGCATATATAAGCATCTATCGAAATCGTGATTTCTTTTTTACGATTGATCATGCAGCCCTTTGCTCTTGTGTCAAAGAAAGATTTATTCCAGCTTTTAAAAATCCTCTTTTTGCTGTTTCGAAATTTTAGTTTAAGACTCAAGAATCAGAACAGACATGTTTGTAAACAGGGTGTTTGGGGAATGAAATATCAGTCCTCATGATATGGGACTGAGTGGTTAGTACTTTCTGTATGTATGAAACAATATGAAAGATGAGCCACGTAACAGGCTGTTAAGGAAGAGGTCTTGGCTATTCCGACAAAAGTTCTGTTGAATACTGATATTTCCATTTAACAGGCTTCCCAAAGTGATGTTCACTTTTGTTCTCTGTAATGGGCTTCTTGCAAAGACAGGTTTTGCCACTGCTCAGAGCCTCGGGGTAATTTTACTGCCATTATGAGTGACATTTTCAGGCTTAGAAGGAGAATGAAAATGTCATTGTAACTCTGCAGCCACTTTTTCCTCCGGAGAGCTCCTCTCATGAGTCAAGAAAATTCATGGGCAAAAAAAAAACATGTTAGAGAATTAAGCATTGTTAATTTTCAAACTCTGGGGGAAACAGCTTTTGGGGGCAAGGTAATAAGGTGGATAACAGTGGAGTGAAGAACTGGAGAGAGAGATTGACTTTTCTTTTGGTAGTATTCGTAGAAACTGTCCAAATGAGAGCGCTCTCATGAAGTATTAGCAAGTAATACAAGGAAAATAAGTTCAGCAAGTGTTTCTATGGCGCTGTTTGTATCACTGTATTGCACTGATATAAATCCCGTCTGCCTTTGATTTGTTTGCTCAGTTTCTCCTTTAATGTTGCCGCCAACGTGAGTTTATTGTGAGAGGTCATTGATAAAGCCGATGGAGCAACACAGTTTTCTGCAGATCGTGATAGATGAAGTTTTTTTTTTTTTTTGCATGTTGTTTATTAATTCACAGACTTACTGGTTATCACAAAGATGCAGCCTGACATACTTTAATCCCCATGGTAGGGATACATTTTCTCACCCCAGGAGGTCCATGTCTCTTGGAATTGCGGAGAAAAAAAAAAAAAAAATCCCCTCCAGAAGTGCAGAGATTACTGTAGAGTTTCTCTCACTCTATTGTGTGTTTACCCAAGATTGCATCACCTCCTCCGGAATAATTCTGAGGAGTTGACACACAGCAGGGAGGATAATAGCGGATTACACTTTTTTTCAGAGATTTCTGAACATCACCTGACAGCAGGTTGAGTCTGAACCTGTATCTGATTTTTCAAATTAACTTCCGTTGCATGGCTGATACACGTTTAGTTTGTATTTCTGTCATCAGCCCTGTGTTGTTTTGACTAGTAGCTTGATAGGCTGATGTCAGAGTTGCCTTTAAAGATGATGGTAATTCTTTTATTTTTACAATCTTGACCCAAAGTTTGGGTGTAATCCATGCTCATGATATTCAAACCTGATGCAGGAATGAGGCAGAAATGATCCCGCCCTTGAAAAATACATTTGTAAATTGTGTTCTACATTATTGATATGCTCCGCTCGAAATCCCTGATTGCATTTTGTAAAACACTGCGGTTGCTCATTAAATGATTAATGTCGCCGCCCAAACAGCGGCCCTTCTTTCAATGGAGACACATACTGTATACAGAGTTTTAACAGCCTTTTAATAACACGCCTCAACAGCTCCACACTATCAAACCAGCTAAAGCAAATCATTACAATTTCCTTTAGATATTAAGTCTACAAATGAACACATGGGGCCTTGGCTTGTGAAGCTCTGACATGTGTTTTAATGAGAGTTTGAATGGATGTTTTTGTGACCTGTGTGGGAAGCTGAGAAGAAGATCTACGTGCGGAAGCAAGTAATGAGGTGACCAACGGAGGCTGGTTTGTTTAGAGACTTTGAAAATATTCCGAAAAATGACTCAGCAGCTCACACAAAATGGAAACAAGTTTATGAGTGTGTGTGTTTGTGTTCTATCCTGTAGGTACAGTATATGAGCAGGCATGCATCAGTAACTTTGGATATGACTGCTCATTAGGGCTGCTCAATCTGCTTTAAGGGTGTAATCAGGGAACTTAATGTGGCTACCAAGACCTTATTAACATCACACTTGCCTCCCCCTGTGTAATGTAGCAACCAGAATTGATTTATTAAGCAGGAAATGCAAGTAATCTTCCCTTATACACATGCTCCCTGATGTACAGTATCACAGCTTCAGGCAGCAGCAGAGGCAATATTGACAACCGCTGAGACAAAGCTCAGGAAAAGATGGAAGCAGTAAGTAAGAATCTGGGGATTTTTCAAAAAGCTGCAACAGTTCTAACAAAATCCGGCAGATTTAAAGATGACATCCACCATAAAGAACAGGGAAAAAAAAGAAGAAAAAAAATCCCCAATAGTCTGTTATGTCTGCTTTTAAAGGAGGGAATCTTGATTGTGTACATCAGACACATTGAGATAGAAAGCCAGCGACTCCCTTTCTCCCACACTCTCTTTAGCATAAGTATGATGAATGTGTGGTTCTTGTGGTGTGGTTGCCATAGTAACGTGTTGAATTAATACTCAGGGCAGCAGATTCTTTTAGAAAGGGAAAAAAAGAAAACTGAGCAGCAAGTGAAATATTTATTCCCATGGTTTAAGCGAGGAGAAAACCTTGAGTGAAATGGCAGCAGCAGCAGCAGCAGCACTCCTGCTTCTGCATTGTAATGACGGCGCAGCCAATCAGGAAGCACCGGGCTTAATTGATGCTGCCTCTCTGACCTTTTACACATAGACTCATGGCACTGACTGCAGCATATTCATCACTGGTATGTCACCGAAATAGAATTTAAATGTTAGACTCCAGAAAGTAACATCGTTATCCTGCATATTTTGGTGAAGTTCTTTCTGTTGACATAACATGAGGGATCATTTAGCCCCGCTTACTAAAAGTGCTGAATGAATTGACAAAGACACTTAACGACCCGAATCCCTAGTATTATGTACCTTAAAACTACTACTTGTACTATAGCATGCAATGGCATCTAAAAACTACCAGACGACTCTAAAATATGCCCATTCATTCAAATAAACATTAACAGTAATAATCAATTTAATTAGAATAAAATATACATATTGAAGGCCAACATAATCTGCACTCTGTGTCAACATGTTGGTTTCAGGCAATATTACCTAGCGGTCTTAAACAAAATAAACCAGATGTTTATCAGCTCTCAACAGATTTTTCAAAAGCTTAAAAAATGCCATTGTATATTTCTTCTTGATTTCTATAGTAGCAGTAGTAGTAGTAGTTTTTTTAATTTGCATACCAGTGCAGCATGATATCCCCAATTACTGCTCCACCCTGCTGCATAGAGTCTTACAGCACAGAATTCCCTCATATCAAGCTGATGTTTCTTTTTCTTTTCTTTTTTTTTTGTGTGATTTCAGGCTGGGTACCAGATCACTCAGCAGCGGCAGCCCATTGCAAGAGACGGCACGCTGACTTACAGCCTCCTCGGAGGGAAAAAGAGGAGCCAGATGATCAGAAAAACTGTGAACATCATACAGATCCAGCTGGAGCAGGACAGCGGCAAGAGTCTCCACGATGAGCTCCGCAGCCAGACACTTATAGACCTGAACAGAGCAGGTAATGTTGGAGAGGATCAGGCTGTGCCCTAAGATTTAAGTCCATGAATATTCCTTATTTTTGTAATGGTTAAATCAATGAACAAAAATACAGAAAGAATGGTATGCATGAGGCTTATTCCTCTGTAACATAAATGAGACGGATATTTTGCACTGGTTTAACATCAGACAATCTGTGCAGCATATAATAGTCCTTAATAAATGAATTACTACTGTTTGAGCATTCTTTAAATACAGTAAATCTATAACCAATGTTTTAGTTTAATCTCTATCTTTAACGAATGGATGAGTGCCAGAGACAATAGCAAGAGGAGAAGTTTCAACAGACTCTATAAAAATGTTTTAATCTGTGGAATCTTGTTCATAAATATAAAAGGAATTGATTCAAACCAGCTTTCTATTTAAATACTGGCAGGGAAGCGGTGTCTTTAGATTTAAATGTATAAATTCTCTTGAGGTTTGCGACATAACTCTGTCGAGTATATACCTCAGAGATGTTAAACACAGATGTCTTCACATGCGTCAGGTGTAGGCCTAATGGAGCTGGTGATGGAGCCAGACATGAGCTGTGGAGAGGAGGCTGCTGCAGCTGTCAGAGAGCTTCAGCTCATCCTGCAGGCTCTGGGCACCTGTCAAGGCAACATGTCAGGTATGGATATCACTCACTGTCTCTATCTCTCTGCCGTCCTTTTCTTTTTTTTAACCTGGACTGAGCTGCTATACCTGTACCACCCCAAGCTTATTTTCAATTCAGAAATCGTCTTACCTTCCCCCACAGAGGGACAGCTGAGAATAGATGCCAACGTGTCCGTCCACAAACCAGGCGAGCCTCTGGGGATCAGAGCCGAGGTGAAGAACATCAACAGTGTCCGGTACCTGGCCAGAGCTATAGGTAAGCACCATATGATATTAGGTTAACAGACGGATAGCGGGAGGGTAGCTTGAACACTGTTCAATCTGAAGTGCTACAAGTCTGGAAGAATGTATGAACAAGAGATTTTCTGTGGTAAAATACAGCTAGGTAGGTTCATTTACTGAGGTAATTTACGAACAGAAAAATTGACATCTTGGGACATACCGATGTTCTTATTGCTTTATTATTGAGAGTCAGATTTTAAAGATTGAATCCCACTTGTTATTTTTGAGATTTCACTGATGATTTCAAATACAGAAAATATGATTAGCTATTAAAATATGAATCACTGTGAGAGACTGAACTTATCAGCAGGAGAAGAAAATGTTTTTAATGAGCTCCACCTTGACAGTCTACAACAGTCTGTCATGCAAAAACAATAATCATAATCTTTATTATTATAACACTGTTATATACTGTATTTAACCTATTAATGCTTTACCAGTACTTTTACTTAAATACTTTAAGAAAATAGTCAAATATAATGTTTGTATGGGCTTTTGGAAAAAAAACTATTTAGTAATTATAATTTCAATACAAAACTTTTACTTGTAATGAATCTCAAGGAGATATTTAGCTACCTTTTGTCATTTAAAGATCTAAGTAGTTGTTCCAATGACTAGTGTTGTAGTACTCGAAATCGGTCTTGGTCTCAAGACAACCTCTTGAAGGTCTCGTCTCGGAATCCAAAGCATTTTTACTCGGTGTCGGACAGGGCGGACTCCGGATTTTAAATCAAGACTAGGCCATTTTAACTTCATTACTGTGATAAGAAGGACAACACTTCTTTCTAAAAGAACAACTAACTTCAATGAATTCATAATTTGATTTTTATTCCCCGGTTACGGCTGCAAATATTCTGGTGGTATGGTCTCAGTGAGTGACACAGCCACTGCAAACATGATGATGATTTTTCATTGATATTTATTGTCTCTTGGTCTTGGGCTTGACTCTGTCTAGATCCCTAAATGTCTTCGTCTTGTCTCGTACTCGGAGCACTCTGGTCTCAGTTAGAGTGGTCTTGACAACAACACTGCTAACGACTAAACATTTAAAAAGAGAACGAAATAAACACATTCATCCACACACTTCTTCAGTATTCTTTCTGCCAAGTGCAACAAAAACTGAAATTGGTCTCGCTTTTAAGCTTTAAGCTATAATTTGTGTTCTATTGAAAAGAAAGAAAGCATAATGACAGTTGTTGTCAAAAACTTGTGAAGCATCAGTTAAAGACTGACAACCAGTCAGGAACATTGTAGCTGCATTAAAGCAGCAGGTGGGGCTCAATTGGCTTCTCGCAGCTACTCACTTAAAAAAATCATAGATTTTATGTCGACTCAGCTTTCACTGACTGTTGATTGAGCTTCACTTAGAACGCGGATTAAGAGCCTCAGCCAGCAGGAAACCTCAGGATTTCACATGCAGGTTTTCAAGCACCCCTTGACATATAGTGGCACTGTGCTTGAATTATTTCTCAATAAAGTTGTAACACATTTACTGCTGCTGAATTGGTATTTAAAAGTCGTGCAGAAACACATCGTTTATCACAGTTATAATGTGGCAGTAGTCAGAGACCTGAGGACTGCCAGTGAATCACAGCAGATGTTTGGCATTTAACAAACAAAATTATATCTGTGCGCATTGCAGGTATTGAATAAAGCGTCTGTATTTGTGTTCATTTTGTCTTTTCCATCACCAGACTACGAAATCAAGAGACAGATCGATGTCGTGCAGCGAGGGGGGACGGTGCAAAATGAGACCAGGGCGTATGACTCCAAATCAGGGTAAGAGGATGACAGAGCCTAGGCCACATGATGCCAGGCTTCAGTTACAACAACCTGCTCTGCTTGGGATCTCTGCCTGCTTCATTAGTCCCGCGCTTTGCTGAGGAGGAACCATCATAGTAATCATGATGAATAGAGCCATTTGGATGCTGCTGTCAGCCTGTGTTATCTGTGAGCGGTGTGTTACTCACAGGCTTTATGAGCTCGCAAGCTGAGGCGGCTCGCACACAGCTGAGGCCGTAAACATCCTCTTGTGCTTTGCCTCCTTCCCATGAGGACTCGCATGTCCGAGAAAAGACCCTGAAGCATATGATTGGCTTTTTCTTTTCCATCCCATTTAAAAAGTCTGTTCCCATCCCAGTGAAGGTAGCTACCAATCTGTTTTTGTTTCCAACGTGATGAATTCATTTGTGATCAGCTGTAATGCAACAGATGAACAGCAACTAGTGGGCCTCTTCTGTATTGGTTGATCTGCTGATTATTTTCACATCTCCAAAAACATCATAATATGCCCATTGCAATTTGTCATATGTTCGTTGACAAATTAAAAAGTCTGTTTTGTTTTGCCAACGGTCCTATAACCGAAGAAATTTAAATTTACTATTGCAGAAAACACTCACCCTTGGTATTTTGCATGAAAATTGTCTACACTCGGAACTTATTATGTTGCTAATTGATGTTCCGTTGATCAAGATATTGATTACCTGTGTTAATCACATATGTGTACGTATTTAACTGCAGTTCCTCCAGATAAATGCTTCTTAAATGTGGAAATCAAGAAACACAGGAAGGAGCGCCTCCTGGACTTCTGATGGGTATAAATGCTCTTTGGATTGAAGCCTTCCTCAGGAAGTCTAAAAAAGGATTTTTGACTTCCCAATGAAGGCTTGATGTCATGCACATTGAAGGGAATTTTAAGGTCTAAATAGCAATGAAAATAAATCCATTCAGAGTTTTTGAAAAGAAAGTGCTGTGGGATTTTTGTTGTTCTCTTTTCCTCCTTGCATGTTTTTTTTTAGTTTTTGAAAGATTTCACACGATTGCTTTTAAATCAGAATCTTGATCTCTTCTCATGATTTTAACATATTTGTGCCCAGGGAGACCATTCCTATGAGGGACAAAGAGGGTCTTCAGGACTACAGGTGAGTGTGGGATTGAGGCTCTGAGGAATTATCTGTGCTTATGTTGTCAAGGAAAGTCCGGTGTCTTTGACGTGAAATTCAGACATGAGAAGGAGATTGTGTCCTTCCTTAAAAGAAGAGCCTATGAGTGGCGACGAGATGGTGAAAAATAAAGAGATGCCACTCGAGCTCTGGACCTCCGTTAGTGTGTTTGTGTGTGTGTATTTGATTTTAAGGAGGGAAATTGATTAAGGTTGATAAATTCAAATGATTAAATTATAGAGGACTATTGGTACCAGACAAAAGCCAACCTAACCTTACCTGCACTGCTGATAAACCCCCCCTCACCTTCCTTTTTTTCAGGTTTATGCCTGAGCCCAACCTGCCCCCTCTGATTGTGTACGAGGATAACGCATCGCTGCCCACTGGCGTTGATGCGAGCCAGGCGGTAGTGGTGCAGAAGATAAGAGAACGACTGCCAGAGCTACCCAGCGTCAAAAGAGACAGGCTGGTGGAGACGTACGGCATCCTGCCCGAGCACAGCTTCACTCTGGTGGTGAGTTTAAGTGGGTGGAAGCAAAAAGCAGACAGAGAGAAAAGTGTATTTCCTCTATAAAGTCTGTTTCCTGCATCTTTCTCTTTTAATTGCCATCTGATCCAGTCCAAACAGGACTTGGGAGCGGTTCAGCAGGCAGCTGTGTACTGCTGGACTCTGCTGGGCTGACATTATCTTAATTAGATAATATATAAGCAGAGCAATCATAAGTTTATTTAAAGTGTTTTTTGTTGCAGAATGAGGACGGGTTGGTGGAGTACTTTGAGGCGGTGCTGAAGGCAACCAACAAGGAGCCGAGGAAGGTTATTGGCTGGGTGACAAATGAGCTGTTGAGTCACCTCAAACAAAAAGACATGAGCGTGAACCAGAGGTGAGACACACAGATATTTTTTCAGATATTTATTATTTTTCGTTCACATAATGCCACCACAGCCCCAGAGTGCAGCACCATTCTGCTGCAAAGGCTCAGGTCTTGAGCCCCGGCACATGACTGCTCTGAGCTTTGCTTTCTTTGTTCCTTTGAATGCTTTTTCTGAAATGTGGTTTCAGTTGTGGCAGGTGGAGGAAAAGTCACCCATGGGGAGAAGGCTTTATTGGAAGGTCATTTTTTTTTTTTTTTTTTTTGGGTCAAATAGTGAAAAGGTTTTCAGCCCAATTTAAGTATTTAAGTTCAGGGCTTCTATTTTGCCTTAACTGCTAAGGGGTTAAAGAGTGCGTGCACCACATGTACCGAGGCTATAGTCCTTGAAGCGGGCAGCCCGGGTTCAAATTCACCTGTGGCTCCTTTCCCGCATGTCATTCCCCACTCTCTCTCTCTCTCTCCCCAATTTCTGACTCTATCCACTGTCCTATCTCTAAATACACAAATGAAATGTTATTAATTGAGAGAACACTTACACAGCTATCATCTGTGACTGCAGCATTCCCTTTAATTATACATTAATGTAACCCAAAATACAATTTAGATAAGTGGGTTATTAAAAAAAAAGTTGCATCTCTGTATGTACAGTTGTCATGAAAGGATACATGCAAAAGAGGTCTAAACTGTTTTGTTTTTGGAGCAGGCTGTTTAATTAACTTTTTGAGCCTGAAGTTGAGCTCTTGGCAGTTTTAGCATGTTGGCTACATCTTCAGCCCTGTTGCAGCTTGATTAAAGGTGCTGACCATGAGCAACAACACCCAACTTCTGGCCAGGTACCGTCCTCTTCATCTCTCTCCCCCTCATGTCCTCATTACCTCTTCACTGTCTGTAAAACAGTATAACAAAACTTTCATAAAAAGTGAAGCTCTATAGTTTTTTATCTTTATTTGCCAAGCTCAAGTCTGAGACACTCACCTCAGGGATTTAACCATTTAGAGCAGATGGTTGGTTGTACAGAGATTGGCTTGCAAAGCTTTGCTGTTTTTTAGATTTAGCTTGCAGCTTTTCAAAAAACAATCCCAACGGCAAGACGATTTCCTCGGGGAGATCTTAGACCAACCTGATAAACACATGCATGAACATTAAATCATAGTCAAATAAGAAGCACAGAAACCTTAGAACATATGGAGGAGTACGGGGAAGTGGAGGGAGTGCTGGCAGCGTGCATCATTGGCACGCAGGCTTCAGTGAAGTTGGAGTCAGGCTGATGAAATTGACTCAGCGGCCAAAAGAAGGGGATATTATGGCATGGCATAAACATGAACTGCTGCAGGGGATTTGCTAACAAGAGCTTTCAATAAAGTGATTAATAAATCGTGGTTTTAACAAACATTTTTGTCTCGTTGAATGTTATGTTATCACGTTCCATACTGCAGCTAGGATCATTTCTCCTCTGCAACTCATAATGTTTTTCTGTAACGTAGTACATCAAGTCAACTTCTCTACCTCACTCCCCTTCCTTTGAATGAAGCATTCATGCAGCTGCTGCTAGAGTGACTTTAGTTCTAGCTGATCTAAGTACACACTTTTTTTCTAGTGTTGATGAAATATTATTGATTAAAAAGAATTGATGTTTTCTTGGACTTTTCATGAATGTGGTCAGTTCTATAGATTTTGTATTATGTTGTATACCCAAACTGGCTTCAATTTGAATTAAAAATGAGTCTGAATGAGTTTTATTTATCAAAGTTACACAAAATAATGTTTGCTATCTTCTGATGTGACATTAAAACTCGCAGGGCAACAAACATCAAAATGTCAGTTTAAAAAAAAAAAAAATGGATTTAATTTTGGGGTTCCTACTTTTTACAACCTGGAAACCATTAACAACAGCCGGTGCTCAGTAAGAGATGCCTGTAAAATCTATAAAAGGTAATTAAACTGTTCTTTTTGTTACCAGAAAAGGTTTTCACAGAGCCTTAAGCCACAAATACAAGCCTTTCCCTGTACGGAAAAATTATCATAATAACATTTTATATTGTCAAGTTAAATACCTTTGCTAAAATATGACAACATTGGATGCTGGTGACCTTGTGGTTGGTTCACGCCTCACGTACAGAAGTTTTGGTCCTCCATCGGGCGGCCCGGGTTCAAATCTGACCTGTGGCTCCTTTCCCCACTCTCTCTCTCTCTGCTCAGTATCTGGCTCTGTCCTATTTCTAGAAAAGAGGCATAAAAAGCCCCCTAAAATATGCTGACATATCCACATGAATGAGATCAAATATCTAAGAACAGCTTTGGATGTTACACATTTGATTGATCAGCACAAAGCCTTATTAGATTCTTTGTATTAATAACTACAGATGACCTCTTCACACGCTATACAGCGATAAAGTGTGGGTTCATAAGTCTTCCTATAATTCCTTATTTTCAGACAAAACCTCTGCAACAGTCTGACAGCCCTTCAGAGTAAAAGCCTGTTTTTGACAAATCCAATTACATTTGTGGAATCATCATTTTTTAGAAGAAGGTGTTGTTTTGATTTTTCTCCGCTGTTAGCTGGAACATGGTGTGTTTTGTAAATGTTCAAAAACACTCATGAAATTGAATGAAAGTTTCCTTTTATATATTTGAGGGGTGATGGGGGGGGAGCTGTCATGGTACCTTTCTCACTCAAGCTTCAGAAGTATTCAGATGTTTATCCAGCCAACGGCTACGAAAAAATAACTCAGTTATCTCGAACTGTTTCTGTTTACCGCACACTGTGAGGTTAAATATCAGAGACTTATTCAACTCAATTCTTTAAAGTAATTTTATTTAAAATTCAGTTGATTAGTGACTGCAGCTTAATAAAAAGAGCTGCTCAAATGTGTCTGAAGCTTGAACTTAAGCTCTCTACAAAGATCACAACTTTAGAAACTTAACTTCAGCTTATAGAGTCCAACTCGGCAACTTATAAATTGTTGATCGTTCAGATTGGGAAAATTTGAACAAATATTTTCCATTTTTGTTCAGTTCAGAGCAACACTGTTGTTATAGAAAATTTTAGTTTTTTGGAATAATTGTCTGTGAGTCGTTCTAGAGCAAATAAAGATGAAACCAGTGTATACTGACGTCAGCGCACATGCTGTGAGCTTTACTTTATCTTTCATTCCCAGACTGTTGAAAACATTTATTTGTGTGTGTGAGTAAACCACAGAGTGGCTTGTGTTTATTTATGCAGCATGTTGCAGTCGCTCTGGTTGAAATGAGGAGAGTTAAAGAAAAACAACAAGTGGTCGGCAGGACTGTCAAAAGCAGCAGGCAGAGGAGATACAGAATGACTCAGAAATGTCATTTTGTATATTTTTTATTGTATTAAGTCAAAGATATTGAAATGTTTTCTGGAGGATGCATGTTTGTGTTTTTGTTCAAATCTTTGTCTCTTCTGTGTTACATGTCTAACCCTCTTTTTGCCTCTCATGCTCATAGCTAATGCATCACTTAAAAAATAGAACTTCAAAGGTATATAGGTCAAGAAGTCAGAGGTCAAACCCCTTGACATGTTGTGAAAATAATCTTCATTCACACCTTTAAGCTTACTTTACCACTTTAACCTAACTTAACCATGAAACGTGTGATCTTTAGCTTCAAACATCCCTACAACCAGATATTAGTCGGTCATTTAAACCGTTTATTACTTTTCTTTAAAGCTCCCTCGAGGAGTTTTAAGCTGGTTATGAAAAAGTCTGAAATTAATACCAATGTCTCTATATGACCTACAAAAGCAATGGAACCATCAGCAACAACATATTTGTTAATGTTAAATGGTTAATTTTAGGTGTCAGATGAGACATTTAACAACACGCTGCCAAAACAGCCGGTTTGTACGTTTTCCTTAATAAAGATTTACGATGAGTGACCTGTTTGTCTGTTGAAAACAGAACGATAACCTCTTCTGTTAAAAAGGCAATACTGACACATTTACTGGATAAGATGAGCAAGATATTAATGGAATCTGTTTGTCCACAAAGGGGGGGGCGCCAAAATCAACCAAACTGACAATCCCCACAGGAGCTTTAAGAAGATAATTACGACTTTTAGGTCGTTGTTTTTTTTTACTGAAACTTTACCAGATGTAGAAAATGAAAGTTGTTCAAACAGTAATTATTATTTAAGTTAATAACTTCAAGCTATGTCAAAAGTTAAACCTTTGGGAACAGGAAATTAAACAATGTACGGAGAAAGAGTGTTGTGATTTCCATCTTTCATGATAAAGAGAGTGTGTATGGAAAGGTGCCCTTCATAAGTTTATAAGTAGAATCATAACTTTGTCTGAGTTCAGTTGTCTTGTTACCCATGGTAACTGCAAAAATACCCCCTCAGGTTCAGTTACCCCTAGTTGAGAATCAATCCTTTATTAGGCACATTAACAGCTGGACAAACTGAGTTGTGTTTGTAAAGATGGATACTCTTCATCTACGTGCTTTCTCTGAATGACTATGCCATGTTTGGTGAAGATTGAACTGAGACAGGCTGTTTGCCCTGCAGTACAGTGAATGAAACTGTCTCTTTTTAATATATTCTGACAGACTCTTTGATTCTGTGCTTCTGGTAGCCTGGAGAATAAACAAGACGACAGAGAGACAAAGATATCATAGGCAATTTTCAAATTGCAGCCTGACACTCCCACTCCTTCCCTCTCCTCTCCTCCCCTCCTCCGTTTATATCCGTAATTCTTCATTACATCTATTAAAGTGTAATTAAATTCCCTTTTCATCTGATTACAGCCCCGTCTCTCCCTCTGCCCTGTCTGAGCTGCTGGAGCTCATGGAAACAGGACACATCTCCTCTTCGGTTGCCAAGCAGGTCAGACAGCTGCACAGACCATACAATCATCCCCTTCTATCCATCACTCAAAACAAACAGCCCAGCTAAGGCTTGTGTGCATTCAGTTCTCACGTTTTACTTCCTGGTTTTCTCAGGTGTTTCAGGAGATGTGGGTTTCATCAGGTAAGACGGCCTCGCAGATCATCCATGAGCAGGACTTAGGTCTTGTTAGTGACACATCACAGCTGCAAAGTATCTGCCAGGAGGTGGTGAACTCACATCCTGATGAGGTGAGGGTTAACATAACAGTTCTCATGTGGAAGTACATTGTTTGTTTTGTTTTGCCGGGTTTGTCTGACTGTGTCTGCTGCGCCTTTCTGTAGGTTCAGGCCATCAGGAATGGAAACAAGAAGGTTCTGAACAAGCTGATGGGACTGGTTCAGAAAGAGACCAAAGGCCGAGCTGACCCGGTTATAGTGAGAAAAATGTTACAGGAGAAGACTTCATGAAGGTTAGACTGTTCTGCGGGAGCCAAATTATGGCATTTGTGAACTTTATGAAAGACTAACTATGTGAAAGTAACGTTTTATATAACTTAAGTCCATGTCATATTGAAGTAAGTGGTCTTCTGTGTGAAGAGGAAACTATTGATGGTCAAGCTGAAGATGTACTTTTGAGAGGTTGACCTTTTTGTAAGTACTGAAAAAAGAACTTTATGTTTGTGTTTGAAAAGTAATAAAGCTTTTAAGATGAATACCAAATGGCAGTTTTGTATCACTACCTTTTTTTGGGAGGAGAAAAGTCATTCAGAAACAGTAAATACATGTAAATAAGGTATGAAGGGCCTTATGTGTCAGGCGGAAAAAAATACATTCTAATTCTTTAAAAAAACAAAATATGGAAGTCAAGAATGATTTCTTGCTTGTGATTCATTATAGCCGTTTAGATATAGATTTATAATCCATTGTCCTCTGCCTTATTGGCTATTATGGTCATTCATAAGGCCTGGAAATCCCAGAAGAGGAAATTGCTGATTTGACATAATGCTCTCTTATCAAGACAGGCAACACAAACCCTGTTTCCTATTTAGACATTCAGGCAGCAGAGCAATCAATGAGCGCCCTCTGGTGGTTGAAGGCTGCCATTACACCTGTACTACATGGTGTTGCATTGACAAGGGTTTTTTCTGGTTTCAGATATTTTGCACAATTTTTATGCTAATTGTTTGATGTCCTAATCTTTCAGTATTTTCCAATTATAATTGCCAGTAAGCCTTGTTTTGAGAGTTAGTAATTGGCAATATTTTCAGCACCCACTCACAGTAAGTAAAGTTTAGTTAGTATAGCACCTTTCACAGAAGAGGGTCACAAACTGCTTCATAAAGAAATATTATGATTATAATAACAACAACAAATTATAATAAACCCAACACAATTGTACAAATTACATCAGATGGTCAAAAGCCAATTTAAAAAGGTGTCTTAAGCTCCTTTTAAACGCATCAAAGGATGCTGCCGAACATAATCACAATGGAAGAGTGTTTCAAATTGTTAGAGCCACAAATACAAAGGCACACTCACCTTCAGTTTTCAGATGGACCCAAGGGACAATAAGAAGACCTTAGGGATCTACTGGGGATATATAGGGGTAGAGGGTAGAACAGGTTATAACGAGGTGCCTGCTCATGCAGGGCTTTATAAACAAAACAAGGATCTTAAAGTGAACTCTGAAATTGATCAAAAACCAGTGTAGGGGAAATAATATTGGAGTACTGTGAGTTGACCTGCTGGACCCAGTCAATAGTTTTGAAGCAGCATTTTTAATCAATTCTAGTCCGTTAAGGGAGGACTTACTTAGCTAGGTGAAAAGGGAATTACAATTTAAAAGCAGGAATAATCATCTCTAACTGAGCCTGTAAGACAAAATATTTCAGTTTGGCTATTTCTTAAGGAAAGGAAACAAGAATGGGTCACTGATTTAATATGCTGATCAAAAATTTTTTTAAATTTGCTTTCAAGGAAGACAGGGATCCAATACACTTACCAACACTGGAAGAAATGCTACGGGATGCAATAAGAAGGACCTCGGCTTTATCAGTGTTTATCTGAAGGAAGCTGTCATTTATCCATGGCGGTCAGACAGTGTGCAAATTATTGTCAGTGTCTGAAGTCTTAAAAGACATGTAATGTCATCAACATACCAGTGGTATGACATTCTTCGAAATGTAATCGTTACATAGACTTGGGGGAAGCATTTGAAAAAAATAGGGCCCAAGACAGATCCTTGGGGCACATCACAGGACAGAGTAGCAGATTAAGACATTAAGATTTAAGCTCATGTACACCAAAGAGCAAGACATTGATTGAAGCAAAATCTCTCTGGGAGAAGCGCTGTTCAGAAAGAAATCGCATTGAATGAGGACGTCCAAGTTTACAGGACAAACAGCAACAAACCACATCTAGCAAGGTGAAAAACATGCAGGTTTCAGCTTCCGAGTTAAGAGTATGGAAATAATTACAAATCTGTAGTACATCTAGTTTCATTTACGAGAATATGTTTTTATTACAAGAGGCTTCAGCAACAAACGGCAAACTGATCACATCTTAGATAGAAAACTGAGGCGAAATGGTGTCCCAGGGGGATGAATCTTTGGAAGAAGAACCTACAGAGATAGAAACTGGTATGTTTGTAGTACCCGTTTTCAGGCCACAGTGCTGCTCAAGCAACCATTGTTGTACCTTGTTGTGTATGTTTGAATCTGTGCTGGTTGAGGGATGCAGAATGGTTCTGCAGTACTGTATGAAAAAGCTGTCAAAGTGCTCTGGAACAGTTTTTTACCAGATAGAAAGGCATATTCAACAATAGTGACAATGGCCTTCATTGATACAAATAAACATTTCCTAACCATTATGTTAAATGCAATTTAACATCATCGATTGCCTGCATAGAAACTGGATGGATCTGAGAAGGAACAAAATAAAGAATGTTAGATACAATTTCTAACGTATTAGCTGAAGTTATCACAGGACTTGATGTCCATAATGAACACTGTATTTTTCAAAAACAAGAAGTTTAACTGTACATTTACAGCCTCCTCCTCCTAATTATTTCCCTGCTAATAATTTGTTTTTTTGAATTAGTTAAACCAGTCCATTATCTCCAGGTCTTTTCCTGACAAAAAATAAATCAACATCAACATTTGACATTTCTTTTTCAAATACAAGATATTAAAACTTACCAAAAATGTACTTTTCCTTATTGTAATATTCCAATTATTTTGTAAATTATAATTTTTTTAAAGTTGAATTAATAGAAAAAAACCTCCTCTGATAAAAAATAGCAAAACATCACATTGTTCATATTCAGTTTCTGCCTATCTGACTTTTCCTTTACACTTTGAAAAAGGAAAGCTCAAAATAAAAAAATATATTTTCAGCTAAAATAGCTATGATATTCTGTACTACTCCTGTGTATATCCATTATAAATCAGGCAATGTTGTGAGCTAACATTATAAGTCAGGCACCATGTTGAAAGTATTTCTGTCCTGATTCATTCATTGAGACAGTCGAGGCATGCTTTCTACCTAAATCATTCTCTGGTATGAGTCAACAATCACACAAACAACTATGTGCAACTACTGGACTATGATAAAAGAAAAAGCCCACAGGTTGCCCTCGGTAACAGTTACAAAAAGATATTTCAGACTTATCACGACTAAAACAACACCCTACACAAGCCCTACATATAAGATGATGAACCATAACAACTATCTTTATTTATTATTACCTCACTGAAAAAAAGAATAGAAACTCTCAGAAAAAACTTAAATACCCCTTCCCATTCTGACAATAACTCAAACTTAGTTACACCATAAACATTGATTTGCATAGTGTTCTTACAATATGTACACTACAGGGCATCACTAAAATAAGGCATATTAAATATAACATGAATAATTTGTGTTAAGGTGCTCTGATGTGGAGGACACGTTGAGCTCACTGATGAGAAACTAGTGCATTGTGGGAAAATTGCTTTTACCCAAAAGCTGTTTAAGAACTGAGAGAACAGAACATGCATTAAAAGGACTCCTGAGGTACCATCATGATTAAACTGAGAAACACCAAAACAAATGTTCCACTTTATCATTGACAAAAGTGAACATGTTTAGCCCATAAAAATAAGTAATGTAACAGTTGCATAAGAAGAAACACTGCTTTCCCAGCTATCTTCGTATTACATTTTGATGCTGCAAGGCGCTCACTTGTGGTTTGCTATCCAATGGCAGAGAGACATCAACTCTCCAGGAAAGCCACCTGAGTACTGAAGAGAACCAAACAGGGCAGTGGGTTTTGGTAAGGTTGGAGTTGGTTGTAGAAAACATTCAGGGTAGCCAGAAACCTTAGGTTGAAGTTTTTTAGGTCAAAAATGTCAACAGTCTTTGGCTGGTGGACCTTGAGTTTGCTCTTGTGAACATTATAGGCTGGTGTATGCTTCAGAAAACAGGTAAAAATAACCTTTCCAGCTGAAAGTTTTGACCTCCTCCTTGGCTGCCAAACTCCTTTACAAAACTCATAAGAGTAATCTGAAAGCACATGAAACTGATTATCCTTGCTTAGGAAATAAATATGTCACTTACAAATGTCTTTTTTTTTTTTCAAAAGTAGCTGTATAAATTACTTGATCTAAGAGGTTTCTTCATCAAGTAGTGTCTGAAAAGAACAAAACAAGTGTTTGGAGAGTCTACTGAGACGTGATCACTCTTCCATAGGAATGTACGATAAGATGGAGTGCTCTTGTGCAATGGCCGCCAGTTCTTTGAGGAACTCTGTGAATAGGACTGTAGCGAAGACTTCTGTCCGGTCCAAGGAGATGGCTTTGGGTATTGGTGGAGGTGAACTCTTGAAGATCCTTCCCGCCTCGCCTCGGTTGGAGCGTGTGATGTTGCTTTTGTCTGAGGAAATAGGGATTTAATAAATTACAATGACTAAAATAGAAAGGAATTACATTAAATTCAGGGATACATTTACTTCTATGCAGTCTGAATTCATGACATTTTGTAAACCTCATGTATTCCTGTTAATGATTTCTCCCTTTATGAATTATTTCACTCAGAAACTTGGTTCCCAAAGTGCTGCTCCTCTGAAATAAACATTGAACATGTACAAGAAAGGAGAGTATTTCGGTTAAGCAACTAAATAATTCCCTTTTAATACCCCATTTTAGAAAATTCTGACTCTTTACACAAACATGTTGTTGTACGTAGTACCACGCTGAAACTGCATGCAGCCTCATCTAAAACCAGGCCCAGTACTCTCCAGGGTTTAGAAGAGTGTGTTTCTGAACTACAGAGACGCATGACTTGATAAAATCAAATAGAATTTATTCAGATTCCCAACAGGAGTAAAAACACAACCTTCAATGAGAGCAGATGTTTTGAACTTGACCCACTTTTGGCAGCAAGTGAGATTAAAGGGGGAAAACAGTGATTACTAAAAGTCCCCAACCTCAACCTACTGTTGTGCTGAGATAATGTTTTATTTAACTGCAAAGCTAAGTCTTATTGTATAGACTTCCAAATTATAACTACTTAGTTGACTAAAAATACACCATCTGTATTCCCATTATTCTGTTGTTAAGTAAAAGCCTTTCTGACGATGCTTTCTCAAAGTTATGATGAACTTTCAAATACATGACAACTTTACAAAGAGTGGCCATTAGCAGATTAGATTATTTTAACTGAATGCTTAACAACCATTGGCTTCTCGTCTACAATTTTTAGCCTAATGTTTTGCTTTTTTGACATCATCATCATTTTTTGACCCAGGAATGGCAAACACTTGCTCTGCTAATGCTAGTCTCAGTTTGTACAGCAGGGAGCTGTAACTAACGGTAACTGATATATTTTGGAATGCTCATTTTAGATAGCCAAAACGGATAATCTTCAATGGAAATGATTAAAGCTAACATTATAGTGTGTATTTAAATACATAAAATTCCAAAGAAGACACTGTTTTTATTGTATGTGGGGGGGGGGGGGGGGCTCATAGAAAACTGAGGTAATAAATAAACCTTAAGTGAAGATGAAGTGGGGTCATCTTCTGATTGACTTCTGTAAAATAGAGCAGTGGAGTTGCCCCCTGCTGGCCATTATAAAAAATGTAGTATTAAGACACTTCTGCATTGGCTTTACTTTACAAAACAACATGTTACAACCCTCCAAGATTAAAAAAAAAAAGTAATAAAAATCTTACCTGCTTCTATGAGAGAAGTCTCCCTGGCCAGCAGCCAGTGCTGAGCTGCAGTTATCGACTGGCTTAAATCTTTTCTGGAAGCAGCCAGCTCTTCTATCTGGTACTTTACGGTGGCTAACACCTGAACAGAAACATAGAAATAAAAACTAGGATTAGACTCAACATTTATGATGGAATTAGGTAAAAATAATGAGAACAACCTTAACATCTGGATCCTGACTGTATTAATCGAGGATCTCTTCTGTCTTGAAGACAAAAATAAAACTAAAAAAAGAAGGGTGTCTGTGTTTTGCTCAGAAACAAGTCTTCTGATTTAGCCTCACAATAAGAACATTAAATTAATTAAAAGGCAAACATTGATACACACACATTAATGTCAATGTTACCTGGTAAAGAGAGCGAACAGTCGGCTGAAAGACCAGGTTGGTGTTGAGGAGGAACGAGCGCAGCAGAGGCTGAGGATAAGCCGCTAACTGGGCCAGGATGCCCGTCAACAACAGGTTGACATGGAGTGAGTTGGACAACATGTTTTCCATACGAGACAACAACACACTGACAAATGGACCTGCAGAGGAAACAATCATAAGCAATCTGCTGTCCAAAAGTAATTTTTTGTTCAAGTCTGAGGCTGCTGAAGAGCACAAAGGTCTCCCTTAACTCACCAGTGAAAGGCACTGAATGGCTTCTTCCTGCACTGCCGCTGGAAAACTTGGTGCTGAAAGGTGAATGAAGTTTCTCTGGTGTCTCAACAGACAAGAAGGTGAAGTCCATGTCTTCCTCATCCTCATCCTCTAATGCTGGTGAGAGGGGCTTCTTCATCTCTCCATCTGTTTTGACTTGTCTTCCAGCTGCTTTAGAGTCTAAAGTACGAATGAGCTCCTCATACTGGGCCAAAAGATCATCAGCCCCCTCAGGAGAAGCAGCGTTTTTGAGGTTGGAATTACAATCCGTCTGATTTATGGCTTTTGAGTCTGAGGTGCTTTTGTTACCAGCTGTCGGAGAGGTTTGGAGGGTCAAACTGAGCCCATTTTTTAAGGGAACTTCTGCTGAGTTTTGTAGGGTTTCTTCTTTTTTAGACCCACTTGAGTTGAGCCTAACACGCTCGACATCTCTAGTGTCTTTCTTGGCCACAAGATCATACACCATGACGTCGTCCTGGAACTCATTTTCCTCTATGTAGGAGCCTTTCACAAACATGATGGCTGTTTTCCTCATCTCCTGAATGTGCACTGGGGGATCAGCAGGAGACTGTAATCGAGGTTTAGTTTCCTCTGGAGCCTCCGAGATCTGCATCGGGCCAGCATCGTAACTATCATCCCACTCTAGTTCCAGCTGACCGACGGAGGCCGACTCTGTGTTAGGCGGCGGGCAGGGTCGAGGGCGCGGCGCTACTGGCTGTGGAACCCTCTTGAGAGCCATCTGGGTTTGTCGACTCTTCAGCCCTGGCTCCTCCAGAACACCTGGCTGGTATTTCTCAGGAGGTGGATCCTCGCCATCATACGGGGCCGACCACACATGACAGGCTCGTATGCAGCTGCTGATGCTCAAACGGGCGTCGTAGAGGTAATGAAGGTAGCTGACATCCAGGTAGATTTCTGAGCCGATTGTGCAGGAGTTACCTGAGCCGTCGTCCTCCTCCAAGAAGATCTCCTTCTCCTCTGGGAGAAAAAAAAAAAGTGTTAAAAAAAGGAAGTGTGCATTAACCTCAGTGCAGTGCTCCAACAGAACAGGAATAATGAGTGTGACATGAAACTACAGGGGTGAAGTGATGTAATACAGCGAAACAGCAGAAGATTCCAAAATCTGATCAAATATTCATTGTCATCCCTGCAATATGTTCCTCACTCTGAAAAAGGCAGACTAACACCTTGCATTGTTTAATAATCAAACGTTTTGAACAGATCATGTTATTTTTTTTGTTTGTTGTGCAGTTCTGTCTATTTGCCCATTACTATTATTTAAGTCACAAAGAGTATTAATCAAATCTCAGAGCGTCCCTCTCTTTTTTTCCTCTCTCTCTGCAGCTGTTAGGAACGGCTCAGTATACATGAGGGCTTTAATGGAATGTATCTTACTCACTGCATTACTTTGCTTTTTTTCCGTTTTGGTCAGGATAACCATTTGCTGTTCTCCATATAGCTGCATCATGAACTAATTTAATGATAATTTTAACCAAAATGTGTAGTTTCTGTTGTCATGTCCAGCTGTGAGAACAGTCAGACATGGTTCATTAAATAAAGACATTGTTGCTTATGCTTATGAGAATCCCGGGTTTGTATCCGACCTGTTGCTCCTTTGCCGCACGTCATTCCCCACTCTCTCTCCCTGATTTATGTCTCTATACACTGTCCTGTCTCTCTAATAAAAAGGCACAAAAAGTCAACAAAAATCATCTTAAAAATTTAAAAGAAGAGAGGAAAAAAGGCAAAAAACAGAGATCATATTGACGTTATTTGTCATAGTTTACATTTCAGCTTCCTGCAGTAGTATTACACACAGTATAAACGTGGAATAAGGGAGCATCAGCAGTATTTTTGGTGTGCATTTTCTGTTTGGAGTTAAGATGATTAGGCTAAACTGTTGGCTTCTTCACAAAATGTATGATCCTCTGAGTCTTTGTGTTTCCATGTTTTGACTACAGTAATGTGTACCTGTTTCTAGATCTGGGTCATTTCAAATACAGTGGGTTCAGTTCAAAAACTATAAAAATAAGATCCAAACTGTGGGAAAATAGACTTAATGTCCCTTTAATGTCTTCTCTAGCTTACCTGTGGTGCTGGTGGTGTTGGGAGTCTCTGCGCCCTTGGAAAAGAGGATTGAGTCCAGCTGTCTTAGGGGTGGGGGGCTGTGATCGGGCGAGCAGCAGGACGGCGTTAATGCCAGGATCCTGGCTGCAGACACAGAGTAGCAGTCTCGCTCCTTCACCACACGTCTCTGACTCAACATCATGTGATTACAGGGGATCAGGTACCTGGGGAAGCAGATTGGAACAGATCCTTTTAGAAAAACCACCGGGTGGGTTTAGGAGGAAGGGGAGCCAGGCAGGTTTATACCTGTCTCTACAGTGGGAGATAAAGAGTAAAAGCTCTTCATGTTGTTAACCACTTAGATGTGGCAGAAATCGAACACATCCCATAACTGTGACAAGTCTGTGTGTGGTACTCACCTTAAAACAAGCTGCAGCATCACATCTTCACAGTATAAGCTGATGAGAGTGCGGAAAAGGGCCAGAGACACAGTGCCCAGCTAGAGAGATGAATAGAAAGACATAAGGAAACGCATGACAACAGTACTGTACAGTTACTCAATCAAAAGAAACCTAAGCACCAAATCTGACTGATTATCAAACCAATGACACATTTTAACAACACAATGTTTAACTTTGATGAAATAATATAATCAATTTACATGCATGCACAGAAACAACAAGCTAGCTAACAAACTATTTTTAATCTTATAATGTGGGTACAATGTTTACCATATTAACCTTCTTAGTTCAGCATATTGGCATGCTATCATTAGCTAATCAGCAGTTAACACAAACTAGCTGATGCTAATGGGTATTTTATGTGTATTTTAGCTGTAGGAAAAGTCATGGTGGTCACCAAAGTCGATCTGATTTTAGGAATATGATTGTTGCTAAAATACATTGTAAACCAAAGTGGATCTGCAGTCGATGATTTGAGAGACATTTCTACCTGCATTGCCATGCTGCTAATGTTTAAACATGTCTGTGTAAATTATGTAAATAATGCAAAACAGAGATATTGATGTATATTTTGGAATTATACATAACACTTTTTTTGTCTTCAGTCAAGGTACCAAAACTTTAATAATCTTAAATTATTAGGCATGAAGTCCATGGCTATCTACTGCCTGCCAAGCAAACCAGACAATAACAAGGCTGAGATGTGGAATATTTACATGTTAGCTAATAACTCCAGGTCAATTTTGAAAAGCAAACAGCTTTCCTATCTTTTACTTAGCTGCAGGTTTGTCGAAGCTAACACACCAGTACACTAACATAGCCTACTGGGAAGTGAAACGTTTACTTTCTTCGGCAACTTTGTCAAGCATGCTAGCATGCTAACATTTGTTTATTAAGCTCAACAGACAGAAATTGACTCACTTGGAGCTGCCAATTTTTAAAAAAGGAATTCAACACTAACAGGTTAAAGCAAACTGGAAAATAACAAAGGCTGAAATGTAAAATATTTGCATGTTAGTCAATGTTTAGTTTGCCTTGAGGTAAAACATTTAAAAAGCAAACAAGGTTCTTGTTGCAGGTGTGTCAGAGCTGACTGTAAGCAAACACTGGAGAGTCCTCCCTGAGCCATTTACAGTCACATGAAATGTAAAGAACACATGAGGTGTTCTTACATATAGGACTATTTTAGACACAGGTATCAGTTGCTTTGCTAACAGGATATGTAGCTGCGACTTAGGATCACCATGGCAACAATCTACCAGCCTTGATGCTGACATTTAAAGTTTCACTGTGAGTGTCGGTGCCTCTGGGTATTTTATTAAACATGAGTCATGCTGTCTTTGAGTGCAATGTGTGTGTTTGTTTTTATGACATAACAAAACAAGTGTGAGCAAGTTTTCTGGGTTCATGCGGTACCTGGAAGGGGGTGTTGATTCGGCTGACTAGCGTATCTAAAATGTGCACGTTTTCATGTTGGTGGAGGAGGATGAAGGAGAGAAAGGTTTGCAGCAGAGCCGGCTCAGATACACTTCTCAGGAAGAGCTCCAAGTATGCTGTGGTGGTCATCACCTCTTCAAGGGTCAGCTAGAAAATAAGAAAGACAGTCGGATGGGTTGAATGTACAAAGATAAAAAACATCATTCAGGAGAAGTATGTGACTTATAGAAGTACATATGGATATTTTGATTTTATTGTGATATTTTTATTATATATTTTACAATATATAGGATTGTTTGTGACTAGATACCATAAGAGACGGTTCCATACAAAACAATAAATTAAGTAACACAGCATAAGAGAGCCAACACTTAATTTCCAACAGGAATACACTGTACACTTATTCATTTGTGGTATTACATGGAGGTAAAAAAGAAAGGCAAATTATTACCAACCTTGTGAAGAGCTGGTGCTAGAACAGGCACAAGGAACCCGTTGTAGATGTAGCCCACTAGCTGGTCTCTGATATCAGGATGGGCCACCTGGGAACAGTCAATATAAAGGCAAATGTCAACCAAGAGTGCAGCGGAGCAGAAGGTTGAAGCAATTAACCATGTGTGAATACATTTTTCATGTGACAGAGCCATGCGAGTGCAGCCCTGTGTGACACTATTGCACCTGAATAACAGCATTGCAGAATTCCAGCGAGTTGAGAAACTGGACGAGGGACGGCATCTGGAGCCAGTCCTCTCTGTGCAGGCAGTGCCACTCCTCATTGGGAACCTCCAGCTTTGTGGGCAGAGATGAGTACAGGCCACTCAGCCCTGTGGCCAGCACCTGGAAAGAGAAAGGTGTGTCAACACCAAATTAAGTCATCACCAACAATTTGCTAATCTTATGACAAAGATGTGTTTCAGTGCTGTTTTAAAAAATCTGTTAAGCTGCTGCAGAAACATCAAAGAACTGAAGTAACAAAAAAAAGTTCTAACTGTACAAGATGTTACAGAATTTTAGATACTTGACTTGAGGACAGATAGTTGGGATCATGTAACGGGATCATAATGTAGTCCTAAATACCTGCTTTAGGATTATGGATAACATTTATTTTTTGTGGTAATTACTGCATATTTATATAGATGTGTAAAGCTGATATTTTGACTAATGTGCACTGTCCCTATTCAATAAATTCAATAAAAGATGTTGGTGACATAGATATCCCAACAGATACATGAAAGA
Source organism: Labrus bergylta (assembly GCF_963930695.1). Lineage (NCBI taxonomy): Eukaryota > Metazoa > Chordata > Actinopteri > Labriformes > Labridae > Labrus > Labrus bergylta. The sequence continues at coordinate 22,680,584 of NC_089195.1, forward strand.
CCAGCAAAGTGAAATATCTTGACAACTATAGTTCTCCATGAAGTTTGCTACAATAAAACATACATACAGTCATGTTTTGACTACTTTTTGACTAAAATCAACAAAACCAATGACATTCCCATCAGCCCTTGGGGCATTTTTGTGATAAAGTGCTAACTACGTACATTTTGCATGCTAACATGCTAAACTAAGAGAATGAAAATTAATAAAATTAAACCTGCTCAACATTAGCATGTAAGCAATGTCAACATCCTAGCATGCTGACAATAGATTGTGTATACGGTCGATTTGGTTCAAAGCACTGCCGTTGCAGTACACTCACACAAACAGCTAGCATGGCTGCAGACTCCTCTTCTTGTTATAAAATTCCCTATCTTATACTGTATATTTACAAATAACTACAGAGCTTCTGTTTATCCAGTCAGATGGGTGTGGAAAAGATGTGGACATTAGTTTTTTTAGTATTAAATATTAAACTAGAAAACCAGTTTAATGCTACTGAGCTACTGACCAATAATAAAACTATGACATGATAAACATGATGATAAAGATGTTTTGACCGAACAGTAAAAAAACAAACTGTGCTGAAAACAAGGTTTCATGAGATCCATACAGATGAATGAAAAATAATCTGACATCAAGTGACTACAGAGAGAATTTTATGGGCTCCATTAAACATTAATGAGGCAGTGTAGCCTAAAGCATAAATGATACATGTACCACAGTAGTTTCTCAGCAGTCAGCTTTACCTCCATCTTCACACCACAGATTAGTGTTTTACTGCTTGGTACATGCCAAATACTTTTGTAAATCATTTTTTTCTTTTCCACACTTAAAAAAATAAATATATGTAGATGCACAGCTGACTGGCTGCATACATATCAGCCTGCATGTTCTTCCCTCCATGGCAAGAAAGCAAACATATGGATTTATGCCTCATGCAGGTCAGCTCTATAAATATTTGAGCAGCAAAGCAGAGTTTTATTGCCTCTATCTTACCCGCTATAATCATCATGTGATGGTAATGGCATCACTCATTACTGCATTCATGTCAAAAGAATTTTCTCAAAATAAATAGCCAGCGATAATAGAATTTATCTGGAAGGTATGATTTCAAACAATAGACTACAGAACTGCCATCTAATTTAGCTTTAATAAGAGAGCATCACTAGTGTTGCATTGATGTGCACTATAAATCCTCTACAGGATTATCCTTGTAGTCTGCCAGTGGAACCAATTAAATTCAGACTCTAGTTGTTAACCTGGCATCCCATCAAAAGCTATTTCTCATGCAATGTCTGCATCAGCAGCAAAATGACGTTATTTGCAAAGGATTAGCTTGCTACTGTGCAATAATCTTATGAATGCCAGACATTTCATGCCAGAGATGTTTTTCTTCGGGTGGCGTCCTGATTTTATCTGCATAGGCAAGGCTGATTATGATGCCCAGAGAATGCACGGGTCCTTCAACACAAAGGTGGAGTCAAAGAGTCCTCTCAAGGAAGGAGTCCGAGGAGATACAGATACACCAATGTTTTGATACCCTTTTTTTTACTTCCATATACCAATTTAGATTCCTAGACTTAAGTACCAGGCCTCAAATAGTGTGGATACTAGTATGATAAATATTCTAAAACTAAAATTGGTAGCTAAACACTATTGCTCCCATTTTGCTAGCTTTAACTAAAGTGACACCCTCCGATAGCATCACAATGTTGTTTGTTTCTTGTGGACACGCAACAAATTTACCTTAAACTAGTTCATTTTTTAAGGGCTAATTTGTCATGATATTGGATTATTTTTTGACTGGCATACTCTCCAACTGCCAATAGTGCATTTTAAGCAGTATTAATCGCCCATGTGGTCTTCAAAACTGGTATTCGAATAACTCTACCAACAAGTAAATAAAAGCAATAGAAGAAAAGGGAAAGGAAATGTCCTCATTTGTACTGACCGGACAGAAAAATGTGTTCTCTGCAATGTGTTTGGCCACTCTCTCATTCTCAGCGGAGAGCGACATGATGAGCAGCAGAGCGTCTCTGGCCTGCTGGCCCACTGTACCCTCCCTGTGGATGAAGGGGATAAGAAGGGAGAAGATGAGGAAGTTTGTCGCTCCCTGATCCTCACTGGTGTGGAAAAACAACTCCAGAACCGACGTGTCTTTTGCCAAAACACAGCACAGCTGGTTTAGCAGCAGCACCAGCTCGGCTTCGACCTGCGGTGCCGCGGTGCCCGAGCAGGACGACAGCAGCATCATGAGCGGCCGCAGGATGGGCTTGTGATGCAGCAGAGGCTGGTGTGCCTGCCCCACCAGCATCTCATACATCTTCAGCTGCTCCAGCTTCATGTCATCCGTGAACTCCCTGCGCAGACTCCACACAAAGAGACGCTCCATCACGTTCTCCATCACCACAAACTCCAGGATGGGGCCCATTGCACCAGCCTGCCCGCTCTCCTCCTCTATCAACAGGAACAGCATATGCTCCACATAGTTCTGCACCGCGCTTGCCTCGTCCCCGGGGATGGTGCCGAAACGAGCGCCACTGCTTGAGCCGGCACTGAGGGAGGACAGGCTGGAGCTGCTGCGCAGGGGGTCATGTTTTTCTAGGATCTTCACCACCTACAGCAAGGCACAAGAGAAAAAAATATTGAAACTGAACATATCATTACTACGCATCATTAGGTTTTCATCCAAGTACTACAGCTAACATAACAAACTGAAAAAGATTTATTTTTTGACTACTGTGACTCATTATAACAACATCAAGATATACAAAAGAGACATATCCCTACCCTATCATACTAGATATGCAAAAGAGACATATCCCTACCCTATCATACTAGATATACAAAAGAGACATATCCCTACGAAAGACTTAAACAACAAAGATATAAGATATTATGAAGATATTTTTAAAATATTTTAAATCATTGGAACAATAATTCAAAGAATTATGTTAGAAAGCTATTGATACTTGTAAACTTTGGCAGTAAAGGGTAAAGAAATGTACAAAGATTAAACCAGTTGGTCATATCTGTTGTGTTGGTACATTTCTGATGGTAATGACAACCTGTCTCATTTACAGCATTTACTCAGTTTGTTCTTTTTTTCAGGTGGACCAGAGAGAAGACCACCTGAACCCAAAGATTGACGAAAAACTCAATCAACTAAATCCCAGCAGAGCGTATTGATTGCTAGGATTTAAAAAGTGCAAAGACCATTAAATGAGTTTCTTTTTCTGCTGACAGAGAGAAGCTTAAGCTTTAACACTCACATAATGTATATTATACTGTAGTATACCGTGCTATGCTATGAACACCTGAGTACAAGTCAGAGTTTCTCCATTATGGAAGTTTTTTTTTTAAATCTCATTTTGTATTGTCAAGAATTTTTAATCAAAAATGACACACTGCAGGTAAATTGATACTCATCTTTATAAAGCTAGGATAATGTGGTTTGAATAGACCAATAGCTCAGCACAAATACACTCAGTTTGATAGCACAGAGAGAAACAGTCCTTTGTGTATCTCGTCCCTCCCTTGTGTGTCCTCTGTGTAGAAACCAGATTCGCAATAAAGGAGCCAGTGTCCCCAGCCTGCCCCTGCTGCCATGACAATAACCTGCTTCAAACAAGAGGCCTGGGCATGGCCGATGGAAACAAGAGAACACAAGTTTGTAATCTGTCTCTGAGCCCGCCGAGGCCTAGCCTGGCCTGAGGATCAGGGATCAGGCCAGTCCAGGCTCCATGAACATCACAATACTGACAGGAAGGGGTCAGGTTTTGTCTTACAGAGGAGTCAGAGGTTTGTTAAACTGGGACGACTGAGAGTAATAGTGCATCGTTTGCTAAGATGCTGAAAGTAATCAGGAGTTTTTTTATTGTAGTTTATGTAAAAGATCGACTGTGCTGACAGGTCACTTGAATGTCTGACTTGATTTGACAGAAGTAAGGTACTGACAGATCAGAGTGATGTTTATCTGGGCAGGTTTCAGGTGTTTGTAAGTCTGTTAGACATCCTTGAGTAAACAGAGTTTGAAAAAAACAAAAAACAAACACCCACTACATCGTTATTTCTGATTATGTATGAGAAATATGACAGTACCACTGTATAGCATGTATTCAACTCACCCTTGAAATTTGAATTCCATTAACATTCAAATTTTAGCATTTCAAAAAACACAAAAAGGGACTTCAATATCTCAAGGAATACTACTGACTGTGCACAACATGTTATCTTGTGCCCACAATATATTTTTTTATCTTACTTTTTTGGACTTCAGGGGCTCTGTCGAATTCAATTAATTTGGTGCTCAAACTTTTTGTGAAGTAGTTGTAACATTACATCAATGCTAAATTTGCTGACAGCAGGGACTTGTGATAAATCTGCATGAGTTTTTGAAAAGCTTGTTAAGCATAAGCTTTCCTTGTGCATTATTAATACTTATAAGCATATGCTTTGTCAGATTCAGAAAGTGCTCTGAACTGCAAATTGTAACTTTGCACAAAGATTCGCTCATTAATATTCTGAGATTATACTCGAAAGAATAAACGCACAAAAAATTGTTTAAAACTTTTAGATAGGAGGTTAAAAAGGAAATGTAACTAAACTTCACCTGAGTGATGGGAAAGAGTTATTTATTTCTTTTAAAAAGTTACAAACTAGAATGAAATGTATTTCTGAAGATGTTCTTGCATGTACGCTGGTTCGGAGTGTTTCCACATAAACTCTTTACAGAAACACATTCCTGAAACGATGGTATTTGCGATGAATGGAATGACTCAGTGTCTCTGCAGTATTTCAGTGACAAGGAACAAACTGTGACTATGGTTCAAGATTGTTGGCAGTAGCAGCAACAAACAGATCATCTTGCGTGTCACTACAAACACAATGAGCTCTGTGAGGCTGGAGAGCAGCAGACAACACACAGCAAATGAACACAAACGCAATCTGACAATGACACTGTCGGCAGTGGTTCTTACACAGGGACAAGGCTGATATTAGTTACAACAACACAGTCGCTCAGATTACAAGTTTTTCCGAACCGAAAACTTAAGTCAAGAGCCCTGGTATTGAGCTGCAGATTAACTGAGCATGAAAATATGACTCTGCAGGAGTGCAATCATGCTGCCTGTTTGCCTAAAGCAAAACAAGCTTAATGTGGAACAGGGAGTTCATTTTTTTTTGTTGAAGTAGGAGGGACGAGTCAGTCTCTGGCATTTTCTATCATATCAACTTCTTAAAGGAAATCAAGGTAGATCAAGTAGACAAGAGCAGCAAAATGGTTAGATTGAGTTTATTGCATAAGATGAGTTATATAAAAGATAAAAAAAAAAAAAAACTGAAGCAGATCCCCTTCATTTAGACCAACTAAAACCTCAGATCCAAAACAATACGTGAAAGACAATTTGAATTTGTGCAATATGGTTTAAAGGATGGCCTTTACCAAACAGGGCTGTATTCATGTTTTTTAATGAAACCACAAATTACAGAAATAAAGGTTTTCAGTTAAGTCTACATATCTGCATTACATCACACAACTTCCAACCTTATAAAACAACTTATCATTACGAGTTTATCAGGTGGCAAACTTAATAACAACACAGGAATTCAGTTCATTTAGCCGTTAGCAGCACAGAGCTCCACACTGACCCCCATTGACAGCCTCTAATTCAGTCATAAAAGTGGCTGACATTGGGTTGTAGACACACTCTTCTATCCCCTCAGTGTCTGGCCAGTGTCATACATCTGACAGTGTGTGTAGGGTTTGTTGATCTCAGCGTGGGAGGACTTAGCCCTCATAGGCTGCCAGGACCCACAGGGGTGAACAGGGACACATGCTGCTGCACAGAGCCAAGACTCTGAGACAGTCTGCAGCGTACTGCCAAGACTCCACTGGCCCTAACTGTGCTGCAGTAGAGTTCTTATAGCACTGGAGTTTGCCTGTCAGGATTACTGCCAATGAGGACAAAGTGAAGGTAAAGTGGTGTCTAAAGAAGAAAAACTTTGGACCTCTTTGTGTTTGTTACCCCAACTGGAGTCAGATGATACTTTATAGGGAGTGAAGAGGCCAAAAACTGGGACAAATCAATGAAGTGAATATACTGAGGTTTCTCTAGTATTTTTCTCCTTTCCTGTAAAATATTAAAGAGTCCTAGCTCTTCAAGAGGCTGAAATTAGTTACATTAAAAACACCCAAAAGGTCAGAGGTTTCAAGGACTGTTTCAAGAAATACTTACTAAAAGGTAATACACAACTATTTTAAAGTTTACCTGAGGCATGGCGATAGCAAAAAATATATAAGAGGAATAATTCTTGAAAGCTTTAGAAACTATCTAATAAGGTCAAGTCAAAAGATCAAAACTTCTCTGATGTCTGTACATGCAGCTTAAAGGGATACTTCACCCATTTGCATTAAGCTTTGTATCATTAGAAACCTGGTAGTATTTTTGAATGGTCGTGCATCCCGCCCTCATTTTCCCGTAAGATGGGAAATCTTTGTATTTCCAAATCTGAAAAGGAGCTTCGAGCTCGGAATCTGTTGAGGAAATGGCTTTATGTGTTGAAGTAAATAAGTCTGTGAATGTTTTTATTACTATATTTCTACTGCTATATTGTATATTTTCGAGAAACTGTAACAATTGAATTTCCCTCTGGGATTAATAAAGTATTTCTGATTCTGAACTAGAGGACCTTAGTGGGAGTGGCCTGCAGTGCTGTGCATTCTGGGATTGGGTGTCTTTCATCCACGAGCCAAAAAGACACTTTCTGCCTTTTGCCGGCCAAGAAGGCACCAACTTCACAATTTATTTCACATTTCTACTACATATATGACCCAATGTCAATACAGATTCATGTTTCAACGGGTGAAGTATCCCTTTAAGCACTATAGGGGTAATTAGCTTAGTTTAGCATAAAGGCTGCATGCAGCAACATTTGAACTGTCCTGGGTTTAGAAATAATCTCATTATTATCACCTCAAGTTAATTAATTAACACACACATGTTTTTACTTACAATTCAAATACAGAGAGATATATAAAAAAAAAGACAATTTGTTGGGTTAGGTAAAGTAACGTGCTGCAACTCTCTACAAAGGTGTCATTGAAAAGCAGCAACGTTTTTTTGTGGGTGCAGGTTTTTGAATTTATTTGATGGGTGACAGGGAAGATACAGACAGTAAACACAAGGAAAGAGAGAGAGAGGTGTGGTTGATTCAAACCATATTTGGTTGAAAATGAAATGTCAAAGTATTATTTCAGCTGCAGAGCTTTAGCTTTGGCGCTGGCACTTACCTGAGCCCAGTGGTTCTTGAACACTATCATGCAGGTCTCTGGATCCACCCCTTTCAGAACCAGAGACTGCCCATCCTGGTTTCCATTGGCAACCATGGAGGCCATCATGGTGACCGGGTCGTACGTGGGTTAAACCATGTCATAGGCAGGAGAAGGAGGACATTCCTGACTTTTTACTGAGTGCAACCACAACCTCAGGAGGAGAGATAATCACAGAGGACCTGAGGATGCAGAAAAAGGAAACAAGCACACATCATGACACACACACACGGACAGAATACAACAGCACTGATGCAATGATATGCAGTGAATGTCTCTGCCCCTCTGCATGGTTGGACAGCAGCTATGACAGGCATGCAGGAAAGAGAACAATAACAGGCAAAGTCAGATGACTCAGTAGAGGGGAGAAACACATCTTGCTCGACTTTGGCTCAGAGACTCTCCTGCTCCACTCTGGACTTCAGACTGAGCTGTCAAATTGCTTTTGGACTGACTCGCACGCCCAGAGTGGATTCCTGCTCGCCCCCTGACGTCGCTCTCATTACACAAACATTTTTTGACATCGGAGGCCTAACGGCATCAGGGTGTGAATGACTCGAGTTAAGCGGTGAGCGAAATAAGGTTTTGTAGATTAGACATGAAAGTGGGAAAGTGAGGTCTGCGTTGCTAACTCTGCTTGTTTGTATAAAAAAATACATATTATTTTAGTTAAAAATAACCTGAGGGCAGCTCTGCACGTCAAATCCAACACTCACATAAGCTCAGTGGAAATTTGGAAGATGCCCACTTTCACCCCAGAAAGGCACTCATTTGTTGTTCTTCTTGTAAAGGACATTACTGGAAAGTTTGACTCTCCTGAACAAGAGAAACAGTTCTTTCACAACACTGAGAACAGCAAAGAGTGTTGTGTTTATGCGACAAAAACAGAGTAAATCCAAGTGTCTGCTGAACTGCACCATGTTTCCAGGTAAACTCCTGCCCTTCAAGAGGAAGGAAGTTAGGATGTGTCTTATCTTCTTATGTTTGTCTCTGTTTAGGCACAGTGACGTTGTTTGCCACAACTATATATAGAATTTGAAATGTGGTCACATGTACATGAGAGTAAGCTGCCCTTAGCCCCATGCAGTATGCAAACAATTTGGATCTGCTTATTAAAAAAACGATTCAGTCAAATGTATTGAGACACACTGACACTCTTTCCATACAAAACGGTATGTAGTCTTGTGTATTGGTACATAGCTTTATAGCCATGATAGCAGCTGAGTTTGACTGCAATTTAATACTAATGTCATCATGCTAACATGCTCACAATGACAGTAATCAAATTCTTATGTCAATACTGATGTACATTATATTTTTTTCTGGCATACTAGACAATATGGAAACATAGCCTTTGAGCAGGGGTGTCCAAAGTGCGGCCCGAGGGCCATTTGCGGCCCTTGAGGGGGGTTTTTGCGGCCCGTGACTTCAAATGAAGAATCAGAAGATTTTGGCCCGAGGCCTTGATTAAGATTGGCACATTATCTTATTTTTCTTTTTCATGTTAACAAGGGCTGAACAATATTCCTAAAATAGAAAATGTTCAGTAACATGTATGTTGTTGTTTTTTTTTTGTTTTTTTTAAATCTACAGCTTTTACTGTTTTCCAAACATTTTTGTAAACTATGAAAAAAAACAAATGCTAAGTTTTTGCAAACAAGCGGACTGTTGTTTAACCATTTAATGACCTGCGCTAAATGAACCACGTTACAAGCTTGATTCTGAGAAATAAAAAAATAAATAAAGTAGAACGAAGAAATCAAAATATTGATTTCCTTTTATTAAAGGGTTTCTTTAGCGAGCCTTTTGATTCTGATCGACAAAGCCTTACTATTTTTTCAACTATATTCTGAAAAACAAAACCTGTGGCCCGCGAGCGATTCTAACACGACAATTTTGGCCCGCTAAAAAGTTTGGACACCACTGCCTTAGAGTCTGCAGACATGCTAGCAGCTCAGTAGGACTTCAAAGCTCCCATGAGGAACTGGTGTCTGCGTCGCTTTTGGTGCCCTCTGTGGAGAAATTGGTTCCTCTAATCTCTTGGCTCGTTGTGTCCTGTAGATGTGTTAACTGTCAATCATATCCCTTACTGGGAACCTTTGTTGTGGAAAGGTTCTGTGTCATAACTAGCTTAAAACTTCTCATAGGACCTTAGAGTTAATGCTAGCTTCAACATGCTTACATCCTCACACTGAGTATTCACACCTTGATGTTTACAATTATAATGTTATAACTACATTCACCATCTCTGCTAATCTTGCTGGTATTGTTAGCAAGCTAACAGTTGCTAATTAGCACTGTACCCAAAACTACAACTGAAGCTGATACTAACATCCATTTTGCAGATATTAAGAGGACAATAAGGTAAGTTTGTCCGAGTACTATAAATATGGCTGAAGGGAATGACCAAAGCTTTATCTGATTTGTCCTGAGGAAATTAGAAATGTATGCACCAATTTCCACGGCAATCAATTCAACAGTTATGGAGCCATTTTAGTCAAAAGCTTAAATGCCAACTTTATGATGGTGCTAGCTGAAAAGTCAGGGGCCAAAAAGGTCAGTAGACTTCATCCTGATTATGCCATAGATGTCAGTGCAAAATGTTGTGATAATCAGTTGGGGAGATGTTGACATATCTTTCAGAAAATCAAGAGTTTTTTATCTTGAGATGGTGACAATGGAAAAGTCATGGATTAAGAAGATCAATATTGTGCATTTTCTTGACTGCAGATGTGTTGTGTACCAAACCACTATTTTCACCAAAATAACGAGGAGCAATAACGAGGTCAGGACAAACACTTTCCCTACACAACACATGATCATATACACTCTGTCACCACAGGGGATCAACTGTAAAACATGCAGCAGCTGCATGCCACAATACTAAATTAGAGCCTCTTTAGCCTGCCCCTAGAAGTGCACCACAGCCAATCACAGCTCACCAACTTCTTTTAAATCCACTTTCTACCACAGCAACATCCCCACAGACGCAGAGTTTAGGTGTAACAAGGCGTGCAGTCAAACTTTCACCATCTGCTTTGAGTTAGAGGAGAGTATCGACTGGTTGGCAGCAGAGAGAGCGTGTCAGATTATGTATGTGCATATGTGTGTGTGTGTGTCTGAAGGGTTTCTTACCTTTGACAAAACATCTTCAACAGGGACGGGTCACTAAGCAGACAAGGACCTCATTCTTGTCCTGCTGTCAACCAAAAAAAAAAAAGAGAAGAAGAAATGTCAAGAAAGGAGCAGGAAGTGAGTGTCCGTGTGAGAGGCAAGGCGTGCTGGGAAGTGACTGGACATGAGTAAGCTGCTCCAAACGCCACTTGGATGAGGATGGAAGGGAGGAGGTTACAGGGAGGGAGGGGAGAGTGGAGCGGGAGGAGGAGGGAGAGGGAGAGAAAAATGAAAAACAGGGTGAGAGAAAGTCAACAGAAAAGAAGGAGGGATACAAACCATGAGAGCAACATAAAAAGTACAGAATTAACCAGTCGTATGCCAGCACTTTAAATCTCTGTCAGTTTTCTCACATCCTTGTGATCCTTCAATTGTTTTAGAATAGGACTGTTGTCCCTTTCAATTAGTGTTGTGATGAAATTGGCACCCTTCTTAACTCTCAACTCCAAGAGGCCCATTAGCTGCCAACATTTCAACCACACCTCTTCAGCACGTAAACCAAGTCACATAGCCCATCATATCATGTGACACAGCATTTTTAAAACGCTTAAAATCTACTTTTTAATTTCCTTTTTAATACAACATACTGACTATATAAACTCTTTACATGAGCTAGTTTTGCACTGGGAGTAATAAAAAAAATGTGGCTTCCTTTGGAAATAAGCACCCTTTCATAAAAGTGTGATGTTGAGAGGGAGACAGATGGAGGGAAATGTGTGTTTGTGTTTGTGTGTGGGTGAGTGAGTGAGTGTCCTTAACAGGAGTCATCATACACTCATTTTGTTGGCAGGTTTTTCTAAGGATTCACATAACCATTTTTTCCCCAAGTAGCAAAGAATGAGAACCTTACATGAGGCTGACATTTGTAGAATACATTATATTTGACATTAAGGCTCAATGCTTTGTCCAGAAGGAACTCAAAACACTGACTATCAACTCTGTGATTGACAGCTGCCCAAATTGCTATACCAGCTGAAATACAGCAGCATGAACCAAAATTAGAGTTTTAGTTTTAAAGGTCTGACAGCCGACTTTTAAAGTTGTTTTCATGCTTGTTGCTAGCCATTAGCTGCCAACGCTAACAGGTTAGTTGCCATATTCAATCGTTTACAACTGGAGTGATATCAGTCCTGTGTGATTGAACCTACTGTGTCAGCAGTAATAATTTGATGTCAGGAAGGTTTAATATTTAACATTATAACATTTTATTAGTGCCTCACTTTCACATAAAATAGATTTAAAGAAAAACATGCTACTTGGCTCCACTATCAGTATATCACCTCATTGTATTTAGTTACATTTTTGTGTAAATTACAAGCATCAAGCAATATCAGGTTGTGAATCGTATTTCTTTAACAACAATATGTTGGTCTTAAAAATGACTTGTTACCTTAAAGTCACTAATAGGGCCAACAGTGATGGATCAACATTGCCAAATTGATTTGAAGAAGTTCATTATACAAAATCATTGTACTGAAGAGCTGTCATCTACTGAGCATTTTACAACTTCATTACAGAAAACCATATGGGACAGAATAGTGCTGTTTAATTTTAAACAGAACTATTTGCCAGTAATTTACTTATTTTAAATATGAACTTTCTATTACTGTTTCGTTGTTGTAGTGTGCACTGTGCATCATCCCTTGCTTTTTTTTAAAGCTGCTTTCAACTTTTAATTGTCTCTCATCTGCATTTGATGTTAACTTTCTGACGCTCAGATTCAACTGTCACAGTGTTGGAATAGCCGTCTTCAGCATAATCAAAAACTTCTTATGTTCTGTATAGAGCCTTTGAAAGTTGTTCTGTCGTTGCTTTCAGACAGATGTACGGCCGGCAACATCAGCCTCATAAAAGCAGAGATTAGCTCCTCTCGGGCAACAATACAAGGGCAGCTACTCCTTTTAAGTGTACTCCAGTAGGTACTAAAAAGACTGTCTTGAACTATGAGCCACATAGTTGACACTGACATGAAGTCTAACTCCCAGCATGTTATGATGACACTCTGAACCATTCATTGAATTCATTATGCCTTATAAAGGTCTGAAACATCAAAAAATGCCAGCACCAAAACATTATTTTTTGAAGAATTAACTGTGCTTTTCTGAATATTCCAACTAAAGCCTTCAGTATTAAATAAAGTCATGACCTACATTATGCTCTCATTTACAGTACCTGCTGTTTTGAAACAGAGGGCAAACCCACAGGTACTCAGAAGACACTGTTAAGTACTCCAAATAACATGTAATACAGCAGTGCCTGAGGTTATCAAAAAGATCTTTCATTTGAATATGCTCACATATTTAAATCTCATATGAAACTACAGTGTTGAGTGTGTGTATATGCGTCCGATTACAATCTCAAACTGCCATCCTAGCAGCCTGATTGCTACGCAAGCCTCTCCAGACGCTCCTGATATGGAAAATTCCTTCTCTCCAATCATGGTAATTTGATAATTACACATATTTACTGCTTACACTTCTCCTTATTCAGAGACACGACCAAAAGTGTACACAAATCCAGTCTGGGATTTATCTCAGCGCAGATATCATGATAGGACATTACGTGCACTTCATCACGTCATTGAGAAACACACAATCGTTCTTGCTGCTTGTAAGGATTATTTTCAGGAAGCCGAAAAGTCAAATGTGGTGATTATAAAAATATGTTGTTTTTAAAAGAGTCTAAAACCCAAAAGATGTAAGTAATGTCTACACCAGTAATGTAGAAATCTCTTGACTACAGTATTCCGACAATAGCCTTTCTGCCTATGGGTCACCATGCAAAATATGAAAAGTGAGTATTTCCGTGTTGTTTCAGCTAATTGTTGCATCAGTTTAAGTGGTCATTTCTCGTTACTGACCAAACACAGCTACAAATTAGAAAAGTCCCCGTTATATTCAGGTAGGTTTGGTTTTACAAGTGGTATTGCTTGACAAGCAACAAGCTGTTTGTCTCCTCGCTCCCTGGGTAAACATGACAACATGGTGAGAACATGAGCCTGGCTATTGTGTTGCAATAGAATCAAACAGAAAAAAAATAGATAAAGCTGCAGGCTGAACTGAGCCACACAACGTAAACATGAAAAGGAAATCTTGCCTTGAGGGATTTGTGTCATTTTTTTTCTGATTTGGTTTCTGGCATTGTCGGCTTTCTGTCATCCCAGGGGTTTTCAAACAAACAGGTGTGGTCAGGATAAATAACTCAGAGGCAAGAGAGACACGCCCTTTACTCAGAAAGGAAACAACCTGTCATTTAAACAGGTGTTTGAAACCCCAGTGTCCATAACCTGATTAATGAACAAGTACTTTTGATCACATAAATAAACACAACTCTTCTTTTTTTTTTTTTTTTTTTACTTTTGTTATTCCAAGGTAGAGCTGTTCTAATACAGAAATCATTCATGGAAATGCCTTTAATTTTGCCTAAAATACAGTATCGGGTAGAAGCGAGTTCACCAGCCAGCGCAATGACCTGATACCAGTTTATTAACCCAACAAAATATTAAAATGTTTGTTTCTTCTCCAAAATCAGTGGCCTACAAAGCAAATATGGATATCATATAGCTACCAATATCAACTATAGTTTAAAAGTGAATACAATTATCAAGTAACCTAGCTAAAAACAACAAGTCACTCAGTACTAGCTTAGAGTTTAGTCAAAGCTAGTCAATTGTCAGAAATCAGTTCTTGCCACCACACTGCTATATTAAGGCTGAATTGATTTAATTTCAAGTTAAGATATTTCAAAAAGGTAAATACATTATGTATAAAGATCTACATCAGTAGTGGCTGCTAGCTGCACTGCAGTTGAAGTTAGCTTAGCCTGTTTCCACTTTTCCGCTGTTTTTGGGGGTAGGATTCCTTGACTGTATTGAGCCTGGGCATTATATGATTATACATATATATATAAATTATATTACATTAGTACAGGGTTGGTAGTATGGAGCTGTAATTATTTTTATAGAAGTAAAGGTGGGTAATAATAGCACACTTAAGTCAAATACTGGTTTTAGTTGTTATAAAAATGGTACTGAATCATCTCTAAACGAGGGTAAGGTATTATGGGTATTACAAACTATACTGTAACCTTCAGCAAAACTTAAAAAGATGTATGAATCAAGTAGAAAAAAGTAACATGTTCCCCACTTTCGAGGTGACCCTCATGGATGAGAGATTTACAGTGGACAGGTAGCATGGCAACCACGGTATCTGTGTGACAGAAGGGCCCATCAAAGTGATAGCAGCTGTTAAAATATTTAGAGCTAAAGGTGAGGCCATTAAAGGGTCAGATAGTGCCAGCATTGTCTGAATATTTATTATAGTCATTACCATCCTCAGCCTATCAACAACACAAGCAGAGAGGACAAGGCCATTTCTTTTCTTATCTATGTCTCTGTACTTCCCTACAGCCAGAGGGGTGGAGACTAATGTTTTGGAGCATTTATCTTAAGAGGCAGATTTAGATTGAAGTACAGCATTTAAACAAAATTCTAGATTTAGACAATATTAATATCTTAAAATGATGTATGTTTTTTTTCGTTTACACAGTCCAATGTCTTAGGAAATACAATTATTTAAAGGAATAATTAATCTCAAATAAACAAAAATAAACACCTGTAGAAAATACTGTAATATTTCCCCTGGATCAATGGGATCTCGCATTGTTGCCATATCAGGGTACTGTTGTTGTTCATTCAGGCAGCATGAGATGTTTATGAGTGCATGAAACAACAGCCGTTCTTGTTTTCAAAATAATTCTAATCAGCTGAATCAGCTTTGATCAATATTTTTGAATTACAACAGATCAATTTGTAGTCACAATGATTATAGTCCCAGAAACTTTACTTTGAAATTCTCTAAACTCTTTGTAGTTTTTAAGCATCTTTCAGTTCATTGTTTAGGTTTTATATGTCTTTTACGGGTCTCACTGATTCCAAAAGCATTGATTTCTGCAAAAAAAAAAAAAAAAAAAGAACCTGACAATGCTCAAGCAATTCAAACGATAGAAGAGACAAAGGTAGTGGCTAATAGCAGAGAATTCACGCTGAAGAGTTAGATCATTCCCATGAGATGGTAGAGAACAAAAACTGAGCTTACATGAGAACAAATGTATTCAATCGTATTTCTCAGTGATCAGAAACAAGTTTACAAATAATTTGTTGGATTGGTGACCATTCAGGCTATACTACTTTTTTGTTTAGTTTTTGTTTTTGTACTTTTGATGCCTTACTTTGAGAAACAGGACAGTGGACAGAGTCAGAAATTGGGGAGATAGAGAGTGGGGAATGACACACGGGAAAGGAGCCACCCAAACTCGGGCTGCCCCGCCTTCGAGGACTTCAGCCTCTGCACATGGAGGGCACACCAACCACTAGGCTACCGGCGCCACTCCTTTTTAGAAAAGTGGGAATGTACACAATCTGCTTTACGGCTGGTTATAGAAAATGCTACTTCCTAAGCAGCAGTGGCAAAATTTGAGACTCAAAGGTCTTTGTTTGGAATGACAACAAAATGTTGGATGCCATTTTCAAATGCCTTGGTTTAAGTGACCAAAAGCTTTGTTAGTGTGAAGCAAGGGACCAAAGAACTATTTTAAAGAATATCCGAATGTACCTGGACAAGGTTGTGATGCTGCTGTTAAAATTAGTCTCCTGTTGACTCTGTTGTATAATACTGTATATAAATAATTTGCCATTTGAAGTATCCCTCCTAAGCTCAGGCTGTTTCTAACCAGCAGAACACAAGCTCAACAGGTGATGAATTATTACTGTGACCCGCTTATGAGATAAGACTTTGATTATGTAAGCAGATCTATGCTGCATGTGAAAATCCACAGACGTGCAAGAGAGGCATGTCTGCGGGCTAACAGGGTGTTGGCTGTTTTATTCACCTCCAAACAGGTTTCAGAAACATGCTGTTCCTACAGAATAGCACAGTGATCAGAAAAAGGGATTTATTAACATGTTCAAACACACACGCAGGTGGTTAGTTGATCCGGGAGGGGAATTAAATAAGCCGCTCCAAAAACACAAGCACTATAAATGAAGTAGGCAGAGACTTAAAGAGGCCAACATGAGGACACAAGAGTCCAATTGTTAAGTTTAAAAACATGTGGCAAACTTAGGATTCTGCAAATCTCTTGTAAGAGAGCTCAGCTTGCAGCAGAGAGATAAGGCTTATCGAGGCTTTTTACTCCAGACTTGTTTCCTGCTGATATTGTCAGCTATGATGTCATCCCTCACCTGTGTATGCAATGCATGAGCATAGTGGGGTGGGTGCCTAAGGAACGCTGGTATTAACTTTTTTTTCTGCACTGCCCGCGGCGTCAGAAGTAACCTTTGATGTGACTTTAAAAGACAGCAAAATATAACTCAGATTATGTTTTTCAGATGAACCTTTTTTTAATCTACAAATTGTTTAGAACTTCTGATTTTATGTTCTATAAACTTTGACCTCTGAGGTTAGTGGTCTGAGGAAATATATATACATTTCAGTACAACACTCACGCTTATATAATCTAAATGTATGGAATATATAGAATCATAAACCCTGTATCTTGATACATTTCATGTTACTAGAATCCTTAAAACCCCAGCTCTCTTGTTTTCACTGCTTTTACCAGAATTCAATTTGATTCTATGGAATTTTAATTAAAAAAAATTCAAAATCCTTGCTGTGCTCATGATGCTATGACCTGACCATTTCATTTTATTGTGTTAAAACTGACTTTATTTCCCATTTGCCCTAAAAAAAATATTACTTAAATTTTGCACCTCTAAATCCTGTGTCACAATATCAGTTCTAACAGACTGATGATCATGTTAACATTTGTCCATCTCAAATTAAGCTAATCATGTTGCTAACACTTGCTAATTAGCAACATCATTGGCTGGCTACCCATACATGCCAAGGGTAAACCATCTTTTTTTTCATGGAATAAGTTCAGTCGTTTACATAATGTTTGACATCAGGGACTTAGCTCTTTGCAGGTTACAGGTGATTATAGAGCCTTCTAGATTAGTGCATGCATACAGTAACTGAGTGCATCCAGCCAGTGAAACCTCAGAGTGCAGACATTAAAGCTTTATGTTCGTTTACAACTTTTGGAGAGTCTACCTCTTCTGCAAACTTACAAGTGAGTGTTCCCTAAGAATGTGAATGAACAAAAATAAACAAAAAAACAACAAGGCTATCCCTACATTCTCCACCACACTTCTTTAATTAAAGTCAGGTATCATCAGAATATTAGTTCGACTCTTTAGCATGGCCTGAGCATTATATGTCTAAGTCCCTGATTTCATGACTGAAACCAAATGTTTTCTTAAGATTAGACAAAGTTAAAATAAAATCTGACTGAAATAGCCGAAATGTGAAATGAGTTTGTCTTTTTACACTGTTAACTTATCTTTGTTTCTTTATAACTGTCCCAAGATTCACCAAATACAAGAACCTAAATGATCTGTCTTACAATCTGAACCACAGGTATCGACACATTCTTCACTTTTCTTTTAGCCTTACTGGCTAAATTAGCACATTGTATGTACACAATGTGGGCTGACCATGACATCATTCCTACTTTGTTGGTACTGTATAAGGTTTCAGCCTATCCCCTCACCACAATGGGCTTCTGTTAGAGATAAGAATGTGTTTAGTGTGGGTATATCCTATCTCTGCTCCTGCAACTTCCTCTGCGGCTTGTTTGCATCATGTACTTGTTGATACAAAAAAGAAAAGCCATATTTGCATGTGGAATTGCAGCAGGAAGGGAGAAGATATGGCATGTCAGTGAACTTCAGAGATATTTATCACAGCGATGAGCGCAGGACTGTAGAGCCTGCTAGGCACTGGTATCATAAGCAAACTGGATGAAAAGGTGTACTTTGATATGAAACACAGTTCTTGAAAAAAACTTTGACTAAAAGCTCACTCAAAGTGTGGAGTTTTTTTAAAGGGAATACATTAAATGCTTTTCTGGCTCATCTGTGTACAAAAATATTTGCTTGCAGTGTAGAAAAGTGTGAACCTGTCTTTACACACACATGCTGGATTGTTTATATAAACTAAGAACAAGCGTGTGTAGGCGTACTCTACAATTATCAATGAAAACAATGAATAATGTTTATTTTGGTTTATGACAGCAATGTATGACTTGTTCCTGTAGGAGTCCTGAGGGGGTTAAGCTTTTCTTTTTAGTAAAAGACTATTTTAGAAACTTTTTTTCTTTTTTTTTGAGGGGGGGGGGGGGGTCCAAGGTAAAAAGGTTGGGAACCACTGCCTTAATGATTACCTTTTAGCCCCATCAATTTTCAAGGCAAAAAAGATGCAAAACATACGTGCTTGTTGGCTCTCTGTAAAATGAGTAAAACAGGCATACTGTATGACGTGCACAATAATGTTTTACTTCATGCCAATGTTGGCTTTCCAATTACCTAGGACAAACTGCAGGCTCTGAGAACATAACATGTACCTCAACCTCAATTCATTTTCAGACAACAGAAGTGGTTCAGCCTGATTCAGTTACAATGTCTTTTCTTTCACAATTCTCTGAAGAGCAGCTTGCAGTTTGTTGGGGAAAGGGGTTATTCTTTGTTTAAAGGAGAGCACAGGATAGGGCCAATATTAGAGATGCTATCACAAACCTCCAAAATAAATTATCATTAAAGTACTCAAAAGTATACCTGTATAATCAAAATCCAAAGGTCCAATCAGAGTTAAACATGTCATGGCCAAAAATACCGTTCTCATGTCTGTTTGTTTGAAGAAAAAATTGTCCGAAAATTGTCAGCTTAACCCTAGCATAGCTGAAAAGCTTGGAAAGCAGCTAGCCAAACCAAAATGTCAAATGTCAAAAAACACCTCACTGAGCTTTTTCATTACCACATATCAAATGTGTTTATTCAGTAAGCCGACAAACAAGAAATAAAACAAGGCAACCTCAGACAAAAAGATTCTGAAATGTTACTGCCCGTAAGCTAACATACAGTATAGGCTAGTTGTAGCTGATAGCCTGTGTCAACCACAATTTGTCTTCTTGCATTTTTAACAGATCAAACCCACGTAATACAAGGTGTCAAGTGTAAGAAAGTGAGCTTTTAAAGTTTAAATAGGAATATCTATGAACCTTGTAGTGAGTCGGACTAACTGTTTCTAAATGTAACCAGTGTTAATGCTAAGCTAGGCTAATCAGCTACAAGATTTAGCTCAGTACTTCAAGAACAGACAGTGGGCTTAACCTTCTTTTGTAACTTTGAAAAGAAAACAATGAGGGAATTTCTCCAAGTATTGAATAAGCTATTCTTTCTATAAAATAATTAATAAATTAACCTTGATTGTGTCACTTTTGTCTTGGCTTACGTGTTAAGAAATAATAGGTCATGTTGACTGCTGGGTTACATCCCAGGGTCAGTGTGGGGAAAGCGAGGAATGTGTGGCTAATCCCAAACACGGGACAAAGCTGAGCTGGCTGTGTCTGTAGTGGGTAAAGGGGAAAAACACACACACGCCAATATTTTCACTTTTTAGAGCACAAGTTCTGCCAAACCTTAAACTGTGCCTTACTAACTGCAAAGAAAACCACTCTTTTCCCATATTTTTGCAATAATTACACTCAAACAATTATCAACTTTATGCTGCTTATTAAGAGTAAAAAAAAACTGTGAAACTCTTTCCATTAGCTTTATTTTGTGTTTGATCAGTTTACAGGCACCAACAAGCAAGGTAAAGCAAATCTGATCCAAATAAAAAACTGATGACCTGAATCTATACATCTAATAACATTAGCATGACCATTATTCACAGTCAAGAATTCCGCAACGCAGACTCAGAGATCCTGTGACATAGGCCATAACATTGATGTTAGTCTAACTGACTTAGACAACATATGAGTAGCCTATCACTGTTAATTATATATACATGACTGATTAACCACACATTTCATTCCTCAGAAAGAATTAAAGTTAAGGATGCCGTTATGAAAAGTAGGAAAATGCATTATATTTTGGTAGTGACTGGAAAATAACTAATAATAGGACAGATTAGAGCGAGATCAGAACTTTAAAACTTTAATTCTTCCCTGAAATCGCGAACATCACATTATCGCAACTTTTGATGTGACGCCGATTTTGCTGAGAAACCCGATATATTTAAAGCCCCTTTCCCTAACTAAGAGGAGCCCTGTTCATGTCAGAGTGCAGAAAATGGTGGTTTGTAAGTGGGCTTTAAAAAGCATCTATATAAGGGGCTAGTTTAAAGACCAGCTCAGAGAACACAGAAGCCAGACTCAATGGCAAAACACAAACGTTTGTGGAGAACACTTTTTCTCATTAAAAATACGTAATAATTCAACAAAAATAAAATTGAGAGGGTTCAGTTAGTATCATGTGACCTTGTTGTGGAATTTCAGTCACGTGACAACACACGGCTGTTGATTTGGGTGAAAAGAGTGAATGTGAAATTGACCATGAGCAAAACTCCACACAGGTCACATGATATCAACTGAACCAGCTCAATGAAAACTGTTCAGATTCCTTTCTCCTTTCCTTTCTTAATCACATTTATTCTCCTAAGTCAAGTAATGATGTTCAAACTTAAAAAGAGGGGTTGGGGGCGCCGATGGCCTAGCGGTTAAGTCATGCCCATGAACAGAGGCAGTAGTCCTCCAAGTGTGTTACACTTCTATGAATTAATTAGACCTAACTGCTTGTTGTTGTTGCTGTTAGTTGCAGCACTTAAAATCTAGTTTATATTTATTTACACATTGTGGAAACACTGGGACGTAAAACACGACAAACAAACGTGGTGGTAAAAAAAATAATCTTGCTGCAGCTGTGTTATAAATCAGAAAATGGATAAAGTGGCTCCTCTGACTTCAGAGAAAGAGCATGATCATCGACACAGTTTCAGGCAATCGTGTTCGGCATTATAAAATATTGTCAATAACTCAGGTCACATCAGGTGACTTGCACAGCATTGATTTCACAGGTGAAAGAGAACACCTGTAAAGGAATGACTCTCACACAAGATGGCCTGTCTTGAAACATTAATGATGTTTGCTGGTAACACAACACCACCTGCATGATTCAACCACACAGTGAATATCTGAGTTCATAGCTCATTACGACTGAACAGGAGGCCTGGAGGTGAATCAGGACAGGTGGAGGTGGGTGGGCTTAACTCCAGAATTAGGAACTGCATGTTACTGTAGAATAACTTTGCCAGGAGCTATCCAAAACAGCACAATGTGATAGGCTGTGATATATTTCAAGGAACGGTGCTGTGAGCACTGCAAGTTACTGCAGGATTATGAAACCAGATCCATCGGAAAGCATGTTATTAAGCAGTGGCTGGGGTTGCAAAATTGTGAATCTTAAGGGTGGGTCTGGTTTGTCTCTATGGTGAGACAAACACAACAGTGAAGCAAAGTGGAAACAGATTCGTTTTCCAATTTTAACTCGGCAAAGATTCATGTCTGACTCTGTTTTTGTGGGGAATCATACTGCAAAGCCAGCTGACCTCTAGTTTACCCCTCTCTCAACAACAGCTGGTTAAATATCCCCCAGCCTCCCTTCTGACCACCCGTACATGTCAATCACAGACCCTGCAACTGTCACAAAATCAAAACAAACGCACTCACATGGTCACGACAAGTCCAGAAGTGCCGCTTTAGAGTCACTACAAGCAGTAGGCTTCATTAAAAGCACAGCTGCTACCAAGACTGAGTGTTGACATTTGTTTTTTTTTCTCCGTGGTTTCTTACCGTGGGACGGATCCTCTGGTTGGACGGGAAAAGCGCACAGTTTGAAGAAGCAGCCGTCGATAAGCAGGTTGAACAACAAACACTCACTCGGAAGGTTTCGTCCTGTCAGGAATGAGTAACCAATTGGTTTACGCTCACAACAGCCTGCAGAGACTCCCAAAAGTGTGACCGAGCTGCTTGAACCTGGTCCTCAACGTGTACAGTCATAGGTGAAGCAGCTCTAATCCTCATCTGATCGCTCCTCCCATTAACACCACAACACCAGACCCACCTCGACTGCTGGAGAGTTTCATGTGTTTTAATTTTGCCTTAGCCTTCATTCTCAATCATAATAAAACGTGTTTATGACGTGAATTATAAAAGGACAAAGCAAATAAAAAGTTACAGCATTTATAGTCTAGGGTATGTCTTTGGTTAGTCTACATGAAGTGTTTGACAACAGGCTGGCTTCGGTGTTCTTCAAAATGAAGCAATCATCTCTAGGACCCCCTCCCGCAGGATTAAGTTTTATTTCATATTTTGTTCTGCTAGACAGGTTCTCATATGAAGTTTTTTTTTTTTTTTTATCTTGACATGCTTCAAAACAGGAAATAGATTCGATAGTTCAGATTTGACAAGGATGCAGCAGCAACATGTCGCCATCTGATGGATGAAATCATGAACTACTATGAAGGAGAGGATGAGTAAGAGCCTTAAGACTAAATATAAAAAATAAAATCTACAAACATATCATAAAGTCTCGCACATCTTGTTCCCCACTCCAGTTGATACATGAATTAAGACTTCTCCTCGAATATATTTTTGTCTCTATAAATTAAACTCGGTAATTTAAATAAAGATAAAGGCTATCTTTCTCCGCATTATTACCTATTGGTTTTATTTAGCCTATAGCCATTTGCTTTGTTGGATCGAGTATTCCAGTTTTAAAAACCACGAGGTCCCATTGAATTCATATAAAAGCCCGGGCAAGAATTAGTGCTTTAGGATCTATAGCTCAGGTTACAATAAAAATACAAAACAGAATTCAAAACCCCGATTCACTGTTATTAGGCTACTCGATGATGATTAATAACTCTTGAGCTTGAACTGATCACATGAAAAAGTCATTTTTATTATTTTTTGTCTTAGTTTCTTATTGTGGGATAGGCTACAGGGATCACCAGATATTTAGCGGCATCTAGTGGAAAAAGAGTTGAATAGTATTTTCTTTTCCTCTTTCCAGCAACACTTGAACACTTCAGTTTACAGCAGCAATATGCTACCACAGTGTATAATCCCTCTAAGTAGTTCAGTTTGATAGAATATACTCTGGGGAAAGCACAAAGGCCTTTACATCAAAAGCCACAGAAAAACCATTTCGAAAAAGTGCACTTCTCAGAATCACTACGTTATTGGATAATTAAAAGTATTTCCAATACTACTAACATAAAAGTAAGATACAATAGAGTAAGCCTGCTGTAAGCTGCATTTAGGGCACACCTACTTATAGAAGGGTGTTTCTTTATTTTTACTTTTTTCCACATTTTAGAATTATAGTAGGCTAGATATTAAAACAATAAAAATAAAACATTTAATTTCATTTTTGTTTTGGAAATAAATTCATACGTAGGCATCTATTTCTATTTATAGGCCTATAAGAAACATTTAAGCATATGACTTGTAGTGTAGGCCTAGGGTATAAATAATAGACTGGTTTCAGTAGGCTATTTTTTTTAGATTTAATAAAATTAACATTTTTAATATTTAAATACAGACAACTTTACAAAGACACTTTTGAGGCTTGCCGTTTGTAATAAGCCCTTGACACACCGTGATAAACATCATGATGGACGGTAGGTTATGACTGAACAAGTGAAATACTGTATGAAAAGTTTCTACTGTGAATGTTTTGTGATTGGGGGTGGGGGAGGGGTTGTCAAGGGCATTTGGACAGAGGAGCTAACAATTCAACATTCCATAAGACAGATCTTATTTTCCACATCTTCAACAGATAGTTGCTCTATGATGTTGCTGAGATTGTTGAAGTTCAGATGAGGACAAAGTGCTCCTCAGCTTAAACTTCAAAGGAAATCTGAACTCATTAATCAACACTTTCTTTATTTTATTCTGAAAAGTTCTGATCTTTGGCTCACGTGATTATCTACCGGTATGTTGGCCACATTCCCACGGAAAGGTCTGCCCTGTGTTGGGGTCCTGACGTGTGAGTGGCACCACCTCCCTCCATCCACAGCCGGGCAGAGAGAGGCTGCTGCTGTAGGCAGGACCAACTCAAAACAACTGTTGGTGAACAGGGCAGCATGTCATGCCTTATCCACAGCAAAGGTCGATGAAATAGCTCAATTACAGGAAAAGTTCCCTTGATACATTTTATAATTATTATTATTATTATTTGATTCTAAGTCATTTTTAAATCTCGATGGCTGAAGCCCGGCGTGTAGAGGAGGGAGAGGGGGAGCGCAGAGACCAGCGGGACGTCCGGAGCAGAAGCCAGACAACAGGTACCAGTCGTAACGGGATAAGCTGAAAAATGTCACAAGTCAAAAAAAGATGTGGTCAGCTAATCATTTGTTGTCCAAAACAGGCATGTTGTTTATACTTTAGAGAGCGGAGGAACTTATAATAGCCTACATTATTTTTATTTTTTTTACTTTTAACAGCGAAGTGAAGTTAGTGATTAGCCTGAGCAGTGACGTTTCACCAATTCACTGCGAATCATCACGGAGCACATACTTACCATCAGAGCTTCTCATTATCAAATCATGCTGTTGTTTTCTAAGATTCCTAACATTCCAGATAGGTTATCTGTGCTCTTAATCAATTAAAATTTTGCTATCAAGTCTGCATTTATAGTTGACAAATAAGCAGTGCGGTGTTACATCAAGAATTAGTTTGCTGTTTTGTGTTGATGCCATTCAGAAATGAGACTATCCAAAACCTTTAGAGATCTGGATGAGTTGTGGATTTTTTTTTTTTTCTCTATGCATAAACAGATTTATGCTTCAAAACAAAACTCTCGATATGTGAGAAATCACAGCATTGATCAACTTTTAAAAAACAACCTTGTCAAATGTGTCTTTATTATGTTTATTGATGTGTTTTAGAATCCTTGGCTACTTTTGGTTCTGCTTCTGTTGCCATGGAACAAAAAACTCATACAGCATGGAGAAGGGGGGCAAGTCGAGGTCAAGTCAAATGATTGAAGTCATTCACTTCAATAGTTTTTTGTTTTTTTTTAAATGTCATTGTACCATGAAGTTAAATTATCATTGATGGATTTTTAATTTAAGGGTGTTTGTGTTGATTTTTTTAAAATCAGTGACAGCAGGTAAAGCTCTGACAACCATCATTTTCTGACTGTAACCATGTTAAACTTAAGGCTACATTAAAACCTTGTAGTGGTTATGGAAATTCCCACCTCATCAGAGGAGAAAAGGGGAATTTGTGTTCCTTTGAGTTTGTACCGATTGACATAATAAGTCTGCATTATCAGCAAAAAAGTATCTGTCATATTGAGTCAGCTGTCTCATACATATTGAAACTGTGTCAATCAAAGTATATCCCTCTGTTAGGGTTTAGAGTAAGGTGTGCTTTTGATTTTTTTACGCTCCTTGTTTTTCCTGGCAACACCTGGTTTATCAACACTTACAACTCAAAGTCTGCTGTGCCCTGCCCTGCCCAGCTATCTACCCCCCCATCCACAAACCACACCCTGACCCCACCAGCTGTCTGGATGGGAATTTGTGCCAGTCTCTCGGGGCGGACAGGCTGCTGTGTCATGAACAAGCTATACTTGTCTGCACAGAAAAATATTTTAACATAACGCATTCAATTATCTGTGTTGTGATCTGTGATCTCCGCATTATGGATCCACATCATCCACCTTTTTCAGGTAGTTTCCACTGTGAATCACCAGTCTTCATGACAACATGTAATCTTCTCCTGCGAACATCATGTTAGTCACCAACAGCACCATAACAGTCTGTGTTTTTCAAGTGAGGGCAAATCTGCACTGTACACTCATCTTTTGACAACAACAAAAATGTGGTATTCATCCCCTCTGACACACTATGATTGTATTGAACTTGCCCCTGCCTGTTGGAAAACACCACTTTAAGCTTAACATGTAGAAAGACTTAAGCCAACACTGCATCAGACAAAGTTGTGGTTGGTGTAGTGTGACACTATAGGAGGCAGATTGTCAGTCTTTTTTATTTTTCTCGTCTTTTCTTTTTGTTCCCGCCCATCTTCGCAGCTGCTGTGCTGAGTAATGTCGGCATGTGTTCAAGTGAGGGTGCAGCTGTGTTGGGAAACTGATCCTGCTGACTTCAGCAGCTTTCTCTCTCCAGTGTTTGTGGTGTCTTTTCAGGTGCTAATGACCCACAAACACCAAGAGATGTTTATGCTGATTAGAAACTTAATCCATAACTTCAGGAGGTAGTCGTCGTGCGGGTAACTCGCATGGATTTCCACTTTCTTAAACTTTCCAAGTCTTTCTAATGAGTGAGTTTAGCTCAGTTTGTAAATATTCGACTGAATAATTTTAGTCATTGCTGTTTGTTTATGGATCTTTTGGTTGGTTCACCACTTTTCTTCTGTCCTTACCAATATATCTCAACATGTTGAGATTATATTTGGTCCAGATATCTATGGTCACCAAAGTATGAATTATGATCAATTTGGTATCTTCTTGTTTTTTTGTCTTGCACAACTAGCGGTTAATATTTTTTGGTTTAGATTAAAACATATTCAATATCTGTTTGATGCATTGCAGTCAGACCAGATCAAGCTGTCACACACCTATTTTGCCCACAAAGAGATTTGTTACAACTTCAGGTTTCCCTGAAATGAACTTTGTCTTTGGTGCTAATTAGCATATTAGCAAACATGCTCATTTAAAATGACTAATTCAGGAATTTTATGCCACTAAAGAAATTTGCATGTAAGCATTGTCTTTGTGCATGTGGCTTTTGTCACTTCCGTGCCTAATTACAGTCTTGTAAAGCTGTTGGCACAAGTCCTGACTCTGAATCCAGTTGGCATTGAAGCTAAATGTTGCGATTAGCTTTATTCCTTGACATACTGGATAATTTGTATTACTTTTTAGAAATTTGATATGATGAAATCTTGAATAGATGTCATAGCGAGTTGTGATTGTCAGCCTCTTCCATTTAAATGTGTCTCTTTATAGACACAGGACTGACCTGTTTGCAGCAGGACTTGTGTTGTTCTCACAGGCTTTATTAAGATTCAATTTATGAATACTGTTTTTTTAATCTACATACCTTTATGCAAGTTTTATATCTCCTTGTATTCCCTCTCATAGCTCATCTTATATTGCACTTTATCTGGCTATTTTCCCCTGCTTGAACGTTTAAAAAAAAGTCTTTGAGATATGTATGTCTGGAAGTTAAACCAGGGTGGCTCTTCTTGTGCTCTTTGAGTCTTAAAACTGTTGTAACAACAAACTTCAAACTTAAAGTTTTTTATTAATAGTCATGTACTTTCATACCTTTTTTCCCTTTAGCTTATTAATGTATCCATTAACTGAAGTATATCACTCATAGAGAACTGTTTTTTAAAATGGTTTTCATAAAATGATTGTTTTTATTTTTTTAGTTAATAGAGTGCTTTACTATACAGCTGTACAAACCCAGGTTGAAAGATGCTTCACATATCTTTATTTTAGCCAAACATGTTTCCCATGATTTTCTGACAGGATACAATCAAACATGTTATTATGCGGGTTACGCATGGCACACGGCATTGTGAGTTTTCCCGGTTACCTTTTACTTAAAAGAGAAAAAGACAGTGACAGCAGTGTGTCGTGTGGCACACAGCCTCCACTTCCTGAATGACCACATTCCAGTTCATCAGATTTGCCAGGTAGACACAGGAGAGCTGAGGCATTACAGGGCCCTCCCTCTCATTTCTGTTGTCTGTGGGTGTGTGACTGCTGGTTAAAGTGTTTGTCACACTCTTTTAACACTTTACCCATGGACCAGGAGAGTGGAAACATTCCTCTGATGCTGAAGACTTTTTGATTGCTCTTTGGATTTCTCTCAGGTAGGGACATCATTGCACAGTATCACAACAGAGATATTCTAGAGAGGGCAACAACACATAACAGGTCAGTGTGCTGTATTAGTCATGTCTCTCAGACTGTATGTACATTAATACGGAGATATGCTTAGTCTTGTAATGTCAACATGCAGCAGCTCTCTGTAAATAGTGTAACTTGGGGCAGTGTAGCGCTGTGGCGCTAACAGATAACAGGTGTGACAGGTGGATTGGACTGGAATTGACTTCATGGTTTCTGGAGGCAATGACAACAGTGCTGACTTCAACACCTGCCTGGTTCATATCTTTAATACAAGCTATTCTTTAGATTGATTTTTATTACTGATAAATACTTACACCACCAAGGGAAAGTGATGTGGAATTACGCTTTGAACTGTTTAGTTTTTTGGAGTGTGACATGAAACTAATGAGAGTGCCAAATAGGACCTGAAAACATCAGAGCAAAGTGTATTGTGTGTGTGTGTGTGAGGATGTGATTTAAAAGTTGTCATTTTAGATGATTTTATTTTAGTTATTTTATATTAGTTTTTTATTTCTTTTAACAAAAAATATGTATTACGTACATTTGCCATCGGGCTTTACTGTGGGGGAAAAAAAAATCCAATCACATAATCGTATCTGTAAACCATACTGCATCCATTCTCAGCTTACTCTGTTTAAGAACGTTCAGTACAGCTATGTCCAATCACAAAGCTTAATGTTTTCAATTTCAATCCACTTTTTGGGTTTATTTTGTGTTTTTTCAGTTAAAGCAGAAATACTTGGACTCATCTGTTAATCTACTATTTGTAAATTAGGTGAAATAAAATGTACAAGATTTAAACTCTTGAGATGTTAAAACAAGGAAATGTGCTGTGCTGCTCGGAATAAATGAATGTTTCATAGTTTCGAGGAAACTACCAGCCATTATGGATCGTTAGCATATAAAGGATTGTTTAAGGCCAACTGGTTCATCCAGATAGATTTGATTACTGCTGCAGCTAGCTGGGGTTAGGTTCTTGTATTTCAAGATCATAAAGTCCATTCTTAGTGTAATAGCAACTATGCTAATGACTTGATGGAGAATATCGTTTTGACATATCTATTCTTTTACGGATACTGTACTCAACTTCTGAGTTAAGACATCCACCTGTGCTTGGTCTGGTAGCTTATGATGGCTAATGCTAACAAACAAGTGCTGTGTACCTGACAAGGCTGATCCACTGTTTCTGATGTTTAGTTTTTTTTTCAACTTATGAGATGCAAAGCAGCGACCAGTAGCCACTTATCAGTACATTGACCAACTTAAAGGTGACCCCAGCATTCCTTTTTGTCTTCTTGTTTTCAATTCACACTCGATCAAAATTATTGTGAAATATTTGTAATAGTCCTGTCTATATATTTTGATTCATTATTTTAATGCAGTTCACTTAAATGATGGGGCAATTTACTGTATTGATAGTGATACAAGCCCCTCACTGTTAACTCATGAATATAGACACTTTCATGGACCATTACATCTGAAGGTACATACTTTAACCCTATTGTCTTTGTCTGATTTTAAGTCTTGTGTATCTGATTGGAGATAACACAATGACAACCTTGACACTGACCTGGATTTAGCAGTGTAAGAATTCCATCGGATATATGAAGTTTTAACACTCAGAGATTCTTGAGTACTGTACTGGTGATATTGTTGAGTTTTATGTATTTTAAAGGCCCATCTGGGGACGGACATTGCATACTAGCTTAGGCTATGAAAGCTGTAGTTTGAAGCATCAGCTCCATACTTGTCACTATACAAATAAGTGTGTGTTGTTGGACAATTAGCACATTGATATCAAGAATTTTTTAAGTGTGGATTTTATATTAATGCAATGAATGTATTTGACTAAAATAGAAAGTTTCCCAGATATATTTGACACATATATCTGGGAAAAGTTAAATCTCTAATCTCTTTAATGATTTGGCCCTTTATATGTATATGCAGTATGTAGTGCTTTCTGACAAAAAAATGTCATATCCAGCTTTTTTTCAAAAGTCAAACGTATCACTCATTGGCGATCTATTGGGATGGAAAAAAAAATAGGCTGTACAATAAAAATAACTATGAATCGTAATCTATATTTCTTTTGTGGTCTTGAAGAAGCATTAGTAGTGATTTCAGTCAGTTTCATAACCAGCTAAAACTCTTCACAGGAGCTTTAATAAGTACCAGAATGTTATCTTTCTTTTCTACAAATCAGTATTAACACCATAACCCTGTCTTTACAGATCACCCTGAAAGAACTAAGCCGGATCATTCACATTCAAGGTATGTCAGTTTACCTCCAGTATGGATTTCTTCTTTTTGCATTACTATTAAAGGTTATGGATCCACCAACTCTTGTTAACTTTCCCATAACTCGATGGGTTGCTGTGAACGCAGCTCTACCCCTTTAACAGTCATTGTGCTGATGGTGAGGTTGTGAATGGACCAAACAAAACACTGATCTGTTTTCACTGACTGACAGACAGAAGCTCAACACAAGGACAGAAACGTCATGCTGCACATTTGAGTTGATGTTTACAGACATTATAGAAAGCCATTTCACTCACACTGGAAGACCTCATAGAGATTAAGAAAATATTGCATTTTTTTATGGCTATCACACAATGCTTTTGGCTACTTGTATTCACAGCTAAGATTATCAGTTAAATAAACTACATTGTTAGGGGCTTTTAGCGTTCGTCTTTTCCCCAGATCATTTATATCACCCTCCTGCAGTCAGTCCTTAATGAGCAGCAAATGTGTTAATGATGCACCTGCCTCCACTGTCAGGAGAATTAGCCATAGCTTTGGTAAAGACACTGTTGTGCACAGATTTGTTTGATCTCGACACCATGCGAGGAAAAAATATAAAGAAATGGGATCTTAACATTTTGATATAGAAAGTGATTCAATTTAAGGATTAGTAATCTTCTGCATTGAGAGGTAAGAAGCTGCTCCTGTGTGTTGATAAGGCGTTGTTTTCAGTAAAGTCTTTGTTTACCTGGAATCAGTAACACCTACTGGGCACCATGTTGATGTAAGTAGGTGGATTTCTACTGAGCACAAGAAATACAGCTATAGGATGTCATTATCCTGTTATATAACACCTATAATTTATTACTTTTTGCATGACTAAAAAGTATGTTTCGTGGTGTAAACTTAGTTTAGTAGTTTTCTTTAACCTGCAGTACAAAATATAATTTCATTGATTAAACTGTGAAATGTTGAATAGTTGTGCTGTAGCTTTACTGCTGTTCACTTCATAAAAATCAGAACAGTCTACATCCAAATACTATAAACCATTTCCACCGTTACTTTTGTTCATTGCTCTAATGTTGACACAATTCTTATATACAATAGTTTTCTGCTTTTTTTTTTTTATAAACTCATGACTCAGCGTGAGTTTACAAGTGGCGCTTCCGCTTTTATGTTCATATCTCTGTAAGCACGATGGCTCTCTTTCACAATTTTGCTGAATACTAACATGCACTACGTAGTGTCCCATACTGTTTTATAATATGAAAAGAAAAGACCTTAAAAAATCTGAAGTATCAGTAATTTCTCGTCACTTTTCTTCATCATTATTTTTAATTTTGTAATTAAACATTACTTTAAGTCCTTTATCTTTGCATAACTACAGAACAAACAACATCTACTGTACATTGACAATGTATTATTGTGTTGCTAAGGGATAACAGTTGAGTCACCTCAAAGCTATTAAACTGCCTTTGTTTTGTATGAACCCCACTACTTAATGATTAATGTTAACTGGCCTACTTTCCTTTCAGCCAAGGACCTCTGTCTTCCATACGAGCTGCTATCAAAAGAAGTAAGTTTGCTCAAACTGAACTGATTCGATAACCAGTACAGCAAGTTTTAATCTATTGTATGTCGATAAATACAATTATAAATTGTAGCATTATTTAGTTGGGGAGTATATTACTTTTCAGGGGGGATTTTTTTGGCCCTTCCGATATTTCACTTTGTCACATAATTTAGAAAACAGCAATAAAATTGTATTGTGTAAACTCATAAATGGAAGAATCATATTGTAAAATATTTGTTCTAAGCTGGTGAATAATAAAATGTTTATCATTGTGACTTTCCCTTCAGCAAGAACAAACTCTCAGAGTGACCTTACCAGAGAACGAAGGTAATGTAAACAGAAGAACTAACACTATTATTGTTGTCAATTTTCTTCAGTAATCCTGAGGGACATTCACTTTTTCGCTCTATGTAGACCTGAAATACATTCAAGCAAAAATCAGGACCTGTAAACATTGCATGTATGGAGAGATGTCAGAGTGAGGGGGCTGCACAGTGACTGGTGCCCCTCGCAGTTAGGGGTTCAGTGCCTTGCTCAAGGGCTCTATGTCAGTGCTCAGAACTGACACCTATAGCAACCAGAACAAATTCCAGACTTGGCCCTTACTGGGGCATGAACTGTTACTTCCTGGATCCTTACGGACTGAGCTACTGCCGCCACCGATGATGTTATTTCATGATCATGTATTTAGCTTCACATTGATGCAGACTCAGATTGAAACAGGCGGCTGTAGGTGGTAGATTTTGTTGCCTAACAAATGATACTAATATGAGAAGTATATTTTGTGACTTAATCTTAAAAGAAGTCCAATTTTAAACAAGAATAAACTATCAATCTTTTTGGATGTGGATGAGTATTATGGGGTTTTAGATTCGTGCCATTGATGTGTATTGTTTTGTACTTTAGGCGGCCAGAGATCACAATCGTCTCGGCAGAACCTCTGGCCAGTAGCAGCTGGTTCTCAGGAGCGTCTGTGGTTTTCCCTCCTCCTCAGTCAGGCTGGTCTGCGGGCATTCAGACTGTTTCTCAGGTAGGCCTTGTCTGCGGGTACTTTGACAGGCTGTTGTGTGGCTATTGTACTAAGGTGGATATGAATATTTCTTTAGAAACAAGAAAATAAAAACAAACAATATTTTTTTTACATTTTCCAACATATGGTCCCAAACACTTCCTGCACTGTGCAACATGGAAAACTTTGGGATGGAAATTTGTTCCATCCTATAAGGGTTGATTTCAGATGCTGCATAGCCATAAAAAAAACACCAAATGTATTTTTTTGATTTATAGATTATTAACTCCCTTTATTGTTTGTCAGCTTAAAATAGTTTTAGGACATAACTTCAATAGCCTCAAACGCAGCTACAGTATAGCCTCCTAATAAAATATCCTGACACACTACTAAACATAGTGTGCAGGGGGGTGTAAACAGTTCTCTTTTTCGTGACTTAGCCCCCACCATCCTATGACCAGGTGATTCAGGAGAAGACCAAGGAAGAGCACATCGTCAAACCCACTGCAGCCCCCCGCAGGACCACAAGCGCCACACAGACCGACCCTGTTAGGGAAGACACCTCCACACCACGGTGCAGTGCTACTCCACAGACAGCAGGGAAAAAACCCACTGGTGAGCCATAGAAGTATCACTAGGGTGTCATATATACTTACTTCACTTTATGTTTAAAGCCTCTGTGAGAAACTTTTGGTTTCTTTCAATTTTGGCGCCCCCTGTGGACAAAGCGGTAAAATGTATCTCTGC
This sequence comes from Labrus bergylta, assembly GCF_963930695.1. Lineage (NCBI taxonomy): Eukaryota > Metazoa > Chordata > Actinopteri > Labriformes > Labridae > Labrus > Labrus bergylta. The sequence continues at coordinate 22,714,515 of NC_089195.1, forward strand.
TGATATTGTCCTGTACATGTTTGAGTAGTGTTTTCTTTTAAAAAAAACTGTCTTTTGTCAAATGTCAAATGTATCACTCATCAAGAATCTTTGTAGTGGAAAATGTTAAGCTGTTTATGCGGCATGCTGTCAATCAATTCATCTGACACCAACCCTCCACCAGTGTTTTGAGGCATCAATAATATCAATATAACAATGATCAGTATTCCTCTGGTGATCTACTTTTCTTTTGTAGGTAATAAAGAGCTGTCAGTATGAATTTCAGTCCGTTTCATTACCAGCTAAAAACTCCTCACAGGAGCTTTAAGTATTCATTTTGCTCTATAATTCTGTTTCTTTTTTCTTTCCTTCAGGTAAAACACCAAAAAAACCACCTAGGCCATCACTACCCAAACTAGCAGTTAAAGAACCAACCACTGAGACTGCTGGAACACCTTTACCCACAAGCACTGCGGGCCAAAGTTACTCCAAGACAGATTTGAAGCAAAAGAAGCAAACCGATTCCACACAAAGATCTGTCATTGTGCACTGGGATAATCCTAAAAATCATATTCCTGCCCCTGCTGCTGAAACCATTCCCTCTTGTCCCGACTCAGATAGCAGTCAACGGCCTGTTCCACTTCCTCGTACCAAAAAACTAAACGTAAGTGATACAGAAGAGGTAAAAGATCAACCTTTGGTCAGGCTCAGTGATAGCTGTGACGACGTTCAATCTGATCCAGAAGAAGTCTCCTCAAATAAGTATTTAAAGGAGTTATTGGAGGTTTTTAGTGCTGATAACGAGTGTGAGGAAAGCACTGACGCTGCTAATCAATCAAAAGAGGCCTTACAAGGTGAAGATGCTGGTTGCGAAATGAGCATCAACCACAGTCAACGTGATATCCGTTCGAGGATCCAGGCCTTTGAGAGCCAGAGTAGTGCAGAGGAGAGAAATGTTGAGCCATCCAAACCAGAACCCAAACCCAGGAAGCCAGCTAGCAAACCTCCAGTAGCTGCTAAACCTGCTCAAAGACCTGAATTTAACCGAAGTACTGAAGAATATCAAAATGTTACAAACACGCCCCAAACACCCCCGACACCAGCCCCGAAACCTCAGGCCCCAAAGAAACCAGTTGGACAGTCTGTAAGAGATGAACTAGAGACTATACACGACAAGGCGGTGATCCCAAAGAGACGTCCATCTGTACTGACAAGATCCGAATGCATCTGTGAAGATGAACCGATTCCAGTTAGATCTCCTGCACCTCCAGTGAGGCCTGTAAGGGAACCTTTGAAACCAAACCTCAACATAAACAACCACAACTCAGCCTCCATGACCAGAGAGAATGTACACGTGGAAAGTCCAACAAGTAAGTAGCATGTTGCTTTCAGTTGTATCTGGAGTAGCACAAAATACTTCTCTAAAAAGGACGTTCATCAAAATATTGATTTACTTGTCCACAGGTGGGAAACAAAACTGAAATGAAACAATATTTCTTTAAAGGAGCTTAAATAATTTATTTTGTCATATAAACGATCAAGAAAGAAGTAACAAGAACATGTTTAAGGCAGCAAATCTGTTAAAAGCACATAGCAAAAATTTGGTTTAAAGTGTTGAGAAAGTCAAACATTGTGTTTCTTTTTCCCTATGCTCTTTCTTAATTTCATTTAGAAAGTCAGATTAGAAACTTGGACCTGTTCGTGTATAAGGGCAGAGTTGGAGCATGAAGCGGTATCAGATTAGTTAGCTTGGCATTAAAAGAATACGAATGGGGAAACAGCAAGTATGGCGCTTAACGAAATTCAAAAATTCCCCTTCTAATTCCTCTAAAGCATACTAACCAATGTTACATATCTCTTAATTGTTGATGTGTAGACGTGGCAGTTTTTCAACTTGTAACTGCTTATGATAGTCAACAGCTGGGCAGTGATGCTGCATGGTGATGCTGAATGAATATAGATGGTCGTTATTAAAGACACAGGACATACATACTTCCTTTGATAGATTTGTTTGATGATTAAACATGTTAGTTTTGATATAGGCGTGTTCAACTTCATAGTTTTCTAGGCAAACTGGCTCACGGCTCCAGTGCTAATAATTACAACGGTTGGCGCTTCCTGATAACCTTAATATGAAGATTTACAGTCAAGTTTCCCTCTGTTTAGATTACAGCCCGGCCAAGCCTCAGCGTAGCGTTGACAGCAATGGAGGATCTTTCACCAGACAAACTTTAACACGGAGACCCACCACCATTAGGGTCCCCAGTAAAACAAATTCATGTAAGTCCATCTCCCTCAGATTGTTGAAATGTTTGCTCTCAGAACATAATTTGAAAATGTGAAACACTGTTTTGTATAGACCATTAATATTTTAAATGTAGTACCTGTGCTACTATTTTTATGAGCCTTTCTATGTCTTAATTGGCGAAAACATTGGAGTGTTTTGTTTTTTAAGAGATCTCTCCTCAGTTTCAGATAATTTCCAGGACAGCCCCCCTCCCCTCCCTGCTCAGAGGCCTGTAGGTTACCCAAACACCTCAGTGAACCACAACCAAAGTCGGGTACAGGTCCTCCCCCTCCAGGTGATTTTTGACAACACACTGCACGATCAGAAACCTTTACAAAATTAGCAAATGTTTCCTCACACTGCAGAAGTTTTTCATTGAATAAATCAGGAAAATAATCTGGGGGTTTTCTTTGTGCCTTGACCTAGTGTTTCTATTTTTAGCATACAGTATATTTTTTAACAACTATGCTTTGGTGCATTCTGAGCTCAGAGAGTCTCTCTAAATCAGATTATTTTCTCTGTCGACTTTTGGCTTATAGTACCTGCTTCTTCTTTCCAATGCTTTCCACAAACAAAGAAACTGTTGTAGCCCCAGGTACACATTGCCTGCTGTTGAGCTGAAGCTAGCTGCAGCTGAATGCTACGTGTTGTAGCCTGGTTTCCATGTCTACCAGTGTTGAAGACTATGCTTTTGTTTTAGTGCTTATAAAACTGCCCTTTTGAATTACTCTTCAGGAGTCTTTCCAATCTGGGCGGGAACCTTCTCTACCACCTCGGTAAGTGGAGGAGAAACAGGTCTGTTCATTAAAGTTTGAATGAGTTTGTAAAGATGCACCTTAACTCGTCTTGATGGTGGTGTTGCACTTCAGGAGGCCAAGTACGAACCAATCCCTTCCACGTCGCCCACCTCCGGCCAAAACAGGACCAGGAAGACCTCCCCCACCAAGCCCTCAGGCCACAAGTCAATTCCACTTATCATCCTGGGACGTTTCACCTAAACTCAACTCACAGAAACCCCAAAGGACAGGACCTGCCTTACCTCCGAGGCCCAGCCCTGGCCATTGTCTCTACAACGGCTACACTGTGAGAAATCCTCAGTGCACAGTTTGTAGCTGTATAGTTGTGTTTTAAAAATACTTACTTAATGAGCATCTCTGTTATATTTGCTTTCATTCACCAGCTTGAACTGCCTCATGGGATTGCATCCTTTGACTACAATGGGAGTTATACAGGAGAACTTTCGTTTCAGGTATCTGAAGTATTGTCAACAGCTCAAATGCATAAAATTGCAACATTGTCTTAATTGCCTATAAAAGGACTTAATACTTCAGAATACACTTGAGTAACAGTTTCTACCTTTCTTGGTCCTTTTCAATAGAAAAATGAGGTGCTTCTGCTGCTAGAGGATGTTGACCACAATACATTTGAGTGCCAAGTTGGAGACGCTAAAGGAAGAGTCAATAAGTCTCGCTTGAAAGTCATAACGCCGCTTTCCCCCTTCTCACACATGTCCCCACAACAGGTAACTTGTCCTAAAGCCATGGGGGTAAGCATGTCTCTAATGTGTGAGACTTAACTTGTTCTTTGTGTCCAGTGGGCTCTGGTGCATTAACCTTGAAGTGTCTTTGTGCTCTCCCTGTAGAGTGTCGTTCCAGCAGGATCAGGTGGAGCTGGGCTAAAGGTGCAGGCTGTACATGACTTCAATCCAGGTGAGAAATCAAACAGCTACTTTTACCAACTGAAATTAAATTAAGCAGTGGCACTAATATAAGACAGTGGATTAAAGAAAGGTTAGACATTTTTCCAAAATACTCTTACTTGCTTTGTTGCAAAGAGCTCAAAGAGAAGACTGATATCACTTTAATGTGCATTTGTGAAAAATAATTCAAAAACACTCACTTAAATCCATCAATATAAATGTTGTATCAGAAGGCAAACAAACTAAAATAACAGATATTTTTAAATACGCTTTGCTTAGCCTAGCGAAACTAAAAGAAATTGATAGCTTTTTTTTTTTTTTTTTTTTATAGAAAACTCACATTTACAGTAACAACCTTTAACCAAATGAAGCGATTTATTTTTCACTTCAGAGATTCAGGCTGCTCACTGTATTTATGCTAGCTGATGCTAACCAACTTTACCGGGGGACCAAAAACACATATATGGGATTGGTATTATTTTCATTCAACCTGGGCCTTTTAAGGTGTAATCTTTTTTAAAAGATTAGGAACAGGCTGGCTGAAAATGAATAATGAATACAAAACATAATTGTACCTGAAATTCCTTAAAACAATTAGCTGTTGATCATTTATTTATTTTGTATTTTTAGGTTTATTTTAGTACTGCCATAAACAGCTGTTGTGTTTGTTGTGCACAGGTGGTCCAGGGGAGCTGGCTCTGAAAGCAGGAGATGTAGTGACCATGGTGGAGAAAGTGGACAGTGAGTGGTACAGTGGCACCTGTAGAGGATCAACTGGTTTCTTTCCAATTAATCATGCCAAAGTTCTGGTAAGTTTACATCATTTGAATACATTTTTCACCCTCTTTACTTTTCTACAAAGCTTTTATTTAGAGACGTTAACCATGATTTATGAATTCAATAATATCATTTTTATTTTTCCAATCAGTCAAATTCACCAAAACCTCCCACAAGGCCACCGTCTGTAAAGATCAGGTACTTTTATTTACATCATAACGTGTGTTTGCATGTGGAAACTGCATCGATGATATTACCTGGTGTTTTAAAACATTGTTCCCTCCCCTAAAGTGGCCCGAGATGTGTTGCGAGGTTCGACTACGAGGGGGATCAAAGTGATGAGCTGTCATTCTCTGAGGGGGATGTGATCCAGCTGATGGAGATTGTAGAAGAGGAGTGGGCTCGGGGGAAAAATGGCACCTCCACTGGAATCTTTCCTCTGAGCTTTGTGGAGATCATTGAAGATCTGCCTCCACCCCCAAATCAGAAGCAGACACAGCCCTTCAGGATACCACTGCCTGGTAAGAAAACACAAACTTAACCATTCTTTCTACGCTATGGCTGATAAGGTTGAGTCAAAATTGTGATATACTTTGCCATGTCTTAAAATGAGAATATTTACACTACACCAACGTGTCACCCTTCTGATCCCTGTACTGAAATAAAAGAAAGGCTGTCAAGCCTTGAAAAGCCTTTGTCCATCCTTTTCCATTTACGTTGGCTGGCATTTCCCTCTGTGGCATGTCTGGAATTTGTGCTTCTGTCTCGGTTTCATTAAATAGCTGTTCACAAAAGGTCTCTGCACAGTGACACACACTGCAATAAAGGCAGGAGGCCGGAGTTTAGTATAAACAAGGTCCAGAATTCACATTTTAAATGATTGAGTTTGCTGTTAAATTGAATTCCCTGATTTGAATAAATAAATAAAGAATGGGTTCTTGATTCATTAGATTTTTTTAAATTATCTCAAAAAAACTATAAACTTAACTGTCACAGAATGTCTTTCTTTTTTTCTATAATCAGAAGCAGATACGATTGCTCTCTCAGGAAACATCCTTTTTAAAGTATTTCATCTTTTTATCTAATTTAAGATCTTGTTTCAGAGGTTTTTTGAATAACATCATGGTAACGAAATACAGACTACATGCATCATTTATTTACTTGTTCAATAAAAGATTCTGCCATTTATATTTAAAATGTATATCACCTCATATTCTGAAAGTACTAAGTTGTCGAAGAATACACCCATACTGAAATACTACAAATATGTAATGGGATTTTGGTTCTATTTTCATTTGTCTGCTGATTAGATAGCACCGTACAGCCACTATATTTTTTGTAACCTGTACACCATTATTTTTCCACAGGCATGGTGGCTTCCAAGAGTACACACCCTGAAGTTGTCAAACCTGCTCAGGTAACTCATATTTGTAGTAGCAGAGCCATCATTAAAGAAGAAGCTGGTTTTGTTAAACACATTATCAGGATAAAAATAAAATAAAAATTCCAGCCAATTATTTCACATTTGTTGACATTCTGTATTTGAAGCATAAATAACTTGACCCTCATTCCTGTTGTTCTGCTCCTTCTGCAGGCCTCTCAGTCCAGTGGGGAGTGGGTGGTGGCTCTGTATGACTTTGTCGGGAA